>NC_082690.1:108062018-108777018 GCF_949987515.2 Delphinus delphis
GGAAAGTGGCCCAGGCAGGATTTGGGCCCTTCTGCGGCATCCATCCTGGGAGAGAAGCTTCATCTCCTCCATCCCCCAGGTATGGCCGGGGAGATGCCCCTTTTCCCAAGGGTGCTGGCTGCCGACCCATCCATCTCGGGGAAGCCTGCTTGTGTGTGTGTATAGGTCAGCCAGGGTTGCTATAGTAAACACCATAGCTGGGGCGGCTTAAACAACAGACATTCGTTGTCTCCAGCCCTGGAGGGTGGAATCCCAGATCCAGGCGTGGGCGGGGCTGAGTCCTCCTGAGGCCTCTCTCCTCGGCCGTATAGATGGCTGTCTCCTCCCTGTGTCCTTACGAGGTTGTCCTTCTGTGTGTGTCTGTGTCCTGATCTCCTCTTTTTATTTGTTTATTTATTTATTTGGTTGCGCCGGGTCTTAGTTGCGGCTCTCTGGCTCCTTAGTTGCGGCAGGCAGGCTCCTTAGTTGCGGCGTGTGAACTCTTAGTTGCGGCATGCGTGTGGGATCTAGTCCACTGACCAGGGATCGAACCCGGGCCCCCCGCATTGGGAGCGCGGAGTCTTATCCACTGCACCACCAGGGAAGTCCCCTGACCTCCTCTTCTTATAAGGACCCCAGTCCTGTGGGATTAGGACCCACCCTAGTGACCTCATTTTACCTTAATCACCTCTTTAAAGACCCATCTCCAGAAACAGTCACATCTGAGAGACGGAGGGTTAGGCCTCCAGCAAATGAATTTGGAGGACACAATTCAGCCCTGACCGTGGGTAGTGGGGTGGCCATAACCTTGGGCGCCCAGCACAGTGGGAGGGCTCATTAACAGATTCCTGGGCTGCGATTCTATTTTTATTTCCTGTGCAGCCCACATGTTTGCAGGGAGTAGGATTTTGAGGCCATCAGAACCTTTAACACCCATAAATGTGCAGAAATGTTTTCAGATTTCACTCCCTTGGATCTCGACTGTTTTGTAGCTGCCCGGGTGCCCTTGGCCAGCATTTTCAGCGCGTGCACCGGGGATGGAGCCAGAGGCCCACACCACACGGTACGAGGTTCACACACACATGGACCCGGTTGCGCTTCCCTGGGTCTGAGCTCCACCTGTGGGCGTTCGTAGGGTCGGCACGCCTGTGGCCGTCAGGTCCTGCTGCCCTCTGGCCTTCCCACCTGCCAGGCCATCCTCTCCCGGCCACAGCATCCCAGGCCCGGGTCAGCTTCCCCATCACCACTGCCCGCTGTCCAGTTCAGCAGACACCTTCTGCAGTGGCCCTTGGGAAACCAAATGTGGCCTTTCCTTCAGGCCAGGTGGACAAGGGGACGCTGCAGCAGTGGGCCATCCGTTCTGACGCTCACAGACCTTCCTGTGCCAGCAGCTGTGTGCAGAGTCCTGAGAGCTGGCCGAGTGTGCTCTCCTGCCCTGTTCTCTGCAGTGCTGGCGGGGGTCCCCAGGGGTCCCCTGCCCCTCCCTGTTACCAGACCTGATGGGTGCCCTCTGGGCGCCGCGTAGGGCCTGTGGAGACCTCCACCCAGAACTCAGGAGGGGGAGCAGGTGCTCAGCTGTTGGTAGCAGATGCTGTTTCAGGAGGTGGTCCCGGGGGTGCCCACTAGGCCTGACCTTACGGGCTTCCTACTGAAGCTCCAGATACAGCAGAAAAGGGAAGAACGGCTTCTTCCACGCCAGGTGGGTCCCTGAGGGGCTTCCCCCACGTGCGGCCACCACCAGCCCCGCTGAGCGCCCGCCAGCTTGTGCTTCCCCCCCACCCCGGCCCCGGCCACCGGAGCTGCAGGCTGGGCTGGCGGTCAGTTTTTAAACTGCGGTTTAACAAATAATGGGAGGAAGACACACAGGCAAATGACTGCCCTCCTGCCTGTTCATTATTTTTAAACTGTGTCTGCTTTTCAGTTTATTTTTAAATCTCAAAGGCACAAGGAACATGCTGTTTATCTCCGGCAAGCCTGCTCTCTCCGACGTGACCGTTCACCACTTCCCGGCCAAGCCTGGAGCATCCCGCCTCTGGCCGGGCCCCAGTTGGCCTGATGGGCAGGAATAACCCCGCAGAACCCATGGATCCCGGACACCCGCTCCTTCAGGCCATGGGGGCCTCTCCCCGACCAGGGCCGCTTACCCGGCTCAGCTGCCGGGTATCGTGGGCTTCCCCGGTGCGCAGTGGTTGAGAGTCCGCCTGCCGATGCAGGGGACACGGGTTCGTGCCCCGGTCCGGGAAGATCCCACATGCCGCGGAGCGGCTGGACCCGTGAGCCGTGGCCACTGAGCCTGCGCGTCCGGAGCCTGTGCTCCACAACGGGAGAGGCCGCAACGGTGAGAGGCCCGCGTACCGCAAAAAAATAAAAAAAAAAAAACCTTATCGTGTTCAGGGGAAATCTTTCTATACTGCTTTACCCACGTGATGCCTTGCAGGCTTAAGGTATAAACGAGAAATAATTTAACCCTTTTCCTGGTGACTTGGGTCATTACAACGATTAATTTTTTCTAATGCTTAACATTTTGCTGAGGGCCCTTGACATGGTCTAGCTCCTTTAATCTTTAAAACCACCGTATGTGGTGAGCTGTGTTACCACCCCCAGTTCACAGGTGGGAACGCTGAGGCTCAGAGAGGTGAGGAAGCCTGCCAGAGTCACCCCCCGCCCTCACTGTGGTACATGACAGGCCGGGATTAGGCCAGCTCACCTGATGACGCTGCCGTGACACCGAAGCCCTGAAGGGATGCCGCCTCGTGCGGGGCTGTTTGTCCCTGTGCTAACAGGCCCCAGACACCTTTTCTTAAACTTCTTGTCGGAGGGGTTGTCAGTTATTTCTTTCCTTAAAACACAACTTGTTTCGGCTTCTGGTCCACCCGTGTCTGGGATGGACTTGATGAAGAAGGTTGTTAGAAATGTGTGCAAGCCAAGAGCGAGCAGGAGCTGAAGGAGGGCCGAGATGTGCCGGGGAGTCGTGAGCAGAACCGCAGCCGGGATGTTCTGTGATGTGACGCCTCCCTTCACCGCTGCTGAGAGACTTGCTTCTGTCCGTGTTCTGCATCTCGTTCAAAACCCAGTAGGGCTCTTCCGGGTTGTTCGCAATAACCGATGGGTATCCAGTGCCCACTGGAACCCAGAATTTCGGGGTACAGTACAGGCACCCCCTCTGTTCAAACTCAGGACCAGCTGTGAGGTGCCTGGCAGCGCCAGCTTCGGGTGTGAAACCAGGGCTCAGAGACGGTCCGTGCCTTGCCCGTTCCGCCAGCTGGTGAGTCCAGGAGCCCCTCGCAGGTCGGACACCGGGTGCCCCAGATCAACTGAAAGGCAAAGGAAGGGAACGAGGGGGACCGCAGATTAAGAGACTTAGAAGGGGGCCTCACAGTTGGACGATGAAATCGTAAAGGTGAAGGTGAGGGTCTGGGAGGACCGGCGGCGGGGCCGTGGCCGGGACTCGTGCCGGATGGGCTCCTGGGGTGACTGGGCAGTGCTGACTTCTGACCTGGGTGGTGGTTGCAGAGTGCTTGTCTAGAGGAGCTCGTGAGGCCGAACGTCTGTGTGGTTTTCTGTATTTACATTTTATTTTATAATAAATGGAGCTTAGAAAAGAAGCTGCTCTGGGTGGAGCCCTGGGAACGGGACCCGTGACAACCCAGGCCGGGTCCCTGCTCTGGGTGGAGGGACCACGGGGGCCTCCTGACCAGGAGGGGCCACTCGGAGCAGCTCCCAGCATTTTCGGAACAGCTTCCCGAGTTCCACCTCTGTGGTCCAAAACCACCTATGCTGGTATTTTAGAACATGGTTAAGTCCACCCACTTATTTTTACTTAAATAAATGTGTATCTAAGGGAAACTTTAAGCCGTTGCTGCAGTTAGAAAGGCTTCCTCCCACGTAATAAACAGCAGGTAATATAAAAATGCAAAGCGAGCGTGAAACACCAGACTGTACCGGCGGTCGCTCTCCTCGTTTTGTCTGCCGTAGCTTTGTGCCCGAGGCTGCCCTGCTTCTGTTAAGTAGAGAGATTCGCGATGATGGAGCTGCAGTAAAGACCCAGACTTCTCTCCCTTGACACCCTCAGGAGGCTGGAAAGAGAAATGAAAAAAGAGACGCTTTCGCACTGAGACCAGTGATGACTAACGCGCCCCGGCGTCACCTGGCTGCATCCGGTGTCTGCCCACGTTTCAGAAACGCGTGACGTGCTTATTTCGGGTCTGGCTCAGGATGCAGAGGGGGCTTCGGTGGCCGATTCGAGGGGCTTTGAGAGCTGGCTTTTTCCTAGGGGTGGACAGGGTGGGACGGAGACCCTGCTGCTCGGAGACTGGGAGGTGACCTCAGCGACGGGGCCACCAGGGTGCCCAGCGCAGTGTCGCCGCGTCGCCTGGAGACCCCTCCCCAGGGATGGGCTGGCATCTGCTGAGTCGTGGGCCCTTCTCCAGGGAACACCGGCTTCCTCTGTTGGGTTCGTGCCGGGATGGTGTGCTCCCCCTCAGCCTCGCTTCTCGTGCGGGACGGACAAGGCAGGGGCTGGCGTGGACGTGCCCCCGATGGGGAACAGGGAAGAGGCGCCCAGGTCAGCTTCACTCGAGGTCTGCACATCTGCTGCATGGAGCAGTGACTCTCCTGCAGTCTCAGCAGCGCCCAGGGGCACAGGGTCCCTCGGCGGCGTCCTTTCAGTGTCCACACACTCACCTTTGGTTCAGGCCAGTTTTGAACCCCTAGTGTGAGTGTCCGGGGCGGCTGTAACAAAGGACCACTCGTGGGGCAGCTTTTTCCAAAAAATATTTATTTATTTATTTGGCTGCGTCGGGTCTCTAGTTGCGGCACACAGGATCTTCATTGCCGCGTGGAGGTCACGCTCGCGGGGCGGCTTTAAAACCACAGAAACTTGTTCTCTCCTGGTTCTGGAAGCCAGATTCTGAAATCAAGGTGTGGGCAGGTGTGCCGCTCCTTCTGAAGACTCTGGGGGAGGAAGCTTCCTGCCTCTCCCAGCTTCTGGGGAACCCGGGCGTCCCTGGACTTGTGGCCGCGTCCCTCCAGCCTCTGCCTCTGTGGTCACCTGGCCTCCTCCTGTGTCTCTGTGTCCTGTTCTCCTCTTGTAAGGATACAGTCATTGGACCAGGACCCACTCTGCTCCAATGCAGCCTCATCTTCACTCGGTCACATCTGCAGAGACCCTATTTCCAAAGAAGGTCACCTTCACAGGTCCCAGGGGTTGGGATGTCGACATACCTTTTGGGGGGGCCTCATCCCACCCGCCGCACCAAGGAGTGGGTGGCCACAGTGGGCAGTGACCAGGAGCTTGCTGGGACTCCTGGAGACGTGGTGGTTAAGAGCTGGGCTCTGACTGACCGAACGGTGGGAAGGAGAGGGGATGGCACTCTGGAGACAGGGGTGACATCACGGATGTGGCCACATTGTTCTCCCAGCGATCCTGGATGCAGGGTCAGGGGGCTGCCTTATTATACAGATGAGATCGTTTGGGCCTCCGGAGAGGCAAGGACCGCTCGGGCGCCTGGCTGAGCTGGGTGTGACTGCTGGGGAGGCCTCCCCGCCAAGGGATGGGATGTGTCCTGCTTCCCCTGGACCAGCGTTCGTCCAGTGAGCTCTCACAGCACCCACACCCGCGGGGCACAGGTCGCTGGCCCCGGCATCTGGAGGTGGGACATCGTGGTCCTTGGCCTCCTGGCTGCTGACCTGCGCCTGAGATGTGAACCCCTCCAGGTCCACAATTCCCTGTGTCCTGCTAAAGCGATCGGCCAGGCCTGGGGGCACCAGGCATGCTCACCCCCGGGCCAGGTCCTCGCTTCGCGCTCAAGGGCCCCTGGTTCCTCCCCTCCTGCGAGACTCTCAGCGGGTCCCAGGCCCTGGGGAGTGAACCGGGGGAGAGTAGCTGTGCTTGTGTCACCTGTGTTTACCTGGGAACCGAAAAACACTCTTTCAAAAGAGCCTCTTAGAAGGCAAGAAACATGCCAGCTCCTTCCCTGGGGCCCTGGGACTCTGGTTCCTGAGGGCAACTCCTGGCTGCCTGGTTGCGGTGGGAGCTGCCCTGGGCACGCCTCTCCCTGGTCCTGCAGCCCTTTCTGCCCAGACCTGGGCGCTGGCTCCCGGGCCGCAGGGACCACTCGGGAGGCTGCGGTGACACGAGCGGGGGAAGTGGCAGCAGATCGGGTTCAGAGGCCTGCGTCATCACGTAGGGGCGCGGGGGTGAGCGCTCAGGGTGGAAAAGGGAGACAAGGACCTTGCACAGCTGTGTACCAGCACCCGGCACTTGGGGCACCCTCGGCAGGGCCCAGTGGCCAGGCTGGTGGTACCCCAAGCTGCCTGGAGCCTGGCCAGGGCAGTGATTGCCCGCTGACACGTCGGCGAGAGTCGGGTCGTTTTGATGATCAAAGAGGAAGAAAGGGAGCAGGGCTGGGGGCTGCCCTCACCTTGGGGGCACACGGGCGTGTGCCAGCGCGGGGGCGAGGGCTTGAGCCACCCGACCCGCTGGCCGTCGGCTCTGGTCAGCGCCTGGCCTCACCTCTTGGTGGTGGGGTTGCCTCCTAGGAGGTCCCGGAGGACGTAAACCCGGGAGCCTGGGAGAGGCTGCGGTGGGCGCCCGACCACAGTGGGCACAAGCGTGCTGTTGGCCGTGAACCATCCGTACAGGCTGCGCGGGCCCCGGGCCCGCTGACCGGCCGCACGGCAACCCCGCGGGCGGGGCCGAGGAGCGGGGTCCCGGCGGCGGTGGTGGTGGGGAGGGAAAGGACGAGGGGCTTGCTGCCAGAGTCCCCTGCCCCGGCACGTGTTGCAGCGCTGTCTGGGCCGCCCGGCAGGGCAGCCTGCTGGAGAGGTGGCCTCCGAGGGGTGACCGCCCCCAGCCCAGGCCGGTGGGCGCTGAGGGCAGCACCCGGGTCCCCGCTCCCAGCCTCTGCCAGGTTCCCGGCTCGGGGCCTCTGGTGGGTGTTGCTGATCTTGGGGGGCTGTTGTGAATCAGGGGATACGTCCTGGACAGCCGGGAGACCCACACAATCAGGCCGGAGCCTGTGAAAGGCCTAGGGCAGGGCCGGAGGGCCCCAGGCCGCTCTGCAGTGGGCGAGGCGGGGGCCCAGCCGCTGGGGTCCACGCTCTCGGGACGCTGCAGCCCACCGAGCGGCTCTTCTTCCCACTCGTTACCTGGCTGACTCCGAATCTGGATCACCTCGTGGCTCTAACCTCCCCCGTTTCGGGGAGGGAGCACTGGTGTTTCCCCGGGGTGCAGCCTCTGATCGCCTGGCTGTCACCTTTCCAGTGTCCTCAGAGGCACCTGGCTTGTTTTTAGTCTTTTAAACTCTGAGCCTTGTTTGGGGGGTGGGGTGAGGACAGGACTCTAATGTTATGTGAATTTCTTCTCTGTTTCAAGGCTTTTATTAAATTCTCCCTTTAAGCTTTCAAGAGAGAGCTTTTGAGCCTCTCCTTTTTGACTCTGTATCACGGAAAATGTGAAATACGAAGGCGGAGAGGACGGTGTAACAGAGGCTCCCTCGACGCCCCGCGGTCCCCAGAGCCGACCCCCGACGGACGCAGCTGCACCTCATCTCCCTGATCTCGGGTTTAAAATAGAGCTTCGTGCTCACCTCCTGACCTCTAGCCCCCGCTTCCTCCTTCTTTTGTCGCCGGCCTTCATAACTGCCGTCAGAGCGCGTGTTCAGGCTGGAGGTGTCCCCAGGTTCCCCTCCAGGTCTGTCTGTGCGGCGTTTCCAGGGCAGGGCCCCGTGGCCATCCACACACAGTGCTGGGGAGCAGAAGGCAGTGGGGAAGGTTCTGGAAGGTCACACCCCGGACAGCCCCCGTGACCTCGAGGAGCTCCTGGAGAGGTCAAGCCCACCCTCCCCGAAGACCCTCAGGAGAGACTCCAGGTGCTGTTTCCTCCCTGCCTGGCGGAGTCCCGGGATGAGCCTCTGGGCCGTGCGTCCCCAGCCTCTGTCTCTGTTGTGCTCCCCCATGTCCCCCCTGCCTCCTGTCTGTTCATGGCCCCTTGGAGCAGCTCTGAAGGTGGAGAGGTTACTTCCTTAGTCAGCCGAGTCTGGTTCCTGAGCGCCTAATGGATACACATCCCACTCGGTCAGATCACCCCCACCTCCATCCCCCACCAGGAGCATCACCGTTAGTACCTGCTACTTGCTGAATGCTCCCTGGGCACTGGGGCTGCAGGGACAAGCCGGGTGCCCCACCTGGGGTACTGCTCCCAGGAATGGAGGAGATGCCGCAGCAGAGGTTCTGAGACCTGGTGCGGGGTGGGGGTGGGGGGGTCGTGTGAAGAACAGGAGACGAAGAGCTAGGATCGGGGGAACAGCCCAGGGGAGTGGCCCTGGGCCAGACACTGGCCCTGCCAGGTGCTAGGAGCTGAGGGCCCCTCGGTGCGGCTGGGGCGGCCGTGGGCATCTGGAGAGCAGGCTCCGGTCCACTCCGGCCTGGAGGTGGAGGGGCCGTGCAAGTGGGGGGAGTATGGGGTTGTTGGCTCCCAGAGAGGGGGTCCAGCTGGGCGAGAGGGACCCCAGGCTTCCCCACGCTCCTCCAAGGCCCTCGGGCCACCTGCCTTTGCAAGACGACGTTCCCTGAGTCTGGGGCAAGAGCTCCTCCCGTCCCCCTGGAGGCCCGGCATCTCTTGCTGCTTCTTGTTTGCTTTCGGGCTGCTGACAGCTCTGCTGGGGGCGTGCTCCGCAGTAAAACAGGCACGCGCTCTTCGTGGAGAGCAGACGAGACGGAGAAAGTCGTATGGACCGATGTACACACTCACGGGCTGGTGGCTTCCGTCACTGCGCCCTGTAGTCGCCGAGGCACAGCCCACTCCTTGGCGCATCCCTTCCGAGTCCGCAGCGTGGTCTCCGTGGCCACGTTTAGCATCCGCTGCACCCACATCCCTTCGTTTACTCACCACCTACCTGTCGATGGGTATTTTCACTCCCGAAAATAGCCCTGCAGAGCAAATCCTCCCACACGTGTCTCTTGGCACAGATATTGATTATTTGGATCTCACGCCCCATAGTAAATTTCTGGAAGTCGGATTATTGGCTCAGGGGACGCTCGTGCTTGACACTCTGATTCACGCTCACAAACGACCCTCCAAAGAGGCTGTGCGCCTTCCCCTCCCTCCGTCCCTCCTCAGGGCTGTGTGCTCATGGGGTGTCCGCTGGGCTGACCCATAGGGCACAAAGGAGCAGCCTGAAAGCAGGGGGCTTCCCGCCGAGCAGCAGGCCATAGTCTGTGGCCCTGGGCCGGCCTCGGTCTGTGACTGGCCCTGCCTGAGCGCTCAAGGTCGGGTCAGGTTGACCAGCAGAGGCAGGTGCTGTGCTCAGCCCTTGGGGACACAGAGTGTAAAACACATCCGACCCCGAGGGCTGTAGCCGAGCGCCCCCTCCTCCTGGGACCTCTGCCAGGATCACCTGGACCCCTCCAGACCGCTGTCCAGCCCAGCGCCTGGAGCGGGCCTGACCAGGCTGGCCAGACCTCTGCCACTGGAGAAGGAGGGGCTCGCTGAAGCTACACGAGGGCAGGCTGCCTGAGGCTCGGCTGCAGGACGACACCCGCCCCCGTGCCCTGGGGACCCAGCGAGTCGTACACCTGGTCACACACGCCCGGTCTGCGCAGAAGCCACCTTTCCTGTGACCGCGACTCATCATTCTCACTTTGGAGCTGGGGGGAGGGCTGAGCCCGTGGAGTCCTTCTCCCTGAAAACTGAAGCCTGGGCAGGATCCCCGGGGGCAGAGCTGGGGCCTGGACCCGCCCCACCCCCTGGCCTCCCCCAGCCGTGCCCGTCCCCTCTCTGAGGAGCACGGTCCTTACTCATCACCGGGCTTTGGGGGGCACTGGGGCAACAAGACCCCTCTGTCCCCAGCCGAGCCACGTCTAAACTCTCAGCTCCCCCTGCAAACCAGGGGCGCGGGGGACGCGTGAGCAATAGAGGCGCCAGGCCCCCTCAGTTTATGGGCTCCACGCCCCTGATACTCTCGCGGTCCGTGCTTCTCTGTGCCAGGCCCTGCAAAGGCCAACGCCATCCTCTCCCGGGCCTTGGAGGGACCCCAAGATCAGCCCCCTTCCCGAGGAGAAACCTACCTGCTCCCCAGCACCACGTGCCGGCGGCTCAGCGGTCCTGCCGAAGACACGTAACCCAAAGTGCAGCGGAAACCCAGGGCCCAAACCAGCCGGACGGCGGGAACCAGCCAGACGCCCTGCCCCCGGGTCCAGCAGCCATGCCCACCGGGGGCCCCGGCCACCACGTTGCTGCAGCCCAGCCCCCTCTCAGGCTGGGGTCTCCACATATGTCTTCTCTCTCCCTCCCTTGCGAGGGCCCTCAGCTCTTTAGGGACCCCTTTCCACCCTCCCACAGAGCACACTGCTCACCTCCCGGGCCTCCACCAGCTCCAGATGTCCGTCCGGGTTTCCCCGATGTAAGCGTCAGTTAGAAATGATCATCGGTTGCTCTGGGCTCTGGGGCCGATGCTGCTGGGGCTGGCGTGACCCAGGGGGGCAGCGGGCAGCCCCCTCCACTGTTCTCTAACGGGGACTCCCCAGACAGCCCCCTCAGCCCACCCGAATCATCGGGGAGCACCGCTGGGCAGTGTGGCTTTCCTCCAGTGATGACACAAAGAAAGCACGTGATGGACCACTGCTCGTCCCAGAAGGGCCACAGGCCTGGGTTCCATTCAGACCCCGTCAGCCTCGGGCCCCCTCCCTGCCCAGGCCTCGCCTGTAAAATGATACTCGATTCTTGCTGGGTCGGAGTGGGGGGCTCGAGTCTGTGATAGCACCTTGAGAAGTCGGCCCCCGAGAACACACCCCTGGCAGGCTCGGGCCCCAGGGGACACAGCCCTTCCCAGCCTCGGGGTCCCCAGCCGGTGCTGGGCCGGAGCCAGAACAGATCTTCGCAACCCTCGAGAACCCTGGTGGTCCAGTGGTTGGGATTCCGCGCTCCCAGTGCAGGGGGCCCGGGTTCGATCCCTGGTCAGGGAACTAGATCCCACAGGCCGCAACTAAGACCCGGCGCAGCCAAATAAATAAATACTTAAAAAAAAAAAAAAAAAGGAAGCGGCAGCTGGGGGGCGGGACCAGCTTGTTGGCAGGCTCAGCGTCGGGGGTGACACTAAGCTGAGTGCTGGGGCCGGTCCCAGCTCTGGAGCGGGGTGTCGGGCAGCGGGGAGGCACCGCTGGCCCAGGGACCCAGGAGACCAAAGGCAGGGATGCGTGAAGCTGCCTGGCATTTGGGACCTGGTACTGGGGCCGCCTGCACGGCAGGAGAGCTGCCACCTCCCAGGAGCTCCCCGGGGGCTCCATGGTGGAGGGGCGGGGGCGGGGATCCTCATCCGGGGATGGAGCCCTAGGAGGTTAGTCAAGGGGTGACAGGGTAAAAGGTGGCTCTGCTGAGGGTGATGGGACAGTGGGAGGAGCTGATGGGTGTCGGCCTGACCCAGGTGAGCGGGAGGGGCAGGTGCAAGCGGAGGGGACAAGGGGCCGAGAGCCGCCGGGACTCCTGCAGGCCGAGGGGGGCACTGCGTACCTTCCCGTGGGTGGCGAGGTGCTGTTGCGCCTCATCCCCACCCCAGGTCTCTGCTGGGCTGGGCGCCCCTGAAACTCCCTGCAGTGAGTTGAATGGTGACCCCCAAAAGATACGTCGAAGTCCTAACCCCAAAAGCCGTGAATGCATCCTTACTTGGATTTAGGAATTTGCAGGGGTAGTTAAGGGAAAGGTCTTGACCGAGGTCATCCTGGATTATCTCGTGGACCTTAAATCCCGTGATTTAGGAGAAAGGGAAGGAGAGGGAGGTTTGAGACATGGACATGCAGGGGAGGCCACGGGAAGACAGAGGCAGAGACTGAGGGACGTTTCTGTAAGTCACAGAGTTCTTGGGGCCCCCAGAAGCTGGAAGAGGCAGGAGGGAGCCTCTGAGGGTGTGGCCCTGCCGACACCTTGATTTCAGACTCTGACCTCCAGAACTGGGAGAGAATCCGTTTCTGTTGTTTATAAACTGCCCAGCGTGTGGTCCTCTGTTCCGGCCGCCCCAGGACACTGATACAGCCCCTCTCTGTGGAAACCTGTTAATTCTCTCCAAAAAGCCTCAGGATGCAGTGGAGCTGCCGCTGTCACCGGCCACCTCTACAGTCAGCAGGTGACGGGACACTGGCTGCTGTGACCTCTAACCTCCAGAAGGAGAAGGCCCTTCTGGGTCAGGCCCTGATGGGTGAAGCCACCAGTCCCTCTGTCTCCTTGGACTGACCTTCACTGGCTGGGGGGCAGAGGGGAGATGTCAAACCTCCTCCCCAGTCAGAAAGGACAGCCTGGAGGGGGTGGCCCTGTGGTCTCAGCATGTGGGCGCCTCCCACACATCAGATGATCCAGGAGCCTGACCTCTCATGGGGCCAGAGAGGGCGCCGCCCCGGGCGCTGGGATGGGGCTGTCTTTCGAAACCAAGGGAAAGTGTTTTAGGGCGAATGATGGGGCCCGGAGGGAGCGCCGACTGGCAGGCTGGGTTCCCTGGGGCGTCCCCGAAGGCAGGCATAGACGAAGGGGCAGCAGGCTGTCTGGGCAGGTATCTGTAAAGCTCATCTTGAGCCAGAGGGACACGGCTGACCCCGAGCCGGCCTCCGAGCGGTCGCTGTGTCCCCGTCACTCGCGGGCTCATTTATAGCTGTCACTTTCTGCTCACGAGGCGCCGATGCAGTATCACGCTTCAGAACTTGTTATTTCATGGCGTGACCAACGTGTCAGGGGACAGACCCAGATTTAGGTCTCCGAGCTTGGAGGACAAGCCCTGCCTTCTCACCTCTTCCACGGGGCCATTTCTCAGCCCCAGGGGCCTCAGGGAGCCCTGACCTCGAGGGTCGTCGGGGGTCTCTGGACCCTTCTCCAAACCTCAGTATCTCCACTGGACAAGGCACGGTGGCGGGACTTGGGCTGGGCGGCCGCCGCTTCAGTGTCTGGAGAACGGGTCAGGCGTGCTGGCTACACACCTGGTGAGAGGGCCATGGGTCCACTTCACGGAGCTCAGGATTGGCCAGAGGCTGGCAGGACCACTGGCCACTGCGATTATGATCAATGGAAGTGTGATAAGTCCTGCAATTTTGACTTTTTTTTAAGGAAACAGCGTCCATCATCACTTCTGCATAGTGCCTTCTAGATGGCTCCTCTTAATGAATTCAGCATGAATTCCTTTCCATGTTGAATAATATTCCGTGGCATGGATGGACCACAGTTTGCTCAGCCGTCGATCAGCTGATGGAAGTCTGGGCTGCTTCTGCTTTTTGGACACGTGTGTGCACGCTGCTTGTGGATAGAGGTTTTCATTTCTTCCTTGTTTCTCGTTTGGTCTCTTTGTGAGCCCTTGGCATGCCCCCCCACCCCCGCAATGTCTCGTGGTTCAGGCCGATGTCACACTGACACTTCGGCACCAGGAAGCCGGTCGCCCTCAAGTGGGGTTTGCTTGGGCCCTGACGGTGGGCTGGAGGGTCCAGTGAGCAAAAGGGTCTGGAGGCAGGGCCGGGGGTACGCAAGCTTGGTGACCACATCCCTGAGATGTCAGGTCACCTTCCTGGACTGTTCCTACCGTGGCAGGACAAGGAGGGGCCCTCGGCCCGGTGCCAGTTTGGTCCTACCTGACCGGCAAGGCCACTTTCTCCGCCAGGCGCATGACAGCTGACAGAACGGGTTTCCCCAGAAACCACCAGGGAGTGGCAGGTGGAGGCTGTGACCGGGTGCCCACAGCCTGACTTGGGGGGTCACTAGGTAGGGGGACTGCCTCTACTGGTTATCCCAGAAGGGCCTGGAAGGCAGGGCTTCCATTCCCGCCCCAGCAGCTGCCCGCCCAGCGGGTCAGTGCTGAACAAGGCCTTGAACTGGACGCTGAAGGGGCGCCAGGAGCCATGCAGGAAGACCCCGTGAGCTCCAGCCGGAAGTGCAGACAGCCCCTCCCCGAGTTAAAACCTGCGGGCTGGGCTGCAGGAGGGCCAGGGCGGCGGGACAGCGCACAGTAGGTGCTCACGGATCGGGCTGCAGGGGAAGTGGCTGGAGGAGCACGGGACGTGGGGGAGAGAAGGGCGGCCCATCCACCCAGAGGGGTCCTGGGCTCTTGCAGGCGGCGGGGCTGGGAAAGCTGGGGACATGGCAAGGAGGCAGTGGGCTTCCCTACTGTACGGACCTGCAGCCCAATAAACGTTCTCTCTCTGGAGTTCCTGTTCTGGCTCTCAGGACAGTCCCGGCAGATGTGGGCAGCCCTTCCCCTGGGGTTGACGCCGAGCGGGGCGTCCCAGGTGAGCTGGGAGTCGAGGGGGCGGTGCCACCTGGCCACATGTCCCCGGGTGAGTCAGCTCACCCTTGGGGCCTCAGTTACTGCATCTGTAAAATGCAGAAAAGGCAGGAAAACAGCACTGCAACGCTTGCGGTCATTTTTGCTTCCAAGACCTAGGATCCTCCCAGCCCCTGGACAGGGTGGGAGGCCGGCAGGAGGGGAGGAGGGGCATGGTGCCCGCCGCCCACCTGCTGACTCCTTCAGTGCCCTGCAGGATGCGATGCAGGGGGGCGTGCGCCCCGGGGGGAGCTGCCACTGTCTGAGGACTGGGACCGTCCAGCAAGAGGGAGTTTTCAGTTTATGCAAGGATTTGCCCTGGACGTCAGAGAAGCTGGGCCCCCTCCTGCCCTCTCCACGCACTCAAGTTATGACGAACCCCCCCAGAACCCAACTCCTGGAAACCTCGGTGAGCCCTGCACCCCAGGGCTATGTAAGAATGAGCTCCAGCCCTACTGGAAACCCCACTGGCCCAGTGCTGGGTGGGAGGGTGTCGGGGGTCCATGTCCTCCCCCAGTGCAGATGCTCCTGGAGGGAGCTGGGTGCCGGCCATTCCCAGGTGAGCAGGGAGCCCGGGGTCTTCGCCTTCTGGTACTTGGGTCATGAGAGCCACGTCCCGTCCTCGCCAGGAGCAGTCATGACAGGGGCGGTGAGTCCCACTCAGTGAGTCCCCCGGGGCTCCCCGTGGGCGGGGAACCCGCTTGTCTGAAGGCTCAAGGGGAAGCGGTTTCCCCTAAGCGAGCAGGTTGGGTGCACAGGAATGGGACCAAGGCTCTTAAGGGTGCCGAGAGACAGGTCATTCCCAATGAGGCTCTGTTTCCCCCTCCGGCCTCGAGGAGCAGAGGGGGCGGCCCAAGGATGCTCCACTGCATCTGGGGCAGAGAGGGGGCCCCGGCCCTGGATCTGGAGCTCGTTTCCTTCAGAGGAGAGATTCGGGGGGAACAGTTAGGAAAGGAGGTTTCACCCTCCACTCAGACGAGGCCAGGGAGGGGTTTTGTGGAGTCCGAAGCCAGCTGGGCATTAAAGAGGAAGCAATAGAATTGTATGTTAAGCCAGGTGGCCCGTGGCTTCTATAGCAAGTGTTGTTTGTTTTTTTTGTAAATTTCAGACTGTCTTTTTAAATTGAAGTATAGTTGATTTACAATGTTGTGTTAGTTTCAGGTGTACAGCAAAGTGATTCAGTTATACACATATATACTCTTTTTCAGACTCTTTTGTGCTATAGGTTATTGCAAGATATTGAGTGGAGTTCCCCGTGCTGTGCAGTAGGACCTTGTTGGTTCTCTGTTTTATACAGAGTGGTGTGTATCTGTTAATCCCAAATTCCTAATTTATCCCTCCCCCCCCCTTTCCCCTTTGGTGACCATAAGTTTGTTTTCTCCCTGTGAGTTACAGTGTGTGTTGTAAATAGTTGGTTCTTGGCATAAGTTCAGTTATTTTAACCCAGACTGTGATCACGCTTCTCTGTCTCAGCCCTCCGGGGGCTACAACGTCGACACCAAATAAAGGGCTGGCAGCCGCGTGCCGGGCTGCACGTCCTATGGAGTGTGGGGAGCAGGGAGGCGGGTCCGCTTCCCTGAGATCACGTGCTCGGTTTTCCCACACGTTGTGCAAAGTGTTTTCCACCTGCAGTGTGGCCGAGGCTGGTTTGGGACAAGACTGGAGTATAATTACTGCACGGCGTCTGCCCGCCCGGATCCCCGGGGCCAGCAAGCAAACCGGCTGAGAAGCCGGCCACGGGCCCACGCGTGCACGCTGACCCTCACATTTGTGTTCCGTGGCCCCGTGGCGGTGTCTTCCCAGCTCTGTCGGGAGCCCACCTCTCAGCCTCAGTCCCCCAGAGGGCTTTGGTTTCCCCATGGACGGCTCCCCGGAAAGGGGCCTGTGCTGTCTTCATCCAGCCGCACGCCAAGCCTTCCCCGGCCCCGGCCATCGCTGCACTCCTGACGCCAGGCTTGTCTCTTCAGGACTCGGTGCTGCAAACGGTAGTACTTCACGTTTGTTGGTGCTGCTGCTCTAAACCCGCTGTGAGCCTCGACTCCACGATAACCCTACGACGGGTGCTGCCATCAGCCTGTTACAGACGAGGAAACCGAGGCACTGAGTAGGTGCGTGGCTGGTCTCCCCACCCCATGGTGCTGCCTCCCCGCCGGCTACACCTGTGCTCTTATCACGGGCCCCTGTGCCGTGTTGTCAGTGATCATAGCAGGAGGAGAGGGCAGCCTGACGTCCGGGTGTGTCGGTCAGGGTTCTCTGGTGTATGTATCTGTAGACGTATAATCTATACGTAATAAACACGTATATATAGAGAGAGAGAGAGAAAGAGACTTATGATAAGGAATTGGTTCGGGGCTTCCCTGGTGGCGCAGTGGTTGAGAGTCTGCCTGCCGATGCAGGGGACACGGGTTCGTGCCCCGGTCCGGGAAGATCCCACGTGCCGCGGAGCGGCTGGGCCCGTGAGCCATGGCCGCTGAGCCTGCACGTCCGGAGCCTGTGCTCCACAGCGGGAGAGGCCACGACAGTGAGAGGCCCGCGTACCGCAAAAGAAAAAAAAAAAAAGGAATCGGTTCGTACCGTCACGCAGGCTGCACAGCCTGAAGATCTGCGGGTGGTCGCAAGCTGGAGACCCGGGGGCACTGGTGGTTTAGTTCCGCTCCAAACGCCAGCGGACTCGAGACCGAGGAAACGAGCGGATGCTTCAGTTCAGGTCTGAAGGCAGAAAAAATCCAACACCCCGGTCCGAAGGCATCAGGCAGGAGAAATGCCCTTAGTCGGGGGGGCTCAGCCTTCGGTGCTACTTAAGCCTTCAAGTGATTGGACAAGGCCCGCCCCGCCCACACCGCGGGGAGCCGCAGCGCGGGGAGCCACGTGCTCCACCGAGTCCACCGATGCGGAGGCTCAGCCTCATCCAGAAACACCTTCCCAGACACACCCAGGATCGTGCTTGACCAAATGTCTGAGCCCCCATGTGGCCCAGTCAAGTGGATGCATAAAATTAACCAGGTGCCCTCCTTGTGACCTCCTTGGTCTCAGAAATGAGGTGCCCACAGCCAACCCTGGGCTGCCGCGAGCCTGGGCATCAGGGAGCCTGGACGCCCCAGCCAGGCCCCCAGTCTCCGGCTCGATGCTGTACAGCATGGTGGGTGGGGAGACGTTGCCCGTCCCCGGGGGTCCAGGCTTTCTGGGTCCTCGGTGCCCCTCTCTCTGGTGGGGGAGGGCCCCGAGGCCAGGCCGAGCTGGTGGACACCGTGCGGGGATTACGCTCTGTCGATGTCCCAGAACCAGCCTTGGGCACAGTCCGGCTGGGGTGTGCTTTGCACGACTTGTGGGAAAAGCAGGCATTGGATTTCCGTGGACCTCACGCACCCAAGAGCACAGGACCAGGGGCTGCTGAGAGTGGGTCCTGCGAGATCAGGCCCTCATCTCCCCTGAGCGAGCCAGCGTGCACCCCCGACCCAGCGCTGAGCAGCCGGGGGCCAGGCTGGCTGGCATTTAAGGTGACCCACCAGCGAGCCTGTGAAGGTGGCACGTGAGTGAGGGCGCCTCTTCTTGGCAAGAGGCAGGGTTTCTCCGCACTCAGAACCGGCCCGGGTCAGCCGGGCTGGGGTAGGAAGGAGGAGACGGAGGCTGCACTCCCCCACCCGATGAGGCTGAGATCCTGGTGTTCGTGTGGGGTCCTGAGCAGGTTTGGGGGCGCCCTGCCGCGCCGTGCTTCAGCGTTCTCAGCCAGCAGGCGGGGCGGCCACCTCCCTGCAGGAGCTACAGTGATGCCTGCTCAGGTGTGGCCAAGGTGTTGGATGAGGGGCGCCCGACCCAATTCCAGGGACGCTGCAGGGCTGGGGCACGGGCAGGGGCTGGGGGAGAGGAAGACTTTGCTGCACCCACACCTCTGGATCCCACCACCATGACCTCTGTGGGAGACCTGAGCCTTTTCGGGGGCGGGGGCCCCCCACCCAAGTTGGGGGGCCACATTGCTGAGTCTCTTAGGGAGCTTCTAGGTGCTTTCAGGAGCCCCCCCGCCTCCGCACACGCTCTGCCTTTTCCTGGGCTGTGGGCGCCGCAACTCCCCTTCCCCAGAGGGCGGTTGTCTGAGCCCCGCATGAGCCCGGCCCTGCCTGGAGCTCACACCATCGATCACCCGAGGGACACAGAGGAGAGCTGGGCTGTGTGTGCCCTTCCCAGGTGGCACCGCTCCCCGGTGGCACGGCCCTGGCCCTTCACAGAGCATCCCTTTGGGCCACCCCTTGCTGAGACGCGCAGGGCAGAGCCCAGCAGTCTGACCAAGGAGGGCCCGCTGGAATCATCCCCTCCCTTTTTCTGGGGGCCTCACTCTGGGTTAACACAGTCCGAGATGGTGGGTGTTGCTTAGGGAACCTGGGCCAGATTCTCCCCTGCGGAGGGAGATCCTTGACAGAGATGCCCTGAGGTAGAGCCCTGGCTGTGCCCATTCCCGCCCTGCACCGCCGAGGGCCAGTGCCCCCCTCCGGGGACCCCCAGCAGGCTTCGGCCCCACCCATCCGCTGGCAGCCCTCCTGGCCTGTCTCCTTCTGTTTACTGGACGACTGCGCCTCCAGGGGCCGCGGCTCCTACCTACCTAGTTTTCAGGCCCTCTCAGCGCCCGCCCCAGGGCCACCAGGACAGGAGCAGCTGCGGAAGGTCCCATGGGGGGAGCACGGGTGGGCAGGGGGAGAGACTGAGGCTGGAGGGGTCTGGAGGAGAGTGCAGGCTCACTCGAGCCCCCAGAATCCTCTCAGGGTCGGCGATGACCCACCACTTCCCCTCTTCTCCCAACCCCCTCCATGCCCCTCCCTGCCTGCTGGGAGGGAGGCTGGGCCACAGCAGCCCCTGGCCCACTTTGTTCTCCTTTTCTTATTGGAATTTCTTATTGGAATTTCCCTCCCAGGCTCGGCCCTGCAATGAGGGAAGATGGGCGGGTGGCCATCTGTGGCCGAGTGACCCCCAGGGCAGCCGCCTAACTGCTGTCCGTCAGCCACCACCACCCAGGCAGGCAGCGGCCTGGGGGGTGTCTCCCGGGGGAGGGGGCACGCAGAGCAGAAGCCCCGCTGGGAGAGCCAGGCCACAGGGGATGTCCGGGAGACATCAGCACCCCTGGGAGAGCCCCGCAGTGTGCGGAGGACTTCATGTCAGCAGCCAGCCCCGCGGCACGGGCAGTGCCTCGGGCGTGAGGTCACCCCGGGGGCCCAGATCCAGCTGCCTGGTTCAGATGCTGGACCTGAGGGTGGGCAGCCCCGACCCTTGACCCTCGGCAAGCCCCTCTCCTGGGGGGCTCCTGCCTCCCCTCCCCGTCGTCCTCCCCGCTGCCCTGCACTCCCGCCTGGTTGCACAGCACCCGTCCTCTCACCGCCCCCTCCCCGTCCCAGAGCACTGCGACCAGGATGCAGTTTGCATCAGAAACTCAAACTCTCATTTGGGACAGGTGGGCGGGCAGGGTCTGGGTAGGACAGGGTGGGGTCAGGCCTGCAGCGGGGACCACATCCGATCAGGCCACAGTGGCCCGGGCTTCCCAGAACTGGGCGGCAGTGGCCTGATGCAGAGGAAGTGGCAAGTGGGCGGTGCCCAGGCCAGCCGATCGTGGTACTGAGTGTGCCAGTTGGCCCCGTGTCGGTCAGGAAGCCAGGTGGGCGGGCGCCAGGGCCTGGCCCTACCCGCGGCCATGTGATCTGGCTGAGTCAGCCGAGAACACCCAGGCAAGGCCTCGAGCAGGGCAGGCCGCTTCCTGCCCCTCTCCGCAGGGCTCAGGCACCCCGAGGTGGCCTGTCTGGGAGCTGTCTCTCTGGGGGAGACCCGGCTCCCACCACCTCCCCCAGGATCCTGTACCCCGCTTCCTTTCTGCCCCTGCCCTCAGCCATCTTCAAGGTGCACGGGGACTGGGGGCGTAAAGCTCTGCCACCTCGCGGGGACCCGGGCACGGTTCAAGCCACTGGACCTCAGGCTGGTCTTTTCTGCTCTCGGGGCCTCTTAAAAATGAGATCTGCTCCCCTCACCTCTCCGATATCATCAGAATCACATCAGGTGGAGTAATACCTATGAAAGGGCCCGGGACGCGACAGGGGTCCACAGCACAGGTCCGAAGTTCTGAACACCGGTCTGGACCCGTCAGGGATGCGCCCACAGGCCACAGTGCGCTGAAGGGGCCGCTGCTCCCATGGGGGCTGCTCAGGCTGCCCAGTTTGAGCCCAGATGCCAGGTCCAGCTGGGGGACGGTAGCCGGGACATGTTTCTGGACCCTCATGAGGGGCCTCCTGGCAGGGACTTCATGGCCACTAGCCTTGGGACCTTAGCAAGTGTCTGGAAGGCAAACGTGTGGTGTTGACATGATGGCTGCTGTCCTTTAACTGATGGCTGCTGTCCTTCCCTGGGATCTGCTGACCTGTCCACTGGGTGTGCAGACAGAGAGCCAAGCGGGTGGGTTCACGAGGCTTCATCCCTGAGCTTATCTGTGATTTCAGAGCATTTTTCCCCTCGCCTTTTACGATCCGTTTTGTTCAAGCAGAAGTGAGTGCGCTGTGAGCGCAGGCATGTTGGCGGTGGCCGGGCTGCCAGCGCCTGCTACTCCTGCACCCACCAATTAACAGAGGAGCCCCCCGTGGCCCGAGCCGCACCTCCCCTGCCCAGGAACTCTTGCCCTCCTGCCCTCTAGCACAGTTAGGCCAGTTGTGACACTCAGCCACTGGTGAGAAAGCTAACCAGGCAGCCAGGAACTCACACTGGGTTCACCGTCTCGGCCTCTGCAGGGGACTTTGCCACCCCCACTCAGAGGAACCCCCCTTTACAAATAGGGGCTCAGAGACGAGCATGGCCAGCTGAGGCCACACAGCCAGTCCCACAGGCAGGACTGGACCTTTTCCCAGGCTCAGAATTGTCCCCCCCACCTCCGCGCCTGCAGGTGGGATGCGAAGTGAGTCCAAGATTCTGTTGGATTCCTTCTCAGAGCCTCAGCCCTTCCCACCGAGAGCTGCAGGCGGCTCCGCGGATTCTGGCCCCAGATAAGCGGGCTGGGCATCCTGTCTGTGCTCGCAGATAAGGCACAGAAGACCTTTCCTTACAAAGATCACATTGTTCTGGCCCGAAGGTGGGCCTCTGGTGGTGGAGGGAGGGGACAGTGTTTAGAGGCAAATAACTGCTCGGAAGGCAGCTTCCAGTGGGGGAGGGGAGGGGCAGGGTGCAGGCACCCAGGTGGGGCAGGGTGGGCTCTGTGCAGCTCTCCAGGCCTTGATGTTGGCCAGGCGGCCTTGTTTAGGGACAGAGAGCTTGTCACCTACCAGGTGCCCGAGCAAGTGCTGGAGCTCAGGGACATGGGGCTGGCCCGGGCGGGGCCGAGCCTGACCTATACCCCGTCTACTCTGGGCCAGCACCACGTGGGACCCGTCTGCCCCCGACGCTGGGGGGCCCTCGTGCCCCAGAAGGGAAACGGAAGCCGAGGAGCCAGCTCAGGCCGTGCGGGGTGAGGGCGGCCAAGCCGGAAGTCGGAGCTGCCTCCCGTCCTGGGCTCCCTTATCTGTCCCCCTCATCTCCCAGGTGGCCCGGGAGTGGCAGTGGGGCAGGAGGAAGTGGGGAGCCCTAAGGAAGCAGACCAGGAGGCTCCTGCGGTTGACAGGAAGACTCCTGAGCCGGGGTAGAGCTTGAAGTTCAGCTTGTCCGGCCCCTGCTGCCGGGCAGGGCTGCACCCAGACACCACCCGTGGATACGTCCCGCCTGCGGCTGCAGGACCCTGATGGCTCCTGGCAGTGATGTTTCACTCGAGGCCCCCATGGCGCCCATCAGCCCGGGCCTTCTGCATCCTTGGGGTGCAGGCGGGGCACAGGAGTCTGGGGCAGGCTGCAAGGAGGCTGCTGGGACGCAGAGGACGCCGGGGAGGCGGGTCCATCCCTGGATGCCTGGACAGCCACTACCTTGCCCAGAGCAGGGCTGCAGGAGGGGCCCCTGCCCTCCTTGCTCTGGGCCCCCAGGGCTACTCCCTGGACCCGCGACAGCCCTGACCCCTCGCAAGCCCCCTTGCCAGCGTGAGCTGATTCATTCTGGAAATGCTGCATCGGCCCTACGGGTGCCCGGCCTGAGTGGGTACCCAGGGGTTCAGGCAGTCGAGGAATCAGCTGGGATGTGCCCCACGGCGGAAGCCCAGCCCGGCGGGGAGTTAACGCATGGACTGAACTAAGACACGAGGGGTGTGTGCCTCGGGCCCCAAGACGGGCAGACGTGCTGCCCCCGAGAGGGCTAGGGTCAGGGTTCCTTCCCTCTGCGGGGACCAGCCGGGAGGAGGAGTGGTGGGAGGCCAGCCCTGCCTGTCCTGGAGCTTCTCGGGCCAAGGGGTGGGCCCGCCTAGACGCCTGCCTCCATGGGAAGGAGCTTGCTCAGACGGACAAACCTGGCGGTCCCAGGGGCGGGGGGCTTGTCCCCAGGGGCACGTGTGCCTCCAGGGCTGGGATTCCTGCTTGCTGGGTGGGCCGCGAGGGCTCCGGCAGCAAACCACAGCCCGCCGTCCCCCAGAGGTACCACCACTGCCAGGGCCTGCAGGAAGCTGACCACACCTGCGCCCTCAACCCTGCGGGTCAGCGTGGGCACCGCCGCCACGCCTTCCCAAGCCCCGGGGCTGGCTTGGTCTTGGGTCTGAGCAGGGGCTGCAGCGGCTTCCCTGCTGAGCTCAGGCCTGCAAAGCCCTCCCCCGAGGCTTGGCCAGGGCTGGGCAGTCCCAGGCCACAGACCTTCTCCCCAGCCGCCGCCCCTCCTCCCGATTCCTGAGCTCCCCCTTAGGGGGCCCGGGGGCCTCTGGGCTGGGGGCCCCCTCTTGCTGAAACACCCGAGGCTCCCGCACAGGGATGCCAGGGCCCCTCACGTGCTGTGTCGGGGGCCGTCTCACCGTGTCAGGGTGCCCTTGGGCTCCTTCCTCCAGACCCTACGGTGTCCCCTCAGACACCTGGACTTCATAATAACGAGGGCCAGGTGAAGCCACGGCAGCCTCATTTATGGCAGCGGGGGAAGAATTCAGGCAACTGTAGGCCGAGGGCGAGCTGTGTACGGGCAAGCGTCACCCCAGTAACCAAGTGTAACGGAGCCCCAGTAACCAAGGGTAACGGAGGGCTGTTACTGTGGTCGGGGTACAGGCCAGCCGTCAGAGGTTGGGGAGGCCAGTGAGGGCAAGGCACATGGTGGCCCGAGATGTCTCAGGCGGGCAGAATCCAGGCTCCAAGGGCCCAGGGCTGGGCCCAGAGACAGCGTGCCCTGAGCCCTTGGGCAGCTGGAGCCCAGGCCAGGACAGAGGGAGATAGCTGCCCGCCGCGGGTGTGGTCCCTGGTTGCTGGCTCAGCCTGGGAGTCTACTTCCTCATCCGCCTCCCTCCCTCCTCTCTCCATCCTCATGGACTGGCTCCCATCCTCACGGGTCTGTGCTCCCTGGGCTACGAGCCTTCAGCTTTCCCTGTGAGGTGCAGAGCAGCAGACAAGGTCATGGTCAGCCCAGCATCGGGCTGACGGTCCTCCCAGCTTGGAGCCTCCAAGGGTCCGCAGACCCGCCAGGTGCCGGATTCCTCCTGCCTCCTGCCAGTGCCTGGAGGGCAGGGCCTCAGTCCTCGGCCGCACCAGGCATGGCAGGAGGCCTGGGACAGGAACCTCACCAGGGTTACCGTGAAAATCGGCCCCCAAGCTGACGCTGGCCAGAGGTTCCTCCCCTAACCCGCAGAGGAGGGACGAAGCCCAGGGGCGTTTGCTCCGCTGCCTTCATTCACCCCAGGCTCTGGGGTCCCCAAGCCCTGGAGCGGAGTGGCGCCCACGCCCACTGCAAGTCCCTGCTCCCGGCCCTGGGGAGACTCAGCAAACGGGAGGGACAGTGCTGTCCCCTTTCCTGGAACTTGCATCCTGGGGTGGAAGAAAGTTGACACAGAAGAAGGCATGTAGGAGCAACGGTCCAGCGACTTGGACTGTTCCACGGGGATGTGGCATTGTGCGAGACAGAGGGGTGGCAACCTTCTGGGAAGGGACATTTGAGCGGAGAGTGGAATTTGAGAAGGACCCAGCCACACGGACGGACGGAGATGTGGGCGAGGGCGTTCGGTGGCGGGGGACGTCAGAGCAGAGGCCCCAGTGGGCACTGGCTTAGCGTGTTCAAGGAACATAACGGGGGCCAGTGTGTCTGGGGCAAGTGGGTGACAGAGCCAGGCAGGGAATGAGGTGGGAGGAGCGGGCAGGGGTCCTGACGGCCTGGAAAACAGGGACAAGGAGACAGAGGCCGGACTGTGTTCTAAACACAGTGTGGAGCCTCTGGCGAGAGGGGCCCTGGATTTAGCTCTGAAATGAACGAAGCAGCATCTCTCCCTCCTTGACCCCAAACGAGATCAGAGACAGCAGCCAGGGGTGGGCATTGGGAAGGCCGAGGGGCTGCGTGTACACCCTGAGGCCTTGCCGAAGGAGAGGGGCCACCTCGCTGTCCGAGTGGGTCAGAGGGGGGCCTTTGGGGACCCGTGCCTGCTCTGGGGTGTCAGGACACAGAGGGGGTATCCATGGGTGCCCGCCGGCACTGCACTCGGATCTGTGGGGGTCTGTTCTGGACCAGCTGTTCAGCCATTTGGATGTCACCTCTGATGTACCTGATTATTGGGCAAATAGGAAGGAAGGGGGGAAGGGAAATCAGGCTGCTCTTCTGAGAAGAGAGATTCACGGAGGAGGGAGGGGAGAGAGTTTGGACGGATGGATCGATGGATCGATGGATGGTTAAATGATTGGATGTTTGGATGGATGGATGGGTGGCTAGGCGGTTAGATGGATGGACAGATAGGCAGGTGGGAAGATGGGTGGCTGGCTAGCTGGATGGATGGATGGATGGAAAGGAGGGAGGGAAGGTGGAACGGAGGATGGTATATATGAGCAGATGGTGGGGCTCACAGACTAATGAGTCCCACTGGCCGCTGGTGGTTAGCTGTGCTGGGGGAGGAGAAAGGCAGCCAGTGACCTCTGTGCCCTCCCCACCCTGCCCTGGTAGAGCCGGGGTGCATGGCCAGATGGGGGAGCTGAGATGTGTGGGCAGGAGCCCCTCTCCCTGCCCCAAGTTTGCAAGACTCAACCCCTAAGAGACATGCAGCTCCAGGTGAGGAAGGCCTACCTGTGTCATCCCTCCTCACGCGTCCTGGGGCCTCCAGGGCAGGAGCGGGTCTGACTCACCGCGGCTGCCAGCCAGGTGCTTGGAAGATCTCAGCTACATGAGGAAGACGCGGCGGACTCCTCTCAGGTGCTGGCTCCCTGGCCTGAGACACGCCTGGGGAGTCAGTGAGCGAGCACTGAGACTCTGCAAGCAGGGGCTGGGCTTCCAGACTCCCGCCCGCTCCTCCCCACAGTGGTTTTGCTAGAAGCTAAGCTGAACTGGTGAGAGGGGGGGACTCGGGCCAGGATTGAGAGTCAGCCTACTTGACTCAAACACAGCCATTGCCAATGAACAACTGTGCGACCTGGGGCCCCAAATCCCAACCTCTCTGAAACCAGTTTCCCCCTCTGTGAAATGGCAGAGGTGACAAGCTTAGCCAGGTGACACGGTAGTGATTAGGAAGGGTGGGGCCCCTGGGCCCACTGCAGCCTTGGAGCCCCCCCACTCTGACCCCTGGGCAGGGAACACAGAGGAGTTTCCGGGGCTGCCGACGGAACCCTGGGCCACCCTGCCTACTCCTGAAGCCCTGCCCGGGTCCACTCGCCCACCTGTCACAGCAGGAAAGGCTCTGTGTTTCTGCTGCCCTGCCCAGGAAGGCCCAGGGCCAGGGGAGAAAGCGGGAACTTTGTCCTGGGCTTGGCAGGAGGCCACCGGCCCACCCGGGAGGCGGCAGGAGGCACCCCTGGGCCTTTAGAAATCGGTCACTGGGCCTTTACGCAGCTCGTCCTCAGGGAGTGGAAAGAACCCAGGATTCCGAGCCGGAGTTCCTGCTCTGCCAACATCGGCCAGGCCGTGACCACAAGGCGAGGCCATCAGCTCTTGGAGCCATGATTTTCGCATCCATAAAATGGGCCGACGTCGGTGGCGGGGTGCCGTGCACTGGGAACTGCTTGCCCCAGCCCCACGCAGGGCGGGGCTGCGAGGGGGCAGGAGACAGAGGGAGCTGCCTCTTTCCTGATCTGGGCAGACCGGGGCAGCGGCAGGGCTTGGGAGGGCGCGGCAGGCACCTGAAGGACTGGCCGTCGGGCTCCCCGGGGGCCGCTGCTTCCTTTGGGACCGGACGCTGGTTTGGGCAGTGCCGTGGGGCAGGAAGGTGATGTCTTGGGTGGAGCGTGGGTTCGGGTGCACCTCACCGTAAGCACGCCTGCACTGCCTCTCCGAGTTAAGGCGCTTTGGGTGCAGGGATCAGAAACCCAGCCGGGAGCTGAAGCCGGGGAGGGCAGGAGGCGGGGTCTCGAGGCGCCCTTAGGTGGGATGGGCAGGCCAGGTTCAGGGACGGCCCCAGCCCCATGCCAGCTCCCCCGGGGGCTCTGTGGCCACCTGTCTGGGCAGCCCTTGGCCCCCTCCCCTGCGTGCACCAGTCGCTGTCTTCCCACCACGGAGCTCCATCCCCTAGCGGGGGAAGTCTGGTGGCCCGGCATGGGTCAGGGGCCCACCTCAGCTCCACTTCACCGTGTCCAAGGTCCTCCAGAGCCGACTTAGTGCCGGGCCTGGGGGGCAGGGGGTCCTGCCACAGCTATGGCAGCCAAACTTCCCGCGGGGCCGGTCGGGGCCTGGCCTCTGCCATGGGCCCTGGAAAGCCTGAGCTTGGCCGTGAAGCCTTCCCTGGGTGACCCGCAGGCCCCTCGGGCCCTCGTCCCATTTCTGAGACGTCCCCTGAGTGGGGACCTGACTGTAAGACACGGTGGCCCCGACCACTCGGCCCTGGCTCTCTGGCGGGTCTCTGGTCCCCTTGCCAGGGCGGGTGGAGGATACCCCCTCCAGGCCCCAGGCTGCCCCAGCCTCGGCGTGAGGCGTGACCAGTACTCTCCCCTCCTTCCTTCCAGAAGCCCCCCAGTGCCCACGCCATGAAGGAGGAGGCCTTTCTGCGACGACGCTTCTCACTGTGTCCGCCCTCCTCCACCCCTCAGAAAGTCGACCCCCGGAAACTCAGCCGCAACCTGCTCTTGGGTGGAGAGAATGAGCTCGACTCTCTGGGTCCAGGTCAGCGTCCACATGGGAACCCGGTCACCTGGCACGTGGGCCATGGGTGGGGACAGCCAAGCCTGGGCCCTCCTCAGCTTTGAAGCCCAGCTGTGTGGCCTCAGGCAGGTCCCTTTCCCTCTCTGTGCTGTCCGGGTTGGGGAGGGAGGGCGTCGGCCTTGCTCTGCTCACACCCCAGCCCCTGGTGCCTCCCGGTCAGGATGGCTCTCCCCTAGTCATTGCTTCTCCACTTCCTGCAAGGACCTGGCAATAAACCACCAGCCACAGGGAGCTGGTGGGAGTGGCCCGTCAGGCGGCCTCAGGCCTCCTCTGAGACCATGGCCTCTTCTTCCTGCCCGTGAACCTGAGCTTTAGAAACCCGCTTCAAAACAAACAGAGCTATATGGAATCTAAAAAAAAAAAAAAAAATGGTTCTGAAGAACCTAGGGGCAGGACAGGAATAAAGATGCAAATGTAAAGAATGGACTTGAGGACACGGGGAGGGGGAAGGGTAAGCTGGGACAAAGTGAGAGAGTAACATTTACATATATACACTGCCAAATGTAAAACAGATAGCTAGTGGGAAGCAGCCTCACGGCACAGGGAGAGCAGCTCGGTGCTTTGTGACCACCTAGAGGGGTGGGATAGGGAGGGTGGGAGGGAGACGCAAGAGGGAGGAGATACGGGGATGTATGTATACGTATAGCTGATTCACTTTGTGATACAGCAGAAATTAATACTCCATTGTAAAGCAATTATACTCCAATAACGATGTTTAAAAAAAAAAAAACGGAGCCGGGCACGGGCAGCCGCTCCCCCCAGGGTCGAATCCAGACACCTCACGCCCCCCACCCCCTCAAGCGAGCTACAGAGGAAGCCTGCTGGGAGGGGCGCGGGGACAGTGTCCGGCCACCTCCCTCCGAGGGCCCAGCACTGGGGAGCAATGGAATTCCAGCCAGCGGATTTGGGGCGTGGGGGAAAGCCAGGCGAGGTCTGGGTACCCTGAACTGAAAACAGGGGGCCTGTCTTACAGACCCCAGAGGGTGTGCCACACCAGCGCCCAGGGCACCCGGGCTTCTCCCAGCGGTGACACCCCCTCATGACGCTGACTGGTGCTCATTAGCTCTCTGGTCCCGCAGCCACCGCCTGGGCTGGCTTCCTGCCCCGCCCAGGCCACCCGTGCCGGTGCCCGTGCCTCGCCTGCCACACACTGGGCAGCGGCGGAGGGGCTGCCCGGCAGCCATGCCCCGGTCCTCATGCCGGCCACTCTCTTGCAGGGAAGGACATGGAGCCCAACAGCCCATCGCCGCCCAGAGATGAAGGGCCCCCGACCCCAGGCTCTGCCACGAAGGTGCCACCGGTAGGAGCCCGGCTGTGGGAGGACCCAAGGCAGGGAGCCTGCCCTGGGGACGATGGGAAGTGGCTGGAGGGAGGGGACAGCAGGGCTGCCGGCCGAACCCACCGTTGCCAGCCCTTGGCTCTGAATCAGGGAGGCTGCTGGAGCCGGGGACGGAGTCACAGAGCTTGTGAGTTGTTTATCAAAGCCATCTTCTTGAGTAACACAGGTCGGGGATGCAGGGCCCGGAGGAGGCTGGGGCTGCCAGGGGGCCTCAGGGACAGAAAATCATGGTAAAAGGAGGCCCCGGGCTCTTCGGTCATAGGGAACCCACCCAGGTGTGAGCGCATCCTCCCTCTGCCTGTGTCTGTGCTGCGCCCTCCACCCGTGCACCCTCTTCAGGGCAACGCCGAGTTCGGGGAAAGGGCACGCGCACACATAGATACACACACAGTTACACACACAGATGCACACAGGCAGACACACAAATGCACATACAGACACACAGATGCACACACACGGATGCACACCATACATGCACACATGTACACATGCATACACACAGATGCACACACAGATACACATACACAGATGCGCATACACACAGATGCACACATATACGCACAGATATACACACACAGATGCACACACACACACACACACCACGTGCTCCCCAGCCCAGCGCCTCTCAGCTGGGGCCCAGCCGTGCACCTCCAGGCAGAAGCTCTGGTCCAGGGAGGGTGTGGGGCCCCAGGTACAGGTGCCAGGTTGTAGACACGCCCTTCCTTCCCCCAAGGGCCTCAGGCCAGGGGAGCCACGGCCCCCAGTTCTGGCGGTGCGGCTGGGGGGCTGGGGGCACATAGAAGCCAGTTCTCCCCACCCTGACTGCCCCGTGAGACCCAGAGTGACAACCGCCTGCTCCTCTGGGACCCCACGCCCTCCTCTGTCCAACAAGGAGTGTGTGGCGGTCCTCCCTGTGTCCACTTCCGGCAGGGAAGAAACCGGACCTTTCGTGGGTCCCCCCTCAGCCAGCGTTTCCCCGCCTCGGTCCCCAGGGCTGCCGGCTGCTGGGAGTGCAGTTGGAGCGCCTGCATTTGTGTGTGTGGAATTTTTTTAATTAAAAATCTTTTTTAGATTACAGTAAAATACTCATAACAAAATGTACCATCCTAACCATTTTTAAGTCTACAGTTTAAGTACGTTCACATTATTATGTCACCATCACCACCATCCACCCCGAGCACTTTTTCATCTTATAAAACTGACAGTCTGTCCCCATTAAACACTCACGTCCCACCCCTTCCCCAGCTCTGGGCCCCGCCGTCCTACTTTCTGTCTCTATCAATGTGACTCCTCTAGGGACCTCCCGTGAGTGGATCGCACCGTATTTGTCCTTTAGTGTCTGGCTTATTTCACTTACTATAATGTCCTCATGTTCATCCAGGTTGTAGCTGGGTCAGAATTTTCTTCCTTTTTAAGGCTGAATAATATTCCAGTGTGTGGCTGGACCATACTTTGTTTATTCAGTCATCTGTGTACGGACACATATATTTTTCTAAGACACAGATTTATTTCATGAAAACACGGCTCTTCCTTCTACAACCCAATAAAACATTAAACCCAATAAAACCGCAGCAAATGCTATCAGGAACACTCGGTTCAAATTTCAGATTTCACCCATTCAGAAATGATGTCTGGGCATCCTCTCTGGGTGAGGCCCACACCGCGGTAGGTGCTGGGGATGGAGTCGTTGGTAAAAGAAAGTCCCTCTCTCCTGGAGCTTGTGTTCTAGAGGGAAGACAGGCACCAGACAAAACAAGTAAGGTCTAGAACACGTCAGAGGCTGAGGGAGGAAAGAAAGGACAGCTCTGGACACCCCCAGGTTCTTTTCTTTTTTAACAATTTTTTAAAATGTATTTATTTATTTATTTTTGGCTGCGTTGGGTCTTCGTTGCTGCGCGCGGGCTTTCTCTAGGTGTGGCGAGCGGCGGCTCCTCTTCGCTGCGGTGCGCGGGCTTCTCACTGCGGTGGCTTCTCTTGTCGTGGAGCACGGGCTCTAGGTGCGCGGGCTTCAGTAGTTGTGGCTCGTGGGCTCTAGAGCGCAGGCTCAGTGGTTGTGGCACACGGGCTTCGTTGCTCCGCGGCATGTGGGATCTTCCCAGACCAGGGCTCGAACCTGTGTCCCCTGCACTGGCAGGCGGATTCTTAACCACTGCGCCACCAGGGAAGCCCACCCCCCACCGAGACTCTTAAGAGCGACTTGAGACTGTTCTAAAAGGCACAGCTTGGGGAAAGATACAAACTCTAATATATATGTGATAAATGTAAAGTATTTAATATATTAATATTAGATATCATATACAATAGAATATAGCATAACACAGTATCATATCACGTATAGTAACATATCAGATATGTGATATACCAGCAGTTCTTTATGTATACACACACATATGTGTATATATATTATATAGTTTTTCCATGAGATAAAATTCAAATAACACAAAATTAACCATTTTTGATGAACGATTCAGTGACACTTAGTGCATGCACAGTACTGTGCAACCGTCACCTCTGTCTAGTTTCCGTGACCCCAAACAGACGCCCTCGCGGCAGTCATCCCTGCAGCCAGCCCTGTGCTTTCCCTCTCTATGGATTTGCCTCTTCCGGACATTCCATATAAACGGAGCCCTGCGCTGTGTGGGGTTTTGTGCCGGGCTCCTCTCCCTGAGCCTCATCCGGGCTGTGGCAGGTGTCCGTGCCCCTGGAGGGATGGACCACAGGCGGCTCGTCCGCTCGTCAGCGGGAGGACATGTGGACCGTTTCCACTTTTCCGCTGTTGGGAACAGAGCTGCTACGAACACGCATGTACAAGTATCTGAGTCCCTGTTTTCAATTCTTTGGGTTTATATCTCAGAGTGGAATTTCTGGGCCATCATGGTAACTCTGTGGCAAGATGGAATTCTAGAAAGTTCTATAGTTGACTTTTGGGGGAAGTGCCAAAATGTTTTCCACAGCGGCTGCCCATTTTACTTTACAGCCCCACTGGGGGAGAGTAAGGGTTGCCGTTTCTCACCTCCTCAAGAACACTTGTTTCTGTTCTTTTTTAAACCCAGTAGGTGTGAAGTGATGTCTCACTGTGTTCGTTTGTTTGTTTGTTTTGCGGTACGCGGGCCTCTCACTGCTGTGGCCTCTCCCCCAGCGGAGCACAGGCTCCGGACACGCAGGCTCAGTGGCCATGGCTCACGGGCCCAGCCGCTCCGCGGCATGTGGGATCTTCCCGGACCGGGGCTCGAACCCGCGTCCCCTGCATCGGCAGGCGGAGTCCCAACCACTGCGCCACCAGGGAAGCTCCCTAAATCACTCTTTTAAAGGCATTTTTAGGTTTTTGGTCAGACTCCCGCGTTCATGGTTCTGAGCAGCATGTCTCACTCCTGGGGGTGCTGCATTATCGCCCCACTGTGCCTTGAGGTTCAGTGGCCCTCGGGAACGAGCAGAGGGGTCTGGTGGGCCTTGGCGGGGTCCCCAGCATGGCTCTAGGATGGAGGAGTAGGGGCACTGTCTGCAGTGACCCAGCCCGGTGGGGCTTGGGGGGCCCAGGAGCAGAGGGTTGCAGGGCACAGACGCCCCATCCCGTCCACCCCCCAGCCCCGCTGTCCCCAATCGCACCTCTCTCTTCCTCTGTTGCCCCCCAACAAGCTCCTTTCAGCGGCATCTGGTGGAAAGCTGGGCGGCAGGGAATCGGCAGAGGGTTCATTCACTCATTCACTCATTCATCCATTCATCCAAGATGCTCACCGAGCTCCCAGCCGCTGGTGCCAAGGGGATGCTGGGATGAAGCCGAGCCCAGTGGAGCTCTCGACAGTAAGCAGAACCGTCTGTGTGGCTGTCACTGCAGGAGATGCCCAGCCGGCCAGGGGTGGCTGGTGTCATCAGCGTCTGATGCCAGCAGGGTGGGCAGAGCCGTCTTCCTCCCGGGGAAGCAGCTCAGCGGGGCCTGAGGAAGGCGCAGGGGTTGCTCAGCAACAGGGAAGAGCATTCAGGCTGGGGGAACAGCACGTGCTAAGGAAGCTGAGGGCACCAGGCATAAGAATCCCAGCTCCCCGGGAGCTGGAGGGTCAGCCCGGCCCCCAGAGGCCTGTCACTCAGCTCCTTCTCACCACTCCTGCTTCAACACAGAGGGTGCTTCTAGAGCAGAGTCCCCCAGGTGCCTCGTCCCATGTCCCTGTCTTCCTGGGATCCCTGCCTGAGTTCAGCCCCAGCTCGGCCCCTCGCGAGCTGTGTGACGTCTGGCAGGTTCTGAGCCTCTCTGTGCCACAGCCGCCTCACCTGCAGGGCGTGGGTAGTAAGAATGCCTGAAGCTGCGCTGGTTCCCGTGCACACACATGCTCTCCAACCCCCTCTCTCAGCCCCTGCTCCCTGGGGGCGGCCTGTCCCTCTGTTCTAACCCCAGCACCCCAGCACCCGAAGCCATGCCTGGCACGTAGTGCCGTGGGGACAGCCGGTCCCCGGGACAGTTCCGGCTGCAGCCCTGCCCCTGGCTCTGCAGCCTCGGGGGTCACTGCACCTCTCTGTGCCTCAGTTTCCTCATCCATCGGATGGGGGTAGTAACTGGGCCCGCCTCCTGGGTGGTCGTGAGAAGTAGGTGAGCAAAGGCAGTAAAGACCTGAGAGGACCTGGCAACGGCAGAGCGGTCGAGAGCATTGCCTTGCGCAGGGAGGAAGCTGAGGGCCGTTGGCCTCTGGTCCTCTGGGCCTCCCTCCCTTGCCTGGAGGCTCGGGGTGGAGGCGCTCAGCCCAGAGGACGAGCAGGGCAGGCAAATTTCTGCAAAGGACCAGAAAGGGAACGTTTTAAGCTCGGCAGCCACACGAGCTCCATCGCAAGAACTTGCCGTGGCCGTTAGAGCCAATGCAGCCACGACAGCAGGCCAACAATGGGCGCGTCCGGTGGCCACGATCACCTGATTGGTGGATGCGGAAATCTGAATTTCATCATTTTCACATCTCACGTTGATTTTTTTCCCCCCCATCCCCTTAAAAATGTAAAACCCGGGATTTGCCTGGCGGTCCAGTGGTTAGGACTGTGGGCTTCCACTGCAGGGGGCGTGGGTTCAATCCCCAGTCCGCGAACTAAGATCCCGCAAGCCGTGCAGCATGGCCAAAAAAAACCCAAACAAACTGTGAACCCCATTCTGGGCTCGCAGGCCCACAGAAGCAGGCCCATAGCCTTTAGTCCTGGCTTCTTCTCCCCACTCCCCCACCCCGGCTGCCATTTCCCCGTCTGTTAAAGGACCGAGGCCCCACCCGCTCCCAGATCCCTGGATGCAGCTGCCTGGTGGGTGTGGCCGGCTGCACCTCCTCCCTGCAAGCGTCGGGAGAGGGCCTGGGCGTTGCCCCACCCAGCAGCTGCTGTCAGGGCACTAGGGATGGGGGTCCCCACTGCATACGTGCGCCCTCCCTGACCAGAAGCTGGGCGCCAGGTGATGGCTAAGATGGACGCCTCCTGGGCACCACGGGGAGGGTCATTGCTGTGTGCCCAATACGGGCCCCCAGGGAGGGGTTCCACAGACACGCCCCCGGTGACCCACCCCAGCTCGTGTTCACATGCCCACCTCCTGAGGCCTGTTCACGGCCCCCACCCCCACGCCCCGGGGCAGGGAGGGGGAGGGACGCCTTTCTCCCACCTCCTGCTTCCTGCGCCCGGCACCACCCCTCACCGCCGCACACCTGTCCTCTTCTCCCCTCCCTCCAGCAACCTGAGTCTCTCTTGCAGGCGGAATACAGGCTGTGCAATGGGTCCGACAGGGAATGTGTATCCCCGACAGCCAAGGTCACCAAGAAGGAAGCTCTCAAGGTGGGCCCAGGCCTGGGGAAGGGGCGCGGTGTGTCGTTTGTTGGATGAATGGGCACCCCAGCCAGTGAGGCCACACCTCCACCCCAGCCTGCCAAAGGGAGGGGGACAGAGTGCACCCTGGCCACCTCCACACCCCCTCTTCCTGTCCTCTCCCTGCCCCCCTCTTCACCCCTGGCTAGACGTGGAGGCCCTCGCGAGTAGAAGGCCCCCCGGGAGGGCCAGCCCAGGGCCTTCTCCCCTGACCCACCTGCGGGTGCCCTGGGCCCAGGCACAGAAGGAGAGCTACCGCCAGGAGAAGAAGCGCGCCACCAAGCAGCTGCTCAGCGCCTTGACAGACCCCAGCGTAGTCATCATGGCCGACAGCCTGAAGGTGAGCGCGTGTGTGTTCCAGCACTGGCCAGGCTCCCGCGGGAGGCCTCCCCCAGGGACAGTGCAGGGTCACCAGCCACTCGGGAGACGGTGCGGCATGCTGGCTGCTGCAAACTGTATGTGTCCTGGGGCTGCCCTGACAAATGACCACAGGCTGGTGGCTTATGACAACCGAAGATGATTCCCAGGTCCAGAGGCCAAAGTCCAAACTCAAGGTCCTGGCAGGGCCAGGCTCCTTCCCGAGGCTCTAAAGGAGGGTTCTTCCTGCCTCTCCCAGCTTCTGAGGGCCCCAGGCATCCCTGGACTTGTGGCCGCGTCCCTCCAGCCTCTGCCTCTGTGGTCACCTGGCCCCTTCCTGTGTCTGTGTCCTCTTCTCCTCTTATAAGGACACGGTCATTGGACCAGGGCCCGCCCTGCTCCAGTGCAGCCTCATCTTCACTTGGTCACATCTGCAGAAACCCTATTTCTAATTAAGGTGGGGGGCCCTGACCTGCTGGCGGGGGTCCCAGAGTGCCCATAGAGCCCCCTGCTGGGATACAGGAGGGAGGTGAAACTCGGACTTTGGGAGAAAGGACCAGGGTTGTGTTCAGACCTCACTGAGGCAGCGAGAGAGTCCCTCAGCTCCCAAGCTTCAGTTTCCGCCTCCGTACAGAGGGGGTAAAGCTGCTGTATCCCGGGGCTGCCACGAGGGGCAGAGGAGACAAGGGGACCAGGGAGCCTGGGCTTCTACAGAGCCCTGGGCCCGCGTGGCTCCTTTTCTCTGCTCCACGAATAAAAAATTAAGTACAAAAGTGAATATTTAGGATGAGAAAAGAAATGATCACAGGTTTCAAAATCACACAGCGGACAATTGCAACAGTCACATCCGATTCCCAGTTCCCCCAGGGCCCTGGCAGGGCCTTGAACTTGAGCTCCATGGACTTCACCAGTAAATCTGGCTACAGCATCCTCCTTTGGATTCACCGTCATTCAGAGTTCCTGTTAAATCCTAAAAGAGAACTCTGCCCGGAGCGCAAAGCCCTGTGTATCTGCCCCTCCCCGAGCCGCCCAGATGCCCCTGGGTCCCGGGCAGGCATGGACGGCAGCGCCCCTCCCCCCAGATCCGTGGGACCCTGAAGAGTTGGACCAAACTGTGGTGCGTGCTGAAGCCGGGGGTGCTGCTCATCTACAAGACGCCCAAGGTGGGCCAGTGGGTGGGCACGGTCCTGCTGCACTGCTGCGAACTCATTGAGAGGCCCTCTAAGAAGGACGGCTTCTGCTTCAAGCTCTTCCACCCGCTGGACCAGTCCGTCTGGGCTGTGAAGGTACCGCAGTGCGAGCCCTGGGGCTCGGGAGGGCCAGACGAGGAGAGAGCCCCCGGGGGCAGGTGGCTGTGTGGGAGGAGAGCACAGATGGGCAGTCAGGAGGCTCACCCTGGGGCCCCAGCGGCACGGAGTCCAGAAATGGGCGGACAGTTCCAAGGGTTAAGTCACTCAGTGGCCAGGGGATCAGATGTGGTCACTGGAGGTTGGGGGCGCTCAGGGCCTGGGGGCCCCATGGGATGAGATCACACCTCGAGCCGTGTCCAGAGGCTGAGGAACGCGGCCATGTGAGGGCAGCTTCTCTGAACCCAGACCTCACCCTCATAACCTGGGGGCTGCCCAGCCCAGGACCAAAGGGGGTCAGGTTGCCAAGTGAAATCCTGAATGCCCAGTTAAATTTGGATTTCAGAGGAAGATCAGAAAGTTTTTTTTAGGGACTTTCCTGGTGGTCCAGCGGTAAAGAATCCGCCTTCCAATGCAGGGGACGCGGGTTCAATCCCTGGTCAGGGAACTAAGATCCCCCATGCCGCAGGGCAACCGAGCCCGCGCGCCACAACTACTGAGCTCACGTGCCTCAACTAGAGAGCCCCCATGCCGCAAACTACAGAGCCCACGCGCCCTGGAGCCTGCGCGCCACAACTAGAGAAGAGAAAACCCGCATGCCACACCTAGAGAGAAGCCAGCGCGCTGCAATGAAAGATCCCGCGTGCCTCAACGAAGATCGTGCGTGCCACAACTAAGACCCGACGCAACCAAAATTAAATTAAAATAAATAAATCTTTTTCTTAAAAAAGTTTTTTTAGGATAAGTATGTCCCAAAAAGAAATGAAATGGAGTTATTTGTAGTGAGGTGGATGGACCTAGAGACTGTCGTACAGAGTGAAGTAAGTCAGAAAGAGAAAAACAAGTACCGTACGCTAACACATATATATGGAATCTAAAAAAAAACCACACTATGTCCCAAATCTTTCGTGGGGTATACTTATACTATGTATGTAATTTTTCTGAGATTCAGATTTAACTGGGTGTCCTGGATCTGCACAATGCTAATTCTGGCCACCCTAAAGTGGGGGGCTCAGAGCTGGAAAGCCAAGGGTGGGACCACCAGCTAAGAAGGGGGACCGAGCACCGCGCCCGTTCACCTCTCTTGCCGCCTGCCACGTCTGCGTGGTCAGGTGCCTGACCCTGCCTAGGGGTCCTGAGGCCCCGGAAGCGTCCACGCGTGTCTGAGTGTGGGTCCACATGACCGCACAACCTGTGTTTCCACCCATCCCTGGCCCATCCCTTGGGTGACGCCGGGTCTCTGCCTCTCCAGGGCCCCAAAGGTGAGAGCGTGGGCTCCATCACACAGCCCCTCCCCAGCAGCTACTTGATCTTCAGGGCCGCCTCCGAGTCGGACGGTGAGTACCTTCCTGCCCTGCTGGTCTCCATGGTGACCCCACCTGAAGCGCCCCTCCCCTTGGTGGGATTTAGGCCGGGTGTATGGGACCCCGGTTCGGACCCCTTCACCGCCATCCAAGGAGGCAGCCTGGTGTCAGGGGACGAGCCCGCTATTCACCAGCCCCCTCTCTGGAGCCTCAGTCTTCCCCGTGGGCAAAAGATGAACAGTAGCACTGTCTCCCCCGTTGCTATGCGAATCTGATGACCTTATTTAAAAGCAACCAGATAACAGTTACTGGGTGCCAACCACGTGCCAGGCACCACTGAATCAGCAAATGCTACTGTTACCATCCACGTTTGACACATGCGGAGACAGGTTGGGTGAACTGCAGGTGAGAAAGTGCTGGAGCCGGGACGAAGCCAGGTTCCCAAATCAGCGCACGTGTTTGGAGCGCCCTCTAGTGGCTGCCCCGAGTAAACGCGGCTGCCCACACACACACACACCCCGACCCATCGCCGAGCCCTGAGGGCCGGCGCCTCCCAGGGATCTGGTGGAAGACTCCCACCCCACCAGCAGTTCAGGGCAGGCAAGGTCCTGCCCGAGGCAGCCTGGCCTGACCACTGGGCTCCGGCCCTCCCGGCTGGGAGTCTGGGGCAGGCGGCCGTCCCTAAGGTGCCATGCCACCCCCTGGTGGCCAGACGCTGCATCCACGCTCCAGGGGGCCGTCCTGAGTCCCTTGAATGCCACCCTCATTTCCCCAGCCCGTCACTCGGTGCCAGGCCCCTCGTGGGCCCTGGGACGGGATGGGCAGCTAGTGCTCCCATGGAGCCTGCAATCTAGTGCGAGAGAACACCAGCAAACAAGCAGACGAGACCAACTGGGCTGAAGCATGAGCTGAGTCCCTGATGGGGTCGGGGGCCGTGGTCAGGGAGGAAGGGCATCCACAGCCCCTTTGGGTATCAGGGTGGGCTTCCTGGAGGAGGAGGAGGAATGGACTCGAAGGATGCGTGCTATTCAGGATGTCTAGTCCCTTGGGGCAACCACAAAAAACGCACGTCAGGGCCCCGGGCCCCACTCAGCAGGTGTGGGTTTCCCAGCTCTCGCCTGCGGGTTCTGCTCCCATGAGCACCCCACCTTCCACCACCATGACCTTTCAGCCCTGGCTGAAAGTTGGAAGGTTGGTATCCAGCCAAGCCTGCAGTGAAGCCCCCCCCCGCAGGGTGCCGGGTGTCCTCCTGATGACCAGGAGCCACCCCCCCTGCAGGCCCCTCCTCCACGATCCCCTGCAGGCCCCTCCCCCACGATCCCCAGCGCCCCTCCCAACGCCAGGCCCCGGGATGCACCACGGAGAGTTAGGGAGGGAAATTCACTGTCTCCAGGAGGGAGACACTGAGGCTTTGGAGAAGGAAAGAACCAAGTTCAAGGTCCTTCAATCCCAGGTCCAGCCCGCGGGCGGCCTCTACCAGCAGGGCTGCAGGGGGCTGAGGATAAGGGCTGGGGGCTGGAGGCGGCTGGCTCTGGCCACCCCCCCACCCCCCCACCCCCCCCCCCCCCCCCCCCCCGCCTCCCCGCCCGCCTGGCCCTCCCCTCCCCCCGGAGCTGTTCCAACACCAGGGGCTGCCTGTCTGCGGCCTTGGCTCCGCAGCCCCTCCCCAGCCTGCCAGCCCCCCTCCCGCCCTGTGCTCCAGGCCAGGAAAGCCCTCAGCGCAGAGACGCCCTCCTGCCCCGACCCGTGGGGGCCAGTCTCCATCAGGAAGGGCCCTCACCCTGACGCCACAGGTGGGAGCTCGCAGGGCCAGTTTCCATCAGGAAGGGCCCTCACCCTGACGCCACAGGTGGGAGCTCACAGGGCCTCTGTGCAGAGTGGCCTGAGCTTGCTACATGTATGACCTTGGGGGGGTCACTTACCCATCCTGGCCTTAGCCCTTGTCTGTGACGTGGGTGACTGACAGTGTGCTGGGAGTGGGGTGCTCCTTGTTGAAGAACGGAGGGATGGGGGCGGGCAGGCTCCCTGACAGAGGGACAGGAAGCTCCCCAGTGTGCAGTGGGTGCCTCCCCAGCTGGGGGCTGCTCATCGCCCCTGACCCCCCCCCCCCCCACTACAGGCCGCTGCTGGCTGGACGCCCTGGAGCTGGCACTGCGCTGCTCCAGCCTCCTGCGACTCAGCACATGCAGGCAGGGCCGCGACGGGGAGCCCGGGTCCTCGCCAGATGCATCACCCTCCTCGCTCTGCGGGCTGCCCGCCTCGGCCGCCGTCCACGACCAGGACCTGTTCCCGTGAGCAGGGGCGTGGCGGGCAGGGACCAGCCTCTCCCGGGAGCCTGCTGGGGACTCCTGGGCCCGGGCCCTCCCTGGCACCACCGCACGGGGTCTCCTTGTACGTGGGGAGAAGATGGGGGGCAAACGCCACCGAGGTCTGGCTGCCCAAACCCCAGGCCAGGAGGCAGGCCTCCTCCACTCGAGGTGGACCGGGGAGCCCCAGGGTGTTCGCCTGTGAACTGGGGCTTATAGTGTCAAATGCCCATCGCTGAGGCTCTTCAGCACAGGGATGGGGCTGAGGCGCCCGGCAGCGAAGGGTGCCCCGGGTGAGGGTACTGGGGGGTGTGCCCAGAGGTGGGCGTGACCAGCAACCCACGGGCGCCGTCCACCTTCCAGACTGAACGGGTCTTCCCTGGAGAACGACGCTTTCTCAGACAAGTCAGAGAGAGAGAACGCTGAGGACTCAGATAAGGAGACCCAGGACCGCAGGCGGAAGGCCGAGAGCGGGGGCGAGCCGTCGGAGGCCCCGGGGCGCCCCGCGCGCAGAGGGACCACGTACGTGGTACAGGAACACGAGGACCTGGGGGAGGTGAGAGCCCGCCCTGCCTGGAGCTCGGGCGCCGCCCAGCACCCTGCATGCAGGGTCTGCTACCCAGCGGGCCGGGGCACGGGAAGGCCAGGATGGCGGGACTCAGGGAGAGCCGGGAGGGCCGCGGGGCTCTAGTGAGGGTGCTGGGGGGCCACAGGGCAGGTTCAGGTGGCGGCCTGCCAGGGTCCAGGTGAGACCTTCAGAAGGTCACGGGGCAGAGGTGGAGCCTGGGACCCGCTAAGGAGGAGCTGTTGTCTGGACAAAGCTGACGGTGCCCTGGACCCGGGTTGGGGTGGGGAAGGGAGAAGGGGTTCAGGGCGCGTCCAGAGGCAGACGGGCAGGACCCAGCCTGACGGCGATGCCACCTGTGAGACCGGTGCTCTGGAAGAAAGAGCTGGCGGCTGGGGGTGGGACCCGACTGTGTCCCAGGCTTGGACGTGCAAGGGAGACGCTGCTGCACGGGAGGGTCTGGGGCTCAGGGGGCCGTCTGGACATAGGGCAGCCCAAGGGGCCCAGGCACCCCAGCCTTCAGAGGCTGAGCACAGGCGGGGCTCCGCAGAGGAACCCTGGGAGGCGTGGCAGGGAGGGGAGGGGTGGCCTCAGGGGCAGCTGTGCTGGGAGCTGGAGGAGAGACAGGGTGACACGGGGGTGGTGGTGACTTTCACCAGGGCACTTTTGGTGGAGAGGAGGGGCAGAAGCCAGAGGGAGAGGGTTAGAGGGAGTGTGGGTGGGATAGGGGGTGCAGGGGATTCCCACCTGCGGCAGCTGCCACGCGCGCCCCGAAGCTGGCCTGGACATCAAAGCCAGGGAGCCACAGCCTCATGGGGGTCAGACATGACCGTGCCTCTGGGGGCTTCCCCTCCCCTCGGTGCCCAGGCGAGCTGTCCAAGCGAGTGCCACTAGGCCTCCGCCACAGCTGTGCAGACACAGAGAGGCAGAGTGGCTGCCTGAGGTGGCCCAGCAGGGTGGTGATGGGCCCTGGCGCAGGGCTGGCTGCTGGCACACCATTCTGCTGCCTCCCTGGGGTCAGGAGATGGGGGTCCATGGGGAGGGGAGGGGGGCTTGGCGTTGGCCCGAGAACTGCAGCTCGATGGCAATTCCCGAGACGGGAGGGTCCCCGATGCACAGCCCTGCCTGGGAGCACCTGCCCCGCCAGCCAGCTGTCTGTACACAGCTGCATGACCCTTTCTGAGATCACTCTGCCCACCTGAGCGTTTGCTGGTTGGTGCGGCCTGGGAGATGGAGCCCCCCACCCCCCTACCCTGCCCCCTCGCCCCCTGCCCAGACAAAGCCCAAAGCTCCGGGGCTCAGTCTCTCTGTGGCACAGTCTCAGGGAAGAGAGGAGGGGCCCAGGGCGGCCCCCTCTAGCCGTGCGATCCTGGACAGGTGAAGACCCCCTTCTGAAGGGGGTGCAGGCCTGAATCACCTGTGTCACCCCATGAAGACAAGATGGGCTGGGGGTGGGAGGAGGTCTCCTCGAGCACGTGGCACCTGCTGCCGCGGCACAGGTCATGCAAAGTCCACAGACAGGTGTCAGCAGCCACGGTGGACGTGCACCAGCCGCGGGGAGGGCCCAGGCTGGCCAGGAACCAACCGCAGGGAGGGCCCAGGCTGGCCAGGAGCAGAGGCAGACGGGAGCCGGCCTGGGCCAGCAGCTGCCCCTCGGGTCTGCTGGAAAACGCAGGGCTCAGCTGGGGCTGGGACAGGCCCTCTGGGTGTGGCGGCCCGGCCAGGGGGTACGCGTGGCCGCCCTACCCCCCATCCCGCCCCCGCCAGGCTCCCCGCCCAGCTCTGGCTGCAGCCTGACCGCGGTCCCTCTGACGGCAGCTGGGCGAGGCATCGCAGGTAGAGACAGTGTCTGACGAGAACAAGAGTCTGATGTGGGTCCTGCTGAAGCAGCTGCGGCCGGGCATGGACCTGTCCCGCGTGGTGCTGCCCACCTTCGTCCTGGAGCCCCGCTCCTTCCTCAACAAGCTCTCCGACTACTACTACCACGCCGACCTGCTCTCCAGGTGAGCGACGGGGAGGTGCCCAGAGACACCCCCCCCCCCAGGCTCCCTCAGCCCCTGCCTGCCCCACAGAGAGTCCTAAGGGTCCCCAGGAAACTGTCCCTGAAGCCTCTGCCTCCAAGGGGCCCGGCCTCCATGGGAGGAGCTGGTAGACAGGGAGGACGGGGCAGCCCCACGTCCGGTCAGGGCCACCATCACAGGTGAGCCCAGCACCTTCTGTGCACCTGAGCCCTGGCATTGGCTCCCTCAAGCTGAAGAAGGCAGAGGTTGGAAGGGGGGCTGCAGGCTCAGCAGCCCACGCAGAGGGAGCTGGGTGAGGGCGAGAGCATCCCGGGGGCTTCCTGGAGGCAGCACCCTGCCGGCCTCGAGCCAGCAGCACCCTCTCTGCCCCAGCACTGGAGCCACCCTGACATTTTCCAGTTCCGTGGAAAACCCGATTCCCTGGAGTGTCGGGGGAGGGTGGGAACCTCCTTTTTGGGGGCTGGGCAGCCGGGGAGGGGCCTGGGTTTTCAGCAAGTGGATGGAGGTTGAAACGGAAGGAGAGAGGGCGCCGGGAAAGGGCAGAGGGCGGCCCAGGTCCCCCAATCTGGAGTGAGGGCATTCCCCCACCCCATCGCAGGGCCGCACTGGAGGAGGACGCCTACAGCCGGATCAAGCTTGTGCTGCAGTGGTACCTGTCCGGCTTCTACAAGAAGCCCAAGGTGAGAAGCACCGTCCGGGGAGGGTGCAACTACAGCCCAGCCCTGCGCCCTGGCACCCAACCCCACCCAGAGTCCAAGGCCATCCCCTACCCCGCGTGACCCTGAAGGATCCTGGTCGTCCCCACAGTGGTCCCGGGTCCTCCGAGATGGGGGACTAAGCCCTGACTTCCCACCCAGGGAAGCGACTGAAATAGCAGGGCTGGAGAATTGGGGCTTTAACTTGAAAGGTCATTAGAAGCCACAGGGGGCTTTGAGTGGGCTGTGCACTGGCTTCCCCTGAGGTCCGGGGAGAGCTTGATGTGGTTAGGGTCTCATGTGCCCCTCAGAGCCAAGAAGTGGACAGGGCACCTCGTAGGCCGTCCGCCCAGAGCGTAAACCAAGGGTAAAGCATAGTCTCCCCAGACCGGGAGTGGGGCGCTGTTCCCAGATGCTGGTGGGAAACTAGACATCCCTTCTAGAGACCTCCTCCCTGCAGGTGCCCGGGGCTGTGGGCAGCAGGCAGCCCCTCTTGTTGTCCCTCGGTCCACACCCCGTCCCAACTGGCATCTGTGCCCCACCCACAGCTTCTCACACAAGCCTCTTTGTTCACTGCCTGCAGGGGATCAAGAAGCCCTACAACCCCATTCTGGGGGAGACCTTCCGCTGCTGCTGGTTCCACCCCCAGAACCACAGCCACACCTTCTACATAGCTGAGCAGGCAAGGGCCCGGCCACCCTGGGCTGGCTGCTGGGTTCTGCAGCGGACGGGGCCCTGGCAGGGGGCAGGGGGCGTCTGACCCCCAGGCACGTTTCTGCGTGGCTCCACCTGCGACCACTGGAAGAGCTCTGGCCTCACTGCAGCCAGCGGGGATTCTCCCAGGAGGCACAGGCACCATCTCGGCTGTGACAGCAGAAAGTGTTTCCTTAGGGAGGGGGACAGCGCATCCCGTTTTCCTGGGGGGATGCGGGGATGGCATTCAGCTCCCCCCCGGGCCCCAGGACTCAGGCCCGGCTTCCCTGGACATTGGGGCTGAGAGATGGGGACTGCCCTCGCGCCTGCGCCTGGCGCTGGGAGGGATGTGGTGGGGGACCGGGCCTGCCTGCTCTTGGGGCTGCCGCAGGAGCCACCTCTCCACCCACAGGTGTCCCACCACCCCCCCGTGTCCGCCTTCCACGTCAGCAACCGGAAGGACGGCTTCTGCATCAGCGGCAGCATCACAGCCAAGTCCCGGTTCTACGGTGAGGGGGGCTCCCCGGGCCTCGAGGAAATGGGGGGAGGACTGACCTGCCGCACTCGGTGGTCACCGAGACCTCCCCCGGTGGCCATGTTCGTGTCCCTCTCCGCCTCTCCTAGCCAGGGACTGCGAGGGGTAAAGTGCTCAGAGCCTGGGGTCAGGCAGAGCCCCCTCCCCCCGGCCTCTCATCCCTCAGCCGTAGAGCTGCACTGATGCTGGGAGGATTACGGGAAGAGCCATGTGAAGGTACCATCTCGAGCTGGCTGTCCAATTCAGCACCACTGGCCACACGTGGCTGTTTGAATTGATCCAAACGAAATACAACCTAAAAGGCAGCTCCGCGGTTGCTCTGGCCACAGTGCAAGTATCCGCGTGCTGCGTGGGATAGAACAGTGTCATCATCACAGGACAGGCTATCGGGCAGCACCCCTCGAGAGCCTGGCACCATGGGTCTGTCTGCATTTTTACGTCCTGTCGACCTTCCTGTTGTTCTCACTGGTGGGCAGGTGCTCTGAGTGCCTCTGCGTGCCCAGCAGACTGCAGAGGGCGTACAGGCTCGGCCCACCTTTTCCACCCCTGTGCTCCCGTCACTGACTGTGGCTGTGACTCTCAGCCCTGAGCGGGCCGTACCCCCTCTCCGCTGGTGTTTAAAATCAGAGCAGAGGCCCTAGTTTGAAAAGGTTTGAAGGCTCCACCCTAAGAATCCCTGCTTTAGTAAGTGAAATAAACATGAACACATGGCAACTTAGGTAACTCCTCAGGATGAATGACTTGTACGACCTGGATGGGGCCTTTACAGAATCCGAGGCTCAGAGAGGTTAAGCAACCCGCCCAAGTCACACAGCTGGAGGTGCCTGGGACTCTTTCCACCTGTTGGAAGGGAGCTCAGGTCCTGTGACTTGGGGTGGAGGTGGGGGCCCAGGTCCCGAGGATTGGTCTCATCTCACTGGTCCCACTGCCCCGTCTCTGCAGGGAACTCACTGTCAGCTCTGCTGGATGGCAAGGCCACCCTCACCTTCCTGAACCGGGTGGAAGATTACACCCTTACCATGCCCTACGCCCACTGCAAAGGTGAGAGGCCATGGTACTCCCACCCTGGAGGGCAGAGCCCAGGCCGGCTCCCTCAGGGAGAGCACCCTGGTTCTTGTCTGTTTGAAGGTATCTTATTTGACCCTCACTCTTCCATGACTTTTTAGCTGGGTATGGAATTCCAGGCAGATTGTCCTTCTGTCCTCTTTGGAAGCTTGTTACCACCTTCTAATTTCCATTGTGGTTGGTGATCAATCATCTGTTGGCCTGTTTGTTACATGTTCTGCTTTTCTCTGTAGCTGCTTTTAAGATCGTCTCTTGTCTGTGGTTTTCTGCAATTTCACTGTAGCAGTTCAAGGTTTGGATTTCTTTTTTTTTTCCTCTACAGTGTTGTGTTAATTTCTGGTATACAGCAAAGTGATTCAGTTATAGGATTTCTTTTTTATTTTTTAATTAACAGACTTTCTTTTTTACAGTGCTTTTAGGTTTACAAAAACTTTAGCAGAAAGTGCAGAGAGTTCCATATACCCCACCCATCCCAACATGCACACAGACAGGCGCACACACACACACACACACTCGGATCCCCTAGTGTTAACATCTTGCATTGGTATGCCACATTTGCTACAATTGGTTAGTTGATATTAACACATTATTATTAACTTAAGTCTATAGTTTACATTAGGGTTCACACTTTGTGTTGTATAATTATATGGATTTGGACAAATGCATGTTTCTACCGTTACAGTATCACAATAGTTTCACCACCCTAAAAAATCTGAATAGATGAATTCCCCTATTCATCCCTCCCCCCTCCCCCCTCCCCCCTCCGCCCTCCCCCCCCCTCCCCCTCCCCTCCCCTCTCTCCCTCCCCGCGATGGCTGAAGGCAGCGTGGGCTGTGATGTCTGTGCTTCTTGTCCTGAGTGGATCCCTCTGGGATCTGTAAGGTCATCAGATATACCCCTCTGGGATCACGCCCACTCTGGTCTTTCGTTTCATTTCACTTTGGATTTTTAGGAATTGCTCTTTTAACTTCGTTTTTTAAATAATTTTGTAAATGAAATATGTACCCGGTTCCAAAGTCAAAACTACATAACAAGGTATAGACAGTTCTAGGGTCTCTCAGACCTCCTCCCCCACCCCCTGCAGTAGAGAATCGGGCCCTGCACACGCGGCCCTGCAGCTGCTTCTCTGACTCTGCGTTAGTGTGTCCTGGAGAGACACCAGAGCAGCTCAGAGGCCGGACTCCCTTCCATGTAGCTTTTCCACCCTGTGCACAGGGGAATTTGGGGGTGATTCCAGCCTTTTTGCGATTTCAATTAGCTTGTCTTTTTAAATTTTTTTTTAATTAGTGCTAAATCTTTTTTTTTTTAAATAAAGTTATTTATTTATTTATTTTTGGCTGCGTTGGGTCTTCGTTGCTGCGTGCTGGCTTTCTTTAGTTGCGGCGCGCTGGCTTTCTCTAGTTGCGGTGAGCGGGGGCTACTCTTGGTTACGGTGCATGGGCTTCTCACTGCGGTGGCTTCTCTTGTTGTGGAGCACGACCTCTAGGCACGCGGGCTTCAGTAGTTGTGGCTCATGGGCTCTAGAGCGCAGGCTCAGTAGTTGTGGCACATGGGCTTCGTTGCTCCGCAGCATCTGGGATCTTCCCGGACCAGGGCTCGAACCCATGTCCCCTGCATTGGCAGGCGGATTCTTAACCACTGAGCCACCAGGGAAGTCTGTTTTTTTAATTTTTGGAAGACTTATTTTAGCCCACATCTCTAAGTGTTTTCAAGTGAGAATGATCCTTTCTTTCTTCCTTCTCCTTCCTTCCTTCCTTCCCTCATTTCTTTTTTTCTTTTAGAGTAAGCCCTCCGTAAGACCAGAAATAGAAGACTCATGCTTTCCTTCAGTAATTAAAAAATATATGTATTAAGTTAAAAAAAAAAGAAAACCACGTGGGCCCGTCCTGGGCGCAGCAGTGAGCAGGGAAGATGCAGCCACCTACATCGGGGCAGGATCTGCGGAACGGAGTGACAGGCCTTGACAAGGGTCTCCCGGGGGCAGTGGGGCTCCTGGGAGCCTGGAACAGGGGCTGCTGGAGGAGGTGACCTAGTAAAGGGTGGGGATGTCTCCCAGACTTAGCAACTCGCATGAGCAAAGGCCCTGGGGCCAGAGACCCCGTTCGCTGCAGGGAGCTGGTCACTGCGGAATCAGGCCCGGTCACGGGCTCTGCTCACCTAACGAGATTCTCCCCCTCCTGGCAGCACTGCCCCCAGAGCGCCTGCCCCCTCCCTGCTCCCGTCTCGCCCTCCGAGCCCTGACAGGGGCCTCCCCGGCTCAGTGTTGCTGGGTCAGGACTCAGCAGAGGTCTGGGGACTCGGCTGGCCAGGGGGTGGCCCTGACCCCTCAGTGCGGCTGTGTTCCAGGCATTCTCTACGGCACCATGACCATGGAGCTGGGCGGCAGAGTGACCGTCGAGTGTGAGAAGAACAACTTCCAGGCTGAGCTGGAATTCAAGCTCAAGGTAGCACTGGCCGCAGCACCTCGGCCACCCAGGGGCCTTGGGGGGCGTGGGGCTTGGGCCGGGGAGAGGCGAGGCCTTGGGTGGCCCCCTCTTGCCCTCTCAGTGCCCCAGGGATGGTTTCCTGACAGGTGCACATGGACGAGCAGCTCCTGGCTTCCCTGTAGCACAGCGAGGCTCGGAGAGGGGAAGGGGCTGCCCACAGGCCACACAGCAGAGCTAGGACAGGCCCAGGCCCCTTCCCCACCACGGGGCACAAAGCCCTGGCAGGGACCCAGCACCCTTGAGCTCAGGCTGGACCGTGGGCGAGCATGGCCACCTCCAGCTTCAGTCCCGTCCCAGCCAGCCCCCCATGCACTGGGGCTGGGAGCTCACCTCCCACCCACCCATGAGGAAGGGGCCCCTCCGCCCCAGCTCCACGAGGGGGCCGTGGCTGCCGCCCTCACCAGCGTCGTAAGGGCATCGTCTCGGGTGTGTCCCCACAGCCCTTCTTCGGGGGCAGCACGAGCATCAACCAGATCTCCGGGAAGATCACATCGGGCGAGGAGGTCCTGGCGCGGCTCACGGGACACTGGGTGAGAGGCCGCCTCCGGGCAGGCGCGGGTGGGCCCGGGGGCAGCAGAGGCCACGGCCGGTACCTCTGACCTGCCCGGCTGTCTGGGGCAGGACAGGGAAGTGTTCATCAAGGAGGAGGGCAGAGGAGGCGCCGAGCTCTTCTGGAACCCGAGCGAGGAGGTCCGCGGGCAGCGGCTGAAGCGGCGCACGGTGCCTTTGGAGGAGCAGACAGAGCTGGAGTCGGAGCGGTAAGGCCCGGGCGCCGCAGGACCCCTGACCACGGCTGGGGTGGCCGGGCGCAGCTGCTGTCTCCTGGGTGCACGTCCCCTGGATGTCTGTGGCAGGGAGGATGGACCTGAGTGGACCTTTCTGGGCAGAGGACACATCCAGCTGTGGGCAGCTGGAGAGAGAGCAGGGGAGGCCTGGGGAAGAGCAGGCTCCAGGGCAGATGACCTGCAGTCCACAGGGAGGGCCCTGCTGGTGGCAGGTGTGCGTCCAGCATAAGAAAGAACCATCTCAGGGTAAATCAACAGTGCCCAGGAGACCCGGGCACCCTGAGAGGCAGTGAGCTCCCTGTCACTGGAGGCAATCAAGCAGAGGTTGCTCTGAGGCTCCCCTCTAGTGTGAGGGGACGGGACTGCCCAGGTCCCCCAGCTCAGAACGTGTGCTCCGCTCGCAGGCTCTGGCAGCACGTCACCAGGGCCATCAGCGAGGGTGACCAGCACAAAGCCACACAGGAGAAGTTTGCCCTGGAGGAGGCACAGCGGCATCAGGCCCGAGAGCGCCAGCAGAACCTGGTGCCCTGGACGCCGCAGCTGTTCCACCTGGACCCCACCACCCAGGAGTGGCGCTACCGATACGAGGAGTGAGCGCTGGCAGACAGGGGCCTGGGCCCCGCGGTGGGCTGGGTAGCAGACCCCCACCATCCTGGCCCTGGGTGATGGGGAGGGAGGGTCACACAGGGGCTGCACACAGGTGCAGGCAACGGTCACTCCCCTGGGGGTCTCCGGTCCTGCTGGGAGGCTGAGGGCCGGGCCGGGCTGGGGCCCCCTCACTCCGAGGGCCACCGCCCCTGCCAACAGACACTCTCTGGACCCTCCAGCCACAGCCCCTGGGACCCCCTGAAGGACATTGCCCAGTTTGAGCAAGACGGGGTCCTGCACACCCTGCAGCGGGAGACCATGGCCGGCCAGACCACCTTCCTGGGCAGCCCGGGGCCCAGGCACCAGGTCAGCACCACCCCCAGGGCCCCTGCTGGGTCCCTCCAGGTGTGGCCCCATGCCCACCCTCACACCCACCTGCCTGGCCCCCCTCCTCTGGGTCCCCCACCCTGGCACACTCTGACCCACGTCCTAGCAGGGTCTCCTCTGGCATCCCCCTGCCTCCCTGTCCTGCCCTTCCCTGCCCAGCATGGGGCCTGGACGCCTGGATTTGCAGGACGCTCAGTTCCCAGGGCACCCTGGTGTTCAGGGCACTGTGCCAGGGTGTATGGTCCTGGCCCATCAACCCCCAGAGCCGCCCTCTGCGGTGCGGGCAGCATGCTATCCCATTCCACAGATGAAAAAACGGAGGCTCTGGGCAGTCCAGGGACTCGCCCAAGTAGGAGCAGGAGACGGCACATTTACCCAGATGCCTGGGCCTCAAAAGTGTGGGAGAGAGGGTGGGAGGCGCGGGCGAGGGCAGGTGGGAGGTTCCAGGAGACACGAGGAAGGAGAGCTCCAGACAGAGATGCCTTTTGAGGGAAGCCTGGAGTGGCCCCCACCACGTGGGCAGGTTCCACGTGTGGAACAGCACACGCTACACCAGCTAGGCACCCACTGTGCACACGGCCGGGGGGCACGGCCCACCCGGGGCAGGGAGGGGAGGACTCCCCATCTTGCCCAGGGGCCCCAATTTTCCCAGCAAACAGGGGCCACAATATCTCACGTGTGTCCCACCCACCCTTCCGCCACATTCCGCGGCCCCTCGACCTCGACCAGATGGCCCCGGCCCCTCGCACACGTGTCCACCTGATGCCCCTCTGTATCGTCCTCCTTCACTTAAGCCTTTCCAGTCGGCTCAGGCCCCACCAAACCCCAAAACCTGTCCCTGCAGCAAAGTCCACCTGGGTGGACTGCCCCACCCTCCATCTCTGTCTGCACCTCCCATCGCTGACCCCACCCCCCAGCACTGACCCCACCCCCATCGCTGATACACATCAGAGCCACAGGGCCCTGATGCAGAGCGTCCAGGCACCATCCTGGGCCCGTGTGTCTGTTGGACACAGGCCTGCTGTCACCTGGCCACTCCTGTACTCAGGGGGTTTGTTTGAGGCCGGCCAGCCTGGGGGTCCCTCCATGATGGGGGAGCCCTCAGCTCACACACTGAGCGGGTCCCTGGCCCCACCCCCATCATCTCCGCATGTACTGGGCAGGACCTCGTGACGGTCCCCAGGCCGCCGCAGAGGGGCCAGCAGTCTGCATTACCCCTGAGGACCCTGAGGCCCGGGGGGAGTGAGGCTCCAGTCCAGGCAGGGCCAGACCTCCTCTGTGCACCCAGAGCCAGCAGTTCCCTCCTCCGCCGGCCACCTCCTCGGAGCTGCCCTGGCATAAGCCCACCACCACGTCCCCAAGGCCAGCGACACCCCAGCAGGTCCCCGAGGGCACGGCGGGCGCACGAGGGTGCGGTGGGTGTGGGTGAGCTCCCGGCCACAGCCGCTCCATCTCCCTCCAGGGGTCTGGCCCCGACCGGCGGCTCCGCAAGGCCAGCGACCAGCCGTCTGGCCACAGCCAGGCCACCGAGAGCAGCGGCTCCACGCCCGAGTCCTGCCCAGAGCTCTCTGACGAGGAGGAGGACCGTGACTTCGCTCCCGGTGAGCCCTCCTGGGCCAGGCCCTCTTCAGGGCGGGAGGACAGAGAAGCCGAAGGGCAGAGGGGGGTGTGGGAGGGGGCCTGGCTCCCGAGTCTGCACTCAGGGGGCGGGGCCAGAGCGAGGGGCGGGGCTGTGACCTGTCCATCTGTCTGTGACTCTCCGGATTGGCTCCTGCCTCTCTGCCCCCTGCCCTCAAGGGCGTGCCTGTCTCCCCAGCTTGGTCCCCGCCTCTGGGCGATCAGAGGCCAGCGGAGCCCGGGGTTCCCTCTGGAAACATCCCTCGGCACCACCTCCCTGTGTTATTAGCTTCACCTGAAGGCTCCTGTGAGGTGGGACACGGCCCCACGACCCCACCTGCCGGCTCCCCAGACATCCCCGCTCATCCTCACTTCTCCCCCCCACCCCGTGTTCCCTTGTCCCCCGGGTCCTGCGTCCCAGGCTGCAAGAGCCCGTGCCCTCGGTGTGGGAAGGAAGCGTGGCGGCTGCAGTTGCTGCACGAGGGGATCCTGTCCATCCGGGAGGCCCAGCAGGAGCTACATAGGTGGGCCATGCTCGGGGGTCCAGCCGGGGCTCCGGGTCAGAGAGCAGGAGAGCCAGAGCCGGCGGGGGGTGAGGGCAGGCGTTCACCTGCACTGTCACTTGGGCTAGAACCCTCAGGACTTCAGCCAGTCTGGCTACTGGGCGAGGACAGGGGACCTCCTGGGTTCTGCCCTCTGCGAGGGGCGGGCAGGGCAGAACGCGGCGTGTGAACAGGCTGAGCTGGCAAGGAGGATGCTGGGTCTGGCGGGGGCTTGATGGAGTCCAGGTGAACCAGGGCAGGGCTGCCCGTGCTTGTGGCGGGTGGAGCAGACAGAAGCTGGAAGGAGGTGCTGCCTGCCAGCACCGGCTCCCCCGAGGATGCCTCCTGCCGCCCCGCGGTGGCCCCAGCTCCAAGAATAGTGGGTCCTCGGGAACGGCTGGGTGAGTCATCGCGGGGAAGACTGGGAACACACTCTATTTGCCGGCACCAGGAGGCAGAGCCCTGCTTGCCAGCTCTGCCCCAGAGCCAGGCTCCCGGCTCCAGCAGGGCTGCAGGACTCCCGGCCTGTGGGACCTCGGGCTGTCCCTGCCTCAGTCTCCCCATCTGTGAACTGGGGTGACAGCAGTGGCCCTGGGGCGGGAAGAGGATGGAGCAGAGGGATGAGCTCTGTGCCTGGCACCCAGCGAGCACTTAACCAGCTGTTAGCATCGGAGCCGCCCTCGGAAGCCTAGAATTTCATGCCTGTGACCCACCCATACGCGGCATAGAGGCGTTTCACACCGTTTTAGCACCCCACTCCACTGCAGGCTGTGTGGGGCTGAGAGAGGGAGAGGAATGCTGTCTCCATGGTCAGGGAGGGCTTCCTGGAGGAGGATGCAGGTGGGCAGGGAGGAGCTGCAAAGGGGGAGAGCAGAGGCCAGCACTGAGAGCAGAGGGCACCACAGGTGGGCCGCTGTCGGGAGAAGGGCGAGTCAGGTGAGGGGGCGGAGATGGTGGAGCTGAGCCCAGAGGCCGTGGGAGCCGGGGGGGGGGGGGGGGGGCGGTGTCGGGGTGGCCATCTAGCACCACAGGAGGAGACTAGCTGCGAGGCGGGTGGCTGGGAGAACCGCCGGAAGCTTCTGCTGAGGTCCAGACACACACTGACGTCAGAGTCCAGGGCGGGGCTGTGGGTTTCCTGGGCTGCCGTACAGAGTACCACAGGGAAGCAGCTTCAACCACAGACATTTACCTCTCCCAGTCCTGGAGGCTGGCAGTCCAAGATCAGTGCAGGGCTGGTCCTCCTGAGGCCTCTCCTCGGCGTGTAGACGGCCGTCTTCTCCCTGGTCCTCACGGGGTCGTCCCTCTGTGTGTGTCTGTGTCCTGACCTCCTCTTCTTATAAGGACAGCAGTCCTACGGGATTAGGGCCCATCCTAGTGGCCGCATTTTACTTTGTTCACCTCTTTAAAGGTCACATCTCCAAATACAGTTGCATTCTGGGGCGCTGGGGGTCAGGATTCCAACAGAGGATTTTGGGGGACACAGTTCAGCCCATAACAATGGAGGTGGGAGGGAGGATGTAAGAGGCCCAGCTCCCCCAGCCTTGACCCCCCCCCGGAATGTGTGCCCAGGAAGCGCAGTGCAGCCACTGGGCCCTGGGTCCCTCCCCGCCTTGCACCCCGGGGCAGGGACGTGCCACCCTGCCTGGGCTGGCCCCCGCTGAACTGCGGTGCCCTATCATTCCAGGCATCTCTCGGCCGTGCTGAGCGCCACGGCACAGGCCAGGCAGGCACCAGCCCCAGGCCTCTTGCACAGTCCCCGCTCGTGGTTCCTGCTCTGCATGTTCCTGGCGTGTCAGCTGCTCATTAACTACGTCCTCAAATAAGAGCCCTTCGGGGACGGCGTGGGCATCGCCTGCAGAGCTCGGGCAGCCCCAGCCTCCCTCCCAGGCACCTAGCACTTTAAGCCAGCCCCGTGGAGGCAGAGACCCAGCGAGCACGGCCTCTGCGGACAGAGGGGCCCAGGGCGGCACAACAGCAGGAGGGACTGGGGGGCCACACGGGGTCCTCCCGGGGAGGCGCTGGCCTTAATGCTGAAGCCAAATGCCACATTCGTCGTGCACTGCACCCCCTGGCGACCTCGTCCCATCCTCCCTGGTCAGCCTCAGGGGATTGATGGCGGAGGGGCAGGAGAGCCTGCAGGTCTCTGGATGTCGTTCCCCAGCAGGGGTGAGTGGGGGCGTGGAGGAGCAAGCCGGGACCCCAGGCCCTCCTTGGGCCTGACACACAGGCCAGCCCTTCCTGAGACCCTGCCCACATTGCCCTGGAGGGGCCACGGGTGGGCTGCTTCGGAGAGGGCGCTTGGGGCTTTATTCTGCCTTTGTGCTGTCTGGACAGAGCCCAGTTCCTATACCTACAGGACCCGCCCCACCTCCCTCAGCCAGGACGTGCCAAGCTGGGGCGGGCACACGTGAGCACGGCGTGCCTGGGGACAGCGTCCCCGGCCCGGAGCCTGAGTTGGACACTTTGCTCAGACTGATGCACGGTCTTCTCCTCCCACACGTTTTTAATAAACGCAATCGCAATATTTTAGGCAGGCTGCAAACAGCGCCTGGCGTCTGGCCTCCATTCCTGTGTCAAATGCCAGGGTGGGTGTGTGTGTGTGTGTGTGTGTGTGTGTGTGTGTGTGTGTGTGTGTGTGTGTGTGTGAGCATCTGCACATATAGATACACACGGAGCCTTAAACTATGTTGTGACGGTGTCATCTGAGCTGATTGTCCAGTTTATGTACCCATGTTCTTATCCTCCCCCAGTTTGGGGACATGTCTTTGCTCCATCCCTTGAAATAAACAAGACACACATATTGTGTGTGTTGTCTTCTTGGGGAACTTCTGGAAACTGGTGGGGGTGGGCTGTCTTTCAGGGGAGAAGCTCAATGCCAGCAGAAGCTGTCTGGGGCTGGAGGGGCCCAGGGAAGGGTCCGAGGCCCTGAGGATGGAGGGAGGAGGTCTGTGAAGGATGGGGGTGCAGTTTGCAGGGAGCAGTTAGAAGCTGCCCACCCTGCTGAGCCAGCGCCAGGAAGCTGGGGTCCTGTCAAACAGCCGCTGAGCCAGCTGAGGACACGGGAGGGGCGCTGCCCACCGGGGCCTCCAGGGTGGCCCTCAAGCCCATTTGGCCTGGTCCCTTCTCCACAGTAACAGCCCCCTCCCTGCCCTGCTGCCCCCAGCCCAGCCCTTCAGTTCCACTGTGGCCACCATTGCCAGTACTCACAAACACCAGGGCCAGGTGAGTGGGCCTCCCTTTTCTGGGACAGCCCAGGATACCCCTGAAGGGGAGGGTGGGGACAGCTGACCGCAGACCCCATGCACCACAGTACAGGGAGACTGCAGCCCAGCCCTGACAGTACATGAAGGAGGAAAGACACAGAGGGAGAGGCCACAGGACAGGATGGACTTGGACTGGAGCCGAGGAAGGGGCAGGTGGGCACTGCCATCCCAGCCCTCACGCCTGCACCAAGCAGACGGGACTCCCAGGATCCCGCATCGAGGGCAGTCCCCCTAGACTGGCTCTGGATCCCACGTGGTTGTCCCTCCCTGCTGAGGGTGGGTGCTTTCCAGGTGGAAGTATTCTGCACCTTGTTACTGAGGCAGGCTGCTCTGGACCCAAAGCCCTGGGCCACCTATCTTGCACCCTGACCCCTTCAGAGCCAGACGGGGCCACCCTGCTGCAGCCTGATCCACCAGCCCCTCCAACCCCTGACCCCTGCAGCCTCGGAATCTCCTCCAGAATTCTCTTTATGTCCTTGGTAGGCCAAGAACTACTCTAAATAACGAGGAAAAGAAAGCTGGGTGGGCATCGTCCCAGGGGAACAGGAGGCCAATGCCCAGAGGGGTGGCTGCAAGGGCATCACGCAGCCCCTCGTGCAGGAAAAGCCTGGACGTGGTTTCAGGGTCCATCAGCCAACTCTCGGGTGTCCAGATGCTGGTGGTTAAATCTAGAATGATGTAGGGTCCAGAGCTGGGCCTCCCACCCTCACGTCCACTCAGTACCCATTTCCCCGCCCCACTGACAGTGTGCCTGGCTTGGCTCCCAGGGCATGTGGGCGGGAAGAGGATGTTGCAGCTGGACTAGGAGAGTGGAAGCTCAGGAGGGCCTGTGCGGGGGCCCCACCTCACCCTCTAGGAGACTCAGAGCAGCAAAGAGAGAGGCTGAGGAGATGCACTTCCTGGGGACACAGTGACAGTCACCTCACCTTGTCACCTCCTTGGGTGAACAGCCAGCAACCTCTAGTAGGAAGAACTTCTAGCAGAAGCGACCTGGGTCCCAGACAGGGCAGAGAGACTCAAGCAGCTGAGCGGGTCCCCTGGAGTACGGGATTCCGGGTGGGGGCGGGGGACGTTGGAGGAGGTTGAGGAGATGAAGGGGCGCGAAGCTCCCTGTGGATGTGCCTGGGCTGCATCCTGCTCTCCCCACGAAGGAAGGGTCTCCTCCCCTTGAATCCCTCTCATCCACCTCACCCGCCTCCCTCATCAACGTCGCTCCCGCGGGCAGCTCAAAAGATGCTGTGGGCTGAGGCGGGGAGGGAGAGACAGACGCTCGGTGTGCGGCGTCCACCTGAGCCCAGGTCGGAGCCCCTGGGGCATCTGGGGCCGAGGGCGCAGGAGGGGCGGGTGAGGGGGGACCGGCGGTCGGCAGCGTGCTCGCCCAGGAGGGGCTGGGGAGGGGGGCGCGGCAAGCGAGGCGCTCCGTCCTTTCCTTTGCAGCGGGGGCTGTGCATACACCCTGCCCTCCCCCGCCCCCTCGGAAGCGACTGGGCAACAAGTTAAACTTGGGGGGAGGGCCGGGAATGGCCGTCCCGGGGGCACCGAAGCCCGAAGCCCATCGGTGGCCCCGGCGCGGCGACGGCCTGGGCTGAAGACCTCGGCATCTGAGGCGGGAGGCGCGGGGTCCAGGGACGGGCAGGGCCGAAACGCGAGTCTAGGACCACCGGTCCTAGGCGTCTCCTCCGCGTGGCCGACCTACGAGAATTCGGAGAAGCGGGAAGTACCGCTTCCAGCTGGGAGGCGCGGCAACTGGGAGACACCGCAACTGGGAGGCGGAGCCCGTGGGTGGGGCGAGGGGAAGGCCGTCCGCTCCGATTGGGTACTTTGGTCAGAAGATCCCCTCCGATTGGCTATGAAGTCAGAAAGTCCTCAGTGAATGGGGCCCGGGGGGTCGACGGGTAGCCAGACTTGGAAGTGTGACCGCAGTCGTCAGCTCGTCCGGAGAGGCATCGCGATGGAGCCCCGGGCGCGCGCTGTCCTGGCGGTGCTGCTGCTGCTCGCGGCGCAGGTGGGACGGCGGCGGAGGGGCTCGGGGGAGGGAGGACTCTGAGAACGGGAAGGGGGCTGTGGCCTGGGCGCGCGTCCGGAGCGAGGATGACGCGGGCGGCGGGACATCCCGCACCCCGGTTCCCATCCGGAGCAGGTCTCAACGGAAGTTTCCTGCACCCAAAGGCCCAGGCGGGGCCGAGCCCGCTGCACATCCTTGGTGACTGAGCGCGGGGAGCCCCAGTGGAAGGGGGGGGGGGCATGCGAGGGACGGGACTGCGGAGGGCCGGGGCTGCGGGGGGCTGAGTGTGTGTGTGTGTGTGTGTGTACATTCAAATATATAATACAAAGATGTACACATACACACTCAGATCCCCGTTCCCAACCCATAGACAATATCCTTTCTTAACACAGTCTATATGCAACAGGTGAAGCAATTAACTATAGACTAGAAAAAATCAAATACTAAATTCCAAAGGTTTACTACCACAAAGGGTCTAGTTCTGGCCATGCAAATAAAATAGGCTCCTACCATCTAAGTAGTCAACACATCCACATGCATTTGGGAACTGAAGAACATATTCCCCCCAAATAATACTGCTCTGTATCGCGAGTGGAACAGCACGGAGATGCTCCCCCGAGGAAGCCCACTTCCACGAGGGAGGCAGTGCTCCAGGTTGGGGGGTGACTGCCACTCCTTGCTCAGGGGTTTCGGTGTCTGCTTCCATCAGGAGCAGAGGCATCTTTTGATAATGTCAATATCCTCTTTCTGATTGAAGGTGACCATGGCAACCGGGGAGACCCGGTGTAACCCGGGCGAGTATGAGGTTACCAGCCTTCGCCGCTGCAGCAAACTCTGCCCGGCTGGTGAGTCTGGGACCACTTCCAGAGCCTTCCGGGGCAGACCCTGCCTGGGAGGAGGGAGGCCGCAGTCCCTTCGAGCAGAGCTGGGGGCTGCCTGTGGGGAGTACCTGGCTGTCTGTGGGTGGGAGGGCCTCTCCTGGGCAGCTGCCCAGTGCCCCACCTCTGCACCCACCTTGGGGGCTCTCGTGTGAACAGAGTGGTGTGTGCTTGTTTTGAGATGGGTGAGGTGAGTTCAGCAGGGCTTGGAGGACAGAAGTGAGGACCCATGCCCAGGCTGGACACGCCCACCTTCCCACCCGCACCCCATCCACACTCAGACAGGTGTGCCCACGTGATCAATGAAAGTCCCTTCATGGCCTCCTCTTGTAAGGGTCCAGCCACACACCTGTACCATCACCATGGGCATCGTCTACTCACACACACCTGCACACGTGCCTCATTTTATCCGGGAAAGTGTGCCTTCCGGGGCTCCTGGTTCAGAGACCAAACACCCAAAACCTGGACACTCAGCCCCGTATCCTCCCCACACACACACGTGCACACCCACCAATACACACACTACATACATCTATACACACACATCCATGCATTCACACGCACACCTACATGAACCACATGTAGGAAAGAAAGGGACACAGTTGGTCCAACATGAAATCTTGTGACCTCTGCCCAGCACCCACATACTGCATGTCATCAGTAAAAGCCAAGGGGCAATTCAGGTCCCCGGTTTCTGGGACACCTGTGGCCTCGGATCAGTCCAGAATGTTCCAAGGAGACGGGAGGAGAGGGGTGGGTACTGTGCAGGGCGTCTGGCCTCCAGGTGCCTTGGGACCTCCTCATGCAGAGGCCTCAGAGACCAGGCGGGGTCTGCGGCAGAGCAGGACAGCCCTGGACACCCACCTCCCCTCCGTGTACCACCTGCCACAGGCTACTACGTCAGCAAATACATAGACCGGGACCACAGCGTTGGAGAATGCAGGAAGTGCGAGTCTGGAACCTTCCGGGCCCACCCCAGTGAGGAGAGCAGCTGCGTGCCGTGTTCCCAGTGCCGGGAGGGTGAGTGGGCTGCCGTCCAGGCAACGTGCCCCTGTCGACTGGCCCTGTGGGAACCTCCCCAAAGGAAATTATCACAGAGGAACACGGGGATGGGGCTGCTAGAGCAGACATCACAAAGTGCTTGTTTTTTTTTTGGTTTTGTTTTTTGCGATACGCGGGCCTCTCACTGTTGTGGCCTCTCCCGTCACGGAGCACAGGCTCCGGACGCGCAGGCTCAGCGGCCATGGCTCACGGGCCCAGCCGCTCCGCGGCATGTGGGATCTTCCCGGACCGGGGCACGAACCCGCGTCCCCTGCATCGGCAGGCGGACTCTCAACCACTGCACCACCAGGGAAGCCCCAAAGTGCTTGTTTTTATCATGATGCTGTATGTATTGGCTAAAGAATCAACCTACAGGTCATTAGGATTTCAGAGTTGCTGTGTATAAGGATGATATACAGAAGTTCTTCCAAATCTCTGTATATCAGTGACATTGTTTTTTAAAATGTAATTGAAAAATGCCACTTCCATGAGCAAAAAAACCCCAGACAAACAAGATTCTTTGAAATAAATCTAGCAAAGCACGTATAAATGTGTAAGTGAACAAACAACATTTAAGGACATCTAAATACGGAGAGGAGCACCACAAGGTAGTAAGCAGGAAGGCTCAACGTTTTGTTGGGGGGTCTTTTGGGCCGCACGGTGTAACTTGCAGCATCTTAGTGCCTGACCAGGAACCGAACCTGGGCCACAGCAGTGACAGCGCTGCGTCCTAACCACTGGACAGATCGGGAACTCCCTCAGTGTTTTAAAAGTATCAGTTTTCCCAGGAATGGTTCTTAGGTTTAGTGCATTCCCAATGAAAATCCCAACAGAATGTATCAACTTATCATGCCATACACCTCAAGTAGATACAATTTTTATTTTTAAAAAGTAAACTATCCCAATAGGAGATTTCATAAAACTGGCTATGCTGACAGTTGCCAAAACAACTTCCTTCTTTCCTAAAGGAGGAAAACAAGATAGCACACTGGCTCCCCCAAGTACTAGGACTCTGTACAGAGAGACAGTTCAGCAGTGTGATATTCACGTGGGGGTGGACAGTGGGCCCCGTGGAAATAGCCCCGTAGATGTGAAATGTGGGGTGTGGCCCCATGAGCGAGCCCGTCACAGGCGAAAGGCGGAATCCCCCAGTGATGCTGGGAGAGACCGTTCAGTGTCCACACTGAGTAGTGCTCTTCTGATCTTTGCGGGGCAAACGAGATGGACAGAATGATTTGGGGGTGTTTCTGAGCAGTTGGCCCTGTGCCCCAGCCCAGATTGCAGGGGCACCCACGGGCCCCTCCACAGACACTCGGATGCAGGGGATGAGGTCTGGCTGGTCCCTGTCTCCATCCCTGCTGGGGAAGGAGGGGGGTGACGATTCTGAGGCTTTGACTACGAACCTGGACGTGGCCGGGTGGGCAGGACAGAGTCCAGGCCCCTGTGACTGACCCTCGGCCTTCCCTCCAGCAGATCAGGAGGTGGTGACTGAATGCTCCCCAACTAGCGACCGGCTATGCCAGTGCAAGCAGGGCAACTTCTACTGCGACTCCATGGACTGCACAGAGAGCTGCTTCCGGTGCAAAAGGTGTTGGCCTGGGGTGTGTGAGCTGATCAAACAGGCCTGGGCGTGGGTTCCCTTCCTCCATTTACTGCCTGTTTGGCTTTGGGTCACTTATTCTTCCGTCCCCTTCCCGGAGCCTCCGTTTTCCCATGTGTAAAATGGGGCTAATGGTAGCACCTGCCCCACAGAGGTGTCCTGAAATTAAGTCAGACAAGTCACCTGGATGTTTCCACCTGGTGACGGACTGGAGTCAATGCTCCTTCCTTCCTTCCTTCCTTCCTTCAGGTGTGATCATGAGCCCCGCTGTGGCCTGCAGGTCTTACGGCAGGCCTGGCGCCCCCAGCCATGGTGGAGACCATCCCAACACCTATACAGTGACAAGCCCATGAGGGACAGAGGGGATGCTAGAGACAGCTCTCTAGAGCAGATGCCCCGTGAGGGAGGGAGGGAGGAAGCTCCAGGCAAAGGAAACCACAGGCAGAGAGGACGGCAGTACCACGCCCTGAGGCAGGGTGGGATGCCCACTGTCATGGTAAGAGTCTCCTGGGGCTGCTGTAACAAAGCACAAGTGGGTGGCTTTTAATCAACAGCAGAAATGTATTCTTTCACGGTTCTGGAGACCGGAAGTCCGAAATCAAGGTGTCAGCAGCCGTGCTCCCTCCGAAGACTCCCAGGGAGGAATTTCCCTCGCTCCCTCAGCTTTCCGTGTTGCCGGCAGTCCTTGGCGCTCCTTGGCTTGTAGACACATCACTTCAATCTCTGCTTCCACCTCCAGGTGGTCTTCTCCCTGTGTGCTTTTGTGTATCTGCATCTTCACGTCGCCTTCTCTCTGCCTGCATACAATTTCCTTCTTCTAAGGACGCTGGTCATTGATTCAGGTCCACCCTGATCCAGTATGACCTCATCTTAACACGATGACATCTGCAGAGACCGCATTTCCAAATAAGGTCCCATTCTGTGGTTTCGAGTGGGCACAGATTTTGGGGGGGCTTTGGGGAAGACACTTACAGCGGTAAAGCCACTTGTAAAATCGTTCACGTTTGTAGACTACTAAATACAACTCAGACCATGTTGAACTGTTGGCTTGGGAACCGGACAAGTCCAGAGTAAGGACTGCCCTCGGGTCTGGTCTGATCAGGGCTCTGGCTTCTCTGGACTTGCTTGCCTGTCCCCTTCTCCATGAGCTTCATCTTTAGGCTGAGTTCCCTCTTGGTAGAGATATGGCTACAGCAGGTCCAGTCCTCATAGCCACGCACATCTCTATCCGGGAACAGAGGCAGAGGGAGGCCCCTCCCCTATATATCAGAGAATCCTCAAGCTTTATTCTCATTGAGCCAATTTGGGCCAGGTAGCCCAGGAAATGCCAGACACTGATGGCCTGAAGCCTGGTGGGGCAGGACAGGACCCGGGGCTGGTCCCTCGAACCCCTGACGGGTGGGTTTTAAGAAGGATGCTTTGGGCTGGGCCTGGGCGGGGAGAAGTAATGCTCAGGGTTTCTTTATTCTTCCTCTCAGGTGTGAAGACAGCACCATCCTTCAACCCTGCAACGCCACAAGGGATACAGTTTGTGCCGTTAAAATTCATCCAGAGGCTGGTAAGGTCTGATTCTGTCTCTTAAATCCATAAAAGTAAAAAGTTGAGGCTCTGTGGGCCCTAAGGTCCCTGTTGTCACAATTTAACTCTGCTGATGTTGCTTGGCTGTGTGTGAATAAAACTTTATTTATAGCAGTGGACAGGACTTGGCCCATGGGTCACCGTTCATACACTCCTGTCTTGAGTAAGCAAATAGAATCCTTGGGGACAAGCGGTGGCTCTGCCATCCTTGTCCCCATGTTGGGGCCGTGTCGGCTCAGGCACTATTTTTTTTTTTTTTTTTTTTTTTTTTGCGGTACGCGGGCCTCTCACTGTTGTGGCCTCTCCCGCTGCGGAGCACAGGCTCCGGACGCGCAGGCTCAGCGGCCATGGCTCACGGGCCCAGCCGCTCTGCGGCACGTGGGATCCTCCCGGACCGGGGCACGAACCCGCGTCCCCTGCATCGGCAGGCAGACTCTCAACCACTGCACCACCAGGGAAGCCCCATTCTTTTTTTTATTATTGAAGTATAGTTGATTTACAATATTGTGTTAGTTTCTGGTGTACAGCAGTGATTCAGTTTTATATATATATATACATACACATATTCCTTTTCAGATTCTTTTCCATTATGGTTTATCCCAGGATACTGAATATAGTTCCCTGTGCTATACGGTAGGACCTTGTTGTTGGTCTATTTTATATATAGTAGTGTGTATCTGTTAATCCCAAACTCCTAATTTATCCCCCCCTCATCCCCCCTTACCCTTTGGTAATCATAAGTTTGTTTTCTACGTCTGTGAGTCTGCCTCTGTTTACTAAACATGTTCATTTGTGTCATATTTTAAGATTCCACACATAAGAGATTTCATGCGGTATTTGTCATTCTCTGCCTGACTGACTTCACTTCATGTGATCATCTCTAGGTCCATCCAGGTCCCTGAAGATGTCTTGCCCATTTTTATACTCGGTTGTCTGGGGTTTTCATTTTCTTATTTTTGATGATTATTTATAAACATTGGTAATTATTTATAAGCTTGGGATACAAGCCCTTTGTATCGGATATCTGCACCCACCTCTGCCCCCGAGGGTGCCTTTTTACTCGCTTTATGGGGTCTCTTGTGGACAGAGGTCCTTCATTTTAATGAGGTCAAGTTTGTGGCTGTTTTCCACTATGTTTGGTACTCTTCCTCTCCCGGGTGAGAAATCTTTGCTCACCCGGAGAAAGTATTCTGCTCTGTGATCTGCCAGCAGCTTCGTGGTCTTACCTTTCTCTTTTTCACTCTACACGAACCTGGAATTGGTGTTTTGCGAGGTGTGAGGTAGGGGTCTAGGTTCAGTGTATGTTTTCCCACTGCACATATCGACTACCCCGTTTTGTGTTTTGAAGACGATCCCTCCCCCGCCCTCAGTGTTACTTGGTCATAACTGAGCGCCGTGTCCATCTGGGCTTCCTGTTTGTCTGTTCTGGGGCCAGTGCCACTTTCCTGCCAGCCTTGCCATTGGAGCTGAAGTCCCCCTTGCCTCCTTCCACAGGGTCGTCAGGCCACCCTTGGACTCAGCACATCCACTGAGACTTAAAAATCAGCTTGTCAGTTTCCTTCTGTTTTAAATAACATGCAAGGACCTTTTTTCTTTAAATTTTTACTGGAGTACAGTTGGTTTACAATGTGTTAGTTTCAGGTGTACAGCAGAGTGAATCAGTTATACGTACACATATATCCACTCTTTTTTCCCATATAGGGCATTACAGGGTACTGAGTAGAGTTCCCTGTGCTATACAGTAGGTCCTTATTAGTTATCTGTTTTATGTATAGTAGTGTGTATGTGTCAATCCCAATCTTCCAGTTTATCCCTCCCCGCCTTACCCCTGGTAACCATAAGTTTGATTTCTGCATCTGTAACTCTGTTTCTGTTTTGTACATAAGTTCATTTGTACCCTTTTTTTAGGTTCCACATATGAGTGATATCATATGATATTTGTCTTTCTCTGTCCGACTTACTTCACTCAGTATGACAGTCTCTAAATCCATCCATGTTGCTGCAAGTGGCATTATTTCGTTCTCTTTTATGGCTGAGTAATGTTCCATTGTATATGTACCACATCTTCTTTATCCATTCATCTGCTGATGGACATTTAGGTTGCTTCCATGCCCTGGCTATTGTAACTAGTGCTGCAGCGAACACTGGGGTGCATGTATCTTTTTGAATTATGGTTTTCTTCAGATATATGCCCAGGAATGAGTTTGCTGGATCGTATGGTAGTTCTATTTTTAGTTTTTTAAGGAACCTCCATACTGTTCTCCAATATGGCTGTACCAGTTTACGTTCCCACCAACAGTGTAGGAGGGTTCCCTCTTCTCCACACCCTCTCCAGCACTTGTTGTTTGTAGATTTTCTGATGATGCCCATTCTAACTGGTGTGAGGTGATACCCCACTGTAGTTCTGATTTGCATTACTCTAATAATTAGTGATGTTGAGCATCTTTTCATATGCTTTTTAGCCACCTGTATGCCTTCTTTGGAGAAATGTCTGTTTAGATCTTCCACCCATTTTTCGACTGGGCTGTTTGTTTTTTTAATATTGAGCTGCATGGGCTGTTTATATATTTTGGAGATTAATCCTTTGTCTGATGATTCATTTGCAAATATTTTCTCCCATTCTGAGGGTTGTCTTCTTGTTATGTTTATGGTTTCCTTTGCTGGGCAAAAGCTTTTCAGTTTAAGTAGGTCCCATTTGTTTATTTTTGTTTTTATTTTCATTACTGTAGGAGGTGGCTCAAAAAAGATCTTACGTCAAGGAGTGTTCTGCCTGTGTTTTCCTCTAAGGGTTTTATAGTATCTGGCATTACATTTAGGTCTTTAATCCATTTTGAGTTTATTTTTGTGTATGGTGTTAGAGAGTTTTCTACTTTCATTCTTTTACGTGTAGCTGTCCAGTTTTCCCAGCACCCCTTATTGAAGAGGCTGTCTTTTCTCCATTGCATATGCTTGACTCCTCTGCCATAGATTAGGTGACCATGGGTGCGTGGGTTTTTCTCTGCACTTTCAATCCTGTTCCATTGATCTATAGTTCTGTTTTTGTGCCACTACCATACTGTCTTGATTACTGTAGCTTTGTGGTATAGTCTGAAGTCAGGGAGCCTGATTCCTCCACCTCCGTTTTTCTTTCTCAAGGTTGCTTTGGCTCTTTGGGGTCTTTTGTGTTTCCATACAAATTGTGAAATTTTTTGTTCTAGTTCTGTGAAAAACGCCATTGGTAATTTGATAGGGATTGCATTGAATCTGTAGATTGCTTTGGGTAGTATAATCATTTTCACAATATTGATTCTTCCAATCCAAGAACATGTTGTATCTGTCCATCTGTTTGTGTCGTCTTTGATTTCTTTCATCAGCATCTTATAGTTTTCTGAATACAGGTCTTTTGCCTCCTTATCCCTAGGTACTTTATTCTTTTAGATGTGATGGTAAATGGGATTGTTTCCTTGATTTCTCTTTCTGATCTTTCATTGTTGGTGTATAGGAATGCAAGAGATTTCGGTATATTTATTTTGTATCCTGCAGCTTTACCAAATTCATTGATGAGCTCTAGTAGTTTTCTGGTGGCATCTTTAGGATTCTCTATGTATAGGATCATGTCACCTGCAAACAGTGACAGTATTACTTCTTCTTTTCCAATTTTTATTTCCTTTTCTTCTCTGATTGCCGTGGTGAGGACTTCCAAGACTCTGTTGAATCATAGTGGCGAGAGTGGGCATCCTTGTCGCCTTCCTGATCTTAGAGGAAGTGCTTTCAGCTTTTCAGCGTTGAGTATGATGTTTGCTGTGGGTTTCTCATATATGGCCTTTATTATGTTGAGGTAGGTTCCCTCTATAACCCGCAAACACTTTTAAAGGCTATTATAACACCAAAACAGAAGGCAGAATGAGGAAGGGCCTGATCAGAGAGTAAAGAAGAGCCTTTAAGCAGAACAGTGGCACCACGGGAAAGACTCGCTCCTTCCTCCTCTGTCCTTGGTGACAGATGGCATCAGGGTGGCTGAGCGTCCACGGCTCTGATGGCCCGCCCCGCCCCCCGTGTCTGTGTGTCCACGGCTCCTGTCGGCGCTGGGAGCTCAGCAGGGTGAGACGGAGACACCCCAGTGGTCACGCCAGAGGTCTCCCCAGGGTGGACCCTGCCCTGTCCCTTGGGCCAGCGTGGCCCGGCCCTACTGCCATGAGGACTGGCCATCCCCTCCGTCCTCCCAGCCTCCTCCAGGCTCTGCCTGCTGCTGACCCGGTAGCAGATCCTGCAGCTGCGACCACTCACACCTGAGCCCCATCCCGGGTGCCAGGGCCTCTTGCTGCTCTGCTGGCCGGTCAGGCCTCCTGCTGCTTCCAAGGATGTGAGCAACAGCCCAGGGCCTCTGAGCCCAGGTCCTGTCTGAGCAGGAAGGAGGAGCCTGTCGTCCCTCCTGCCGGGGAGGTTCGTGGCGACAGTCGTCAAGAGAGCACTTCGGGGCCTGGAGAATGGCGGTGCTGCCACCACGCCCAAGAGCTGCACGTCACTTGGATGGGGTAAGCGTGCCTGACACTGCGACAGCATTCTCTGTTTCGCCTCCTTGCAGGGAACCGAACGTCGGTGTGCATCCTCCTTGTTGTGATTGTGGGGATTGCGGGGATTGTGATGGTTTTCATCACCGCCATCATCACTCGCCACTATAGAAGAAGAGGTAAAGCAAAGTCACGTTGATCCTTGAGGAAACCAGGTCAGCAAGGGCACCAGGAGCTCAGAAGTGGGGGCCTGGGGTCAGTGGCTCCTGACGGGAGCCTGTCGTTTGAACACAGCTCTGCTCACTTTCCATCTCGGGGGCCCTGCATGTGTCTGGGCTCGGAGCCGCCCGCGGCGTGCTCCCCGATGTGCAGGGCTTGAGACCAAAATTGCAGGGCAGCTGCTGGGGACAGGCGTCCAGGGCACCGGGGGCCGGGAAGCCAGGAGAGACGGGTGCAGCTCCAGCCAGGGGGTCTTGGAGGAGGCGGTCCCTGGGTGCTGGGGAAGCTTACCAAGTAAGTGCCCCTCCTGTGTTTTCCCAGCTGCGTGGTTTTTCCAGTCGGTTGTGGTTTTGGGAAACATAAGTCCACTTTCTTGACTGTGAATTCGAGGCATTTCCTCTCCTCACAGAAGTCGCTGTAATAGTTAATATCAATTGTTTTCTGTTCTCTCTCTTCTTTTTGATTTGCAGAAAATCCAAAGGAGCCAGGCAGCCCTGTAAGTATCACCCTGGGATTTGTCCAGTGAAGCCCCAGGAGGTGGAGGGGTGGGGGACAGCCCCAGGCCTTCCCCGCTGCGTCCACATTTAGCCTGTGCAGTGGTGTCTGCGCCCACCTTAGCAGAGCCCTGGGACATCTGTGCTGGAAGATTTAAATTCTGCTGAGGCACAGGGGACAAAAGGCTTTCTTTGGTATCCCAGGGCTGCTGAGACAGATCCCCATAGACAGGGGGCTTCAAACATTACGAGCTTACTGTCCCACAGTTCTGGAGGCCAGAGATCCGAAATCAAGGGGTTGGCGGGTTTGGGCCCCTCGGGGCTCTAGGGGCAGGTGCTTCCTCGCTTCCCCTGGTTGGGGCTGGACGTGCTTGGCGCTCCTTGGCTTTTGGGCGCGTCGCTCCGATTTCTGCTGTCTTCACACAGCCTCTCCCCGTGTGTCTCTGAATCTCTCTCCTTTTAAGGGCACTAGTCATAGGATACCGGTCCCACCCTTATCCAGTATGACCTCGGCTGAAGAGACCCTATTTCTAAATAGGTCCCATCCACAAGTACTGTGGATTAGGATGTGGGTCTCTCCTTGGGTGCCCACCATTCAACCCACCACAGGCTTCTCTTGGGATCCCCCGAGGAGTCGGTGGCAGAGCAGGGACCTGACCCCGTGCAGTGTTCCTCTCGAAAATTGCACAGGCCTTGCTTACCTATCAGACAGTTGGCATTTCTTTCCCTGAAAGTGGCTTGGGAAGGGCCTGTCCTGCAGGCTCCTGTCAGCAGAAGAAATGACTTTGTTCTTTAGTCGCCTAGAAGCAGCCAGCCCAAGGAGATGCAGATGCCCATGGACCTTGAGAGGGGCCAACCAGCCCCTGGTGTGGAGACCAGGCCGATGTTGGAGGTAGAGGACTCAGCCCTGGAGCCCGAGGCCAGGACTCACCCGGGACCCTCCAAGGACGCTGGGGAAATCCTTGGGCTACAGGAGCTGGGGGCCAAAGGAAGTCCAGCAGCCCCAGAGCAGACACTACAACAGACTCAAGCTCCCGAGGCCCCCAGGCCCCCAGGCCAAGCAGAGGTGTCCCCTCCCCTCCACAGCCTGGAGCAGGTAAGTGGACCGTTGGGAGGGTCTGATGACCAAGCCCCTGCTCGCTGAGTGCTGAGTGCAGGGCTGTGTGTGGCGCTCTTGCAGAGTTCTTGTCTGAGTTTCCTGAGGCTGATATAACGAAGTCTCACAGCCCAGGGGTAGGGAGGAGGGTGTTTAAACATCAGACTTTTATCGTCTCATGGTTCTGGAGGCTGGAAGTTGGAGATCAAGGTGTCGGCAGGGTCACTTCCGCCGAGGGCTGTGAGGGAGAAGCTGGTCCAGGCCTCTCCCAGCTTCTGGTGGTTTCCGGCGATCTGAGGTCCCTTGGCTTGAAGGAGCACCCCCCATCTCTGCCTTCATCTTCACGTGGCCTTCTCCCTGGGTGTGGGTCCCTCTCCCAATTTCCCCTTTTTATAAGGACCCCAGTCATATTGGATGAGGGGCCACCCTAGTGACCTCATCTTAACTTGATCGTGAGCAACAATGCTGTTTCCAAATACGGTCACAGTCACAGGTACTGGGAGGACTTCAGAACCCTTGCGGGGACACAGTTCAACCCATAACCTTCCCCCACCCTACCTGCTGTCTGCGGGTGTAGCAGGGAAGAGCCAATTCTGGCTCCACGTTGCATCTGCTTCTTTGACGTTAGCCTTCGCTTTTCATTGCTTTTGTTACTATAATCATCGATAACGGCCTGCCTCGGGGAACCCTGCCCCCCTGCCTGAATATTAAACTAAAGTGCCTCTGTTCAGCTCACAGGGAGACAATCTGACCCTGCCCACCTGTGAATGGCTGCAAGAAAGAAGAAATTCATGCATCCCCTCCTCAATTCCAGGAGATGATTTGCAAGGCCGACGGCCCTCTTTACTTTACTTCCCCACTGCCTCTCCCTCTCTATTCTGCCTTTTTACTTTACTTCCCTGATTCTATAGAAGAAAATGGCACCCAGACTCCGATAAGGTGGTTATTTTGAGACATAAGTCTGCCATCTTCTCGGTCTGCCGGCTTTCCGAATAAAGTATTCCTTGTCTCAACACCTCATGTCTGACTTATTGGCCTGTGTGCGGTGAGCAGCACGAGCTTGGACTCGGTAACCAGGGGACCGTGGCACCCGGGGGGGGGGGGCAGAGGCTCAGCGTGTGTCCTCGCTGGGCCCCAGGGCTGGGAAGCAGCAGGACCGACGAGGCACAGCCCGCTGGTGCTGGACCTGAAGCCTCCTGCGCTGTCAGCAGAGCTGGGCCAAGCACCCCCTGGGTGCCGGGCTTGGCATCTGGAGAACACGGGGCTGCAGGGGCAGGGTGTGGGATGGATCCCGAGATGGGTGGGATTGTCCCCGGTGGGCCGTGTCCAGCCATGCACAGCAGGAAGCGACGGTTCCTATCCTCCGCTGGGGGGCTTCTGGGGGCTTTCCCGAGTGGGTGACACCTGAATGGGGTTTGACAAATGATCAGACACCCACTAAGTGGCCCTGCGGGGGAGGGCCAGGGTTGCTGAGTGATGAGCAACCCTAAGGCAGGACAAGGTCAGGGGCTGAAGAAAGGGGAGACTGGGAGGAGATCATGGACCCCTGGGCCACCCTCGCACAGACACGGGGCTTGAGAAGTCCAGAGACTGTAGGTTCCATGGGTCGTGTGCCATTATGCATCATTTCAGGGAGCCGGCCTGTGACTTTTGTCGGATTCTCCAGGGCTCCTGAGACGAATAAAATGCAGAAGTTGGGGCCCCTGCCGAGGGTCAGGTCAGGGTGACATGCTGGTCCCTGGGTGTCCCTCTGGGGCTGTGCTGTAACAGGGCAGCTGTTCTTACCCTTTTTACCAGCCATGGGACAGAGCGGTGAGTCCTTGCCGGCCGTGGGCAGAGGCAGAGCTGAGATTTGAACCACGTGGTCAGGCTCCTGGCCTCAGGCCCGGGCATCTCAAGGAACGCCTGGCCTCATCCAGGGAGAAGCCCGTGCTCGTGGCAGCTCCTTCAGACGGGTGGTCAGCTTTCATCTGTCTGGTGTCCCGTCCACGCTCGGATTTCCCTGAACTAGGAGGCTGTGTGGATAAGTCCCTAATATTTGTCCACAGTGCATGTCTGTAGACCTGTGTCCTCTCCATTGTCTTATCCAGAGAGCAGGTCACCGACAGGTGACATCGTTCAGCTGTTACCCGCACCCCCCGGGGGGGAAGGAGCAGGGCCTGGGTCTGGGAAGAGTCAGGAGCACATGCAGAGCATCAGGGACCCCCGCCCGCCCAAGCAGGGGCAGCCGTGACGGCATGGTGTCACCCGCACGCCCAGGCCGTGTCCTGGGGGAGGGTGACCCAGAGGACACGCTGGGCTGTGAGCTCTCTGCTACCCGTGGGGGGATGGAGTGGGGGTGACTCCCCACGGGCTGACTCAGGGGTCTTATCATGTTGATAGAGGCCCACCGGCCCCCACCCACAGCTCCCACAAGAAACCAGGTTCTGGTTCTATTTCCGTAGAATTCCTCTAAGAGGCCACACAGGTTTCTGCTCCTGGAACCATTTTATTCTCTTCTCTCTGCAGGAATATGAACAAAAGTAGTTTTTGAAGGACGTTTCCTGTGTTGGTAAGTAGTCTAAATTCTTCATTTTCTTTTTTTATTTGTTAACATTTTTTTTGGTTTTTTTGTTAACAAATTTTTCTCGTTTATTTGTTTAGGCTAAATCTTCCTTGTTGGGACTTCCCTGATAGTCCAGTGGCTCCCAATGCAGGGGGCCTGGGTTCGATCCCTTACTGGGGAAATAGATCCCACATGCCACAACTAAAGATCTCGCATGCTGCAACAGAGATCCCGTGTGCCGCAACCAAGACCTGGTGCGGCCAAATAAATAAATATATGTTTTTTAAAAGTCTTCCTTCTTTGACATGAATGCTAAGGCCTAACGTCTTTATTTTTGAGACGGGGGACCACCTGCCTACCCGAAGCCTAGGGAACTTTCCTGTGGACTTGAGATCCACTTTTTCACATTCACCAATGACAGTAGAGAACCAGATATTTGCCAGATATAAGTTTTGTGGGGTTCATAAAGAAGGATTGGATGTTGTTTTTATTTTATTATACATTCTTGTTTTCAAGAGAAAGTATGAGTGGGTGATGGGAATACTTATCTAACCCTAGGTCAGTGGGTCCCCATGGCTGGGATGCTGCGGGCTTAGGGGCAAAAAAGGCAAGATTTATCGAGCACATGCTGCCTGCCAGGTGCTTTTTATAATCTTATTCTAACAGCTCTGGGAGACTGCCCCATTTTACAGATTTAAAACACGACAATCCGAAGCTCAGAGAGGCTACAAAACTTGCCCCAGCTCTCAAGGCCTAACCTGGTCCCCCCGCTGACGCCAGGAGGCCTACCCGTCCGGAGCACCTCACAGCCCATGGCTGCGTGGCATGTGAGAGGGGCAGGGCAGGGCGGACGTCAGCAGATGCTTTATCCACAGGGCTTCTGACTTGCCTGGGGTTCCTTCTCCCAGGTTCATTGGCACCAGTAATGAATGAGCAACAGACGTGTCAAGAGACACAGCAGGTCATGGCCAGACCTTGGCCTCCTGGCCCCTGGGCCTGATTCCTTCTGTGGGATCATCTGGGCTGGCGCAGGGCTTCCCAGGTCGTGGGCTCAGGGCAGGTGGAAGCACCTCTAGGGCCACACTCCTGGGAGCCGAGTTACAGAGGATGCTCCACGGGCCTCCCAGGAATGTAAACAAACTCTCCCTTTTTGCTTTTATTTTTTTCATCCATCAATAAGATCTATTGTGAATTCAGACATGAGGTTCCAGAAAGTAACTGGAAGATGTTATGGGGTTTACTGGACTTGAAGAAAATGATGAGATATGGGAACCCCAACATCCAGGAAATTTGGAAGAGCTCCTCAGGCGGAGGAATGGGCTAGGGAGGGACATTTCTGTATTTAACTCATGGCTGCCCTCCATAACACGGAGCTACAGATATGTTCGCAAATTATAAACAAATTGCTTGCAGAAGGTATCTTAGGTAGGCATGCAGAGAGCTCCCAATAAACTCTTTTCTGACACAGGGCTGTTACTTTACGCAGTGTCCTGGGTGGGTAGGGTCTGAGCTTCTTTTTTTTTCTTTGCGGTACGTGGGTCTCTCCCGTTGTGGAGTACAGGCTCCGGACGCGCAGGCCCAGCGGCCATGGCTCACGGGCCCAGCCGCTCCGCGGCATGTGGGATCTTCCCGGACCGGGGCACGAACCTGTGTCCCCTGCATCGGCAGGCGGACTCTCAGCCACTGCGCCACCAGGGAAGCCCAGATCTGAACTTCTTTTCCAGTTCTGATCCCACCAGAAACTTCATGAATCCCAGATGGAACTGCGGTCCTTATCCAAATGGATTCTGTATAAACTTCCAATGGGGACAACAGCTCTGCCCACAAGCAAAGGTGCTTCTCTGTCAGGGGCACTGCCTGTGGCCAGTGTGGCAGAGATGGGATCCCAGGGGACTGCTGATTGCACTGGATGGGCTCACGTTCCTCGGAGCATTTCCCTAGGCTCTGCGGCCAGGAGAGTTTGGTGGTTGTCCTTCTGCCCCCACCAACTCCTTGATCTCAGAGTCACCATGACGTCTGCATGACCTGGGACAGGGCGTGGCATTGAGCAGGTGCTCCATGAATAGGCACAAGGAAGTTGGTGACAGGCAACCCACAGGCCACTCTGAGTAGTCAGAGACGCTGGTCCATACCTGGCCCTGGGACCAGACTATCCCTATCAAAAATGGGCAGAAGGCTCTGCTCAGTATTCTGTGATAACCTCTATGGGAAAAGAATCTGAAAAAGAATGCTTATATGTATATGTATAACTGCATCACTTAGCTGTATACCTGAAACGAACACAGCGTTGTATATCAACTACACTCCAATATAAAAAATAAATTAAATTTTTTAAACTGGGCAGAAGAAACAACAAAACAAAGCAAAAAATGGGCAGAAGACCTAAACAGACATTTCTCCAAAGAATACAAACAGATGGCCAATAGGCACAGGGAAAGATGCTCAACATCACTAATTATCAGAGAAATGCAAATCAGAACTACAACGACGTATCACCTCCCACCGGTCAGAATGGTCGTCATCAAGAAGTCTACAAATAACAAATGCTTGAGAGGGTGTAGATAAAAGGGAATCCTCTTACACTGTTGGTGAGAATGTAAATTGATGCAGCCACTATGGAGAATAGTATGGAGGTTCCTTAAGAAACTAAAAATAGAGTTACCATATGATCCAGCAATCCCACTCCTGGGCATACATCTGGAGAAAGCTCTAATTCCAAAAGATACATGCACCCCAATGTTCACAGCAGCACTATTCACAATAGCCAAGACATGGAAGCAACCTAAGTGTCCATCGACAGAGGAACGAACAAAGAAGATGTGGTATACATACAATGGAATATTAACTCAGCCATAAAAAAGAATGCCATTTGCAGCTACGTGGATGGACCTAGAGACTGTCATACTGAGTGAAGTAAGACAGAGAAAGAGAAATATCATATGATATCGCTCATATGTGCTATCTAAAATATAATAGAAATGAACTTATTTACAAGACGGAAACAGACCCACAGACACAGAGAACAAACTTGTGGTTGGCAAAGGGGAAAGAGGGGAGGGATCAATTAGGAGTATGGGATTAACAGATACACACCACTATATATGAAATAGATAAACAAGGGCCTACTCTATAGCACAGGGAGCTATATTCAGTATCCTGTAATAACCTATAATGGAAAAGAATCTGAAGAAGAATATATATATGTATGTATAATTGAATCACTTTTCTGTACACCTGAAACTAACACAAAGTTGTAAATCGACTATACTTCAATTAAAAGAAAAACAAAAAAAACCCCTAAGACTATCCCTCTGCTCTTGTATCTGAGGATCAGATTGGAATGTGACCAGCTTTAGGCCCCAGCTTCCTAAACCAGAACTAGCCAGGGTGGGGCATGGTGACAGTCACAGAGACCTTTTTTAAGTACCTGAAACTATTTTTTTAAGGAATGGATATCATTATAAACTTTTTGAGATAATCATAGATTTACATGCAGCTGGAAGAAATAACATGGAGAGATCTCCTCACCCTTCACCCAGTTTCCTAAAATGCTAACATTTTGCACAATTATGGTACAATATTAAAGCTGGGATAATGACACTGACACAGTGAATATACCCAACCTTTCCATCATCACAAGGACCACTCATGTTGCCCTTTTTTTTTTAATGTTGCATCTTTTTTTTTTAACTTTATTTTATATTGGAGTACAGTTGATTGACAATGTTGTGTTTGTTTCAGGTGTAGCCGCATCCACCTTCTTCCCGCATTAACTTCTGGTATTCACTTGTCTTTATTTCTATGATTTTTGCCATTTCAAAATGTCAAATAACTAGAATCACACGGTATGTAATGTTATGAGATTTTTTTCTTTGCATTTAGCATAATTCTTTAGAAAAGTAGCTTAAACTGTTAAAGTTTTAATGCCAAAGATACGCTTTTGCCAAAAAGTTGTACAATTTAGCAATACTTGCTTTTATACTTTTTCTTTACCTAATAAAATTTCCATCCTAAGTGTTTCTTTTCATTCCCTGTGTGTGCAGAAGCTTGAGTGTGATGTCCTTGGGAGATGGTATCTTACACAGAGGAAGGCACAGGCCCTGAGGATGTGATCTGTGGGCTGAGGGACTCTAGAATGGGGATTAAACGCCAGAGAAGCCTCTTCTCCTCGTTTGTGTTATTCCCCCCGGGGCCTCTGTCTCTGGGAATGACAACCCTGTCCATACAGAGTGTGTGCTCCACCCTGCCCCCCTTTCTCACTCACCCCAAACATCATCAGTCCTTGGAAATGCTGACAAACCAGCTGCTCTCTTCCACCCAGCACCAAGTGTCTTCAAGTTCATTATTAAAGGAAATGCCATAACCACCAGTCTCTCTCAGGACTGAAACGTGGGTGTCATCCCCGGCCCCCACCTCGCTCACCCGCCCCACCCCATCCCAGCATCTGCTGCCCCTCATGGCTCTCCCAGATCTGCCTGCTCACCCTGCTGGTCCAGGGCACCGTCTCCTCTCCTACAGACTATCGAAAAGGCTTCCTGCCAAGTCTTGCTTTCCTCCTGGCTTTCCCTAATCCACTCCACCGCCACACAGCAGCTGGAATGAGAGGTCTACAGCACAAATCCAGTCAAGCCTGCTGGGTCTCTGCCATTCCTGACTTTGCTTACAAGATGCTTCAAGAAGCGCCAGCCCTAGCCTTTGCCCCAGGCCCCAACTCTCGCCAGGGCTGCTCCAGCCTGCCCTGCGGTCAGGCTGAATTTCTCAGTGGCATGCTCTCTGTTGGTATCACTTGCAGGACAGTACCCTCTGCATGGAATGCACTTCCCACCCATTCCCAATCCCCTCCTCTAAGCCTCCTTCCAACTGGTCCTCCCTCCCCGGACCCTGGGAGACAATTTTTCCACGGAAGTGGGTGGGTGGGCGGATGGTTCAGGCGGTAATGCGAGAGATGGGGAGCGGCAGATGAAGCTTCGCCCTCCCGCCTCTCACTTCCTGCTGTGCGGCCCGGTTCCTAACAGGCCGCGGACCGCTACCGGTCCGCAACCCGGGAGCTGGGAACCCCTGCTCAAGGGCACTGGCCGCAGCTCAGTAGGAACTACAACTCCCAGCATGCCCCGGCCTGCGGCGTCTCGAGCCCGCGGCGGTTGCCTAGCGACTGGGCGTGTCCCGGAAGGCGCACCGCCTCCGGCGGGACTTCCGGGGCGGTGGTTGCGTCAGATTCTGGGAAGCTGTCGGCGCGGCCGCGAGTGCGGCATTCCAACGATGGCAGGTTCCTCCGCGGAGCACGGTGAGTGCGCGCGGCGGGCGGGCCAGCGGGGGCGACCCTGGGCCGAGGGGCGGAGGGGCCACCGGGGATCTGAGGGGGCGCCAGGTCCCTGAGGGGCGGGTCTGAGGGCGCGCAGAGGGCGGGGCGCGACCCCCGGGCGCCCGCGGCAGGCCCCGCTCCTCCAACCTCGCGGGGACCCGACTCCGGACCCGGAACTGCCGAGGCCACCCCGTCCCCAGACTCGGTCCCCTCCTTGGGTCCTCCAGGTTCCATTGCGCCTTGACCCCAGGACGTGGCCCTGCGTTTCCCCCGCCGGTCCCTGGGCCGGACCTCGCCCCTCCTGTCCCCTGGACTTTGGGGGACAGGCACAGCCCTAGGGTGGTTTTCGTTTCCGCCCAGCCCGGGCAGCACCCGGGTTGGCACTTAGGAAAATGAGGCCGAGGAAACAGGGTACGCGGACATACAGGAAAGGGCTTGGGGTTTTACGAAGGCTTTCATCTGCGGCTGCAGACAGTGGCCATTGGGACCTGCGTGGTCACAGCGTTATTGCCGCCTCCGAGGTTCCGTGAGCAGCGCTGGATCTGCCCACCAGAGTCACTCGTGTCGCCAGCCGGTAGACACGCCGCCCACAGGCAGACTCCAGGGGGCGCTGGGCCCTTGCTCCCCTCCCTCAGGCGAGATTGTAGGTGCCAGACAGACCGGAGGTTGTCCCTGGATTCCCTCGTCTGGAGCAGACTTTCTTCAGGAAGAACTCTGAGTGTGTAGTATTTATTCCCCGGGCTGCCGGGTTTAGGCTGTGCAGGCTTCCTGGAGCCCTGTGATCCCTCTTGCTCCTGGGGTTCCAGGCGGGAGCTCTGACCACCTGGGTAACCCAGTGACGTGGGCGGCCCCTGCTGACAGGGCTGCTGTGGTACCCACCTTCCGGGCGCCCCGCATTCCACCCGACAGGTGCGCCTGGATTCCAGCGCCATCTCTACCCACCTGGAGCCTCGGCCCTCGGCCCTCAGAAGTGCACCCGGACTCCTGTAACATAGCAGCGTGGTTGACACCCCAGTCTTCTGAGCGAGCCGGGCTGGGGGCCCACCTCTGCCCCTTCCTCACGTGCAGCAGGGTAACACGTCCCCGCTCGGAGGATGTAGTGGGCATTAAAGGGGCTGGTAGAGGTTAAGGGTTGAGAAGAACACTTGGCATGAAACGGGGGCTGTGTCCGGGTTGAGAGCCCGAGCTTGTTTCTTTTCTGTCTTCCTTCCTTCTTTCCTTCCTTCTTCATTTGTGAACACAACTGACGTATTCGATTTTGGGGTTTTGGTTTTTTAATCGCTTCGGAACTTGAGGTTTCCAGAGCCTTGGTAAGAACTGGCCTGTTTCTGGAGATTGATACCAGAGTTCTAGACATTCTTGGTTTCCGGGTTCTGAATGCTTTTCATTCTCAAGGTTGGATTTATCGAAAGTGACCATCTTTCTGGACTTTTTAAGGAGACCCTCGTCTAGAATATTCTTCCCATTTCTGGTCATCTTCCTTAAGTTGGCTCAGAATGTCCATTTGGTTCCCTGCCACTGGGGTTAAAGCTTTTCCTTTGTAGCTTGAACGTGCAGCCTGTTCCAGGGCCCAGTGTTTTTAGAAAGACGAGTCTCATCCCCGAGGACCCCGGGGTGGATGGAGCGCGTGTCAGAGGCTTTGCCCTGCAGATCGGGCCACTTTGGTGGCTGTGTGTTAGGTCAGATTTGCAGTTTAATTTCTTATGCAGTTTAATTCAAAGGTTCTTCGTAATAACAATGCAGCTAGCTTTTTTTCTTAGCATGAGTCTGTGCTAAATGCATCTGCGGGGGGCCTGTAACCCTCAGAGCAGCCCTTTGTGGTCGATCCTGCCCTTATCTTCCTGTGCAGGCGAGAATCCTGAGGTTCAGAGAAGCTAAGTGATTTGTCCAAGGTCACACAGCTAGCCAGGGCCTGTGTGACTGCAGCAGGGATGTTGACTACGCTGCCTTGCTGCCTTTGATGACTCTATTCAGATGAACAGCAAGCACCCCAATTCCAGAGGGCGTCAAGGCAGACCAGAGGAGGGAGCTGATACACTTTCCTGTGTTTCCCAGAGAAGAAATGAAACGTATATATTTGTAGACTACAGACATTTGCTCATCCCTGAACCCACAGTCTCCTGGTATTTACACCTTAAGAGTTGTGAGAGATAGTGTCCTCGGGGGGAGATTAAACCGTTCCCAGTGTCCACACTGCTGTCCCCGGGCAGTGGTGCCGTCTGATCACCTGCGTGTCCTCAGGGCATCAGGTCACGATGGTCCTCATGACCTAAAAATCCCACGTGAAAGATTCACATCTGCTGTTTCTGTGGGAAATTGCCCGAGTGGTTCAAAATATTTTCCTTAAATAGATCTGTCACTTTATTTATTCAGTGGATCTGCTTCAGGCACCGGCAGCCGGACGCTGCTGGGCGTGGAGATGCCTGGAGGAGCGTCTCGGCCTTCCTGGGCCTTCCGTCCAGCGGGGCAGGGTGGCCGGAGCCCAGAAGCCCAACGCCTCCCCAGGTTGCATGGGCCATTCCTCTCTTGGTCACTCCCCAGTGCGTGTGCTGCCGGGTGGCCTGAGTCTGCGGAGGTGGTTCAGGGCCCACAGTCTGCCAGAAACTTGGCCGGGTCCTCCTCTGCCAGCTGCCCCGTGGGCAGGGCGGAGTGCAGGGAATCACGCCGGAGGCCCTGCTGGGCCAGGTCCGACGCTGCTGTGGGCATTAGCCTACTGGCCAAGCCCAGCCCCGGAGCCCCGAGACAGAGAGCCTGGGTCTGGGGAGCACCCTGTGCTCTGCTCCTGAGGGACGGCCTGGCTGCAGGGCAGGTAGGGAGCCTCCCGAGAGAGGCTGGAAGCTGATCCTAGAGAAAAAAGGGGAGCAGGAGTCCTGGCAGAGAGCACCTCGTGCACTAAGACCTGAGGGCCAGCAGCACTGCTTTCCGGCAAGTTCCTGAGGCCAGAGGGGGGAGGGGGCTGGAGATGGGCCACAGGACCAGGTCTGCAAGGGCCTTGCGCACATTTGCGGAATTTGGGTCTTGTCTTTGCGTTCTGGCAAGATATCTGCCCCCTCCCCCGCGTGTACCAAGGCAGGGAGAGCAGGAAGAACCCAAGACGGTGGTAACCGGCGGCCTGGGCCCGTGGCGGTGGTGGGTGTGAGAAGTGGACAGTCTGGGGAGGACCGGGGCAGGTGCTGGGTTTGCTGTGGGATGAAAGAAACAGCCACCCAGCTTCAGACCCAGTGGGGAAGGTGGCTGTACCGTTCCCGGACTTGTCCCCAGTTGGAGGGCGAGACATGATGCTTGGGAGCACCCTGTGGACACGTGACCGCTGGGCCTCCAGGGCTGGTGCTCAGGACGGAAGGGGGCGCTAGAGAGGGCCTGTGGGAGGAGGTCCTGGGTGCCGGGAGTGGGTGGCATTGCCGCCAGGTGCATGCACCTCTCTCCTTTATGAGATTCGTGTGAGGAGGGGATGCATTCGTTTGAGAAGGCTTTTCCAGTCCCCGTTCTGAGAGCCACCTGGACAGGCTGGGAAGCCCCACAGGAAAGAAAAGTGGGCCTGAAGAGGGACCCAGGGGGAGGGGCAGCTGCAGAGGCGGGCCAGGGAAGCTGGAGGAGCCTTTGCAGAAAGGATCTGATCCACAGGGCCCGGTGCCGCCGGGGCCTTGCAAGGTGTGGACCCGAGAGGCCTTCAGCAAGTGCGGGAGGGGTGCAGACCCCCGCTGCGCTGGGCCTGGGAGCTTAGGAGGAAGGCAGACCTGCGGTGAAGGGGCCTGCGCTTCAGCAAGCCGCCTGGGGGCTCCTGGCAGCTGAGCTCTGCACCCGCCCCACCCAGGTTCCGATTCCAAAGGTCTCAGGTGGGCCTGGAATGGGTGCTTCCAGGAGCTGGCCCTGCTGCCACTGCGCTGGAGCCTCACTGAGCGGGAGCCTGGCTGGAGCGGAGGAGGGGGTGGGAGAAAGCAAGCCGCGGACTGTTGTCCAGCAGGTGTGAATGCTGATGGGAAGGGGCCAGGGGAGGTGACGGCTTGGTGTGAATTCGGTTCCTTAGCTGGTTCTTGCGTTTGTGCGAGTTCAGTAAGCGTCTTCTAAACTGTGAAGACCGCGGTCCACGTTTAGGGCCTTCCCACAGTCAGAAGGTGTGTGTCCTGCGATGCATTTCTGGATGGACCTGCGGTGGACCTGGCGGTGGGTGTGGCGCGTGCGTGGGGCTCCCTGGGGAGGGCCAGTGTGGCCAGTGGGCGCCTTGCTCGGGAACCATCTCCGTTCATCTTGGCATCATGGGCTGATAGCCAGACCGCAGTCTGGCCCAAACCCAGGGCCACTTGAAAGCTGACCAATTTTTAAATTTGTTTCCTCAAGTTACGCTTAGCCACAGCTGCCACGGTGACCCCATGACTGCCCCCCTCTGCCCTGCGGGCTCCCTGCTCCAGACGGGGCTTTTTAAATGCGTGTGTGACCCCTGGGTAAACGCCTCCAGGCAGTTTCAATAGTAGTAACACAGGAGCGATTAAAATAAGAGTAACGGCAACTGCCGGGCGCCGGCTGTGTGCCCGGCATATTTCAAACAGTTTACAAGTGTGATTTCACTAACGCTCACCAGCTTTACCAGGCGTGTGTTGTGTGAGCCTGATTTGCCCTTGAGAGGAGCCCGCCGGGTGAGGGAGGGGTGCAGACCCCGCTGAGCCCTTGTTCCCTGAACTGCTTCATTAGTGCTTTAAAGCCATCGTGTTGGTAGAATGGTTGACATGTTTTTCTCATTGTAAAAATAACATATGCTTATTGTAGAAAATGTGCGCAACGAAGAAAAAAGAGGGAAATAAAATGCCCTGTGAGCGTACTCCTCCAGGGTAGCCAACGTCAAGGTCAGGCAAGCTCCCGGGGGTCTGTGTTCCCTGGAGTAGTTCCGGAGTGAGGGAAGTCTGTCTGTCCAGTGCTGTCCTGGGGGTAAAGGGGCAGGGGGAGCTGGGAGACCACACAGCTTCTCAGAGAGGGGCTTCCTTCCCCTCCCTCCTGTGTCCTGGCATAGATGGCTGCACCAGAGGGATGCTCGGAGACGGGCAGAGGGAGCTTGGAGGGTCGGTGTCGGGTGACCGGCTGCCGAAGGATGGCCTGGCCCACTCCGGGATGCGTTCCCCCCCCTCCGCCCACCGCCCCGGCTCTGTCCACCCTCTGGCAGGTCCTCTGACTTAGCCTTCGTGAACTGAACTTTCTCCATCACGAGAAAGGAGCACGCTTCCCGACTCCTGACGGGCTGGCAGGGCTGCCAGGGAACCGTGCCAGGTGCAGTAAAGTTCCCTGGAAGGAAGACTCCGTGCCAAGGAATTTCTGTAGCGTTAGGTTTCCCGGTGCCCAGGGCCGCCCCGGCAGGTGCTGCTTCCTTCTCCCTGGGTGGGACAGAGCGGTCCTGTCAGAGAGGGGTCGGGGGCACGGGCCCGCCTGGCCTTCCTTCACTGTCTCAGAGGGGATCTGAGCCCTCAGGCTGGGTCCCTAGAGCCAGCCACCTGCTCCCGGGAAGGAAGGCGAGCTGGCTGGCGCTGCTCCAGGGCCCTCGTGGGTTCCCCAGGCTTCCCACTGGCACCTTGGGCGGGAGGGGCCGCCTCTGTGTCTCTCTTTGCTTCCTCCGACACTTCCAGGAACTGGAGTGGAAAGTAGCTGCTTCTCCTGGTAGGTCAGGTGTGGAACAAAAGCTGCGCCCCCTGTACGTGTGCGCCCTCGGGCAGCAGGGCTCCAGCTCAGCCCGCCACGGGTTAGAAGCCTTCTTACACTCAGCCGGGTCCCCACCCTGGTGCCTGGGTGCCGGGTGCTTCCCGGGAGGGGGCTTACGAGGCCCTGGAGTGACAGGTGATGCCGGCCTCCCGCGGGCAGGCCTGCACTTCGAGGTGCATCTGCCGCCCATCCGCTCGTTCAGCAAATTCGCTGAGTGTCTTCAGAACGTTCCAGGCTTGGTTCTAGAGGCTGAGCATATGCTGAGTGGATGAATCGGATAAAACCCCGGGGGGTGGGGCAGACAGTAAAGGAAAGAAAGCAGGGAAGTGTGTGTGTTAGAAATAAGCGCTATGGAGAAATAAAGCAGGAAGGGGTCGGGGCCCCGGGGGGCGGGGGGCTCACTTGGAACAGTGCCCGGGAGGACCCAACGGAAAAGGGGACACCCGTGGAGCCCCGAGGAAGGGAGGGAGGCTGGCTGTGTCTGGGGGAGGCTTCCAGGCAGGCAGGGCAGGGGGCATGAGGGGCGGGGGCGGGAGCTGAGGTCAGAAGGGTGTGGTGGCCCTCCTGGCCGGCGCGAGGACCACTCTTGGTGGGACGGGGGGTCTAGAGAAGGAGCATGGGCCACTCTGGCCACGGTGTCCTGTGAAGCCCGGATACCAGCAGGGGCGCCTGCATCCCGGGGGCCAGGCGAGAGGAGGGCTGGACCTGCCATGGCAGTTGGGGTGAGAGGGCTGGGTTCCGGGTACGTTTAAAGGTGGAGGCCTGCAGTATCCAAGGGCATGGCGCTGGGTGCTCTGACGGTATTCTGTAACGGGCAGAAGGGTATTCCTAGCCGTGCGCCTCAGGGCCACCCTGGGCTGGCGCCCCCGCGGTGCGGTGGGCAGGCAAGCATGCCGGTCTTCCCGGAAAGCCTGGGCTTGAGAGCCCAGGGAAGACGTTTCCCTGGTGCCCATGCCTGTCCTGGGGATGAAGAGGTCGGGGTTCAGGAGGTCCCCGAGAAGCCAGCCTCCGGGAGGCTGGGCCCTGGATGGTCGCAGCCCCTCCGTGGGGCACCTGAGGACGTCCGGAGATGCTGCCGGCTTTGGCCCTTCTGTTGGCTCCTTCCGTCTCACCCCCGTGCCCAGGAAGGCAGCTCCAGGTAGGCCCTGACGGAAGGGTTTCCCGCGGTGGAGACGGTGCAGGAGGGTCTCGTGTGCACAGCTGCTTCCCCACACGTGTGCTCTGCTGTCTGTTTGCAGGCGTCCTGTGGGCTTGGTCGGGGCGAAGTTCCTGTTTCTGTGCCAGGCCTGGCCGGTGTCGGCCCATATCTCCTCCCCGCTCGGAGCCGTCCCACTCTGGGTCCAGCACGGTGACCCAGGGATCTCGTGGTGTCAGGCAGCTGGCCGCGAAGGGCTGCGGTGTCAGGGTGTCTGCCCCGTTCCCAGGGAGAGTGAGAAACCGGGCTTGTGCTCTCCCGCTCGGAGCCGACTCCGGGGCTCAGGGTGTGTCTGTGTGGAAGGGAACAGGCGCTGGGCCCTGTTCACACTCGTGGACTAGGGGACCAGGCTCCCTCCTGCAGCTTCAGGGACTGGTCTGCGCCCCTCCCCCCGATCTCCTACTGCACCCCCCCAGCCAGCAGGTGATGAACGCATCCGCAGGGTAGTTGGAGCAGTGATCGGGGACGTAGGGAGGAGGTGAGGGTCTCAGGCAGCAGGGGGGGGAGGAGGGGCTCAGTGGAATCAGTGCCGTCTGCCGGCTGTGCCTGCTGCCTGGTCCTCGCTCGGGCTGGACTTCTGTCCTCCCACGTCCTTCCTGAGGATTCCAAGGCAGAGGAGTGGCCTCAGGTCCCTGAAGGGGGGCAGGCTTGTGCCAGGCGCTGGCTGGACGGTTGGCCCCCTCTGGCAGGCATTTCCGGGGGCGGGCCCGTGGTCCTCCCAGGAGCTGGGCCTTGGCTGCTAGAAGCCTCACCGGTGCCGGGTTTGGAGAGCTCTGCAGTTCTTAGGCGCCACCCATCGCCCACCCAGGGACGGGTCAGCACCTGCCCTCCCAGCACCCAGTGCACAAAAGGGTGTCTGCATGTGCGTTTCTCTTTAATTGAGGTGAAAATCACCAACGACGAAACTAACCATTTTAAAGTGCACAGTTCAGTGCGTTTAGAACCTTCACAATGTTGTGCGACCACCCGCTCTTTCTAGTTCTAAAACATTTTCGTCCCCAGATGGGAACCCACTGGCAGTCACTCCCCACTCCATCCCCCAGCCCTGGGCACCCGCCCGTTCTGGACATTTCCCAGCCAGAAGGGTGACCCTGGGACCCCATTCTCTGGACTCACCCAGGCCTCCAGCCCCACTGACGCGTGTGCCTCTGTCTTTGCAGCTCCCGACTACAGGTCCGTCCTGAGCATTAGTGACGAGGCAGCCAGGGTGCGGGCCCTGAACGAGCACCTGAGCACGCGTAGCTATGTCCAGGGCTTCTCCCTGTCCCAGGCGGACGTGGACGCGTTCAGGCAGCTCTCAGGCCCTCCTGCCGACGCGCAGCTCTTCCACGTGGCTCGGTGGTTCAGGCACGTGGCCGCGATCCTGGGCAGCCCCCGCGCCCCAGCCCCGCCCTGTGGGCTCCAAGCAAGTGAGTAGCAGAGCGGCTCCCCGGCCGTGAAAACCTCCCCTCGAAGTTCTGTTCACACTCGTGGGCTAGGGGAGCCCACGAGTGTGACCGCCCTCTGAGGTCAGGGCCCTGAGGGTGCGAGGCGCCCACGGGGGAGCCCGCGGGGCTGGCACTTGTCCCCGCACTCAAGCAAGCAGACTGGGGGGCCTGCCGGCGCCCCCCGAGGGGAGATGAGGACAAAACGCCGAGAGGTCAGCCCCCAAGGATCACGACTCCGGCAGCTGCTGTAGCAGAGCCTCTGGGAGGGCGGAAGGCCTGTGCCCCTCTCAGGGCCGCCTTGGCCGTCAGCTCACTCCCGACCTGGCTCGGATTTGATTGGCTTCTTTTCCTTTATTCTTTCCCTAAGATTGCAGGGTGTGTGTCCACCAGATTTAGAATTATTGGATCTTAAGGAAGTATTCATGGACATGAACTCTTTGGAGACCAGAGAGAAGGCGTTTCTGGGCTTTGAGATAAGACCAGTCTTGCAGCTCTGGCCCCCACCTGTCGGTGTGATGTGTCTGGACGCTGTCATTTCAGGGGCGATTCTGGAAAGTCTCTGGGGCGCATGGTTCCTGGGTGGTCTCTCTCCTCCGGTGAATCGAGGTGCTTCTCCCATAATCGCCAGTGCCCTCAAGCGGCTCGGCCCCCCCGGGGGGGCTTCGAGCACGCACCCAAGCAGCGAGAGGGGTCCAGTGCCGTCTGAGTCGTCCCTGCTGGGCTGGGCAGCCTGCGGGGGCCTTTTCCAGATCCCTTCGGCTGGGACATTTGGACCGTTTCCCAGCTTCTGCACCTCTGCCTGGTCTCTGCTGGGTCCCCCTCTGTAACGGGGCAGAGGTGGGATGTCGTTTCTCCAAGCGTGGGGTGTGTTTTGGTTTTCTCGGTGATCCTGCAGCAGACACCCCTTCCCCGGCATAGGTGGGAGCCTTGCTGTGTAGAGCGTCTCCTCCCCGTGCTTCCAGGCGGTGACCCAGGGGTGTCTGCGGTGGCAGGGCTCAGTTGTCAGCTTGTCCCCCAGGTCCCCCCTCCCGAGGCACGGCCTCTGGGGGTGGAAGTCAGGGTGGGTTGGGGGCACGGCCTCGGCACGGCCTGTCTGGTGTTCCGTCCGGGGAACTTGTGGGGAGAGTGATGCAGACACACGTGAAGGAAAGGCGGGTCTCTGCCCTGCCAGTCGGGGGGCCTGCAGGTTCACCAGGGCGGTGAGGGAGGCACCTGGACAGCGCCAACAGGACTATTCACCTCCTTCCATTTCCAAGTCCCCCGTCACCAATGCCTCCCGGGGGCCGGCAGGGACCCTGAGTGGCCGGGGACGGCGGGTGGGCTGGTGCCCAGAACCCCCAGAGCCGGTGTCCTAGGCCGCGTCCTGGATGCCAGTGGCCGAGCGTCCGCCTCCCCGCATTGCTGGCCCGTCTCAGACATCTCTCCAGCCTGTCCTGGGCGGGAGTGCCCCCTCTCCCAGCCCCTCGATCCACAGTGCCCCGCCGGCCTTCCCTCCATGTCCCACTCCTGCTTGAGACCCCCAGCTGGACATCTCAGCACCGACATGCCCACAACTGGCTTGTCACCGTCCTCTGCGCTGGCCCAGCCTAGGTCCCTGTGCCTCTTGCCGTGGCCACGGGCCTCAGCAGCCCCGGGGAGCCACTCAGACACAGGAGGTGGACCAGGGCTCTGCCTAAGCCCCTTCCCCACCTCTCTGTTCCTTGTCTCACCCCCTCCCCATCTTGTCGCCTCCTCTCTGCGGCCCCAGCAGGGAGGGTCCACTGTGCTCAGGGTTTCAGCCCTGCTGTGCTCTGTGTCTGGAGCGCCCCTCGCCCAGAGCGGGGCTCAGTCCAGACGGCTCCTCCTCCCGGGGCGCCCTCTGCCACTGGGCCCCCCTCACCCCCCTACCCGCCCTCCTGGGAAGGATCTTCAGGGCCTGCCCTTCACTGAAGAAGGCGTGTTAAGTCCCCCGGAGCGTGGGTCTGTCTGCGGCTGGGTGGGGTCTTCCGGGATGTGAACCTCTCTGCTGCCCCTCCTCCGAGGCTGAGGTGCGCGCTGCGCCCAGGGGACCGGGGACCTGGCTGGTGCATCTCCCTCCATCTCCCCTCGGCACCCTCCCTGCCTAGAGCCTCGTTCTCAGGGCGTCCCTGAGCGGCACGTGCAGGTTATGTTGTCAAAGGTCAGGGGTTTATTTCCCCCCAGCAGCCACGTGCCTGGGGCAGAGCCAGGGCAGGACTGGGGGTGCTAGCGAGCAAAGGCACGCACAGTGTTTCGCACAAACCAGAGGAAGGGCAGCCGCCTCAGGAGTCTGCGTCGGGGTGGGGAGGGTGCTGGCAGTGCCGTTGTCGGGCAGGGAACCGCGGAGGGACTCTGGTGAAGCGTCCTTCTTGGTAAACCGAGGTAACCTCCCGATTTTCCCCTTTGGCAGATGGGGGTCGTGTGTGCTGGTTGCCTTGAACTGTCACCGGCTGTGTGGCTGTAGCCACGCTTTGGGGAGCAAGAAAACCCAGGTGTGACCCGGTGTCCTGGACAGTGTCCCGCTGGCCGGGCTCCCTGGCTGCACCCTCAGCTGTGTCCTGTCACTGCTGTCTTTTCAGATGAGCCTTCGTTCCCCCAGACCCCGAGCCCCCCACCCCGGCCCCTGGCTCAGGGCAAGCACGGTGGTCGTCAGGCTCACATCAGTGTGTGGGCAGCTCTCGCCGGCGTCCCCTGTTGTCCCAGGTGGCAGCTCTGTCTTTGTGTTGGGAGCCGCAGCATCTAAGCAAGGGGAGGGGTTGATGGAGTCATAGAGGGGCAGGTGGAGCGTCATCGAATCGTTTGCTGCGTTTACAGTGAACCCTTAGACCACGCCTGACCTCAGGAGGCATTCGAAGTGTCAGGGGGACTTGGGCTTGGCCACCTGGGGGTTTGCTGGCGCTCCCTGGGGTCAGGAGCTGCTGGATAGCGCTGTCTGTCCCCCTCCCCGTCTGCCGCTCTCCGCCCGCCTGTACACATGTACACACACACACACACAGCCACCTCCCACCCCCTTCACCGGTCAGTTACGTGCATCCTCTGGGTGGCACGTGGCCAGGCCCAGGGCTGAGTGCTCCGTGACCCGCAGTAGGGAGCAGCAGGTGGTTGCCTGGTGGCCACGCTGGACGTGGATTCTGTGCCGGGAGGAGGGAGAATCGCTTTGCAGACACAGAGGCAGGGGTCGGGGTTGGGGGTGGTGCCGAGAGTGGGCACCTGTGCCCTCAGGTGTGCAGGCGGTGTGCAGCCCGCGCTGGCGCCAGGAGAGGGCTGCAGAGCACAGCTGGGTTCTGGGTGCAGGAGCAGTGCCTTGGGGGTAGCTGGAAGGTCACCAGATGCCCAGGGCCTGTGAAGACTCAGCTTGGTGGCTCTTTCCGGCCGAGGGACGGAGCTGCACCCCGCCAGGCTCTTGGGGCGCAGGCTGTGTAAGGCCTGCCCTTCACCCAGCGGGAGGCGTGTGCGCATGAGCAGCAGGGGCAGGGGGTGGGGCTGGAGGAGGAGGAGGTGGGGCTGCCGGGGGACTGTGATTGGAGAGGCTCAGCTCCGTGAGCCCCTGCCCTCAGCGTGGGGAGGACCTGGAGCTGCTCCCAAAGGCCTCCGGGGCCCATGTGGAGCCATGAGTGCCGGCATCAGCACCGTGTCCGGGAGCCTACATGTCGCCCGGGTCGGGGACAGGAACTGCGCGGGGAGCCGGCCACTGGCCCGCAGCTGTTTCCGTCCTGACCTGGCTTCTGCGCCCGGAGGTGGCCCACGTCCTGGGAAGCCTCCACGGAGCCCGTCCTCCTGAGGGGGTGGCCAGCTGCGTTGCGGTCCAGGCATGCGGCCGGCCCGTGTGCAGGGCCCGCGCCTCCCGTGCGCCCTCAGGCTGGGTCGGGCGCCTCATGCTTGGAGCCGGTGGAGGGGAGGCTGGGTGTAATGGGCCTTCTCCCGCCCCGTGGGGTTGGGACTGTGGGATGCGCCGCCACTCAGACGTGAGCAGGCAGAGAGGGGGCACGAGCGCTGGACGCGGGTGACGCTCTCAGGGTCCACTTTCCCCTTGTCCCGCGGGTGACCCAGCTGTGCTCTCTCCCTGGCAGGCAGAGGCCGGCGCACGCAGCCCCCGTGGTCTCCTCCAGCCGGGTCCGAGCCGTGCCAGCTCCGCCTGTACAACAGCCTGACCCGGAGGAAGGTAGGGGGGCCCTGGGGGCAGGGGCGGCAGCTCTTAGCTAGCGAGCGTCCTCTGTGTGGCCGGGGCAGGACTGTCCTCGGAAGCACACCTGGCACGCCTCAAGGGGCCTGCCCGTCGGCGCTCTGGCTCTGGCTGTGCTCGGGGCCAGGCCCGAGTGTAGATGCTCGTGGCTGCTCTGAGCCAGGCCAGGAGCCAGCGTGCTCTTGCAGGGGACCTGTGGTGGCAGCTGGTGTCCCAGTGCCAGCCAAGCAGGGCCTGTTGCTGTCGGGGGCCCAGCAGGTGTGGGGACGAGGGCAGTATCGGCCGGGGCCGCTCAGCAGGGCCAGTGGCTCCAGAGATTTTGAAAAGGACTCCGGCCGAGGGCTCATTGGATTGCCATCAGCAAGCACCCTGAGCAGATGGGAGACGGGGTCCCCCTCATGGACTTAATTGGTGACAGCGGCCCCTGAACTGGTCTGAGACCATCGGGCCGTCGGCGGGAGGCCTTGCTCTCTAGGCCGGCTCCTCTGGGATTGCGGACCCCTGGGCATCTGAAAGGAAGCATCCCTGCTCACGTCGTTCCTGGGGGCAAAGGCAGGGCAGTCCCTGCGCTCAGCACGGGGCCTGGCTCGCAGCAGTGCTTGATGAACGGAAGAGCAGCAAAAGCAGGAGCGTCCGTCTCCTTGACCCCCCAGCTTGCGTCCCCGAGTGGGATCCCAGGGAGGAAGGGGCCTGCCCCCATCCCAGATGACTGTGACTTTCCCGTAAAACTAAGCAGTCCTCGTGGAATGCGTATGCACCATTTGTCTGGCGGCTGTGGTCCTGCACGGTGTCTCCTGCATCCTTTGTGACGGTCATTCCTTCATTTCCAACCAAGGACGTGTTTGTACCTCAAGACGGGCGGAGGGTGACGTGGTACTGCTGCGGGCCCACCGTCTACGACGCCTCCCACATGGGGCACGCCAGGTAGGGCTGCACCTGGGCGCCGCTACAGGGACCCAAGCTCTGAGAGGAAGCTCAACGCCCAGCCTTTCCTCTTACTTTTAAGAAGAAAAATTTTCATTCCGTCAGTACTACATATTCACTGTAGAAAAACTAGAGAGACCAGATAGCCAGAAAGAAAAAGCCCACAGCCCCGATGTTATCACTCTCCTGGACTCTGACCAGATACTTTCCTCCGTGTGCCTGGCAGTTCCTCCTCATCCGAGGCTCTGGAGGTGGGGGTGGGGGGTGCCCGGTGCTGGGATCCCTGACACCCACACCCGTGGCCAGTGTGCAGTGCCCCCTGCCCCGCAGTCACGAGTGGGGTGGGCATGAGAGTAGCGGTTTTGGGGGGAAATGCGGGGGATCTTTTTCCTTGTATGTGTTTTAACTGCAGAGCCAAGGTGATGTGCGTGATGTGCTGTGTGGAAAGGTTTGTCTTTTTATTGTCCTAGGTCCTACATCTCCTTCGATATCTTGAGAAGAGTGCTGAGAGATTACTTCAAATTTGACGTCTTTTATTGCATGAACATCACAGACATTGATGATAAGGTAAAGGGAGTTTTCAAGGTTAAATTTTAAATACAGTGGACGGTACGAGGGAAGAAATGACTTTGGGTAAGTTAATAAAGTAACGTGGGCTTGAGTGCCCTCAGCCCAACACATGCTGTTTGAATCCCCTCTGGGACTTGTATCACGGTTTATGCAGATGATGATGTCCTGTGTTCAGCTGTTTGGATGCTGTTGGGAAACCTGGGGAAATGTAATAACACCCGGTGCTCCAGGGAAGGCACGTGCTATAGTGTCTGGCGCTGCGGGGAGGCCGGGCCTGGCTCAACATGTTCGGACAGTTCCAGCGTCGGTGGCGGGGCGGTGTGTGTGGGTGTGAGCTCAGGCACCGCCCGGCACTCTGCACAGGGACCCGGCAGGTGCCGAGCTGACCCCATTTCCCTCCTCTGCTCCCAGATCATCAAGAGGGCCCGGCAGAACTACTTGTTTGAGCAGTACCGGGAGAAGCAGCCCCAGGCAGTGCAGCTCCTGGAGGACGTGCACGCTGCCCTGCAGGTGGGCCCCCGGCCGCTCCTGGGTCCCTACGTCCCCACGTCCCCACGTCCCCGTCCCAAGCGCAGGGGTTGTCCTCAGCGCGCTTCATAACGTGTAGGGTCATGATGTCTCGGTCGCAGTGCTCCCCTGGTCCACGGGGAAAGCCGCCAGGACGGACGCACACGGGTGGGGCGGGGGGTGGGGGTGGGTGACCGTTGCTGCCGCTTACGGGAGAACCTCAGAACCGGTCGCGGCGATCTGCGCCGACTTGTGAATCTTCCACGTGGAGCTCACGAGCAGATGACACGCGTGTGACCAAGACGCAGAAGCTGTGCTAAGCTTCTCAAATGGGTGGTGCTGGAAATTTCTGGAATTATTTGAAGAAATTAGTTCTTTCCAATTTAATATTTTTGTTTTGAATAAACAGTATTACAACTGATGGTGTCAGACAGTGAGGTCAGGAAAAGGCATTTTTTTCTTTTCCATAATTGTTATCTTTAGTAATTGCAGTAACGATTGTTGTTGTGCTTTTCATGTATCTCTGGAAGAAAAATGTAGGAATAAAATTAGGGCTTAGCAATCCTCTAGGCGGACGAGGGGGGCCCACTGGGCGGTGGTGCCTTCGTGGTGGCAGGTGACACCCGCGTGGCCCCGGGCACAGCCTTAGGACGCTGCCACGCCCGGCTCACTCAGACGAGGCAGCGCAGGACAGCCTGGGCCGCAGGCCAGGGTCCCTCTGGGGTGACACTCCACAGACACAGACCTCTGGGTCGCCACGGGCAGTGGGCAGAACTGGCCTCGTGCGTGGAGTCACCTCTGCACACGGGGTTCTGCTGAGCGGGCATAACAGCTGTGGCCTCTCCTCACGCTCGCAGCCGTTTTCAGCAAAGTTACGCGAGACCTCGGATCCCGACAAGAGGCAGATGCTGGAGCGCCTGGAGCGCGCCGTGAGGCTGGCGGCGGAGCCGCTGGAGGAGCCGGCGCGGCGCGGCCTGGCGGGGGAGGAGCTGGACGGCCGCGTGCAGGTGAGGCTGAGGTGGGTCCCGCCGGCCCCTCGCCTTTGCCCCACTGCCTTCAGGGAAACAGCAGGCGCTCTCGGGGCGGAGCGGGCTCCTCAAGGTGTTTCCCACTCGCCGGGGACTCTGTCCAGCGTTGGCACTGGCAGCACCTGGGGCAGGCGGAGCGACAGATGCCGGTGGGCCTGAGCTCCGGGGCCGCGGGGACCCGCCGGGCTTGAGCCTTCCCCGCGGCGGCCTTCTGCCCCTGAGGGCGGGCTCCGGGTGCCCGGCCTTCCTCCGGTCCCGACGGCCCTTCTCCTCTGCGCCGGCGCCCCCTGCTGGCCGCTTGCAGAACCGCGGGAAGGACGCAGCCAGGGAGGCTGCGGCCGAGGGCGCGGACGTGTAAGGGGGTGGCCGCCTGCAGGGCCCCCCTCTTCTGGGGCCTCGCGGGGCAGGATGCTTGGTGTGCTTGTCCTGAGCTTCGTGAGGAGTCAGGCGCACGGGGTCTTGGGGACGAGGGCTATCCCGCTGGCGTGCTTCTGAGACGGGCCACACGAGGTCCCGCCCTCCCTGCAGTGGACGCCTCGGGCCCAGCCGTTTATTTCTTCTCCTGAGAAGCTGGTTACGTTTCCTTGTTACCAGCAGTGACGCTGGGAATTCTCTTCCCAACGATTCCAGTGAGGTCCTTTTTGTTAAAATTGTGGTAAAGTACGCATAACATACAGTTCACCACTTGAACCATTTTTAAGTACATGTGTTCACATGGTTGCGTAAACGTCACCACCGTCCATCTCCAGAAGTTCTTTCGTCTTCCGAAACGGATGCTCTGTCCCCATGGAACGCTCACTCCCCTCCCCTCCCCCAGCCTGGGCCCCACGTCTGCTTCCTGCCCCCATGAATCTGGCTCCTCCAGGGACCTCACACAAGTGGGGTCACACCGTGTTTGTCCTTTTGTGACTGGCTTATTTCACTCGGCAAACTGTCCTCGAGGTTCAGCCACGCTGTAGCCTGTGTCAGCATGTCCTCTCCTTAAGACTGAGTACTGTTCCGTGATGTGGGTGGACCACGTTTTGTGTGTCCTGTCATCCTTTGGTGAACGTTTGCGTTGTCTCTTGTGAATCATGCTGCTATAAACATGGGTGTGCAAGCATCTGTTCGAGTCCCTGCTTTTAATTCTTCTGTGGGTATACCCCCAAAAGCAGGTTGTACGCCAGCTCAACTTTTAATATTCTGAGGCACTGCCGTGCTGTTTTCCATAGTGCACAGGGGTTCCAGTGTCTTCACAACCTTGTCAACCCCTGTGCTTTTCTGTTTTCCTGACTTTGCAGGACATTTGGTCCATGCCAAGAGGTCCTTGAAATTTGGTCCCATCCAAAACGTCCATGGTTATATCTGGTCCATGCCAAATGGTTTTAGATAGGACCACACTTCAAAGGCTTTTTGGTGTGGACCAAACGTCTTATGGACCAGATGTCTTACATGTAAATGTATCCTCCTACTAACATGCTGCCAGTGTCCAGTTAATTTGCCTATACACCAGCACTTTGTGTTGCTGGATTCGTTCCTTTTTATCAATGGAACGTATACTGTAAAGTGGTAATTACTGTGGTTTGAACTTGCATTTCTCCAGCCTCTCCTGAGACTGAGTATCTTTTCACATGTTCACTTGCTGGCTATAATTCTGCACATGCATCTTCTGCCCCGTTTTCCACTGGGCTGTTTGTCTTCTTACTGGTTTGTAAGCATCCTTAGGTTTTCCCTAGACACTAATCCTTTCTCATTTAAATGTGTTGCAAGCACCTTCTCCTAATTTGTGGCTCTTCTTTTCACTTCCTTTTAATAACAGAGGGTCTTAATTTTAATGTATTCAACTTTATCTGTTTTCCCTTTTATACTTGGCAGTTTTGTGTCTTAAGAAATCTTTCTTGCCCTGAAACGTGAATATATTCCTCAGTATTTTCTTCTGAGGATTTTAAAGTTGTACAGTTCACATTTAAGTCTTTGATCCCCCAGAATTAGTTTTTGTAAGTCATGTGAGTAGAGATCCAATCCCCTCTCCCCCGCACAGATACGGGAGGCCCCCCTTTCCTCAGCCCCTTTCTGTCGTGTGTCGTGTCTCAGTTCTGTTCCATAGGTCAGGTTAGCCACTCTGTGTGAGTCTCACTGCGTCTGTCACCAATGCCTGGAGAGGTAGGAAGCCTCACCTTGTTTTTGTTCTCCAGGTATGGTTTTCTTTTTTAAATATTTATGTATTTAATTTATTTTTGGCTGCGTCGGGTCTTAGTTGCAGCACGCGGGATCTTTCGTTGCCGCACGTGGGCTTCTCTAGCTGTGGCATGCTGGTTTTCTCTCTCTAGTTGTGGCGCGCTGGCTCCTGGGTGTGTGGGCTCAGTAGTTGTGGCTCGCGGGCTTAGTTGCCCTGTGGCATGTGGGATCTTACTTCCCTGACCAGGGATTGAACCCACATCCCCTACGTTGTAAGGCGGATTCTTTACCGCTGGACTGTCAGGGAAGTCCCTCCAGGTATGTTTTGAATGCTCCTTGCTTGTCGAGTCCCATACAAGATACTGCTGGGGCTTTATTTATTTATTTATTTATTTACTTATGGCCGTGTTGGGTCTTCGTTGCTGTGCGTGGGCTTTCTCTAGTTGCGGCGAGAGGGGGCTGCTCTTCATCACAGTGCGCAGGCTTCTCATTGCGGTGGCTTGTCTTGTTGCGGAGCATGGGCTCTAGGCACGTGGGCTTCGTAGTTGTGGCACATGGGCAAAGTAGTGTGGCTCGCGGGCTCTAGAACGCAGGCTCAGTAGTTGTGGCGCACGGGCTTAGTTGCTCCGGGGCATGTGGGATCTTCCCAGACCAGGGCTCGAACCCATGTCCCCTGCATTGGCAGGCGGATTCTCAACCACTGTGCCACCAGGGAAGCCCTTCAATATTATATATTGAAGGATCATTTCAGAGCTCCACCTTTGAATGTGTTGATCCTCTCTATTCTATTTCAAAAAAAAATTTTTTAAAGAGTTTATCGTTTTAGAGCAGTTTTAGGTTCACAGCAAAACAGGTTTCGTGTTTTGATAAATAAAGGTTTCCTGTGTACCCCCCACCCCACCCCCATACACACAGAGCCACGCCCACTGTCAGCATCCCCCCCCAGAGCCGTATGTTTGTTACAACTGGGGAAACTACACTGACACGTTGTCATCACCCACACAATAGTTTACATTAGGGTTCTGTCTTGGTGGTGTACATTCTCTGGGTTTGGACAAATGTATAGTGATACGTATCTGCCCTTAGAGTCTTCCACACAGTAGTTTCCCTGCCCTAAAAATCCTCTGTGCTTCGCCTGTTCATCCCTCCTTCACCCCAACACCTGGTAACCACTGATCCTTTTACCGTCTTCATAGTTTTGCCTTTTCTGAATATCACAGAGTTGGAATCATGCAGTATGTGCCCTGCTCAGATTGGCTTCTTTCACTTAGTAATGTGAATTTAAGGTTCCTCCGTGTCTTTTCATGGCCTGATAGCTCACTTCTCTGTAGCACTGAAGGTTAGTTCATTGTCTGGACGGACCACAGTGTATTTACGCACTCACCCACTGAAGGGCATCTTGGCTGCTTCCAAGTTTTAGCAATTAGGCATAAAGCTTCTGTAAACATCCATGTGCAGGTTTTTGTGTGGACACAAGTTTTCACCTCTTTTGGGTAAATACCAAGGAGCGTAACTGCTGGATCATGTGGTGAGAGTAGGTTTAATTTTTTTTTTTTGCGGTACGCGGGCCTCTCACTGCTGTGGCCTCTCCCGTTGCGGAGCACAGGCTCCGGACGCACAGGCTCAGCGGCCATGGCTCCCGGGCCCAGCCGCTCCGCGGCACGTGGGATCCTCCCATACCAGGGCACGAACCCGTGTCCCCTGCATCAGCAGGCGGACCCTCAACCACTGCGCCACCAGGGAAGCCCCTAATTGTTGAAGAAACCGCCAAACTGTCCCCCAAAGTGGCTGCACCATTTTCCACTCCCACCAGTGGCGGATGAGAGTTCCCGTTGGTCCAGATCCTCACTAGCCTTTGGTGTTGTCAGTGTTGGAGATTTTGGCCATTGAAATAATGTACAGAGTATCTCGTTGTTTTAATTTGCATTTCCCTGATGCCACACGATGTGGAGCATCTCTTGATATTTATTTGCCATCTTTATGTCTTCTTTGGTGAGGTGTCTGTTAATGTCTTTGGACCTTTTTTTAATCAGGTTGTTTCTTATTGAGTTTTGAGAGCTCTTTGTATATTTTGGATAACAGTCCTTTATCAGATGTGTCTTTTGCAAATATTTTCTTCCGGTATGTGGCTTGTCTTTTCATTCTCTTGACAGTGTCTTTCCCAGAGCAGAAGTTTTTAATGGTGATAAAGTCCAGCTTATCAATTCTTTTCTTTCATGGATCATGCATTTGGTATTGTGTGGAAGAAGTCATTGTCAAAGCCAAGGTCATCTTTGAAGTGCGTAAGGTCTTGGTCTAGATTCATGGTTTTTGCATGTGATGCCCAGTTGTTAAGCACAGTTTGTTGGAAACTGTTTTTGCTCCTTTGCTCCTTTGTCAAAGAACAGTTGGCTATATTTATATGAGTCTGTTTCTGGACTCTGTTCTGTTCCATTGCTCTGTTTGTCTGTTCTTTCACCAACGCCACACTGTCTTGATTACGGTAGCTTTACAGTAAGTCTTGAAGTCGGGGAGTGTCAGTCCTCCACCTTTGTTCTCCTTCAATATTGTGTTGGCTATTCTGGGTCTTTTGCCTCCTCTCCGTATACACTTTTTTTAAAAAAATATTTATCTATTTATTTATTTGGCTGCGCCGGGTCTTGGACGTGGCATGTATGATCTTTTAGGTGCGGCATGCATGTGGGATCTAGTTCCCCAGCCAGGAATCAAACCCGGGCCCCCTGCGTTGGGAGCGTGGAGTCTTAGCCACTGGACCACCAGGGAAGTCCCTCCATGTACACTTTAGAATCAGTTTGTCAATATCCATAAAATAACTCGATAGGATTTTGATTAGGATTGAATGGAATCTACAAATCAAGTTGGGAGGAACTGACACCTCAACAGTATTAAACCTTCCTATCCCCAAACATGAAATGTCTCTCCATTTCTTTCATCAGAGTTTTGTAGTTTTCCTCATGTAGATCGTGTACGTATTTTGTAAGGCATATATGTATTTCATTTCAGATGCTGATGTAAATGGTATTGTGGTTTTAATTTCAAATTCCACTTCTTATTTCCTGGCCTGTAGTTTTGTCTTCTTTCCCAGTCAATATACAGACGGTCCCCGACCTCTGACAATTTGACTTAGGATTTTTTGGCTTTACGATGGTGCAAAAGCAATAAACAGTATAAACCATACTTTGAATTTTGATCTTCTCCTGGGCTGGCGATATGCAGTCCAGTACTCTCTCGGGATGCGGGGCACCATCAGTGAGCCTCAGATCGCCAGCGTGAACAACTGACACACTTACAATTACACTGTGCCCAGACAACCATTTTGTTTTTCACTTTCAGAACAGTATTCAATACATTACATGAGATATTTCAACACTTAATTATAAAATAGGATTGGTGTTAGATGGTTTTTCCCAACTGTAGGCTAATGTATTCTGAGCACATTTAAGGCAGGCTAGGCTAAGCTATGATGTTGGGTAGATTAGCTGTATTAAATGCACTTTCAGCTTAATGATATTTGCAGCTTACGATGGGCTTATAATCCTGTATAATCCTCTTTTTTTGCCCTTTTCTTGCCTTATTGCATTAGCAAGGACTTCCAGTATGATGTTGGAAAGGACTGGTGAGAGGGGACATTCTCGCATCATACCTCATCTTAGTGGAAAAGCTTCCGATTTCTCACTGCTAAGTCTGATGTTAGCTGTAGGCTTTTTGTAGCTGTTTTTTGTTTGTTTGTTTATTAAGTTGAGGAAGTTCCCCTCTATTCATTTACTGAGAGTTTTTATCATGAATGGGTGTTGCATTTTGTCAGATGCTTTTTCTGCATCTATTGGTATGACCTTGTGGTTTTTCTTTTTTAGTCTGTTGATGTGATGATTTACATTAATTGATTTTATAAAGTAGAACCAGCCTTACATACTTGTGGTAAATTTCACTTGGTTGTGGTATATAATTCTTTTTATACTTTTGTGGATTCAATGTGGGAATATTTTGTTAAGGCTTTTGCATCTGTGTTCATGAGAGACTCTCAACCACTGCGCCACCAGGGAAGCCCCCACGAGAGAGATTGATCTGTGGTTTTCTTGGAATGTCTTTGTCTGGTTTAGGTATTAGGGTAATGCTGTCCTCCTAGAAGGAACTGGGAAGTATTCTCTTTGCTTCTGTCCTCTGAAAGAAACTGTAGACAATTAGTATAATTTTTTCCTTAAGTGTTGGCAGAATTCAGCAGTGAATCCATCTGGGCCTGGTGCTTTCTATTTTGGAAAGTTATTAGTTATTGATTTAATCTCTTTAATAGATACAGGCTTATTCAGATTCTCTGTATCATGTCGTGTGAGTTTTGGCAGATTATGTCTTTCAAAGAATTGGTCCCTTCAGGTTATCAAATTTAGGGGCACAGAGTTGTTTATAATATTCCTTTATTCTTCTTTTAACTTCCATGGGATCTGTAGTGATGTCCCCTCTTTCATTTCTGATATTAGTATTTATGTCCTCTTTTTTTCTTAACTTGGCTCATCAATTTTATTGATCTTTTCAAAGAACCAGCATTTGGTTTTGTTGATTTTCTCTATTAATTTCCTGGTTTCTGCTTTAATTTAAAAAAATATTTATTTATTTGTGTGGTTGCACTGGGTCTTAGTTGCAGCAGGCAGTCTCCTTAGTTACAGTTCAAGGGCTCCTTGGTTGCAGCTCGCTGGCTCCTTAGTTGCAGCACGTGAGCTCCTTAGTTGTGCATGCGAACTCTTGGTTGCTACACGCACGTGAGATCTAGTTCCCTGACCAGGGATCGAACACGGGCGCCCTGCATTGGGAGCGCGGAGTCTTAACCACTGGACCACCAGGGAAGTCCCTCTGCTTTAATTTTTTATTATATCCTTTCTTCTGCTTACTTTGAATTTTTTTTAATTGGCAACAAGCTAACTTTATTTATCTTTATTTTTATTATCACTATTTTTTCGGCTGTGTTGGGTCTTCGTTACTGCACGCAGGCTTTCTCTAGTTGCGGCTAGTAGGGGCTACTCTTGGCTGTGGTGCATGGGCTTGTCACTGCAGTGGCTTCTCTTGTTGCGGAGCACAGGCTCTAGGTGCACAGGCTCAGTAGTTGTGGCACGTGGGCCCTAGAGTGTGCGGGCTTCAGTATTTGTGGCGCGTGGGCTCAGTAGTTGTGGCTCGCAGGCTGTAGAGTGCAGACTCAGTAGTTGTGGCTCACAGGCTTAGTTGCTCTGCGGCATGTGGGATCTCAGACCAGGGATTGAACCCACATCCCCTGCATTGTCAGGCGGATTCTTAACCACTGCACTACCGGGGAAGTCCCTAACCATTTTTTTTTCAATTAATGTAAAGTTAATTTACAGTATTGTGTTAGCTCTAGGTGTACAGCAAAGTGATTCAGTTATATATCTCTTTTTCAGATTTTATGGTTCAGTATATATCTGTTTCTATATTTTTTTTTTAAATGGGTATTGTGGTTGTGACTTTATTAAAATAAGTTTATTGGCTGCATTGGATCTTTGTTGCTGCGCACAGGCTTTCTCTAGTTGCAGCGAGTGGGGGCTACTCTTCGTTGCAGTGCGTGGGCTCTAGGTGCGAGGGCTTCAGTAGTTGTGGCTCGCGGGCTCAGTAGTTGTGGCTCGCAGGCTCTAGAGCGCAGGCTCAGTAGTTGTGGCACATGGGCTTAGCTGCTCCGCGGCATGTGGGATCTTCCCGGACCGGGGCACGAACCCGCGTCCCCTGCATCGGCAGGCGGACTCCCAACCGCTGCGCCACCAGGGAAGCCTTAATATTTATTTACTTATTTACTTATGTATTTATTTTGGCTGTGCCGAGTCTTAGTCGCGACAAGTGAGATCTCTGTTCTGTTATTTTTTGTCAGCCTCTGAGAACAAAGGCTTTTTGGTTTTCAGTTTTGGAGGCTGCTACTGAGATCTCCTCAGGCTGAGACTCCTTCCTCAGTCACGTCCAGTCAGGCCCATCAGAGACGTTCTTCATTTCCATTTCGGTGCTTTCCCCTCTAGCATCTCTGTTTGGTCCTGTCTTGGGATTTCCGTCTCTCTCTTACATTCCCCACCTGGCTTCGCGCTGCCTGCTTTGTCCACTAGGGCCCTTAGCATATCGGTCACGGTTGTTTTAAATCCCAGGTCTGATAATCCCAGGATCCCTGCCACGTCTGGTCCTGTTGCTCTGTCTTTTCAGAAAAGTGGCGTTTCGGCTTTCGGTTCGCCTTGTGATTTGTTTCCATGATAGTTAGTACATGATGTACTGGGTAGAAGGAGCTGCTGTCAGTAGTCGTGTGGCGAGGTGTGGGGAGGACGCCCTCTGTGGTCTTGTGATGGGTCTCAGTCCTTCAGTGGCCTATGCCCGTGGCCTGTGAACATCACAGGTGTTTCTGGGTTTCTCCTCCCCTCCCCCTTAGATGGGGCAGGATGTGTGGGGGGGCCTGGAGGTGGACGTTTTCCTCCCGCAGGTCAGTTAGGCTCTGCTGGAACCCCAGCAGCTTAGGTTCTGGTTAGCTGGTTCCTCCTGAGGGCAGTCTTGTTAGGAACAGAAGGCTTTGTCATATTTCCGAGCAGTTCCTTTTCCTCTCCCCCTGCTGGAAGCATGAGGGCATTTTTCTCCAATATTTACTGTGAGTAACCGTCAGGGCTCCTAGAGGTAAATCTCACAAATTTGTGGGGCCCCAAAGGCTGGGTCGCCCTGGAGTTTTGATCTCAGACTCGTCCACACCGAGCCTCCAGCGGGTGGTCAGTTTCAGTTCCGGCCTCCCTGCCCGTCACTGGGTCCCAGGCGCTTTCTGCCCCGGTAAATGGCGGTTCTCTGTACCTGCCCGTCTCTCTGCAGTTCAAGGGGCGGCAGTTTGCCCTGGGCCTCTTTCCCTTACGGATCTAAGAGGAGTAGTTGCGCAGCCTTTCGCTCATTGTCGGGACAGAGTGGCAGCTCAGGACTTCAGCTCATTTTCTGGTTTAAGCATTTGAGGCCATAAATTTTCCTCTAAGTATCATTTTTGCTGCTTCCACGTATTTTGACATTATTTGCTTCTGAACGGTTTTTTATTTCCATTTTGATTTCTTGTTTGGAAACCCAAGAATTATCTAGAAGTTTGTTTGATTGGAATCTCATTCTTCTGCTTGGTCATGATCTGTGTCGATCCCGAGGGCGGGGGTGGGCTTTCTGCCCCTCCGCATGGGGCAGGCTCTGCCCCTGGGCACCAGCCTGGTCCTGGGAGGTTTCCCCTGCTGCCCTCCAGCGCAGCAGCACATGAGCGGCTCTGTTCTGTCTGGGAGCTGCCACAGGGGGTGCCCTTGCCACCGCTTCCACGCCCAGCTTCCCTGCGCCCTCTCCCTCCACCCTTTGGTCTTTGCCTCCGCCCCTGCCAGTGGACCGCAGACCGCCTGCCTGTCCCCACGTCTGTCGGCTCCGGTTAATGAGCAAAAACACTAGATTCCTCCAGGACAGAGCTCCAGGTCCCCCTGGCCTTCAGGACTCCGGATGCAGCCCTGATGCTGTCACATCATGTCTCAGATGGACGTTCCTGTGTGTGGCGTGAGTGCTGCGGCGACAGGACGCGACTCGTACCCATGCTGCACCATTGTGGTCGTAACACGGGGCCTTTGGTCAATGGCATGTGGCCGGCAGGGCGGCGTGGCCTTGGAGACTTCCCACCGGGACGTGGCTCCACCTCCTGTTGTGACCCTCCCCTCGAGCACTCAAGTGTCCAGGCTGTGGGTGACCACACCACGTGCTCTCCCACCCTGCCCCAGGCAGCCCCACTGCACCGCTGGGCCTCCCCAAGCCCACCCTGACCCTCCGGCGACATGGTCAGCGCTCTGAACACCCCGGCCTCTTAACCGCCAGGCCATCCGTGGGAGCGCCGTGGTCTCTTGGGTTGGGGCCGCGTCTTGTGCATCCGAGGCCTTGAGCGACACGGATTGACCGCGCCAGCTGTGAGCCCGTGAAACTTGCATGTGTGTGCGGATGTTGTTTCTGTTTCTTCAGGTGCTGTTGGAAGAAGCAAAGGACCTGCTTTCTGACTGGCTGGATTCCATGCATGGCAGTGAAGTGAGCGACAATTCTATTTTCTCCAAACTGCCCAAGTTCTGGGAAGCGGAGTTCCACAAAGACATGGAAGCCCTGAACGTAAGTGTCGCCGACTGTCTTGACCTTGCTGTCTTGGGCTGAGGATCCCCCATGACCAGAAGGCCTTGTGGGATCCAGACCATTTCGCTTTGCAAGTAAATTCAGTTAAAGATGAGCGTGGGGTGGGGGGTGGGGGGGCTTCTGGGCGCCAGCAGTGCTGCAGCTGCCCTTGAACCAGGACTTTGTCATTGTCCCCAGGTCCTCCCTCCAGATGTCCTAACCCGCGTTAGTGAGTACGTGCCGGAGATCGTGGACTTCGTCCGGAAGATTGTGGACAACGGTTATGGGTGAGCTTGGGGCCCTGCTCGGGGCTGCGCAGCATTCCAGGCAGGTTTTCCAGGGAGAGTGGCTCTCCTCTGGCTCCAGACCAGGAGCAGGGGAGTGCACGGTTTTGCTGCTCAGGGTGGTGGTGCCCTGGGGCTGCCGTTACAAAGCACCACGCGGCAGGCAGCTCAAACCACAGAAGAGTCAGTGCACAGCTCCAGGGGTTCCTTGTGCGTGCACACGTGCCGCTCGTCCCTCCCTTTGTGTCCCGATCTCCTCTTATAAGGACACTGGTCGTACTGGATTAGGACCCCACCCTAATGGCCTCATTTTAACTTGATTCCCTCTGTAAAGACCCTCTTTCCAAATACAGTCAGACTCCGAGGTGCTAGGGGTCGGGGCTCCAGCGTGTGGGTCTGGAGTACACGGTCGAGCCGTAACTTCGCCTTATCGGCAGCCGCTTTCCTCTGTGCCACTTGGTTCTCAGCTTCCCAGTTGTTTTGTAAGAGAACCCTCTGGGTTTTCCTTGGTAGTGGCGGCTGTTCAAACAACCATTTAGCTGTACGGAGGCCATGTCTTTGTTCCAGGCAGGAAGGGGAAGCAGGAGGGTGGTGCTGGCTACACCCAGCCTGTCCCCGAAGCCCCCGGCAGGTTTGGTCATACAGCTTGGGGCCTAGTCCAGGACCTGGGGCCACCCCCACCCAAGGGGCTGGCCAGCACCTCTGCCCAGGCCCGTGGCCTGCCCTGGGGACCACAGTGAGAGATGCTGTAGGTACCACCTGGCCCCTGGTCCACTGGGAAGCTCCCAGTTAAGGCCACGCGTCACCAGGTCCCCAAAGCAGCACGCTGTTGCCCTTGGGCACCTCCAGGTCTTTGGAGACGCAGGCCACATGGTGTGGGCACTCAGAGTCTTCCTCGTGTCGGGTCCCAAGGCGGGTGGCCTTTATCCTTGCCGGGCCGAGATTTGGCCCCAGGTTACCGTCCTCACCATCTGCCTGCGTGGAACGCTTTTCATGTCTCTGAGTCAGCGTTTTCAGAAACAGGCAGCAAGTGGACCTGTGGACGGGGGCCAGGCGTCTGTGTGCTGATGCCAGGCCCCCGCCCAGGAGAGCTGCGATCCCCCTCGCGCGAGGTGAGGCGGGCGGGGGCCTCGGAGCAGCAGGAAGTGCCTGGCACAGGGACCAGGCCGTGGGTTCTCGCGAAAGGACAACAGCTCCTTGCACCACCACCACCGCCGCCCCCACCCGTCACACGGTCACCGTGGGGCAACTCCAGACTGCCAAGCTGAGTGACATGGGCAGGGCCACGGCGAGAGGAGACAGGGCATCCCGGCCTGGAGTAATCCCCACGCTCCCAGGAGGCAGAGCCTGGCGGGCTGGGCAGGTGGTGGCGTGTAGACAGAGGCAAGGGTGGCAGGGCGGAGGGACAGGCTGTCAGGGAGTGTGGAGTCCCTGTCCCGGCCCCTCTCAGCCCACACAGCAGCTCTGTTTGAACAGCCTCCTGGCCTCCCTGCAGCGTGGCTGAACCAGGGGAGGCTCGCAGCTGGAGCAGATGCCCCAACGGCCTGCGGGTGTCCAGGCCGGCCCGCGAGCACCTCATCACACCTCCCCCAATGGCTTTGTTTTCCAGCTACGTTTCCAACGGGTCCGTCTACTTCGACACGGTGAAGTTTGCCAACAGTGAGGGACACTGCTACGGGAAGCTGGTGCCTGAGGCCGTCGGGGATCAGAAAGCCCTGCAGGAGGGGGAAGGTAAACGGACCGGCTCGAAGTCAGAGCCAAGTGGAGCCGCGGCCTCACCGCACACGATCGGGGTCACCTAGGTTCACGGGGACCGTGGTTTTTCACCTAAAGGGATTTTAGGAGCTCTGTGCACTAAGCCCCTGAAATGTATTATTACTTAAGAAACAGAAGAGTGAGTGGCTGCAGTGCCATCCTGAGAAGCGCACAGACCTCGGGGCCTCGGCCATGGGGCTGGACTTTGCTGGTCTCTCGGCACCCAGAGCACCCAAGGGTCGGGTGGGCTGTGCTGGGCACCCAGGCGGGTGTGTGGAGAGGAATCAGATGGTGCTGAACCACGCGGGGCAGCGGGGAGCCTGCGGAGGGAAAACCCCAGGGTGCTGTGGTCGAAGGCGTGCAGTACTCCCAGTGAGGGAGTAGACATAAGATGGTTTACTTACCGATCCCACGAGGAGGGCCGGAGGTGGGCACTGGGCGGGGAAGGGCAGTCCCCCATCCCAGGGCAGGAGCGAGCAGCTGTAACTTGTAAGGCGGCTGTGGGAAAAGGAAGGTGGGAACTGAAGCCCGGTCCTTATCTGGAAGTCCAGACTGTGGCTGTGGGCAGAGCTGTCCTGCCGTGAGAAGCTCGGGCAGCAGCTCAGAGCGGCTGTGTTCTCAGCGCAGAGAGTGTGACCATGTATAACGACAGCCCCGGGCCCATCTTGATCCAAACATTTTAAACAGAGACACAGTGCCTTTTCTGGGCCAGGCGGGATTCTACTTGTCTTTCATAAGTGTTTACTTTCACCCCCTCAGTGTATCGGGGGGAGCAGTGCAGGGGCTGCTCTCACACTGCCGGACACACGCTGTTTATCCACCAGCGTTTCTGGGATGCACTTTGGCCATAAATATGTTCATCTTTTTTTAACCACGGGTACAGTTTTCGCTTTTATCGTCCTTACATTTATTTATTTATTTTTTAAGATAAAGGATGTTCTTTTTTTTTTTTTTTTTTCCTTTGACTGTGTTGGGTCTTTGTTGCTGTGCGTGGGCTTTCTCTAGTTGCAGCGAGCGGGGACTATTTTTTGTTGCGGTGTGGTAGCTTCTCTTATTGCGGAGCACGGGCTCTAGGCACGTGCGCTTCAGTGGTTGTGGCGCGCAGGCTCAGTAGTTGTGGCGCATGGCCTTAGTTGCTCTGTGGCATGTGGGATCTTCCTGGACCAGGGCTTGAACCCGTGTCCCTTGCATTGGCAGGCGGATTCTTAACCACTGCACCACTGGCAAAGTCCCTGTCCTTATTTAAATTTCACCATTAGGTATACTTAGAGCATAAGTATATACCAGCCTTATGTCCAGATTTTCAAATGTGACGATAAATGGACAGGTAGCTGTAAAGATGTGATGCATTAGACGTTGTAGAAGATATTAAACAATTAGAGGGTCTAGTGGGTGGTAAACTTCTGTCTGTATGCCGTTGCATGGTCAGCGGCCAGGCAGACTTGTGAATTTCCGGGCTGCGGTTGGAGGAGACACTGTCCAGGACTGAACTGAAGTCATGGGTTGCTGACAGAGTCTCCCCAGACTTCAGGCCTTAGACAGACTCAGGAGTCTTTGTCAGGACACAAAGGCAGCTTTACTGTACAGGTTACAGTGCCGTCAACGTACGACTGTACGATGTTCATACGTTTTGATCAAGTATCTTTACCTCAAGGGCTCTGTTCTAAAGAGATATCAGAACTTAAAACAGGACGACACAGAAACATGGAGGAAAGACAGACCAAGTTAGTTTAACAGCGTGACCATCCGACCCAACGGCGTTTCAGACTCACGGCCGCTGAGCAGGGCCAGGCATCGGAGGCGGACCACTCAAATCATGGCGCTCACGGTGGGAGAGGCACGTCAGGGGACCAGGAATGACACCAGGAGGGGGAAGCAGAGGGATCGTGTGGTTTCTCTCTCTTCCGTACAGAATCAGGAGCGAATAGCAAGCGTTACCAGGTAGTGACGTTTGTGTCAAATGCAGAGTGGGGGAAGGGCGCGTGAGACAGCAGATCCTCTGTTACAGAAGTTTTCAAAGTTAATTTTTAAAGTTAGATACATTCATGAGTAACCATGTTCATTATAAAGAAAAGTTTAAAACCTCAAGGTATGTTATCTGTCCGGTAAAGGGTGGGTAAAAGAGAAGGTCCTGGCGCCAGGTCAGATTACGTTTTTGAGTAACTGCCGTCGCCGACGCCGTGGTTAAAATGCGCACGGTGAGAAAATAGATACAAGACCAGGGTGGCGCTTGTCCTGTTTGCTGGATGTGTCTGTGTCCTTCTTACATGGATTAAAAAACCCACAAACCCACAAGTCAAGACACCAACATGTTAATAGCAGTTACCCCTGCGTTTCCAACAACATGTTAATAGCAGTTACCCCTGCGTTTCCAACAACATGTTAATAGCAGTTACCCCTACGTTTCCAACGACATGTTAATAGCAGTTACCCCTGCGTTTCCAGCGACATGTTAATAGCAGTTACCCCTGCGTTTCCAACGACATGTTAATAGCAGTTACCCCTGCGTTTCCAGCGACATGTTAATAGCAGTTACCCCTGCGTTTCCAACGACATGTTAATAGCAGTTACCCCTGCGTTTCCAGCGACATGTTAATAGCAGTTACCCCTGCGTTTCCAGCTGTGGCGCCTTTTCCTGGTTCTTGGTCGTGTTTTCCAAGTATTCTGCGTTTAGTGCCTGTTTCACCGTCACAGTCTTTGTGTTCAGCAGTGCCTCCGTCTGCACTGTGTCCCTCCCAAAGTGGCCTTTTTCCAGTCATCCTGCGTTTGCAGCCTGGACAGGAGAATGAGAGTCATTCCTGTTCTGGAGTTTTCCAGCAGGCGCCCTGGTGAGGCCCTCTAGGGCCTGAGTGCCGGGCAGGCCCCATCACCCAGCAGGCAGCCCCCACTGCCTCCCCACTCAGGGATGCTCCGCCTGCAGGCTGGGCTGACCGGTGGGTGTTCATTTTCAGGAGGCTGATGTGTCCGTGGCCCCAGCACGTGGTCTGGGGACGTCTCCCGTGGGGCCGTGGATTCCCGTTCTGGCTGGCTTCATCTGCGTTCAGCGGGTGTGGGGAGGGAGAGGGGGAGGGTCTTCCAAGGAAACGGAACTTGGCCCAGGGAGCAGTGCTCCCTTTTGCTCTTGGGGTTAGACTGGTCCATAGCCTCCTTCCCGCAGCTGCCCTGTGTGGACACGGGAGGCCCAGTGAGTGTCCTGATTTGCCACCTTCAGGCTGGGGGCGCCACACACAGCAGCCTGGTCGCCCTTACGCCCCGCAGAACCACAGCCAAGAGGCCCGCCGGGTGTTAGTACAAGATCCCGCCTACACGAGCCCGGGTCCCCGAGGCAGCCCATGAGAACAGCGCCTCACACTCTGGGCCAGGCGCTGTCGTTGTCCTAGACGAGGGGCCGCGGTGGGGCGGCAGTGGAGGCAGGGGGTGCGGGTCCAGGTCCGGGGGTCGTTGCCCTTGGACGCCGGCTTGTGAGGCCGTGGCTTCTGAGCTTGCGGTTAGGGCTTTGTATCTAGACCCTGGGCAACTCCAAAATCTGGTCACAGTCAACTTGAAGGAGTGCTTGACCAAGTTAACAAACAAGTACCTGAATCATCCCTGGACCGAGACAATTCCATCCACCGAGTACCCGCCTCCCCTGTGTCCGCAGGCGACCTGAGCGTCTCGGCCGAGCGCCTGAGTGAGAAGCGGTCCCCCAGCGACTTTGCCCTCTGGAAGGCCTCCAAGCCCGGGGAGCCATCCTGGCCGTGCCCCTGGGGAAAGGTGAGCACCCGGGATGGGGCCCCGGGCCTGGGGCCGTCACCTCCCTGCCTTCTTGGGACTTGCATCTTCCGCTGCATGGCTGGGGTGGTGGCACTGGACCGCCTCGGAGGCCCCTCTGTCCCAACAGTCTCTGACCCGGGGTACTAGGGGACGGATCTGCCCTCCGACATCCCCTGCGACAACAGTCCTGGTGGCCCAGAGCTGTGGGAAGAGGTGTCGGGAGCGGGGGATTCCTTGGCCTTCGCGAAGCTTGTTGTGACTTTTATAGCCTGGGGCCCTATTCATCTTTTCGTGTGCGGGACTTGACCCTCGTTCCCATAGAGCTCAGGGGTTCTGAGGGTCGTGGACAGGGGAGCGAGTCCCGGCCCGTCACAGGGGGCGGTCAGGGCGCTCACCACGTTTGGGTCCCTAGGGGCGTCCAGGGTGGCACATCGAGTGCTCGGCCATGGCAGGCACCCTCCTCGGAGCCTCAATGGACCTTCACGGAGGGGGCTTCGACCTCCGCTTCCCCCACCATGACAATGAGCTGGCGCAGTCGGAGGTAGGGGCGAGGTCGCCGTCCTGGGCACACACGGGGGGCGGCGAGGTGCTCCCCAGCAGAGCCTGGCCTCCACGTCAGGGGCTCTGAACCGCATTACTTAGTCCGGCTCGCGTGTGAGCAGCCTGGCCCTTGGCAGCACAGGCCCCGATTCACGCTGGGCGGCACTCCTTCTGCACGTCAGGTGCCCAGAAAGCGGCCGGCACCCGCTGTCCGGCCCGCAGCGGCGCCCCTGACCCCCGCGCCCGCCCTGTCCACTCAGGCCTACTTTGAAAACGACTGCTGGGTCAGGTACTTCCTGCACACGGGCCACCTGACCATCGCCGGCTGCAAGATGTCCAAGTCGCTCAAGAACTTCATCACCATTAAAGACGCGCTGAAGAAGCACTCAGGTAAAGAGGCCTGGACGCTTCTGTTGTCGGAGGCACGGGGCTGGAGCTGCTCGGGAGGTAAGGAGCCCCGCGCCTCTCTCCCCAGCCCGGCAGCTGCGCCTGGCCTTCCTCATGCACTCGTGGAAGGACGCGCTGGACTACTCGGCCAACACCATGGAGTCGGCGCTGCAGTACGAGAAGCTCCTGAACGTGGGTCCCGCCTCCCCGAGGCAGCTCTGGGCCAGCACAGGGGGAGGTGGTGCCTGCTCCCCGTGTCCCCCAGAGGGAACGGGACGTGGCCAAGGCCACTAAGCTCTGGGGGGGGGCCAGCTCCGCGCCACCTTCCCAAGACACCTCATGTCACGTGTGGCGCCTCTCATTCAGCCCCACCCGCTGGCTGCACCTCGGGCCCCCAAGGCTGAAACCGGACCCACTTGTCTCAAAGGAAAACCTTTCCCTTCCCTTCCTACACCTGTGTGACGTTCAGATCGCACCTGCAGTGGAGGCACGTCAGTAGAACGGCTCTTTCCCAGGTTTCTCTGGGATGGAAAGGTCTGAATGCTCTTAAAAGGAATTTTCATATTTTAGGAGTTTTTCTTAAACGTGAAAGACCTCCTCCGAGCCCCCGTTGAGGTAGCCGGTCAGTTTGAGAAGTGGGAAGACAAGGAAACAGAGCTGAACAAGAGGTGAGGCGGCGCCTTCTCTCTGGGGCCCACGGGCGGTCTCCGCAGCACGCCCGCCAGTGGGGAGGCCGGTGGCGCCGTCCCTCCCACTCGTGCAGAGCCACGCTCAGAACGGGCCGCCCCGGGAAGGTCGTCTGTCTGACGCCCCCCGCCTTCCTCTTCCGCTTCCCGTTCAGCTTTTACGACAAGAAGGCCGCGGTTCACGAGGCGCTCTGTGATAACGTCGACACGCGCACCGTTCTGGAGGAGATGCGGGCTCTGGTCGGCCAGTGCAACCACTACATGGCAGCGCGGAAGGCCGCCAGGAGGAGGCCCAACCACGCCCTGCTGGAGAGCATCGCCCGGTACCTCACGCACATGCTGAAGGTGAGCCCCCTGCGACCGTGCCAGTGCGGGCCCGCGGGTCACGGGAGCCGCGCCGCTCTGTTCTCAGGTCCTGCCACGCCTGTGCCCGAGACAGCAAGCCCCCCGCCCCTGCCCTCGCTCCGAGCAATTTCGCCTCTTTGCCTCTGCTTTTCCCCTCCTGTCTGGAGGTTTGAAAAGCACAAGGGCTTTCTCCCACAAGTGGCCCTAACATGTTGTTCACCACGCCCACTTCGTGCTGACAAGTCCCGGGTCCTCTTCAGGGGGCTCCGTGGTCCAGCGGCTCAGGCTGGGAAGGGGCCGGAAGGGCAGCGGGAGCCAGACCTCGTCCTGGGTCAGGTGCGGGGGCACCCAGGCCTAGGTTTCCATCTCTCCCCACCCGGCAAGGCCGTCGGCACTTTGGCCCACCCCTCCCGGGCACAGCGGCGTGTTTCGAGGACCGGTCCCCGCCTCCCACCTCTCAGGACCTCCTGTCCTGCATGCCTCTTTCTTCCCTAGATCTTCGGGGCCATAGAAGAGGAAAGCTCCCTGGGTTTCCCCGTTGGAGGACCTGGAACCAGCCTCAATGTGAGTAAAGCACACCTGGGCCCAGAGAAGCTCCCTGCTGGCCGCCCCGCCAATTTGGTGTTCCCTCCTGGGGCGTCTGAGACCAGCAGTAGGTCCCATCCTGCCCTGGGCCCTCCAGCCTGAGCCCCACGTGGCCGAGTCTCGGCCTGGCTGGGGAGTTGGGCACAGTCCGCCCCCGTCCTCACCACCAGCTGTGTTGTCTTTGTGAGCTCGGTCCCAGGAGACCAGGCTGCACGGGACGGTCCTCAGCCCCCAAGCATCTGAGCCATGGCCACGGGGCATCACCACGGCCATAGGGCGTCAGGAGTCCCACGCCCGCGTTTCCCGGTGTGCGTGCACCTGTAGGCAGACGACATGTGGAACCGTCTGTCCAGTGGGTCCGTGCAAGTGAGAAAACTCGCCAGTGGTTGTTGGTGTCTCCTTCGAACTTGGCATCCGGGCAGACACACGGTTTCTGCTGCGGGAGGAACATCACGTAGGACAGGCACACACTCAGGTTCATCTGAGACGCGCTCGCCCTCCTCCCCTGGTTGGGAACGCTCTTTAAGTATTTGGTTAGAAGGCACATATAAATGCTTACACGTAACGGGTCAAGTCCAAAGTAAAAAGGCAAAACCTTTTAAAAGTCCTGTTACCCAGTGAGGGACGGCGTGAGGCACTCTCTCCTGCGGACGGAGTTTAGGGGTGTTTCCCCAGGAGCTGACTTGCACCCCAGGAAACAGAATGCCAGGCCCTGTCCCCAGGCCCCTTGTCAGCCTTGGAAGTGGCTGTTGCTGTGGTACTTGGTGCTTTTTAGGAAGGAAACCCACGCGGTTGCTTTGTTTTCTCGTGTAAGCAATACTAGACGTGTATTATCTTTAAGGAGAAACACACACTAGAAACACCTTGGAAGGAAGTCTGCCTTTGAGCTTTAAAAAAATGTGTCCAGGGCTTCCCTGGTGGCGCAGTGGTTGAGGGTCCGCCTGCCGATGCAGGGGGCGTGAGTTCGTGCCCCGGTCCGGGAGGATCCCACGTGCCATGGAGCGGCTGGGCCCGTGAGCCATGGCCGCTGAGCCTCCGCGGCGGTGAGAGGCCCGCGTACCACAAAAATAAAAAATAAAAAAATGCGTCCAGCATCGGATGCCTGGTGTTTCTGGCCCCCAAGCCTCCTCCACCCGCCCTTTGAAGACAGCTGCCTGGAATAAGCGGCCCCGAGAAGCGTGGTGGGTGCCGGCTGGGCCGAAGGACAGGCCCGAAGTCACGCCTTCCAGAGTTCACGGCTTTACTTCCAGACCTGCATGGTTTTAGGAGCAGGTCTTGAACCACCTAGTACTGAGCGGTCTACAGCGTGTGCTCGGGTAGTGTAGTCAGCTGGGCCGCTGGGGGTGCTGGCCTGAGACCCTCCTCCAGGCCGACCTCAGGCACGCTGGCCAGCTCCCCGCAGCGAGGCTCCCCTGCGGCCGTGTACGTGTGTGGGTGGGTAGGCGTGTCCTCAGCCCACGCGCAAGATTGGGCCTGAAGTGGCTTAGGCTGTGCTGAGGGCTTGGTGGCCTCACTAGCCTTTGCATTTGATCGTTGGGATTTTGGTCACTGAGCTGCACGGAGGCACAGAGACCTTGCTCAAAAGTCTAGTGGAAAAATATGGTAGATGTAACAAAAAAGGTTTTCCATAAAATTGTTATTTCTCTGGTTTGGATTCACCCTCTTGGGTTTTCCTTTTCCAGTGGGCTTTGCGTCCCACAGCCACCTCTGAGTCACCGCGGGTGGTTCAGTGTTGCACAGACGTGAGGGTGCGTGTGGACAGCAGACAGTTGATGGTACACAGGCGTGTGTGTGGCCTCAGGTCGGACCCAAGCACGGCCGGGCTCTGTGGTGCCGGCCCCGGTGGAAGGGAGGCCCCAGCCCAGGAGGAACGGCCTCAGCCTCAGAAAACCATCCCTCCTGGGAACGCTCAGTGTCACCTTACGGACAGGCTTTTAACAGCCGTGTGTCTGCCTGAGACAAAGGGGCTCCTGTGAGCCACTGGGCGGGGCCGCCCACAGGACTCAGTTCGCTGGGGGGAAGGGGACCCTCTTACTGTGCTGTCCGCGCCGCCACGCGGGACGCCCCCGCGTCCATGAGCCGACCGTCGGGGATGGGCACGCGCACCCTGGACGCGGGTCACAACGGGGCGTCCGCCAGCCACACGTCTCTTGGCAGCCCTGCCCTGCGGCGCGTGTACTGGGCTCTGTCCTTCATAAACACGAGGGTGGCTGGTCTCTCGGTGACCCAAAATGTTCTCTCCGCAGCTCGAGCCCACAGTCATGCCGTACCTGCAGGTGTTGTCGGAGTTCCGGGAAGGAGTGCGAAGGGTCGCCCGTGAGCACAGAGGTGAGGCCGTCACGCGCTCCGTGGCCTGGGCACGCCTGGCCGGTCCTCTGCTGCACGTTGTCCTGGGTGCTGTAGGCGATGAGCAGCGTCCCTGGCCTCTGATCACGAGATCCAGGGACCCCCCCCCCCCCCCGCCCCAGTCAAGTCCTGGCCTCTGATCACTAGATCCAGGGACCGCCCCCCGCCCCAGTCAAGTCTTGGCCTCTGATCACGAGATCCAGGGACCCCCTCCGCCCCAGTCAAGTCCTGGCCTCTGATCACGAGATCCAGGGACACCCCCCGCCCCAGTCAAGTCCTGGCCTCTGATCATGAGATCCAGGGACCCCCCCCGCCCCAGTCAAGTCCTGGCCTCTGATCACGAGATCCAGGGACGCCCCCCGCCCCAGTCAAGTCCTGGTAGCCACGCAGACGTCTAGACCAAGTGCCCCTACGGTCAGGGCAGCCGAGCAGAGCCTGGGGACACTGAGGGGCCAGCGTTTCCTCACCTCTTTTGTTTGTGGTGACTCGGTTCTGCTCTCTGGGGCATCCGCAGGGTGAGGACTGGAGGTGTCCTTGTCCCTGCCCTGCAGAGGCTCCGTGGTGACTGCACAGCCTCTGCTGGGGACAGTTCTAGGTTCTGCTCGGGGCCTCGCCAGCGGCCCTGGGGACTTGGGATGAGCTGGGATCAAACGTGTTGTCTTTGGGGCCAGTTTTGAGCAGTTGTTAAGCGGGCGGTGAGTGGCCTCAGTCAGGCAGTCTGCTTCTTACTGTGGTGGTCTGGACTCACAAATGACCACCACGGCTAAAACTGACCTTGCGAGGTTCCGGGCCTGGTCCAGCTGCTGTCCTCACGTTGCTTCTTTAATGTTCGTGATTGGACAGAGGTGGGCAGCGAAGCCCCTGGAAGGTAGAGGCCTCGCCTGGGGTCACGTGGGGGTCGGGGCAGACCCCCACTGTCGTCGCCTGGTGTGCTGTGCCCCCCCCCCAGTCCCCTGTGTGATGAGAAGTCACACCTGGAGCTCATCCGGGTGGGGCCTCCCAAGGGTGGAGCCGGCAGAGGCCAGATAGGCGGTCAGGGAGCCTCCAGGGGAGCTATGCCTCAGTGGGGAGTGGGCAGGCCCCGGGGTGGGGCGGGAGCTGGCCGGGGCCTGTCCCAGGGCCAGCAGAGCAGGGGGGCTCTACCGACAGAGAAGAAAGAAGCAGTTTCTCCTTTAGTGCCCACAGTCCATTTGGCCAGAGAGCTCAGGCCTGGCCAGCAGGGATGTGGAGTGTGGGTGTGTGACCAGGAGAGGCTTGGGAAATTGGGAAGAAGTTAGAAGGGCCGGGACGGGCACACGGTCAGAATGGGAGACCGGCAGGGCGTCACTGGAGAGATGGTAGCCATTAGCTGTCGTCGTTCTTTTATTGTGGTTAAATGTACACAATGTAGGAGTTTCCACCTCAGCCATTTCTAAGTGTAAAGTTCAGTGGCCTTAAGTGATTCACATTGTTCTGAACCATCACCGCCATCCATCTCTAGAACTTTCCATCTTCCCAAACATCTGTCCCCGTTAAACACGCACTCCCCTCCCCTCCCGCAACCCCTCATCCCCACCGTCTACTTTCTGTCTCTCTGGATGTGACTTCTCCAGGGACCTCATGTGAGTGGAATCAGACAGCATGTGTCCTTCTACGTCTCGCTTATTTCACTGAGCGTAACGTCCTCAGGGTTCATCCACGTTGTAGCTTGGGTCGGGATTCCCTTCCTTTTCTTAAAAAAAAAAAATTATTTATTTATTTTTGGCTGCACTGGGTCTTGGTTGCCGCACGCGGGCTTTCTCTAGTTGAGGCGAGCGGGGGCTGCTCTTCGTTGCGGTGCGCAGGCTTCTCATTGCAGTGGCTTCTCTTGTTGCGGAGCACGGGCTCTAGGCACGCGGGCTTCGGTAGTTGTTGCACGCGGGCTCGGTAGTTGTGGCTCACGGGCTCTAGAGTGCAGGCTCAGTAGTTGTGGCATGCGGGCTTAGTTGCTCTGCGGCATGTGGGATCTTCCCGGACCAGGACTTGAACCTGTGTCCCCTGCAATGGCAGGCGGATTCTTAACCACTGTGCTCTTCCAGGGAAGCCTCTCCCTTGCTTTTTAAGGCTGAGTAACATTCCATTGTGTGGATGGACCATATTTTGCTCATCCGTTCATCTGTGGGTGGAGCCCGTCTCCTTTTGTAGCATCTCCAAGCCTGCGCCTGACAAGGTCTCCCTGCTCACTGCCCATCTGTTTTCCACTCCCGTGTCACAGCCCCGCCCCACAGTAACCAGCCCTGATGGATGCAGGCTGCCTCGCCCTGAGCCTTGTGGCTCTATGGACAGTACACACGGGGAAGGGTGCGGACCGCAGTTGCAGGGTACGGGGAGGTGCTGGCAGGGGCATCCAGCAGATGGCCACACAGAGACACGCTCCTTCCCTTCTAGAGCCTGGAGTCAGAGCCCCTTGGCGTCTGCAGGGCTGTGAGGTTCCCGGGGCTAGCACGCTTTGCCAGGTGCCCTGGGAAAGTCGCCGCCTTGGCCCACGTCCAGGGAAACCTGTTTTCCTTTGCTGGGCTCCGTCGTGGTGGTGCAGCTGCTTCCTTCCAGAAGGGGCCCTGCCAGCCACCGGCTGCCCCGTCTCTGTGCACCCACCACTGGGAGCCAGTCCACACAGATCCGCCCATCCCCACTGCTGTCCCAGTGCCTCTTCTCCACGGGGCAGCCTCCGCTCCTGTCTGGGCCTTGCGTGAGGTTCCATCCCAGCCCCAGATTCAGTAGCCGCAACTTCAGACCCGGATTTGCACAGCATTGGGAAGACCCCAAGAGCCTTGGCTTCACTCCTGCTGGCATGGCAGGTGGGCGGGGTGGGGGACGGCATCTTCTGTCTCCATGTACGGGCTTCTCCCCGCACCCCACCCTGGAGGCAAGCTCCCCGTCTGTGCTCTTTTAAGGTTGCGTTAGCTGTTCTGAGACCTTTGTTCCATATGTTTAAGAGTTGGTTTATTGAATTCCTCGAAAATATCCAACTGGGGTTTTCCTTTAAACAGAAATAACTTACTGAAGTGAACTCGCGTAACGTAAGCCTGGCCGTTTTAAAGTGAACCCTTCAGTGGCGCTGAGTGCCTTCCCAGTGTTGTGCAGCCACCGTCTCCTGGTCCCAGCATGTTTCCACCCTCCAGGGTCACGCCCCCTGCCCCAGCCCCTGGCAGCCACCAACCTGTGTTCTGTCTCTGGGTTGACCTGTTCTGGGCATTTCACATAAATGGAGTCACACAGTGTGACCTCTTTTCTCTGGCTTCTCAGCAGAATGTTTTCGGGGTTGTCCACACTGTAGCACGTGGCGGTGCTTCATGTTTTTAGGGCAGAGTGATCACCAGATACGTGTACCGCTTCCATGTATCCATTCAGCCGTTGATGGGTGTTTGCACCTTTGGTGAACAGGGCTGCTGTGAACATGCATGTGTAAGCATCAGATTGGGTCCCTGTTTTAGTTGTTTTGGGTACACACTTAGGAGAGGAATTGTGGGATTACACGGTAATTCTGTGTTTAACTTTTTCAAGACCCACCAAAGTGTTTTGCATGGTGGCTGAACCATTATGTGTTCCCACCAGCAGTGCGCGCGAGGGTTCCGATTTCTCCACATCCTTGTCAGCCCCTTTTATTTTCTGTTATTGTTAATAGCCGTCCTGGTGGGTGTGAAGGGGAATCTCATTGCGGCTTTGATTTGCATTTTCCCTGACGAGTAGTGACAACGAGCTGCTTGGCCGTCTGAACCGCTCCTTTGGAGAGTTGTCTATTCAGGCCCTTTGCTCGTTTTTTTTTTTTTTTTTTTAATAATTTTTTAAAATAAATCTATTTATTTTTATTTATTTATTTTTGGCTGCGTTTTTTGGGTATTTGTTGCTGCGCGCAGGCTTTCTCTAGTTGCGGCGAGCGGGGGCTGCTCTTCGTTGTGGTGCGCGGGCTTCTCATTGCGGTGGCTTCTCTTGCTGCGGAGCACGGGCTCTAGGTGTGTGGGCTTCAGTAGCTGTGGCACGCGGACTTAGTTGCTCTGCGTCATGTGGGATCTTCCCAGACCAGGGCTCGAACCCGTGTCACCTGCATTGGCAGGCGGATTCCTAACCACTGCACCATCAGGGAAGTCCCCCTTTGCTCATTTTTACTTGGGTCATTTGTCTTATTGAGCTGTAGGAGCTCTTTCTTTATGGTGGGCACTAGACCCTCTTCAGAAATGTAAGTCGGGAGAGGCTGGAAGAGAAAGCCGGCTCCTAAAGTGAGAAAAAGGTTTGGAAGGAAATCCCGGGGCCAAGTTTGAGCTCCGTGGACCAGAGCAGGTCTCAGATGGAGGTGAGGGTCGCTCTCTCAGCCTTGTGGAGGCCACCTAGAGGATGGCGCCTGAGGGGCCCCAGGGAGGGGTGTCCCTCCCCTGGGGGTATGGCGGGGAGGCGGGGTTGGGCCTGAGGGTGTGGAGGGGAGTTGGTGGCAATGATGGCAGGGCCAGCCTGCTTCCCTTCCCGTTACGGTGAGCAAGCATCCGTTGGGCACTTGCCTGGGCCGGTGCCCTGGGGTCTCCTCAGGGCTCTGGGGGGACCCGTCTGAGCAAGGGGCCCCGAGGGGCAGAATGAGGGGAGGGACCAGATACAAAGGGCCTCGTCCCACCAGCCCTGCTGCGGGGCTGGAACGGGGCTTTTCCTTGACTGGCGCTGCGAAGCGGGAGACTGTGCGTCTCGCACGTGTGGCCGGGGCTCGGGCATCCCCTGAGATGTGTGGGGCATCGTCCGTTCATTCATTCACCCGTGAGTGGACTTGCGGGGCACCTGCACAGTGCTGTGGGAGCACCCCGGGTTCTGGGGACACAGTGGAGACAGGACAGGTGAGTGAGTGACCACGTGGGCCGTGGTCAGTGCTGCGGGGAGGGACGGCGCAGGGCGGGAGGGGTCTGCTTTGCTGGCGCCAGCTGGAGTTCCCACTGGCCCAGTTCTTAGCCCGGAGCTGAATCTGCTTCACCCTGAGGTCAGGGTCTCAGAGCTGGAATGTCCGGGTGAGCCTCTCCTGACGTCTGCATGAACGTGTTTAGTTGGGCTTGAGCCCATATGGACTCTTCAAGCCCAAGTACAAACGGGCTGGCCTCTCCCTGGTCTGGCTGGGCATCAGACACCCTGGGCGCCGTCCGTGATGGCCGTTACAGGACTCTCCCAGGCTCCCCCGAGCTCGTGGGCCTTCACCGGCCCTAACCAGGTGGTGCAGAGGTTAACACTGTCCAGACTTGAAGGGCCCGTCCCGTCAGGCCCAGAGGCCACGCCAGCCGTCTGCTCAGCTCTGCCCACTCTGGCTGCTGCGTGTGTGCCATCTCTCCTGGAAGAGGCACTTCAAAGCCAGTGGGCCGGCCAGGCTCCCCGGGCCGCTGCCCGTTCAAGCCCTGCTCTGGGCGACCACTTCCCTCGGCTGGGGCGAGGCTGGCCAGGAGCGCCAGTGCCCAAGGCAGAGTGTCACCGAGGTGGGGCGTGGGTCCCACCCCCAGGCCTTTGGCCCCTTCTGATCCCTTGCTGGGCCGGGGCCCTGGACGGTGGGACGCGGCCGCCTCTCTCAGGATCGCCTTGCCAGGGCCGCGGGGGCTCGGCGCTCCCAGGCGCCTTCCCAAGTGACCGGGGAGCTCATTCCTGTGCAGCAGAATCCTAGTGCCCCTGGGCCTGCCGCCCGCAGGGCTCTCCCCAGTCCGTGCACCTCTGTGGTCAGTGCCTGCCTCTGAGCAGGGCCCTGAGCCGGTGCACAGGCCACGGGTCCAGGGGCTGCTCTGGGCTCACCAGTGGCCGCGACCTCTGTGTCTCGGCTTCTCCTGCATCTGTGGCCAGTGGAATAGCCCGGCCCCTCCAGAGGCACAGGGGGGCGCTCTTCCGTGGGGCCCGGGCGTTTCCGGGCCCAGTGGACCGAACCGCTTCCTCTGTCCACAGTCCCCGAGGTCCTGCAGCTCAGCGATGCCTTGCGGGACGACATCCTGCCTGAGCTGGGGGTGCGGTTTGAAGACCATGAAGGTGGGTCCTCTGGGCGTGACACCGGGTCAGGGGAGGGACACAGGGTGGAGATTGCTTTTGAGAGGAAGAACTCCGGGACGGGTCCGAGAACGCTCCGCCTTTTACGTGGTGAACCCCCCGTGATGTGTGGTCCTGGGGGACCTGTAGTTGTACCTTCGTGGGCATCACTGCCAGCACCTCCTCTCCTGCGGCCTGACTGCCCGGCGGCCCTGTTTTTGCGGGGCCACTGGCCGCCTTTTCTCATGGCCTGTCACGTGGGAGGCAGCCTGTGTCATGTGGATCGTCAGCAAGTTTCACAGCTTGTGTTTCAACTTGGTGGGAGTTTGGGCTGCATGGAAAATTATTGGATTTTAAACACTCAGATGAATGTCTTATTTTATGACTCCTGGGTGCTCGGTCTTGAGCAGCAAGGCCTCCCCACAGCACAATTAACATTTGACCTATGCGAGCAGGAAGGAGGCCCCGGCTTCTCTCGGGGGCCCCGTGGGCGGGAGTGGTGTGGGCAGCGCTGGGCTCGGCCTCGTCTCACGGCTGTTGGCCTTTCAGGACTGCCCACTGTGGTCAAGTTGGTGGACAGAGATACCTTACTGAGAGAGAGAGAAGAGAAGAAAAGGGTGAGTAAAACCGCAGTGACCTGAGCTGGGTGTTTTGGTTTTTGTTTTAAGTTGTTCTTCTTCTTATTTTTTTTTTTATTGTCTGCGTTTGGTCTTCATTGCTGCACGCTGGCTTTTCTCTAGTTGCAGCAAGCGGGGGCTGCTCTTCGTTGTGGTGCGTGGGCTTCTCATTGCAGTGGCTTCTCTTGTTGCGGAGCACGGGCTCTAGGCGCGCGGGGTTCAGTAGTTGTGGCTCGTGGGCTCTAGAGCGCAGGCTCAGTAGTTGTGGCGCACTGGCTTAGTTGCTCCGTGGCATGTGGGATCTTCCCGGACCAGGGCTCGAACCCGTGTCCCCTGCACTGGCAGGCGGATTCTCAACCACTGCGCCACCAGGGAACTCCCTGAGCTGGGTGTTTATTGAAAAAGTAAATATCACTGGAGTTTTTATACTTCATCTTTAGGAGTTGGCATTTATACTCTTAGTAAAAAGACTAGATAGGTAACTACTTGGCAATTTTCTAACAACAACAACAACAAGATCCAGCTTCTGATGAAGGACCCGGGGTACAAGGGAAGACTTGTCACCTCTGGGAAACTGCGAAGCTGACAGGTGTGGTCATACTTCGCCCTCACCTGAAGTGGTGTCTCCCTGTCCCTGGGGTTGAATGTGTCACAGTCACACCTCCACCCACTCCCGCCCCCAGCACCGTCCTTCTCACGCCTCAGATGTTACTACACCTCCGTGAGCAGGGCTGAGCCAGGGACTCCGTGAAGTGGGACAGTCCCTGCTCTCGGGGACCTCAACGTCCCATAGAAAGAGAGAGGCAGGAACAGACGCAGTGCCTGTCAGATCTGCTGGGCACAGCTCGCTGGGTGCGGGGCCCGAGAGGCCTTAAGAAGAAACCCCAGGGAGAGGAGTTTGGGAGGCTGGGAAGGGGCCTCGACAGGTGTCCACAAGGAGAACTGACGGGTGGGTGGGTGGTCAGGGAGAAGAGCGGCGAGGCTGGCCCGGGGCTTCGCTGGGCGCCGGGGACGCTGGTGTGGACGCCAGGAGGGGCCGAGTTTGAGAATTAAGGAGCCCGGGTGCCGGGGAAGGTCTGGCTGGAGTCAGGCTGGTGTGAGGTTCCGGGAGCTGGGCTTTGACCCCAGTCCAGGCCCTTCTTGGCCCCTCCCCCCCTTCCATCCCGTTCGGTCACCCCCGCTGGCGTCACGTCCCCTGGGTCGGGTTCTCCCCATCCTTGGACACCGCAGCGTGTGGGCCGCCCCGGCCCTTCCCCGGAGGTGACGTGGGGCTCACTCCCGCTCTCCCCCCAGGCGGCCCGGGGCGTAAAGACGGGGCAGTGAACTTGGATCGGTCACCCCTGCCCATGTCTTCACTGGCCGTAAGGCCTTCGCGGGAGGGATTTGCCATACACCTTCCCCCTGGTAGCTCGAGTTTCCAGTCGAGGGAATCCCACCCCAACCCCCGTGTGTGGAGGCGCCTGGGACCACGGCCTCGTAGGCTGTCTTCTGCTCCCCCAGCGGGATAAGCACCTCTGGTCTCTAAGTGGAAAAGCAAAAGCCCTCAGCACCCGTCTTCCCACCTCCCAAGCTCCGTGCCGGGTCCCTCTTCCTCCGTCCACCCTCAGCCCCTCCTGCTCTGCTCAGGTTCTCCGGTGACAAGGCGCATCCTGGGGTGGCCCCGCCCTTGACCGCTGCTCTCTGGGACCCCCCCTTTGCTTCCCCCACTGCACTGCCTGCATTTCCCGCCTCTCTGGCGTCCCCCCACCCAGGTGACCTCACCCCGTCCCAGGGCCCCTCTGCCACCTGTGTGCCTGTGACCGCCGAGTCCTCTCTGGCCCAGACTCCTGTGTCCAGCCGCCTACCTGAGGGCTCCGCTTGGCCAGGAAGCACCCGAAACCCAAGACGTCCAAGAGGGAACGCGTGACCTTCGTTCCCCAAACCCGTTCCTCCTTCCTGTCCGGGGCACACGCCGTCCACATGGTGGCCCGAGCCCAAACCTCCCGAGGCAGCCTCGGGCCCCTCCTCACGGGCGCCCAGCCCAGCGCCCAGGCCCTCCCTCCCTGCCTCCTGCCCGGACGCTGCCTGCCTGGTGGGAAGTGGGCTCTGGCTCCCACCCGTCTCCTCCAGCCAGCCCCCCTCCCGCCCTCCCCAGGTGCCTGGGCCCCTCAGGGTTGGCCCTCGCGTGCTGTCCCTGGTCCCGCACCCGACCGCAGCCCCCCTGCTGCCGGGCAGGTCTGGTCCTTTCTTCATGTTGGTTGTGCTGCAGGTGACCTCACGCATGGTGTCCAGTCACCGCCCCGTGTCGAGAGCAGGGCTGGCTCAGAGCCCAGCTCACAGGGATGGGCGGGGGGACGGCAGGGAGCTTGTCCTGTCCCTCTCCCACCCAAGAGGGGCCTGGGCAGCTCCAGCTCACGGGGCGTTTGCTGTCCCCCAGGCTGAAGAAGAAAAGAGAAGGAAGAAAGAGGAGGCCGCCAGGAAGAGACAAGAGCAGGAAGTAACGTCTGCTCAGGGGCGGGCTGCTGGTGGAAACGCACTTTGACCCCATGCCCTACCCCCTGTGCCTCCTTGGGGCCCAGCCGGGCGCCCCCTCTGCCTCTGTCCCCAGCGGTGGCCCCTCATACAGTGCCCCAGGGAGGCCGGGAGCCCTGGGCGGGGACAGACGTGGCCGCGAGCTCCAGGACGGCTTCTGTGGCCTTCATCCTGCTGTGCTGCGTGCACGGCCGTACCCCTGTTCCTGCAGAGAACACCTGGCTCCCTCCTTTCACTTCCCTCTGCCCAGCCGTCGCTCCCTGAACCTGGGGGCTGGGGTGGGAGCCGACACGGGGTCACGGGCATGGGTCACGGGCATGGGTCCCCCCGCGGGCTCGGAGCAGCGACCCCATGTCTGTGTTCCAGGCGGCAAGGCTGGCCAAGATGAAGGTTCCGCCCAGCGAGATGTTCTTGTCAGAAAGCGACAAGTATTCCAAGTTCGATGAAAACGTAAGAAATCCTTTCTTTCTTTTCAGAACGTTGTTAGACCATTAAATTGGGATGACAGGGGTTTTCAAACTTGGCTGAGAAGATTCTCTGTCCAGGGTGCTGTTTGCAGGAAGGCGGGCTTATGTGGGGCTGTTTCAGGTCCAGCACGTGCAGCCCAGTACCCAGGGCCGCCCCTCCCTCACCGCGGCCCAGCGGCTCTGGTGCCGGGTGTTGTGGCCTGGGCCGGTTGATGGATTTGCAGGGACTCACCCCACAGACAATCCAGAAGGGCCATGGCACAGATGTGCCCATTGCTCCAGGGGCTCTTCAGCGTGGCTACTCATGGCTGCTTGGCCTCGAGACCCTCAGGCCTCCCTCACTGGTCTTGTACGTATTTGCTCGTATCAGAACCATGTCGACCTGGTGGGGAACGGTGCCCCTCACCCCTCAGGCAGGGGGGCACCCCAGGATGGTCGCTTCCCAGAGGCTAGCACGGGCACCTCGGAGCAGTGCGCTGGGTCCAGAGCGTGGCGGGGAGTGGATGCCGGGCAGGCGGACTGGCCTGGTCGGTGGGCGGTGACCGCCCGTGCTCTCGCCTTTCAGGGTCTGCCCACACACGACACGGAAGGCAAAGAGCTGAGCAAAGGGCAGGCCAAGAAGCTGAAGAAGCTCTTCGAGGCCCAGGAAAAGCTGCACCAGGAATACCTGCAGCTGGTTCAGAATGGAAGCATCCCGTGAAGGTGGGGCCGAGGCTCCACACCGCCCCGGGGGCACCAGCTCCCCGCCCCGGGGACTCTGCCGCCCGCCCTCGGGGCCTAAGTTAAGGGTTCTGTCCGGAGAGGGCTGGGCCACCTCCGGCTCTGAAACGTCAGCAATAAAGTCTTCCCAACGCGAGGCCGGGCTCTGTCTGCCGTCACCCTGCATGGTCAGCGCACGAGGGGGCCCGGCCGGGCTGCGTGGTCAGCAGGTCACGACACGGGAGCTCAGGCCACTGAGCGGCTGCAGCTGAGGACTGTCCCCCCCCGCCCCTGCCCCCGTGCAGATGGCTATCGGCTAATCTCTGGTGTGTAGGCGCATTAGGAGGCATTTGAGTAGGAAAAAGACAGGCTCAAGCTGGCAGAGCCCGCTGGCGCCTCGCACAAAGGCTGCTCGGCCGGGTGCCCGGGTCCTGCTGGGTCAGCTCGGCGCCCTGTCTCCACAGCGATTCCGCGGGCGGGTGGGCCGGCTCAGCACGGCTGGCGATGAGATGGGAGGAGGGGGGATCTCAGCAGCACAGGGCAGCGATGTCCCCAGGTCCCAGCCAGGCGAGCGTGTCCTCACCAGCCTGCTCTCGCATTCTTACTCCCGGGGCTGAGAATCCCCACCTGAGCTCCAGGCCTGGATGGAGCAGGGTGGCAGCGAGCCGGGACCGGCTCCACCTGCAGAAGCGCGGGGCCAAGTCAGATCCGCGAGAACCGGCGATGGAGCCCTCGGGGCTGGGAGACGACATCCAGGTCTCGCTCGCGGCGATGGCGAGGCAGGGGGCTGGGGTCGGGGTTGGCACTGTCCAGTGGTGGCCACGCTCACCCTTCACCCCCGCGGCCTGCTCGTAGGAGCATCACCCCCAGAGCAGGCGGGGAGCAGCCTGCTGGCCGGTGCCGGCTGCTCTGGGGGGCTCCCACCCACCCAGCCACACGTGGAGCACGACAGCTGTGACCCCACGACGACAGGCCCTGCATATGTTCGACTTTTGAACCTTGTAAATGTTCTACGTTAAAAAAAATAAGCCAGTAAGAAAAACGGCCCCAAAACGAAGTGGAGCAAACCCAGGGCAGTTACCTACCTAACAAGTCACCCCAGCATTTAGTGCCTGAAGTGACAACGAGCTTATTATTGACCCTGGGGGTTCCAGGTTGACCGGCTCCTCTGGGCGGGTCTGAGTCAGGGCCCCACACCGGGTGCGGTCAGAGGGCGGGGGGTCTGCGTGCTCATGCCCGGGTCCTGGGCGGGGGATGCTGGGCTGTGGCCTCCAGGTCGGCAGCCTCTGCGGGTCCCAGGAGAGTTGGGCACCACGTGCCCTTTGGGATCTAACCTCAGAGGTCACGCGGACGCCCTCCATCCTCCCTGAGGGGAGGCTGCCCCAGGGCCCACCTGCAGGCCCCTCCCTGTGACGGCAGTGGCAGGGGCCGGAAAGGGCGGCAGCTGTTCAGGGAAGCGCCACCTGCCGCAAAACCGCAAATCAAACCGGGGAGAAAAGGGCCCCTTTGGTTGGTTTGAGAACCTGCCGCTTCGCCGCACATCTTTTGGAGGGTGTGTCCTGAGGCCAAAGCCGTGCAGAGAAGTCAAACTTGGTTCCATTGTCGTGTCGCTGGGCATGGTGCTGGCGTGGTCGTCACCCTCCGCTCTGTGTGGGCAGTGGACACGTGCCTCGACATCAGCAGCCCCGCATTCATCCATCGTGAGGAAAAGCGCCAGAGGATCACGTGCTGTTAAACACGAACGGAGGAGACAACGGAGGAACTGACGCTTGACTTGTAAACAGTAGGTATTTCCCGCCATGCAGGCTGAGAGGGGACCACCCCGGTGGCCACGAGCACCCCCGGGGCCAGCTTCCAGGCTCTGAGTGCCATCCCCTCTCCTGGGAGAAGCGGCCAATTCCAGGCCGAGGGCGAGCGCACGTGGAGGCCCAGGGCATCCCGGTACCCTGAGGGGAAGCGTCCCAGACGGAGGGGTTGTGTCAGAAGGACACGGGACAGACCAGGAACACACACAGCAGCCAGGAGAGTCTCCAGAGCATCGGGGCAGAGGGTCACACGCAGTGAGATTCCAGTGAGATGACTCGAGAGGACAGAACCAGAGAGAGCGGCGTAGCGGTGCCAGGGGCTGGGTGGGGGCTGACTAGGGACAGTCCGGACCCTTCACCCTTCGACCGCAGTGGTGGCTGAGGACTCTACGCCCGTGGCCACGTGACACCAGGGCTGGTGTCCCAGGGTTCATCTTTGGCAAGATGGAGCTGTCAGGAAACCATGTGAAGGGCACAGGGACCCCTCTGCTGCAGCTTCCCGGGAACCTTTCATGATTTCAAAGTAAAAAGCCTCAGGAGCTTCCCCCGGCTGAGTCTGCGAAAACTGGAGCCCTGAAAAGAAGGGGTCATTGAAATCCAGGCATCCATACTTACTCTCAAAAGCAAAGAAGACCAAGACATAAGAACTGGTCACCACTGGAGGTGACACCTGGTCCACAGACTTAGTTATTTATAAGTGGCAGGATTGGGACTTGCCTGGCGGTCCAGTGGTTAGGACTCTGCTGTCGCTGCCACGGCCCTGGGTTCAGTCCCTGGTCGGGGAACTAAGGTCCCGCAAGCTGTGCGGCGTGGCCAGAAAAAAAAGGTGGCAGGCTTAAACGTCTCCCACCCTCCATGGAAACTATTTCAGGGCCACCAATGTCCCTACTGAAGGGGGCAGCAGTGCCAGCGAGTAGAAGTGGACGAAACAGGACAGTTGGAACGCCTCTGTTCTGGGGCCCCGAGTGCAGCCCCGACTCCAGCCAGGGCTGGCAGTGGACGCCGAGACCCCTGCTGAAAGTTGGGAGCCGACTTTTCATGACGCCAAAGCGTCCCCTCGCAGGTGGCTTGTCGGTCACAGGGGACCGGGAAAGGTACGCCTGTCACCTTACAGCTCGGAGCTCTGCCCATCACCCCCTCCCCCCAGCACTCAGTCTCAGCATCCCCCGAGAGGGACATGTGGGCCTGAGGGGTGGCCTGCAGGGGGGAGCCCGGCCTCACCTGCACAGAGGAGTCTTTCCACTAAGAACACGGCGTAGGTACTGAACGAAGCTTTTAGCCGTGCTGCCCGGGACCTTGTTAAATCACAGACCCTGGCTCGGATCTGGGTGGAGCTGGAGGTTCTGCGTTTCCTCCAGGTCCCAGGGTCACGCCCCTGCCTCTGGTCGGGGGCCCCACCTGGAGGAGGGACTGTCCGTTTCACTTCCTGCTCACCGGCAGTACTGGGGACCGAGACACAGGCGGCAGGTGCCACAGAGAGGCAGGCAGACTCATCGAGGAGGCGGCGCCCTCCTCGGGACTCGGGAGAGATTCGAGAAACAAAACCACCACCTCCCGTGTATGAACCTTGATAGCTTTGAACAAGCCGGCCACAGAGATGTTTGGGGACACGTGCGCATGGGCGTGGTGTGCTGCTAAGGAATCTGGTGGATTTTGTTCGTGCGATCGTGCCGGTTGTGTCCACACATGTCCTTGGTTTGGGACAGCGTGGCGTGGGAATTGAGTCTTCAACAAAGAAAACTCATGAAGCAGATTAATACAGATGCTTCTGGTCACACCTGAGTGGCCGGCGTCTATCTGTGCCCCAGGTCATCCTCTCTACCTTCCTGTGTTCCAGACTCTTCGTGATCAAGTGTTGCTTAAAACATGCCGCCAGGAAACCCTCTCGTCTTTAGTGGACGACCGGGGTGGGTCGCGGCACCTGCAAGGGGTGGCCTGGGGGCTCCTGGTCAGGAACGTCCTCACTGTCCCCTTTGCATTCGGCCTTTGCACCGTTACAGGCTGCAGCAGAACCTTCTGGAACAAGATGGGGTGGAAAACTCCTTTAACTTGTAAAATGTCAGTTCACCTGTAAAAAGTTTCTTCTGCGTGTGTGCATGAAACCTCTTTCCAGCGGTAAGAGCCAAAATTGTCTTCGTGCTTCTCCCCAAAGAGAAATCTTTCATGTTTTCATTATTAAAAAAAATCACAGGTTCACGATTTAAAGATCGAATCATGCAGAAGATTACCAGACTAAAGTAACGACGGAGTGTCCCCTTAAGGCCATCTAGAGCGAGCCTGTAACAGTTTGGGGATAGGCTCCCGACACCTTCCTTCTGAGTTTACAGATAGCGGCCCTCTCCGCACGGAATAGATGGTGGCTATTTTCTGATGTCATCTGCTTCTTCCTCCTGTCTCCCATGTGTCCTTGTCATTAGAGCATCATGACCTGGGGGCCACCGCCCTGGGGAGGGATGTCGGGTGCTTCTGGGGCCCCGGGCTCCCTCTCTTCTGCCAGCCCCGGGGGTTACTCATTGAGCAGTGCCCACGAGAGGCGAGGGGCAGGGCCCCTCCAGGGCCAGGTTGGTTGTGGGCTAGCCGTTTTTGAGCTGGGGGGCTGAGGGAGTCATCCAGCCCATCTCTATTTCCTCCTCTGGAGGTGGGACATTGCTCAGCCAAGGCCTTGCCAGCATTCAGTGGCCCCGAGATGAGGCACAGTCTCCAGGTGGGAAGGAAGACGGGGCGCCCGACCTCCTGAGCTCAGTCTGGGGGGAGCTCAGGCCGAACAAGGAGCAGAAACCGAGGGCAGGGCCACCCCTGGAGGGTAACCCCCTGAGTTCCCCATGGCCAGAGGGCGAGCCAGGCTGGGGACCTGCGTAGAGGGGCTGTTAACAGGTGTGCGTGAGCTCAGAGCCCGGTGGCATCAAAGTTACGACGGTGGGAAAACGAAAGCCACGAGGTGGCCAGGGGCCTTGGAGTTCTAATCCCAGCACCTCTCAGCCCTGGTCTTACTTAGCACATCTGGGGACTTTTCAACGAACTGACGCCCGCTGTGCCTGCCCCGTTCTGAGTTCACTGGGGGCAGCAGGGATCACGGAAGGACGCTGGGCAGCAGAATGCCACCAGTGTGCTGGCGGGCAGCGTGGAGGATGGGGCGGCAGGAGGACGGGCTGTGACCTCCAGCCAAGGGCACGAGGGTGGCCTTAGCCCGTGAAGAGCTGGGACCCTCCTGGTTGAGGAGGAACCAGCCCAGTGGAGATCCGTTTGCTGGTGCTTCTGCTGTCAGTGGGTAGTCAGAAAGGATCGCGCCCACAGAGCAAGAGATGCCACTGCAAGGCTCCGGTGTCAGCAAAGCCTGGGTGTTTGTCAGAATGAACGTGTCTTGAGGGACTTCCCTGGTGTTCCAGTGGTTAAGACTCTGCCCTTCCAATGCAGGGGGCGCAGGTTCAATCCCTGGTCAGGGAACAGTAGCCAAAACAACAAAAAAAGACACAAGGCCCCACATGCTGAGAGTGGTTTTTTTCTTTCTTTCTTTTTTTCTTTTTTGGCCCATAGCATGCGGGATCTTAGTTCCCCAACAAGGAATCGAACCCGCACTCCCTGCAGTGGAAGTGCATAGTCTTAACCACTGGGTTGCCAGGGAAGTCCCCTGGGAGTGGGTTTTTAAAGCTGATATGGCAAGGCAGGAAGCGCAGGCAGCCAGTGGGTCTGCTGCCGGAGGGCGGGCGACTCGCCCCGGGTCCCTGGGGACGCTGCCGGGGCCTGGGAGGGTGAGGGCAGATCCCTGAGTGGGAGGTGGGCAGTGGGAGGCCACCCCCCAAGCCCCTCAGCCTTCACATCGTGTAGAGGCTCCAGAAACTCAAGGACACCTGCAGCAGCTGCCCTGTTGTACTGGACTGAACAATGCAACCCCGCAAATCCACGTCCACCCAGAAGTCCACAGCGTGAGCTAATCTGGAAACAGGAGGCTCTTCGCAAATGTAATTACTTAAGATGAGATCCCACTGGAGTAGGGTGGGCTCTAACTCCAATATGAACGGTATCTTTGAAAGAAGAGGAGACAGCCACGGGGACAGGCCACGTGAGGACAGAGGCAGAGGCTGGAGGGACATGGCCACAAGCCCGGGGAACACCTGGAGCCCCCAGAATCTGGAAGAGGCAGGAGAGATCCTCCTCTATAGCCTCCGGGGGTGGGAGCGGGGCCTACCTACAACTCGATTTCAGACACGACTCTCCAGAACTGGGAGAGAACACATTTCTGTTGTTCAAGCTGTGTGGTTTAGCGTACTTCGTTGTGACGGCCCCAGGAAACCAACAGGACCTCCACCCTTGTACCTTCAGCCTCTTGAACAGACAAACATGTTTAATATGACTTAATGCCTCATTTAAACAAATCCACTTGTGATTATAATGGGGGGGGGTGGCAGGAAAATATAGTCAGACTGCAGGCAGGCGAGGACTGTTGCCTGATTTCAAAACAGATACGAATAGAACGTGGTGCAGGTTCCCAGGAGCCGCTCCGCACGAGGCCAGCTGCAGGGGACTCCTATTCCCGTTTCCATTGGGGAATCTGGTAATCAAGGCCTGAGAACCGAGAAGACGTCAGACCCAGGGAGGGGGCTTGCGATGGCAATGCTGGCGTCACTCTGAGCCTGGCACCCGCCCATCATGCCCACGGGCAGATGAAGACGTGGCGTGCAGCCTGGCCCAGGCATCACCTTGGGGGCACCTGCCCAGGCTCACCTCCTGATGGGGCTCCCACGTGCTATCGTTAGGGCCGTGAGCCACCCTGAGCTATTTGCAGGTCCTGGAATGCGCTATGCTCCCCTCCTGGCCTCTCCTGCTGGTTCTCAGGTGTCAGCTGGGACACCACTTCCTCCTGGAAGCCTCCCTGATACACTCCTTCTAGTGGTGGGGATGGGGCAGGAGGTGGGGATCAACATGCTCCCCGTCAAGTGCCCGTGGTCAAGAAAGCTGGCAGTGGTGCCCTGATGGTAATAAGCACGGGGGTGGCAGCGGCAGGATGTTCAAGGAAGGCCCCTCAGAGGAGGTGACTGGACCCAAATGATGGCAGGAGCCCACAAAGGGACATGTGCACAGAGAGGAGTTTTAGATCATTCACAACCTCCCAAAAGGGGCCTTTCTCCAGACCCGTAAGAGCCCTGAAGGGGACAGGCCGGGGGGCGTGGACGACCACAGGTGTGGACAGGTGGACTCCACCATCCCAGGTCCGGCCTGCTTTCTCCAGGTGGCGTCTGGGCCACAAGCAGACCCAGGAGTCAGCCCTTCTGGCCCCTCAAAGGGCGGCTCCGAGTGGCCCCGTACTCAGTGTGCAGGCCCCACTGAGCACCAGGGCCTGGGGCTGCCAGGGACCAGATATCACCTGGGGCAGGATGCAGGCTGAGCCCTTGGAGGAGAGGTAAGCCTTGGGGAGCAGGAACTGAAGGGCAGGTTACCCACTCCCCGCCCTGCCCCTGTGTCCTCAGGTGCTGAGTCCCCTGCCCGTGCCAGGCGGCTGGGGTCATCAGAACAGACACCTGCACCAAGGCGACTGCTCACCAGCGCTGTTCCAAGTCTCCCCCAGCCCCATGAAGCAGGTGCTGTTAAGTGTTCCCATTATACAGATGGGGGAACTGAGGCACAGGCTCTCAGCCAGGCCTGCCGGCTGGAATCGGGTAGAACAAGGATTTGGCCCTGGGGGGTTGGACCCAGGAACACCTGCCCCTCTCCCCCTGCTCTCTGCTGCATGGCCTACTGGCCAGGACCACTGCCGGGGCACCGCCTTAGTGCGACGTGGACTGAATGGCAGCCTCCAAATTACAGGTTCAACTCCAATTCCTGGAACCTGGGCATGTGACATTCAGATATTGGGGTTTTGCAAATGTAATCAAGTTAAGATGAGGCCATTAGGTGGGCCCTAGGACAGTGACTGGAGTGTCCTTTTAAGAAGAGGACACAAGAGGGCTTCCCTGGCTGTCCAGTGGTTTAGACTCCATGCTTCCACTGCAGGGGGCATGGGTTCAATCTCTGGTTGGGGAATGAGGTAAGAAGAGGTGGTAGTGGCTCTGAGAATAAGAATATGCAACTATGTAATTTTTCATTGAGCAAAATGTTTTTATATACATTCCCTGCATTGAACTGTATAACCTAGCATCACAGAATGTTAGCACTAAAAGGTACCCAAAAGATCACTTATCTCCTCTAGCAGATAAGGAAATTAATATCCAAGAAGGTAAATGTCTTTCTCAAGATCATAAATCCAGGACAGGATGAATCTGTAGATGGTTAATGATTTACAAGGGACAGTGGTCCCAATGTCAGCAGGGAGGGTGAAAGTTACCCTTGACAAGACTTTAAATCACTCCTAACATACAATGTAGCGACAAAGCATTAGCAAGTGAGTCCACCAGAACATTTTCCTCTAATAAGGAAACACATCGCTTTTTTTCCCATTGAATCCCAGATGAATCATTTGGCTTGGTTTTATGGGGCTAAGTTGCATGGGAAAAAAAATAAAATAAATTTAAAAAGACATTATAAGAAATACCTGGGGTGGGGGGCTTCCCTGGTGGCGCAGTGGTTGAGAGTCCACCTGCCGATGCAGGGGACACGGGTTCGTGCCCCGGTCCGGGAAGATCCCACATGCCGCAGAGCGTCTGGGCCCGTGAGCCATGGCCGCTGACCCTGCGCGTCCGGAGCCTGTGCTCCGCAACGGGAGAGGCCACAACAGTAACAGGCCCGCGTACTGCAAAAAAAAAAAAAAAAAAAAAAGAAATACCTGGGGAGTAAGATCAACTTAGGAAGTCGCCTTGTTATGTTCTTTGGGTGAAAAAGTGACTTGAATAGCCCATCTGTCTTTTATACTTCTACTTGTCCCCTAATTGTGTGCTCTTTTTTTTTTTTAATTTGCTTTCCTGAGTGTATGGAGAGGAATTTATATGCTACATTTTTAAAGAATGAAACCTTACTGAATAAGTGACTTAGAAGGTTTAAATGTTTGGGTTTCAGACGGCTGCGATTTCCACTCTAATGTATTAATATCACATACGGGTTGCATGGTCCTGGTTGCGCTTGATAATTTTTGTTATTGTCCTGCTATAGTTTATTCTGCTGATCATGTTATCAGTAAGTCTTAACCTTAACCGGAAGCAGCCACCAGCAAAACCAGTATCAACATAAGCTCCACACCCTAGGCTCTGTGTCTTGGGATCTCTGCAAGAGTAACCACAAAGAAGGAACTATTCATCAAACCTAAAATTTGGATGATCATTGACACTTAACTGTACACCGAGAGTATTGTATTTGTTCCAAGGTAGCTCAAAACTCTTTGGAAGTGCACTATAGGAAGTGGGAAAAACGAGTAATCCCATTTTAACAAGAATGTATACAGATGTGAAATAGGAAAATAAGGGTTCCGGAAAATTGTTATGGTCCTAGCCTCATGTAGTTTATATTTATTTAATTTTTTTGGCCATGCTGTGAGGCATGTGGGATCTTAGTTCCCCAACCAGGGATCGAACCTGTGCCCCCTGCAGAGGAAGTGCAGAGTCTTAACAACTGGACTGCCAGGGAAGTCCCTCGTGTAGTTCAAAATTAAAGTCTGTGCATACAGAAAATATCTGCAAGGTAATTATTAGAATAACGGCAAGAAAAGTCAGGGAATCCTTTAGATTCAGAGTCATGACTTACTTTTCAAATGGAATAGACTCAGCTAGTGGCAGTTTTGCTTCTAGAGTAACGTGGCCTCGAGAAAGCCACTTCACCTGCTTCTATGGATTCATCTGTTACCTCCTATAGACTCCATGCCACATTCATACATCTCATCTTCCCTTCATTATTTCAGTGGTGACAGTGGCAATTTAGGTTCACATCTTAGCACCTAAAACCCTTTGGACTAAAAAGTCCTAAATAAAAACAGTCGTTAAAAAACAAGTTTCATGTAAAATTACCCAGCGTCTCAAAAGTCAATGAAAAGTTACCCAGGGACCCTAAGGCAGAAGTAGTATTTGAATCTTTAAACACAAATGCAGTGAAGCGTGTCAGTAACTAGTAAGTTGCCTCGTTTGTCATGCTTTCCATTTTTGGATTTCATATATCAAAACAAACTCCTTCGCTTAGCTTGTGAGCATAGTAATTAGGCAGTGTTTCAGATAATTCATTTTTGGAGCACAGAACTAATTAACAACTAACCCTGTTATAACAGGCTAAAATGAGAGTAATGTTTTCCTAATACATAATTGTATTTCTGAACTTGAGTAGGGATATTTTGAGCTGTTTGGTCACATGTTAAATATTTTGCGCTTTTTAAAAGATTCCTGATAATACTTCTCAATTCTTTCCCATGAGCCCTGAATGTAATTCTGATCTTATAATATTTTTCAAAATGATCTACGGGGAATTCCCTGGTGGTGCAGTGGTTGAGAATCCACCTGACAATGCAGAGGACACGGGTTCGATCTCTGGGCCGGGAAGGTCCCACACGTCGCGGAGCAACTAAGCCCGCGAGCCACAACTGCTGAGACTGCGCTCTAGAGCCCATGCTCCGCAACAGGAGAAGCCACCGCAATGAGAAGCCCGCGCACCGCAATGAAGAGTAGCCCCCGCTCGCCGCAACTAGAGAAAGCCCGCCCGCGGCAATGAAGGCCCAACGCAGCCAATAATTTAAAAAGTATATATAAAATGATCTTCGTCTCCCTTTATTGGAAAATGTCACTTCATCAATCCTTTAGCAATTAAACTCCTGCTGTGGCTTGACCAGCGTGTGTGGGGGGAGGACCCATAGAGACACAGAGAAGGCCATGTGATGCAGCCACAAGCCCAAGACGGCCCAGAGCTCCCAGAAGCTGGAAGAGGCAGGAAGGACCCTCCCCTGGAGACTCTGAAGGGAGCCCAGCCCTGTAACGCCTTGATTTCTGCCTTCCTGCCTCTAGAGCGGTGAGAGAACACAATGCTGTTGTACTTTCTAAGCCCCACGGCTTGTGTCCCTTTGTTGTGGCAGCCACAGGAAATTAAAACAGCATTCTCAGTCCTGTTGCAGAAAGGCTGTGGACAATGTCGCCCACCTTCCCACCAACTCACTGAAGTGACCCAGGGAGAGGCCACTACTCCACTACAGCCGTTCCACCAAGGGCCAGGCCCAGTGGCCAGCACACAGGCTGCTCCCCCAACTGGCGCCGGCGTGCTGCACCACCTGCTCCAACCCCGGAACAGACAGGCAGGGCCAGATACAGTGGCCTCGTGGATATGCGCCTTTAGTAAACAGGAGGAGGACAGACCTCCAAACTTGAAAATGCTGGTGCTCTTTTCTTTCGTAGTTTATTGCCTCCTCCCCCAGCTCGGCCCCATCCTCAGCAAAAACAAAACAAGGTCACTACAGAAAAGTCAGAAAATCCAAGTAAGGCAAGCAGGGACCCCACACACGCCCTCTCAGTACAGATGCGGGGCAGAGGCTGGTCCCCGCCGTGTGGGTCCCACCTGGGCACCTGCTGGGCACCCTGCGGCTGGTTAACTGACGTTACGTCCTTAACAGCCCCATCCAACAAGAGCCTCTGGATGCTTTCAAACTCCTCCCCCCCGCCCCCTTCAAACTTGATGAAAGTTAGAACGGGTTTCAGAAGCGACCCCGCTCAAAGAAAGGAAAGTTTCTGAAGAAACGGACAAAAATAATCAAAGACCCCTCAACGGAAGATAGCGCCCAGAAACACACTCTCAGAAGCCCGGGCCTGGCGGATGTGGGTTTCCACCGAACTGTCGTCTTACTCAAGCGGTTTTCAGATTAACGCTTTTCCAGGAACTGTAACGTGGGGAGGCCGGGGTCAGTACCCCGGCCCCAGCCGCCCGGCCCTTTCTTCTGTCCGGTGGGTCTGTTAGGCCCGAGCCGGGCTGAGACGCTGGGGACGCGGGCCTGGGCGCTGCCCCGGGAGAGCCCGTGAGTGCGCGGCATGGGGTGGGGGAGGAAGAGGGGACCCCACGCGCCAAGACCAGCAGGCAGCACGAGCCCGGGGATTTGAGGGGGGAAGCCCAGGCCATGGGGTCGCGGAGGTCGGCGGGGTCAGCGCGCGCGTCCCTGGGGCTGGAACTCAACTGGGGTGGGGGGGAGGCAGGGGTCGCGGGAGGTGGGTGGGCCCCGAGACAGCGCCCAGTCCCACGGGGGGCTGGGGAAGGGGGGTGCACAGGCCGGCGGGTGGACTGCGCCCGAGCGGGGGTGATCGGTCGGGGTGGGCTGTTGGGATGGGGAATGGGCTGCGCAGACCGGGATGAGCGTGGGGCCGGAAAAGGGGTGCGCCCGAAGAGAACACGCCCCCCACACGTGACCTCCGCGCGCCTCCGGTCCTTAAAGGGGCGGAAGGAACGCGGGCGCGCGCCACGCTGACGTCACACATCCCTATTTGCATCCGGCCCGCGGGTCTCAGCCCCGCTCAGCGCGGCGTCTCCTGGGCGGCCTCCGATTGGCCGTCACCGGCGGCGCCGAAGCGTAGTTGACTTGCGCCGCGCCCTCCCAATCGTAGCCCGCTTTGCTCGAGGAGGGCGGGGCCAGGAGACTCAGCCAATGGGAGGCGGCGTTGTTGGCGGCCACGGCGGCGCACTCCCGGAGCGAGCGAAACCCAGACGGCCGCCGCCACTGCCGCAGGAGGCGTGAGGTGCGGACGCGAGGCTCGGCCGGGTAACGGTGGTAGTGGCGGCCGGCGGGGCGGGGACCGGGGGCGGGGACCGGGGCCGGGGCGGTGGGAGCCGCGGAGGAGGCCCGGGGCCGCTATCTCGGGAGGCCGGGGCGGCAGGGGCGGGGCCGGGCCCGGAGCGCCCGGAGCGGCGGTGGGGAGCGGGCGGGCGGGAGCGGGCGACGCGGATGCGACCGGGGCACGCGGGGAGCCGGGCGGGGCCCGGCGGCGGCGGCGGCGGCGGCAGGTGTCGCGCCCCGCCCCTCCCGCGGCGGCCTGAAGGTCAGGAGAGCTTTGTTCCCGCGCGGCTCCCGCCCGCCGGCCCCGCGGCGTCCCCGGGAAGGTTAAGGCCACGGGTCGAGCCGCGAGGACCCGGGCGAACGCGGAGCCGCCCAGGGACCTTTTGTTTTCGGAACCGGAGCCTTCCCAGGGCTGAGTGACCGTTAGCCGCGGCTGCAGCGGGCTCCGGTCCCGCGTCCGACGGGTGGGTGAGGCTGCCGCGTGTGCCGGCGCGACACCAGGACCTTACACGGTCCTGGGTGTTGTCGGGGACGGGCGGCGACGTGCGCTCGCAGCCGTTAACGGACGCGCCGGGAGCCGGACGGGCCCGGCGTGCCCGGCAGGGTGGCCGCCGAGTCTGCGCTACTTTACTGCTTAACGTCATCCTGCGGACGGGGAAGTGGGGCCGTCCGAGAAGTCCGTGAGCGTCACGGATGGGACGTTGCCTTGCGCGTCTTAGTCCGGAGGTGGTGACAGCAGTCACATCGGTGTGTTTGTACCTGATTGCCGGGCCACTCCCCCGCCCCCGCCCGCCCCCTCGATCCTGTGTTTTCCGAATGCTTTCTGTTAATGATCAGACTTCCCGCCGTCCGCAGTTATCCCCGGTCTATATAAGCCGAGTCCTGCAAGAAGCCTTTGGGCCCCGAAGAAGGCTGTGTCGGGTTCCTGGCGGGGATGCTCCTGCACTCACCTGCCAGCAGGGCTTTGGTTCACATGTCCCCTCTGTTTTACTTGCGTGTCGCTGTAAAGTATAAAAATAGGCTTGTGAAAATTCTCAGAGTGAGTTGTTGAACTTAAAAGTTGTCTTTTCAAAAATTACTGCCTTCCTGTAGAAGTAACTGTATCTCTAAGTGATTAATAGCTGTCCTGCACACCAGGGACTCCGATAATCTCTGCCTGCGTTGACTCATTTCATAATAGTCTAATAACTTATGCGATAAGCACTGTTGTTTTCCCGTTTAACCACTCAGGAAGCTTGCGGCCCTGGAAGATTAATCCATAACTTGGATTAAAATACAGGCAGTTTTAATTTTGCCCAGCTTTACTGTTTCTGTAGAAGAGATGAGAAGTTTTAATAAATTGTTTTTGTTATTGCGCTGAGCCTCACTGAAGTCTAGTTTTTGAGCATCACTGATGCTGGTTGATCATTTCCAGCTCAGAATTCTGTGATTCCACAGAATGCTAAATGCTTCCCATAGTAGAATCTGGAAATGATTTCAGACGGTGATTAACAATAGCTAGAGGGATAAATGATATGCAAATGTAAAATGAACTTCCGAGAAAGAAAGGTGGTGATAGAGTAGGGATATATTTAAAAGGTTAAATGAGTGACTAAAGTAGAGGGAGATGGCTTAAAAATTAGCGTTATCTATTAGTGGTTAACTTGTTAAGAGTTGACAGGAAAAAGAAACCCCAGAAAATGAATTTTCTCAATTTATTAGCTGCCTTTTTTTTTTTGTTTTGTGACAAGGAAAGTTTTTTCTTTCATGTTTTGAAGGTAAAGTATTCTATTCTGAGATTTGGAAGGATTGAAGGTAAGACTCTTGGTCAATAAAAATACCATTACAAAACTTAATTTCTTATAGAATTATAGTGACAAAGGGGATTCGTTTTATAGATAAAATAGGTATAGGAATTGTGACCATTTCAAGTTTACTTAGGAACACTTTCACTAGACGTTTGAGGCCTCTTCTCGTGGTAGAGTAATTATTCTCAAAATAATTATAATTATATAAATAATTTCAACGCTGTAGTGCTGTCTTAAATACCTGTTATTACACATACATTTACAGTCTTTTTTTTCCCTGGTTGACCCGTGTTACTAATTCAGAATGTCTGCGGTTATTTGTGCCTCTGTATTATAAAATAACATCTAAATGCTTTTGTGACTTTTGCATTACTTTTGAAAATACTATAGAGAATAGAGATTGGAGAAATTGATTGAATTCTTTGCAGTAGCTGATTTTATCACTTGGTTTGATAATCTCAGTAAACTGAATTCCGGAAAGGATACATGTGCTTTAGGGTTGTGTCCTCTAAAAGTTTACAGACATTGTAGCTTTGTGAATTGACCATTTAGATTATCAGACCCTTCTATGATATTCTGAGTTGAGAGATTTTAATCTGTATGAGACAGTTCAAAATTTTTTAGAAATTGAGTGCTTCGAGTTGGGATGTGTTCATCAGTACGTGACAGTCTGAATTCATACTTGAATCTTTAGTTAAAATGTTGCCGTTAACCTGTCAGGATTTTTACCAAGCTCTTGATATTGAGAGCATATTAATTCCCTGTATCTGCAGTTGTCTGACCAGCTAGGGTTCAGAGTGAAATCTTTTCCTTCTTTCTTTGAGCAGTTGATAGTCTTCTAGCATCAGGAGGAGGTGACCTCAAATGAAAATGCGTGCGTGGGGTTACGAATTACTTACTTTCAGAGCGGCTTTTCTTTTCTTGTTCATTGTCCACAGTTTTAAAATGGTTTAAAACTGTTCTGAGAAGCTCATGTTGTACTTCCAAAAGTTTTATTGGAGAACCCAGGGGGGTTTTTTGGTTTGTTTTTTGTGGGATTTTTTTTTTGTGGTTTTTTTTTTTTTTTTTTTTTTTTGATAAATAGTATCTGTAGGCCGAGGGTGGTTTAAATTCCCAAAGCCCTAAGGGCCACCAACCAGTATGAAACAGGGAAGAACCATTACTGCTCAGAACCAGTGTTCCCAGTGATGGCATTTTGAATATCAAGGCAGCATTGAGGAGCGTGTTGGGAGGTTGGTCTGGGATTGCTGTCTAAGGAGTGCTGTTTTGTTTTCTAGAGGTAAAGGTGTTTAGGCATCCAAAGTAAAAGGTTCATATTACTTAGTTTGACTAGTCTGCCACTGGGATGGTTTCAGAAGTAGAAGGTAGCTGGTGCGGAATTATTGCAGGAAATTGCTCTCCTCCAGCCTTAGCTTAATTTACACAATTTCTCCTAGTTCAGTGAATACTTGCCTTCCTAAACTGCAATTGTGAGATTTTTCCTTGAGCACAACCCTTATTAATGGGTAGTGAAGAATTTTACGTGTGACTGTTACTGAATTTTCAAAACAGACGACGTAGGTTTGTTTTTGTTTGACAGCCGTTGGTTTTCTGCCCTGCCCTCTTCAGAGAAAGCAGGGCTGCTTTACACTGTTTGCCATTGAATTTTAAATTTCATGAGTGTTTAGTAACAGGAGAGGCAGTGTATTTCTGTAGTAAGAAAACTACAAAAGATCACTTAATGAACTTTACCTTTTGATATTGGCCCCTCACTGTGTAGCCTTGAAAATTTCCTCTTAAAAGTATACTGTCAGCTGTTATTAAAGGTGCTTCCATTCTGGGTCTGTGGGACTTTTTTTTTTTTTTTTTTTTTTAGTGTATGTACTGTGCATTTTATTATTATCCCAAAAAGCCTGTTCAAAAACAAGAGAAGATGATTTCTGTGTAATAGTTGTGTGGTGTGGTAGAAAGATGGACTATACAATTTAAATACATGCAAAGGGTGTAAGTATTGTAATTTAAAACGTTACTTGTTTACCCAGTTATCCAAAGTAGCTTTCAGTGCTTGGCATCTGTTCATCCACGAATGCCATCTCTCTGCTAGGCACAGTTCTAGGTGCTGGGGTATTTTATTGCACTGAACAAAACAGACAAAAGATCTTGCCCTCAAGTATTTCCACAGTGGGAGACAAACAAGTTAGACAGTGGTAGGTGCTTTTGAAAACAAAAGTAGAGAGAAGGAATAGGGATTTGGGTTTTAAATAGGGTGGAGAGGGTAAAGCCTTACTGACAAGGTGACAAGACCTTGGATTAAGAAAAACCTTCAAATATTTGACTCATTCAGTCATATACTAACGAATTGCGGACAATAGAGTGGAGGAGGAAATTGGAGCTATAACGATGAAGAACCAGTGTGCCTTGAGTAAAAATAGACTGTTTTGGTTAAAGAAGGGAAACTTTTTTACTTTCTTCCTGAAAACTGAGGGCTTGGTCTCTAGCAAGCTTCTGAAAAAACAGTCCACCGTTGTCTCCTGGCCATTCGATCTTCTAAGCAGATGTGACTTCCTGTGTGTCTTCCGAACCTTCTTAGGAGCGGCTAAGGTGTGCCTAGGGTCCCTGACACCACCATGCTGTATACAGGTGACACACGAGCAGATCATCACTCAGCAGCGGTGAGCGAATGGGTGAAGCAGATTGCTTGGCCACTGTCTCCTGCCTAGTCCTGTGCTGGGCCCAGGGACTGCTGCGTTGAGCAAGTAGATAGATCTCTGCCTTCATGGAACTTACTCTTCAGTGGGAGGCCAGAGATGGATCATTCATCCATTCTTTTTTCAAAAACATGACAATAAAAAGTTTCAAACATATGTAGAAGTAGTGATTCCCCCATATGTACCTAACATTTAGCAGCAATAATTATTTGCCACTTTAGTTCGTCTGTAAACATGTAATATATGTGATTTTTAAAATAGATTTTTCGATCGTGGCAAAAGAAGAAGTGCATATGTATTAGATTATCAATCATTACACGTGATTGAAATCAGAACATAATTCTAAGACCACTGGTTTGAGTTTAGAATCTGAACACTTTTTTTTTTTTAACTTTTGAGAGATTACAAGTATATTGAAGGGTTTGTTGATTTACAAGGACATTTTCCATTATTTCAGCTATTTACATAAGTTATCTGGTTGTTTATTTTAGATGTTTTGACTTACCTGCTGGCATATTGAATCCAACGCAATTAACTCCCAGTACTAAGGAATGCAGTGACAGAGACTGGATAAAGAATCTCCTGATTAGGGCTTTGTGTAGTGGCCAGGTTTTGTGGGTAGAGACATTGGGATGTCCTGTGGGGATATCCTGATTCCTTCTTAGAGCAGATGAATGGCTTCTTTGTCCTTTCTGATGTGTCCTAAGCCAAAGTATGGTCTGGTACTCCTGGAGGATTTGGACCTGTACCCTGGGACTGATCAGACTCCACGATGGGATCGCCAGCCCTCAGACTTTTATGTGAACCAAGTGATTATGCTGTGGGGTTCATTTAACTGCCACCCTAATTTAATAAGTATTATAGACTATATTGAAATTCTAAAGTCTTAACAGAAACATGTTGATTACATTTAAATTAATTTTAATCATCTCATGGGAAGATATGGAGGACCTCTGACTTAAGACAGCTAATAAATGTATTAAAAGTTTTGGTTATGTGAAGGGCGACCATGTTCCCCAATTTACACCTTCTTTGTCTCTTGAGAGTGGCCCAATTTGAAATTATAGGATTACTCTCTAACTGTAGGCTAAATGTTTTCAGTTAAAAATTAAGAATTTAAAGTTATATTGGATAACTTGCTACAAAAATAAATTTTTTTCCCCTAGGAAAATTTTTTTGTTTGGGGTAAAAATAAATTAATCCATAAATCGGATTGTGAGGTAGCTTATATAAATAAAAGCAAAACATTCATTTGTGTAATCATGGAAATTTGCATGTCAATCCAGATTTAGAATTATAGGCTCAAAGTTTTTGACCCTGGAAGGGAAACTGAACAGCTGTATTCTTTTGAAGTTTTAGAATGTTCTTTTGCCTGGTATTCCTTTCATATGTCAACTTGATTGCCTTTTAGAAGTAAGAGACCCTTTTGATGAGGCTTGGGACTGTGGTTTCATAAAATTAGTATTAAACGCAGTATGCCACCATTTAAAACAAATGATGGTTATATTTCTCACACTTGCAAATTTGGTAATTCCTTACAATTTTCTATTTTAAGAAAGTTTTGTTTGATAGTGATTGCTAAACAAAAGCGAATAAGTTGTGGTGTGAAACTTGAGTAACTGAACTCCAGCTTGTTTGTGATATGTCACCACTCTACATTATTTTTTCTTAGATAAGGGTAGCAATGTTTAAACTAACGCGATTTGTTGGTTTCATATCAAGCAATAGATAGGATGATTTGTAAGCGGTTATAAAAGTGGAGAGAGACCTGGAGTAGATCGTGTACTGGGCACTTCCTGTGTTTAATTCCGTCTTCACAGCAGCCTCTCAGGTAGGTCCCTTCTAGTTTATGGATGTTGAAACCGAGGTTACACAGCTAGGAAATGATGGAGATGGGATTCAAACCCGGATCAAAACCATATTGTTTATAGTGTGTGTGCTTTGCTTTAAACATTGATTTCTGGGTTTGTGTTGTTGTTTTGACCTCAGAGTATTTTCTTTTCTATTGTTTAAACTCATTATTTTGTTTGTTTTTCTTTCCTTGATTTAACTCCTTTTGGGGGCGGAGAGAATGTTTTGTTGGGTTTAACTTAATTGCTTTGTCATCATGTCACCGAAAATAGGATCATTGTATCCATGGGATCTTTTAAATTGGAGTGGTGTCATTCTGTGGGAAAGTGAACGTCTTTGGCCTCTATTCTGCAATAGAGTGTTTATTCGTTCACCAGGTATTTATTATGTCAGAGGCTGTTTCGGTCCCAGAGACTACTACATAGTGAACAGGATAGAAGGAGTGGCTTCACACTCTACTTCTAGACAGTGGGTTTCTTGGGAATGCTGCTGAACTGCAGGATCCTGACCCTGACTGAGCTGTTGATTGTCATCTATTCCAACAACAGCAACAGTAATTTTGAATTGAGCTGGTGGAAGTGGTGGCAGGAAGTGCAGTGGTTGGTGGGGGTAGGGAAAGGTCAAGAGGGTCTGGATCTGAAATGTGAAAGGATTTTAATCTAAAATGGAACCAGAGGGTATGAACGGGTAGCTCTCATGCATGCATCCTCAGGAAAATGAAAGGTGAAGACTGTGAGACTGATTTCCCAAAATTGCCTGCTTTACAGAAGATTGAGACTTATGCTATAACCGGTGAGTGTCTTCCAAGAATCTCTCTCCATCTTCAAGTCAGTGAACTTGCTGCGTGGCTCCTAACTGGGTTTTCCCCTTTTGCACTCTTTGCCTGTAAAAGCAACCTGCCCTAAACCTTCAGGCTCACCTGTCACTCACTGCAGTTTAACGTGTCCCAAATTGCAGTTCTTCTGCTATTCCCGAATAAACTCGATTTCTGGTAACTTGAGCTTGCCTCAGTTTACCTCCTTTCTTTTAGGTTGCCATTACATGGTGTCAGAAGTGGGATCCAAAGGAGATACCCACCAAGGAGTGGCAACCCCCAGAGTTGAGCAAGGTACCCACACTTGAGCCCTTTGTGCTCTTCACTTTCACAAGTTGCCGTAACTTGGTTAGGCAAGTCTCCTCTTGGATCTCAAGCTCCCTCGTTTTGGTTGAGCTCTCTGGCTTTATTTGGGATCTGGATAGGGACAGACTGTCCTTCTGGCGAGTACTCTTTTGTTCTGAATCCAACAATGGGATACCAATCATCTAAATGTTTTAGAGGTGGCTCCCTTCGGGAACTCTGATGTGTTTTTGTTTGGCTGTTTTAAATATTTATTTATTTATTTATTTATTTATTTATTTACTTGGTTGCACTGGGTCTTAGTTGCGGCAGGTGGGCTCCTTATTTGTGGCATGTGAACTCTTAGTTGTGGCATGCATGTGGGATCTAGTTCCCTGAGCAGGGATCGAACCTGGGCCCCCTGCATTGGGAGCGTGGAGTTTTAAACACTGCACCACCAGGGGAGTCCCTCTGAGGTGTTTTTTAATTAATTAATTAATTTTAGGCTGCACTGGGTCTTCGTTGCTGCGCGCGGGCTTTCTCTAGTTGCGGTGAGCGGGGGCTACCCTTCACTGCAATGTGGTGGCTTCTCTTGTTACAGAGCACGGGCTCTAGGGCACGCGGGCTTCAGTAGAGGAGGCACGTGGGCTCAGTAGTTGGGGCTCGCAGGCTCTAGAGCGCAGGCTCAGTAGTTGTGGCACTTGGGCTTAGTTGCTCCACGGCATGTGGGATCTTCCCGGACCAGGGATCGAACCCGTGTCCCCTGTGTTGGCAGGTGGACTCTTAACCATTGCGCCACCAGGGAAGTCCCATCTGATGTGTTTTATTGATCTTTATATGATCTTTCCTCATAGACATTTTTGACTAAATGGACCAGTCTTACTAAGGATAACTTAGAACTTCAGTGGCCGTTACAAGAAACCCTTTATGTCCCCAAACTTGTTTTTCTCCGAACCAAGTTAGAAGACCATGGTTACCAGATTAAACCATCCACATAGGGTAGTTATTTTAATTGTTATCTGGAGGCTTCTAAATGGGTTCAGGATTATAAAATTGCCTCCTTACCAAATACTGTTTCCAAATTGAAGCAAATAAGCAGCTAAAGGTGGATTTTTAAAATGTCACTGGCCTCTTTCTTGGTGTGAGCTGAGGTCCCTCCTACCCTTACTGCTCCATCTCCTTTGCTGCCTCCTTATCCCTCCCCTCTCTCTGAACTTCCTTTCTTTCCTGTCACTGAACCCTCACCTGCCAAGCCCATTAAAACTTCCCTTTCAAAATTAGACCTGCTGAGCATCCCGCTAAACCATAGCAGACTCCCTGTACCCCAGGGGCAAAGGGCAAGCTTAGGACTGGGGACTACCCTGGTGGTCCAGTAGTTAGGACTCCACCTTCATGCAGAGGGGGCACGAGTTCTACCCCTGGTCGGCGAGCTAAGATCCTACATGCCTCATGGCCAGAAAACCAAAAAGCATAAGACAGGAGCAGTATTGTAGCAAATTCAGTAAGGACTTCAAAAATGGTCCACATCAAGGATATCTTTAAAAAAAAAAAAAAAGGGCTTGGGGTTATAAGGACTTCCCCAAGGTAACATGGACCCTCATAGATTTGGTGAGGAATTCAGTATCGTAACCCTGATTTACCAGCTTGGTCCCTCCAGTCTCTATCAAACAGTCCACATGCTTGTCTAAAATAAGTCAAGCCCAGCACTGGACTAAAACAACCAGTTGAGAAAACCCTGAACCATCTCTTAGGCTCCCTCCCCCAATTTAAATTTTGATTTATTTATTTTTATTTAATTAATTAATTAATTTTTGGCTGTGTTGGGTCTTCGTTGCTGTGAGCGGGGGCTGCTCTTCGTTGCGGTGTGCGGGCTTTTCATTGCGGTGGCTTCTCTTGTTGCAGAGCACGCCTCTAGGCGCGCGGCCTTCAGTAGTTGTGGCATGCGGGCTTCAGTAGTCGTGGCTCGCAGGCTCTGGAGCACAGGCTCAGTAGCTGTGGTGCACGGGCTTAGTTGCTCCACGGCATGTGGGATCTTCCCAGACCAGGGCTCGAACCTGTGTCCCCTGCATTGGCAGGCAGATTCCCAACCACTGCACCACCAGGGAAGTCCGATCTCTTAGGCTTAAACGAAACCAACCACCAGCCCTTTTATGTGATCAGGCTGGCAGTGCAGCCAGAAGCCTGCATGAAGCCATCCCTAGAGTCTTCCCCTAGTCCATGGACTGGAACAAGATTCAGGCATGCACCCAAAAGCCTGCTGTATCTGTCCATAACTGTTAGAGCAGGCTCCAGATTGTTTTCAAGGAAAATTTCAGGCTTCCCACAGATGCCGAATCCACCCAGGTGGCTTTTAATTCCACGTTTGTATATGATCTAACCAAGGACTCACCCTGTTAGTCAAAAGAACCTGTATAGAATGGGAAACAGTGTCTACCCTGATCTTGTCACTTTGGCCACTCAATTGGCTCGTACCCCAGAAGATGACACCAAAAGAAAGACAACTCCCGCAGATGGAGACTCAAAGCAAATCTGGCCGTTGGAAAAAGGATGGCTATAAATTGAAATCCAAACACTTGCAACCCTCCAAGAACCGACAGCCAAACCCACCCCAAGGATGTGACTCAGAGGACACACAGGGACTGTTCCCTGTCCGTCCATTAAATAGCCTGGGGAAGACTCTTCTCCAGATCAGAGACAAGTTCCTTATAGTATTAATTGGCACAGGGGCTGCTCTGTCAGCGCCCAGCCTAACTACAGCGAAACAGTTCCTTCCTCACAGTATTACATACGTTCCAATAGTGGGGACCTCACGCTGCAACATGTCCCTGTTTCCCAGCCCATACCTTTTTGTCTGGGGCCTTTGCAAAACAAACACCCATTTCTCCTCAGCAGTGTGGCTCCTATACATGTATTAGGATGAGATTTCCTGGAGAAATAGCATGCTGCCACTTTTTCCCTCAAAATCAACAGTTCAAATCAACACTTAGGAAGATTAAACCCTTTTTTGCCTTTATTACATTGCAAAGCTAAAAAGACCAAGCTTTGGACTTACCCACTATTAACCAGGTACCCCTCCCCCCCACTCTTTGGGCAGAATCCTCAACAGACATAGGCAGAATTCATAGTGCCTCTCCTATTAAGACATACAATACCCTATAAATAAAGAAGTCTTCCAGGACATAAGTTCTATCATAGAGGATGGTAAGGACGAAGGACTCTTTGTCCCTTGCACTAGTCTTTGTAATAGCCCTGTCTTACCTGTAAAAAACCCAGCAGCCAAGGAGGGAGATTTGTGCAGGACCTTTGGCAGTAAACAGCATTGTAATTCCTTGCCACCCTGTCACCTGTAATCCCCACGTGCTGTCAGTGTTCATCTCTACGGGAAGCAACTTTTTCACTGTGGTCGACTTAGGCAGTATGTTTTTTTAGTATTCCTGTTGGTAAAGAGTCAATATCTTTTTGCCTTTACCTGGGAAGGACAACAATATACCTGGACAGTCATGCGTCAGGGCTTTACTGAGGTTCCTCTTCTGACAGATTTTAAAGGCGACTTAAATGACGTAGAATTCTCTGGAGGCACCACCTTACTGTAACATGTAGATGATTTGCTTCTTTGCTCGCCCTCCCAAAATTTCCACAGAGACATTGTTCACCTGTTAAAGATCTTAGCCATTAAGGGATATAAGGCCTTGAAGGAAAGACTGCAATTTGTCCAAACTCATGTTTGATATCTAGGACATTTAATCTCAGAATGGAGACTACACCTAGATCCCGATAGGCTTCAAGGCATTTTAAACTCTCCAAACCCCCAAACCAAATGTCAGTTACAGAGTTTTCTTGGGCTAGCTGGTTATTGTTGCAACTGGGTTCCAAACTTCTCTTTAATGATTCTGCCCCCCATATGCTCCCTTTTGTTGTTGGCCGTGCCACATGGCACGTGGGATCTTAGTTCCCCGACCAGGGATTGAACTCGGGCCCCCTGCAGTGGGAGCCTGGAGTCTTAACCACTAGACCACTGGGGAAGTCACCCTATATGCCTTTCTAAAGAACAGCATACCTGACCTCATTTTTTGGGATGACCAAGATCGTTTAGCCTTTGAAGGAAAGTTTAATAAATCCACCGACCCTTGAATACCCAAATTATCAGCTACCCTTTTCCTTATTGTTTATGAGAAGGAAGGGAATGCCCTCGGGATATTTACCCCAAAATATGGGGCTATCACTGACCCCTGGGTTACTACACCCAACGGTTAGATCCCTGGCCTGAGCATATGGCATGGCTTAGAGCTATGCCTGCTGCTGTCCTCTTAGTAAAGGCTACCATCTTTGCACCTCACACCGTTGAGGCTCTCTTGAGTTCACACCACACTCAACACCTTTCAGCAAGCCATTTTACCCCTTTGAAATCTTCTTACTCGCTGTGCCCGCATCGCTCCCGTTCAGTGTAACAGTCTCAACCCTGCAACCTATCGTCCCTCCTCCACTGATAAAATTCCCCATGACTTCCCATGGTGACACCTCATGACTACTTACAGGAAACCTCCTTGATGAATCCTGATCTTATGTGGTTTACTAATGGCTCTTACCTGAAAAATGAAAATGGTGAATTTTGTGCTGGGGCTGTGAAGTTATTGAGGCTGCCGCCCTGACTTTGGCTGCTTCAGGTCAACAAGCTGAATCACACAGGCATACCTTATTTTGTTGTGCTTTGCAGATATTGTGTCTTTTGGTAAATTGAAGGTTTGTGACGACCCTGTGTCAGCGTCAGTCAGCGCCATTTTTCCAACAGCATTTGCTCACTTCATGTGACTGTGACATTTTGGTAATTCTCACAGTATTATTGTATTTGTTATAGTGATCTGTGGTCAGTGACCTTTGACGTTCCTACAACTCGCTGAAGACTCAGATGATGGTTAGCACTTTTTAGCAATAAAGTATTTTTAAATTAAGGTATGTACATTGTATTTTAAGATATAATGCTATCGCACACTCAACCAACTACCATATAATGTAAACATTTATATGCACTGGGAAACCAGGAAGTTCATGTGACTCGCTTTACTGCAGTAGTCTGGCACCAAACATGTAGTACCGTGGAGGTCTGCTTGTATACCCTCACTCAAACATGCATTTTAGTCAAAGGCAAGACAGCACACCTCTTTACTGATAGTATGCCTTTGTAGAGTGGTGCAGTGCTTTGGAATGTTATGGAAACAACAGGGTTTCCTTACTCCCAGTGGAGATAAAATTAAGCATGGCCCTTATGCCCAAAGTCTGTTGGACACCATACTGCTGCCGGCAGCTCTAGCTATCATTAAAGGGCCTGGGCATTGCAAGTCTGATTCACTGGAAGCCAAAGGAAACCACCTCCCTGATACCTCTGCAAAAAAACACTTCCTTTATGATACCCATAGACCAAACCTCCGTCATGGTCCAAAAGGCTCTTCCCCCTGCAAAGACCTAAGAGAACTAGCCAGGGGAGGATAACAGCTGGCCTCTGAAAGAGAAGAGCACAACTGAAAATCTGAAAGGCTGGCTGTTGGACCCATGAAGAAAAGGGGCTCTGGTTTGAACCCAGTAATAAGCTGTTTCTGCCAGAAAATCTAAAACTTCCCTTATTGACCACTGTACATGGATTAAACCATTGGTCCACTGAGAAAAGGGTAACCTTTATAAATCAGTGTTGATAGAGAAACACCAGCAAGACCACAAAAGGCACTTGTCTTGCTTGTTCTACTTGTCATACATTGAGCCCAAGGAAGCCTGTTTGTCCCGCCTCAGGACATTTTAATGCACCAGCCTGCTCACGCTCTGCAAGTGGATTTCATACAGTTGCCCCCACTCATGGGTATAAATATGCTCTCGTAACGGTTTTCATGTCGGACTCGAGCGTTTCCATGTAGAGTGGTGACTCCCTCTTCCATAGCTAAAGTCCTTGTAGAAAAGATCCTTCCCACTTGAGGACCTCTCCCGCCCCTGGAACTCCAGGGGACCTACTTCACTGGGCAGTTTCCATCAGGCTTATCACCCTCAGCCTTCAGGGCTGGTTCATGCAAGTGTAATTGTAAAGAGCTGGCTGGCTGAGTTAGTTGAAACCCTCCAGATACATTGGCCAAAAGGAGTGCTCTGGTTCTTCTGAATCTTAGATCTACATTTGGGACTCATAAATTCTCACCCTTCGAAATAGTCACGGATGGCCAAAGCATTTAGCCTCTGCTTTGTTTGACCCCACAATAAAAGGTTACATACTTCACATTTTGCAGGGGTCTAAGATCCATTGAGAATAATCGTGCTGTAGTAGAGCAGTCTTTCTGCAGTGTGCTCCCTGGAGATGAAGATGTCAGTTTACAGCCTGGAGACTTCAACTACTGGAAGAGACCTATGCATAAAGACTCCCTCCTCCCTCACTGGAAGGACTTCTCCCAGGTGTTACTGACTAATCCCTGTGCCACGAAGCTCCCAGAGTTAGACTTCTGGATTCATGTGTCCCATCTTAGAAAGGACCCCAAACCTGAGTGGACCTGCAGCCCAACTCAAGACTGAAAGCTAAGAATTTCTAAGGACTGAAGCAGACAGCTTTCCAGAGATATCCGGCCCAGGCCTGTGAAACCTGTTGCAGCCAATTCTGTATCACTCAGCCAAGTCATGCTGCTATAGTTGTAATTGTCCTTTCTTTGGCCTCCTTGCCGCCCTCTAGCTTGGCTGTAATGCACCCCTTTGCTCCCACCTTACAAGAACTCTCATTCCACCAACCTTACTGATTGCTGGTGATGATGAACCTGAACTGGAGGCCTGGCCATTATCCTTAGAAGGGTGGTGAAACCTGTCTGGCAGAGATACAAGGTTTTCCTTTGGCATCTTTGTGGCTATACTTAAATTGGCACCTGACATTACAGCATTCCATTGGGTGCCCCACCCCTAAAGGAATCCCTCTCACTTAAGCCTGGACTCTTACCGAAAAGCTTTCCAGTGTTCCAGAAGCATTAATGGGACTGGTGAATCTCTAGGCTACCTCCTGCACCCTTGTAACACTTGTATGTGATTCAGATGGCCATGGGTTCATTCCCCACTGGAATCTAGGAGACTGACGTCTCCTCCAGCATGTATCTCTTCGGTGGGGTGATGAAAATTTTAACGATACAGGGAGTAGAAAGCTGATGTGCTTTCTTCAGTGGCGCCTCATGGGGAGCTGAACAGAGATCTGTTGAGTGGTAGGAACTAATTCACCCTAGCTTGTCCCTGGCAGATCCCCAGCCTCCATCAGAACCTCACCCACAGTAACCAAACTCACCTGTTACTCCAAATGTATTGAAATTTAAGATATTCCTCTAACTATCCTCACGGTGCTAAACAGAACCACTTATCATGCGTTGTTTATAAATGACTGATTTTGATCATGAGATCTCTTTTATTCCAGGAAAAGAAAAAACCCTGTCTTTAGAAAACACTGGTTATTTCCTTCTGTGTGGAAGGAATGCATACCCCACACTTGCCCTAAATGGGAAGTGCGCTTGGAGCCCTGTCCTCACTCCTGATGCTGGAGTTGGGAAAACCCTGCCTTCCATCGCCCTTGGGCCCAATCTGCGTTCCTTCTCCTGCCGTCTTGAGAGAGCACATCGTAGCTGGGATGGATACAATTTTGGGCGGATGCCTACAGATACGCTCCTGGTAGATAGAAAGGGATTTGCCCTTTGGACTTTTTCCCTTGAGTTGGAGTAGCAGAACTTGAAAAGGCAGTTAAGAATCTCATCAGATTCATGGCTGCTACCTTAATGCTTATGTCAGAGCTTTTGAATATCAACAAACCCAAGTAGACAGCCTAGCAGAAGTTGTCTTACAAAACTGCAGAGCCCTAAACGTCCACACTGCATAGCATGGGGGAACCTGTGCCCTGCTTGAGGAAGAATGCTGGGGGGTTTTTTGTTTTTTAAAATTTTATTTATTTACTTATTTATTTTTGGATGTGTTGGGTCTTCATTGCTGCACGCGGGCTTTCTCTAGTTGCGGTGAGCAGGGGCTACTATTCGTTGCGGTGCACAGGGTTCTCATAGCGGTGGCTTCTCATTGCAGAGCACGGGCTCTAGGTGCGTGGGCTTCAGGAGTTGTGGCACACGGGCTCCGTAGTTGTGGCTTGCGGGCTCTAGAGCACAGACTCAGTAGTTGTGGCTCTAGAGCGCAGGCTCAGAAGTCTTGGGACTTCCCTGGTTCTTAACCAGGGAAGTCCCAAGAATGCTGTTTTTATGTTAACAAATCGGGAAAAGTAACACAAGACTGAAAGTAGTGAAAGAGGGCTTCCCTGGTGGCTCGGTGGTTAAGAATCTGCCTGCCAATGCAGGGGACACGGTTTCGAGCCCTGGTCCGGGAAGATCCCACATGCCACGGAGCAACTAAGCCCACGTGCCACAACTACTGAAGCCCATGCGCCTGGAGCCCATGCTCTGCAACAAGAGAAGCCACCGCAATGAGAAGCCCATGCACTGCAACAAAGAGTAGACCCTGCTTGCCACAGCTAGAGAAAGCCCGCATGCAGCAACGAAGACCCAACGCAGCCAAAAATAAATTAATTAAAAAAAAATAATAAAAATAATGGAAGATAATATCAAACTATTAACTGAAATAGGCCATACCGCCGGGACCTGGGCCATTTTTGACCTATTAAATATAGGCAGCTGGGGAAACAGGTTGAGAAGTTTATTCTAGTCAGTAGCTATAATTGGACTTCTGGCCATGGGAATAATCCACATGGTTAAATTTCTCCTGTTTTGTATCAGCAGGCAAATGTCTTTCTCCCAGGTGTATGTACAAAATAAAGTTGTTTTTCCTGTAACTACAAAATAAAGGCTTATCCTGAAGCTCAGCTGACCATGGAAACTGAACTGACCACGTCAGAGGAACATAACTGAGGTTCCCCATTTCTCAATTGTTTTGTTAAAATGAGGCCAAGTATCTGCTTGCTGTTTTCCTCTTCCGTGGGATGAGACATCTGAGGATGGTCCTCCTCAGCTCCGAGAGACCCATAATCCACGTGCAGCTAATGGTGCCTCTGACTAAGTGAGATACCCACACAGTAAGACTGATGAGCAGTGCTTTTTGTGAAAGAGTTTAATCAAAAGGGGGGATGTGAAAGGATTTTAATCTAAAATGGAACGGAAGGATGTGAAATGGAGAATCTCTTGCGCATGCACCCTCAGAAAACATGTACCCTCAGAAAACAAAGATGGTGGGACTGATTTCCCATAAATGCTTGACTTATGAGAGATCGAAATTTATCCTCCAACCGGTGAGCATCTGCCAGGAATTTCTCCGCATCTTGGAACCACTTGCTGCATGGTCCCTAATTGGATTTTCCCCTTTTGCACTCTTTGCCCAAAGAAGCACCCCACCCCAAGCCTTCAGTGAACTCACCTGTAGCTCGCTTCAGTATGTGTGTCCTGAATTGCAGTTTCTCTGCTGTTCCCAAATAAACTCTATTTCTGGTAACTGGAGTTTGCCTTAGTTTACCTCCTTTCTTTTAGGTTGAAAGAGACCCCAATCCACACCTTACTAGCCAGGTAACCTTGGGTTAGTCACCTCACCCTTCCCATCCTCAGTGTCCTGTGCACTGGGGATGCACCCTCCCTGCCAGAGTTGCTGTGGGTATAAATTGTGGGAAATTGCCTGTCACATGGGGACCTTGCTAGTACAGAAGGTGTTGGAATTAGGTGTGTGGCTTGACTGGGTGGGGAAAACGGGACTTTGTCCGTTAAGCTGGCAGTGACAGCTGCTGCAAGAGAGAGCAGTTGGTGTGTGTGGTCTACACAGAAGGTGCTGGTGGACATAATTGTTAGACAATGGAGACTTTAATTACATAGCCAAATTGTAGTTGGTTTCAGTGTGTAACCAGTTTGGCAGTAGGTGTCAGTATCCATTCCTATTCTCTGACCCAGAAATCCTACAGTCACAATCCTACTATTGCCATATAAAGAATTACTTGGGATGGGAAGCCATGTAAACTAAGATGTGTTCATGTAGATGTTATCCGAAGTATATCAGGGGGGAAATCTTCAGTATTTAACAACTGGTAAAAGGTAAGTGTATTAGCTCTTAAAATGTTGTCATCAGATGTTATTTTGAAGACCTGCCTGTCTCATGTTTTGCATTTGTAATATATGAAAAAGCAGGAATATAAGCTTGGGAATCAGGCTTCCCTGGTGGTGCAGTGGTTAAGAATCCCCCTGCCAATGCAAGGGAGATGAGTTCAAGCCCTGGTCCAGGAAGAGCCCACGTGCCACGGAGCAACTAAGCCTGTGCGCCACAACCACTGAGCCTGCGCTCTAGAGCCCGCGAGCCACAACTACTGAGCCCGCGTGCCACAAGTACTGACGCCCGCGTGCCTAGAGCCTGTGCTCCGCAAGAAGAGACGCAACCGCAATGAGAAGGCCGCGCACCGCAACCAAGAGTAGTCCCCGCTCACTGCAACTAGAGAAAACCCGCGCGCAGCAACGAAGAACCAACGCGGCCAAAAATAAATACATTTATTTATTTAAAAAAAAAAAAGATAAAGCTTGGGAATAGCCCGGGTGCGGCTGTATGTATGCAGCAGATTGCGGAGGAGCTAAGCTGGGAGGTGTAGGAATTCGGGTTTCTGTGTGGAGTGACTTTGGACTCAGCAGAAGGTGATGGGGACCGTTGGAGGGTTTTTCCTCTCCTGATTTTCATTTGTTTCCTTAAATCATTTAGCTTTTTGAAAAAGATAATGTAACATTTATGTAGTGTTTCGAATTTTTTAAGTAATTACAATGTTTTATTTTGAAATAGAATTACCTAAGAAAGATGCACTTAAAACAATCGTAGTTCATACATTCCATTTGGAGCTGTATTTCCTAACTGAAGCGTTATTGTTCTCTTTGACCCTGAAGCACTGATGAAGGGGCCTGGGCTTTGCTCAGATACCTAAGAATGAGTCATCGACCAGTTGTCAGCTTGAAACCACCCCTCAGAGGGGCATCTGAAGTGGATTTACGACATCTAGGACTAAGGAAATGTGATCTCCAAGCCTGACTGTTTTTAGCTCTGCATTTAGATAGGGCTTTGAAATTGTACTAATATCAAGTTCTGTTTAAGTCATAAATGTCTTAGAACCCACCTTTAATATTTATAGGTAGAAAGTCACCTAATCTGGAGCTAATCTTTTTTTATATGTCTCTTGTAAAAGTGGGATCATAATTGAGTGTATTACATGATGTTTTTACACAAGTACTGCACCTTCAGTGTAGAAGTAGTAGAACACACAGAATAAACAAAATTTTAAAATCACTCTGAGTTAGGGTTTGAAAGGCAATGTGAGCACCAGTAAATTCTTTGAATTGCTCTAAAATAATTGGTCTAGCATAAATACATGTTCCTGTTTCTGAAACTTACTATAGACATAAGGCAAGTTAAAATTGATGAATTGTCTTTATTCTGAAGTCTGGTCATTTTAGTGCCAACAAGAGAAATTTTTTATGAGTAAATGTGCTTGCACTGAAAGACGTATAAGTTTTTCATTTGATGAGTTTTCACAAGTGTGTGTATGCAAGTAACCAGTACCCCATTCAAGGTCTTGACATTTCCATCACCCCAGAGCAGTCCCTCTTGCCCCTCCTTACGAGGTCCTCATCCCCCACTGAAAATCACTGTGAAAAGAGTACATTTGAAAATTTTTTTGTCTGTGAATTTTTAGTAATGTTAATTCTTTTTTAATTTGTAGGAGATAAAAACATTCAGATGGCAGATAACAGGTAAGCCAAAATGGACTTTGTTTATTGGAGTTTAAATTTTAGTTGGTGAGCAAGAGGCAAGCCTTATTTCTGTAAACATCATTAGGTGCTCCAGGTGATGGCTCTTTTTTTCCCTCTGTGTTTTTGAGCCCATAAAGAACTTGCTTTAGATGTGAAAAGTGTGTCATATATTGATACTAAAAACCTTTATGTTTTTAGAGACTTTGTGTGGCTGTCCCACAGAACCACTGTGGGCACTGTCCTAACAGCTTGGCAAGGTGGTTTTTTTTAATAACGGTGAGGAAAGTATTTCATAGGTAACACGTGTGTGTCTGTAGTTGTCTTCTGCTCAAATCTGAAGTTACTGTGGAGACACCTCTTAGTGTGTTAAATAAGAAAAACACCATTGTGGTATTTATCTGTGAAACTTTTTTTAGAGTAATACTTTTTAAATATATTGTTTTAGTTTTTCAGATGGGATTCCTTCAGATTCCTTGGAAGCTGCTAAAAATGCAAGTAATACAGGTCAGTTCACTGCACATGGGAAAGTGAACCGTTGGAGAGTTTGCGTGCAGAGCAGGGAGACTCCTACTCAAACCTCGGAAATCAAGTGAATAGCACAGTGCACCTCTACCTGCCGTCTCTCGCTGTTAGCGCTGATTACCAGGCGCTCAGGCTTTTTTCACCTGTGCCTTTACTTCTCTTCCCGTGATTATTCTGAAGCACGTCCCAGATATCATATTATTTTGATATGATCATAAATTCATAGATATATTACTTTTCCTCCTTTTTTTTTTTTAATACATTTATTTATTTATTTTTGGCTGCGTCGGGTCTTCGTTGCTGTGCACGGGCTTTCTCTAGTTGCAGCAAGCGGGGGCTGCTCTTCGTTGCAGTGCGCAGGCTTCTCATTGCGGTGGCTTCTCTTGTTGCGGAGCACGGGCTCTAGAGCGCATGCTCAGTAGCTGTGGTGCGCGGGCTTAGTTGTTCCATGGCATATAGGATCTTCCTGGACCAGGGCTCGAACCCATGTCCCCTGCATTGGCAGGCGGATTCTCAACCGTTGCACCTCCAGGGAAGGCCCTTTCCTCTGTTTTCAAGTATTTATCTATGCTTGTTTTTCCCTCTGAACTGTTTGAAAGCAAGTTGTGGATATTCTGGCTTTTTCTTCCTAAAACAATTTAGTATAAATTTCCTAAAAACTAGGATAAAGTCTCATAACCACAGTGCCATTACCACAACCAAGAAATTTAATGTCGGTCCAATACTATTAGCTAATGTACAGTCATGTTCATATTCTCCTGGTTTTCTCAGCATTTCTTTTACCTCCATACCCCACACTCAAATCCAGAGCTGGCCGAGGATCACATATCACGTTTAGTTCTGTCCCCTTTATTCTAGAGTTATCTCTCCACCTTTTTTACCCTTCCTCGCAGGGACACATCAGCAGGCTGTGTGCTCCAGCTGTCTTGTAGAATGCTCTGGATGGGTCTCGTGGTTTTCTCCTCACTAGATTCAGGGTAGATGTCTTGGCAAGACGAGCACATAGGCGACCTGATGGAGTGGAATGCAGTTAGGCCTGTGATGGGGCTCCCGAGAGTGCTGACGTGGTGAAGACAGTGTCTGCCGGTCTCTGCCCTTAGGGTCCTTGGAGTAAAGAAGCTGTTGGGCACCCTGCGGGAATCCTGTTCTCCGTAAGACTCTTACGTAGGGATTCGGGCACCACTGATGATCCTTGCTGAATGCGTGATGACGTTGGTGGTCACCAAAGGGTGTTTTTCTAATCCTATCAATCTAACATATTAACATCTATTAAAGAAATACTTCCCTATTCCCCCGCTACCCCATTTTAATGTTACTATAGACTCATGGATTAGCTTTTTATTCAGTGTTTAATCATTTGCCATCATTATTCTTTTTTTAATAAATTAATTATTTTATACAGCAGGTTCTTATTAGTCATCCATTTTATAAACATCAGTGTATACATGTCAATCCCAATCGCCCAATTCATCACACCACCAGCCCCACTCCCCGCCGCTTCCCCCCTTGGTGTCCATACGTTTGTTCTCTACATCTGTGTCTCAGTTTCTGCCCTGCAAACCAGTTAATCTGTACCATTTTTCTACGTTCCACATATATTTGTTAATATACAGTATTTGTTTTTCTCTTTCTGACTTCACTCTGTATGACAGTCTCTAGATCCATCCACATCTCTACAAATGACCCAATTTCGTTCCTTTTTATGGCTGAGTAATGCTCCATTGTATATATGTACCACATCTTCTATATCCATTCATCTGTCGATGGACACTTCGGTTGCTTCCATGTCCTGGCTACTGTAAATAGTGCTGCAGCAAACACTGGGGTGCATGTGTCTTTTTGAATTATGGTTTTCTCTGGGTATATGCCCAGTACTGGGATTGCTGGGTCATATGGTAATTCTATTTTTAGTTTTTTAAGGAACCTCCATACTGTTCTCCATAGTGGCTGTATCGATTTACATCCCCACCAACAGTGCAAGAGGGTTCCCTTTTCTCTACACCCTGTCCAGCATTTGTTTGTAGATTTTCTGATGATGCCCATTCTAACTGGTGTGAGGTGATACCTCATTGTAGTTTTGGTTTGCATTTCTCTAATAATTAGTGATGTTGAGCAGCTTTTCATGTGCTTCTTGGCCATCTGTATGTCTTCTTTGGAGAAATGTCTATTTAGGTCTTCTGCCCATTTTTGGATTGGGTTCTTTGTTTTTTTAATATTGAGCTGCATGACCTGTTTATATATTTTGGAGATTAATCCTTTGTCCATTGATTCGTTTGCGAGTATTTTCTCCCATTCTGAGGGTTGTCTTTTCGTCTTGTGTATGGTTTCCTTTGCTGAGCAAAAGCTTTTAAGTTTCATTAGGTCCCATTTGTTAATAGTGGATCGAAAAAGATCTTGCTGTGATTTATGTCAGAGTGTTCTTCCTACGTTTCTAAGAGTTTTATAGTGTCTGGTCTTACATTTAGGTCTCTAACCCATTTTGAGTTTATTTGTGTGTATGGTGTTAGGGGGTATTCTAATTTCATTCTTTTACATGTAGCTGTCCAGTTTTCCCAGCACCACTTATTGAAGAGACTGTCTTTTCTCCATTGTATATTCTTGCCTCCTTTGTCATAGATTAGTTGACCATAGGTGCATGGGTTTACCTCTGGGCTTTCTATCTTGTTCCGTTGATCTATGTTTCTGTTTTTGTGCCAGTACCATATTGTCTTGATTACTGTAGCTTTGTAGTATAGTCTAAAATCAAGGAGTTTGATTCCTCCAGCTCCTTTTTTTCCCTTGAAAACTGCTTTGGCTCTTTGGGGTCTTTTGTGTCTCCATACAAATTTTAAGATGATTTGTTCCAGTTCCATAAAAAATGCCATTGGTAATTTGATAGGGATTGCATTGAATCTGTAGATTGCTTTGGGAAGTATAGTCATTTTCACAGTATTGATTCTTCCAATCCAAGAACATGGTATATCTCTCCATCTGTTGGTATCACCTTTAATTTCTTTCATCAGTGTCTTATAGTTTTGTGCATACAGGTCTTTTGTCCCCCTGGGTAGGTTTATTCCTAGGTATTTTCTTATTTTTGTTGCAGTGGTAAATGGGAGTGTTTCCTTAATTTCTCTTTCAGATTTTTCATCATTAGTGTATAGGAATGCAAGAGATTTCTGTGCATTAATTTTGTATTCTGCTACTTTACCAAATTCACTGATTAGCTCTAGTAGTTTTCTGGTGGCATCTTTAGGATTCTCTAGGTATAGTATCATGTCATCTGCAAACAGTGACAGCTTTACTTCTTCTTTACCAATTTGTATTGCTTTTATTTCTTTTTCTTCTCTGATTGCCGTGGCTAGGACTTCCAAAACTATGTTGAATAATAGTGGTGAGAGTGGACATCCTTGTCTTGTTCCTGATCTTAGAGGAAATGCTTTCAGTTTTTCACCATTGAGGACGATGTTGGCTGTGGGCTTGTCATATATGGCCTTTATTATGTTGAGGTAAGTTCCCTCTATGCCCACTTTCTGGAGAGTTTTTATCATAAATGGTGTTGAATTTTGTCAAAAGCTTTTTCTGCATCTATTGAGATGATCATATGGTTTTTATTCTTCAGTTTGTTAATGTGGTGTATCACATTGATTGATTTGCTTATATTGAAGAATCCTCGCTTCCCTGGGATAAATCCCACTTGATCATGGTGTATGATCCTTTTAATGTGTTGTTGGATTCTGTTTGCTAGTATATTGTTGAGGATTTTTCCATCTATATTCATCAGTGATATTGGTCTGTAATTTTCTTTTTTTGTAGTATCTTTGTCTGTTTTTGGTATCAGGGTGACGGTGATGGTCTCATAGATTGAGTTTGGGCGTGTTCCTTCCTCTGCAGTTTTTTGGAAGAGTTTGAGAAGGATGGGTGTTAGCTCTTCTCTAAATGTTTGATAGAATTCACCCGTGAAGCCATCTGGTCCTGAACTTTTGTTTGTTGGAAGATTTTTAATCACAGTTTCAATTTCATTACTTGTGATTGGTCCGTTCATATTTTCTATTTCTTCCTGGTTCAGTCTTGGAAGGTTATACCTCTCTAAGGATTTGTCCATTTCTTCCAGGTTGTCCATTTTATTGGCATAGGGTTGCTTGTAGTAGTCTCTTAGGATGCTTTGTATTTCTGTGGTGTCTGTTGTAACTTCTCCTTTTTCATTTCTAATTTTATTGATTTGAGTACTCTCCCTCTTTTTCTTGATGAGTCTGGCTAATGGTTTACCAATTTTTTTTATCTTCTCAAAGAACCAGCTTTTAGTTTTATTGATCTTTGCTATTGTTTTCTATATTTCTATTTCATTTATTTCTGCTCTGATCCTTATGATTTCTTTCCTTCTGCTAACTTTGGGTTTTGTTTGTTCTTCTTTCTCTGGTTCCTTTAGGTGTGAGGTTAGATTGTTTATTTGAGATGTTTCTTGTTTCTTGAGGTAGGCTTGTATAGCTATAAACTTCCCTCTTAGAACTGCTTTTGCTGCATCCCATAGGTTTTGGATTGTCATGTTTTCATTGCCATTTGTCTCTTGGTATTTTTTAATTTCCTCTTTGATTTCTTCAGTGATCTCTTGGTTATTTAGTAACGTATTGTTTAGCCTCCATGTGTTTGTGTTTTTTACGTTTTTTCCCCTGGAATTGATTTCTAATCTCATAGTGTTGTGGTCAGAAAAGATGCTTGATGTGATTTCTATTTTCTTAAATTTACTGAGGTTTGATTTGTGACCTAAGATGTGATCTGTCCTGGAGAATATTCCATCAGCACTTGAGAAGAAAGTGTAATCTGCTGTTTTTGGATGGAATGTCCTATAAATATCAATTAAATCTATCTGGTCGGGCTTCTCTGGTGGTGCAGTGGTTGAGAGTCCGCCTGCCGATGCAGGGGACACGGGTTTGTGCCCCGGTCCGGGAAGATCCCACATGCCGCAGAGCAGCTGGGCCTGTGAGCCATGGCCGCTGAGCCTGCGCGTCTGGAGCCTGTGCTCCGCAACGGGAGAGGCCACAACAGTGAGAGGCCCGTGTACCGCAAAAAAAAAAAAAATCTATCTGGTCTATTGTGTTGTTTAAAGCTTGTGTTTACTTACTAATTTTCTGTTTGGATGATCTGTCCATTGGTGTAAGTGAGGTGTTAAATTCCCCCACTATTGTGTTACTGTCGACTTCCTCTTTTATAGCTGTTAGCAGTTGCCTTATGTATTGAGGTGCTCCTATGTTAGGTGCATATATAATTGTTATATCTTCTTCTTGGATTAATCCCTTGATCATTATGTAGTGTCCTTCCTTGTCTCTTGTAACATTCTTTATTTTAAAGTCTGTTTTATCTGATATGAGTATTGCTACTCCAGCTTTCTTTTGATTTCTGTTTGCATGGAATATCTTTTTCCATTCCCTCGCTTTCAGTCTGTATGTGTCCCTGGGTCTGAAGTGGGTCTCTTGTAGACAGCATATATATGGGTCTTGTTTTTGTATCTATTCAGCGAGCCTGTGTCTTTTGGTTGGAGCATTTAATCCATTCACGTTTAAGGTAATTATCGATATGTATGTTCTTATTACCATTTTCTTAATTGTCTTGGGTTTGTTTTTGTAGGTCCTCTTCTTCTCTTGTGTTTCCCACTTAGAGAAGTTCCTTTAGCAATTGTTGTAGAGCTGGTTTGGTGGTACTGAATTCTCTTAGCTTTTGCTTGTCTGTAAAACCTTTGATTTCTCTATCAAATCTGAGTGAGATCCTTGTGGGGTAGAGTCATCTTGGTTGTAGGTTCTTCCCTTTCATCACTTTAAATATATCATGCCACCCCCTTCTGGCTTGTAGAGTTTCTGCTGAGAAATCAGCTGTTAATCTTATGGGAGTTTCCTTGTATGTTATTTGTCGTTTTTCCCTTGCTGCTTTCAGTCAATTTTTTTTGTCTTTAATTTTTACCAGTTTGATTACCGTGTGTCTCGGCATATTTCTCCTTGGGTTTATCCTGTATGGGACCCTCTGTGCTTCCTGGACTTCGGTGGCTGTTTCCTTTCCCATGTTCGGGAAGTTTTCGACTATAATCTCTTCAAATACTTTCTCGGGTGCTTTCTGTCTCTCTTCTCCTTCTGGGACCCCTATAATGCGAATGCTGTTGCGTTTAATGTTGCCCCAGAGGTCTCTTAGGCTGTCTTCATTCTTTTCATTCTTTTTTCTTTATTCTGTTCCGCAGCAGTGAATTCCACCATTCTGTCTTCCAGGTCACTTATCTGTTCTTCTGCCTCAGTTATTCTGCTGTTGATTCCTTCTAGTGTATTTTTCATTTCAGTTATGGTGTTGTTCATCTCTGTTCTTTAATCGTTCTAGATCTTTGTTAAACATTTCTTGCATCTCCTCCATCTTTGCCTCCATTCTTTTTCCGAGGTCCTGGATCATCTTCACTATCATTATTCTGAATTCTTCTTCTGGAAGGTTGCCTATCTCCACTTCATTTAGTTGTTTTTCTGGGGTTTTATCTTGTTCCTTCATCTGGTACATAGCCCTCTGCCTTTTCATCTTGTCTGTCTTTCTGTGAATGTGGTTTTTGTTCCGCAGGCTGCAGGATTGTAGTTCTTCTTGCTTCTGCTGTCTGCCCTCTGGTGGATGAGGCTATCTAAGAGGCTTGTGCCAGTTTCCTGATGGGAGGGACTGGTGGTGGGTAGAGCTGGGTGTTGCTCTGGTGGGCAGAACTCAGTTAATCCGCTTGTTTGCTGATGGGTTGGGCTGGGTTCCCTCCTGTTGGTTGTTTGGCCTCAGGTGACCCAACACTGGAGCCTACCCAGGCTCTTTGGTGGGGCTAATGGTGGACTCTGGGAGGGCTCACCCCAAGGGGTACTTCCCAGAACTTCTACTGCCAGTGTCCTTGTCCCCCTGGTGAGCCACAGCCATCCCCCACCTCTGCAGGAGACCCTCCAACACTAGCAGGTAGGTCTGGTTCCGTCTCCCCTGGGGTCACTGCTCCTTCCCCTGGGTCCCGATGGGCACACTACTTTGTGTGTGCCCTCCAAGAGTGGAGTCTCTGTTTCCCCCAGTCCTGTCAGAGTCCTGTAATCAAATCCCGCTAGCCTTCAAAGTCTGATTCTCTAGGAACTCCTCCTTCCCTTGCTGGATCCCCAGGTTGGGAAGCCTGACGTGGGGCTCAGAACCTTCCCTCCAGTGGGTGGACTTCTGTGGTATAAGTGTTCTCCAGTTTGTGAGTCACCCACCCAGCAGTTACGGGATTTGATTTTACTGTGATTGCACCCCTCCTACCATCTCATAGTGGCTTCTCCTTTGTCTTTGGATGTGGGGTGTCTTTTTGGTGAGTTCCAGCGTCTTCCTGTCGATCATTGTTCAGCAGTTAGTTGTGATTCTGGTGTCCTCGCAGGAGGGAGTGAGCGCACGTACTTCTACTCCACCATCTTCCCTCACTGTCCATCGTTATTCTTTTTTGTGTGCAGATTGTCCCATTTGCCAATGGGGTCCCTGTAAGCTGGCTTCTGTGTCCTTTTGCTGCGTCCCCGTCCATTTTGAGTTCTCTGTAGCTTTGTGGCATAGGCGATGGTCCATTTTCCCTTGAACTTTCCTTTCCCCAGACCTGGAATCTACATTTATGCAAGGAGGCCTGTATCTTTTAGTTGGGACAGAGATTTAAAAACCAAAATATAAATCCCATCTGCCATTATTTCTAGACCTTTCAGTGGCCAGAACTAGCGATGTGTGTTTGTGTATATGTTTAGTATTTACATACAGTTTTGTATATACACAGTTACATATGTTTTATACACATACACGGTGCTTCATGTTAATGATTGGGATTGTAGTTAAAAGGTAAGATTGAGTGCATACACGTTGTATTCAGCTTGCCCGCATCACTGTCTTACAAAAGGTGGGGGAGAACTCTAGGTCTGCGCTGCCTTTTGAGTCGGGTGAGGGCCCTAAGTTTGGGTTTCCATACAGTGTCGCTGAGAGGGAATCTTTTCAACACAGAGCCTGTGCCGCGAGCCAGGTGTGAACCAGTGTGTGGCACAGCTGACCTCCCTCTCAGCGTCGTGTTTGTTCTTCAGGAGTCGGTACAGTGTGTGTGAGCTGTCGAGGTCGCAGGGCAGAGGGGCGGGGGCTCCTGGGAGGAGGCGGGTTTGGGCAGGAGGGCAGGGTGGGTGAAGGTGGAGGCAGAGAGCGCCTGGAAGGTCTGGTGCCCCCAGGGAGCTGGTGGGAGTCGCGCTTTCCTGAGCTGGGGCACAAGTGCGCGCTGATTTCCTGAGCCACGGGCACCTTGTCCCCGTCCTCGGCTTCCGGAAGGGAGGTAGACTGCCTGAACTTAGCAAGTGACAGTGTCCTCGGACCTCGGAGGGGACTGGGGCTTGTGCCGCTAAGGTGAGGAGCAGAACTCTCCAGGTACCCCCGGTGTGTTTGTAACCATCCCCTCAGTGATTAACACGGAGGATCGAATGCCTTTACAAGTAAATGTTTTTGAAACAGATGTTGTTTCTTTTTAACTCTTGATAGAAAAGCTCGCAGACCAGGTGATGCAGAATCCTCAAGTTTTGGCAGCTTTACAGGAACGACTTGACAGTGTCTCCCACACTCCTTCGAGCTACATCGAGACGTAAGTATGCTGCGAGGGAGACGACGCAACTTTAAGAGACAAAGAATAAACCTCTCCTGGTTCCTTAGACTAGGAATAAGTATGTTTTTCATTCAGTAGACCTTGCCTGCTGAGAGCCAGGCTCTGGAGTCCCGAAGGTGACTGCAGGGGTCAGAGCCTGGTAGAGGCTACAGGCCTGTGAGGGCCAGGGTGGTGCGGTGTGTCAAGTTATGAGCGAGTGTACGGTGCCAGCCTGCAGGGTGAGAGGCCTTCACAGGTCCCGTGAGCAGGCGGACTGGGGCGTCAGCAGGGGGCGGAGGTGCAGGCAGATGGGGGCAGTGCTTTCTCTTCACGGTGGCTCCTGGTTCGCTAAGAGACCCAGTCCTGCCCGGCTCACCTATGTGAGCCTGCAACAGCGAAACGTGGCTTATTTGGACGAAGTCTGTGTCTTTGTTGTACTGCACAGTGAACACCGTAAGGATGCCCACCCTCCAGGCCCTTGGACTGCTCGTCTCGGGGCCTCAGCTGCTCCGGGCTTCCCTCCTCCGGTCAGTGCACGGCTGCGTCTCAGAGAGTCACCCCGCACACACACTGGCTGGCCCACGCGGGGCTGGGGACAAGGGGGCACAGAGGGGGCACGCTTGGGGTCTGCTCTGCCCGTAGAGAGGGTTCTTCCGGGGGGTGACCTAGTGGGGAAGGTGGGGTGTGGTGATGCTGGGTGCAGGTAGGAGAGCTGAGTGTAAGTGGTGCTTTCTAGTTTCTGGCTTCAGAAACTGGGTGAATGGGGTGGGCAGCATTCACTGAGAGGAAATGGGGGAGGGGAACAAGGTTTTGTGCGATAGAATTAGTTCCACGTTCCATGCTGTACGTGACGTGCCTGCTGTGGGGAGAAGAATGGTGTGTAGTTACTCTTACTGTCTGGAGGCTGGCTGGGGAGGATATCTGGGTTCAGTTGGCTTAGAGGTCCTTGTATTTTTACTCCATTAGGAAGATTAGAAAGTTAGGAAATAACGTTAGGTTGTGTAATTAACGTGGAAAAGAAGTACAGATGTTAATGTATTCAGCGTTACTAAATTCTTACTCTGCTTTTTCCTTGTTCTCTAACTAGCAGTAGTTCTAGAACGGTTTCTGTAGTTGGCAGTCTGTAGTGAAGGACCTTCGTCCAAACTGAGGTTGCCGTGGGTATGATTACACCAGGACAGGGTCCTTTGTGATTCAAGGCTTTTCTACTGCACTTGACCCTCTGTATCCACGGGTTCCCTGGGTTGTAGATTTGCACATTCAACCAACTGTGGATCAAAAATATTGGGGGAAAACTTTTCCAGAAAGTTCCAGAAAGCAAAACTTGAATTTGCCTCACGCCAGCAACTATTTACATAACATTTACATTGTATTAGGTATGGTAAGCAATCTAGTGCTGATATATAGTATACGGGAGGATGTGCTTAGTGTGCAAACACTATACCATTTCATATAAGGGACTTGGGCATCCATGGGTTTTGATATTCACAGGGTTCTGGAACCAGTCCCCCTTGATGGCTGTATTTTCTAAACAGTGCTGTGCTTGGGAGCTGCCTGGTACTGTATACCATTAGACTAATGCCAGCCCTGCCCTTGAGGAGTCAGCCCACGTGGAGGAGGACTCAGAGGGCAGGACCCAGGCCCACCAAGGGGGATAGTGTGGGTCTTTGTGGGGCCCAGGAGTCTGCTCTTGTTTTTAAAAAATTAATTTATTTGGTTGCACCGGGTCTTAGTTGCAGCAGGCGGGCTCCTTAGTTGCAGCATGTGGGAGCTAGTTCCTGACCAGCGATGGAACCTGGGCCCCCTGCATTGGGAGAGCAGCGTCTTAACTAACCACTGCACCACCAGGGAAGTCTGCAGTAGTCTGCTCTTTGTTCCAGATTGTGACTCAGGACTTCAGGTTAAACAAATGATTTTAATGGGTTTAAAATGTTTTTTCCCTTCTGATTTATAAAAGTAAGGCATACAAACTAAAATGTTTCTTAGAAGGTAAAAAGTATCAAAGGGCTAAGGAGCTGGTAGTTGTCTGACTCTAGACTAGAATGCACGCCTTGTCTCTGTCGTCTCTGGTTTTTCCCTTGCTGTGTCAGCAGGAGCTCGTCCTGTGGTGCTGAGTATTCCTTGAGGACACGGTTGTGGACAGGCCGTTTTAATCCTGCTCATCTTGTCATTGTTCCCAGTCTTTCACTTTTACAAATAATACATCAGTGGTCACTCCAGCACATAAACATTTGGTTATTTCCTTAGGATAAATTCTTAGAAGTAGATGCAAAGAATATTTTCAAGGTTCTTGTTTACGCTTAAGAAAGATGAGTCAATTAGAGGGCCTCTGCCCTCAGCCTCATCAAACCTGGGAATTTCTAAAATTTTCTTCTCTCTTTTATTTAAAAAAATTTTTTTGACTGCACCTCGAAGCTTGCGGGATCTTACTTCCCCGACCGGGGGTTGAACCAGGCCCTCAGCAGTGACAGTGCAGAGTCCTAAGCACTGGACTGCAGGGAAGTCCCCCCTGGGAATTATTTTTTAATTGCCAATTTGGTAAGGAAGAGACAGCAGTTCTTTTAAATTTACATTCTTTTGGCTATTTCATGAGATTGGACCTTTCTTCCGTGTTTCATTACCTGTATTTTTTGTGAATTATCTTTCAGCTTCCTCCTCCGCCACCGCCCTGCTTTTGGTGGGGGGGCGGGGAGGTGGTGTTTGTCCTTAATGATTTTTAGGAGCTCTTTTTCATGGTAAGGGTGTTAATTCTATGTTAATGTTAATTTATTTTAGTAAAAAATAAGCATGCCGCCTTATTTTGCAGGCATATGGATGTTTTATTTTTTATTCCCTCTCTTTTAGTTTACCTAAAGCAGTAAAAAGAAGAATCAACGCACTGAAACAGCTTCAGGTGAAATGTGCTCATATAGAAGCCAAGTTCTATGAAGAAGTTCATGACTTGGAAAGAAAGTATGCAGCATTATACCAGCCTCTCTTTGACAAGGTAGGGGACTCTGTTAGTAAACTTTATTAGTATATTTCAGAAAGTTCTTCAGGCAGAACATCCAGATGTACCCAGTGAATCATTGAATGTTACTCTTTTTTTTTTTTTGACATCTTCATTGGAGTATAATTGCTTTACAATGGTGTGTTAGTTTCTACTGTATAACAAAGTGAATCAGCTATACATATATCCCCGTATCTCCTCCCTCTTGCCTCTCCCTCCCACCCTCCCTATCCCACCCCTCTAGGTGGACACAAAGCACCAAGCTGATCTCCATGTGCTATGTGGCTGCTTCCCACTAGCTATCTGTTTTACATTTCATAATGTATATATGTCCATGCCACTCTCTCACGTCGTCCCAGCTTACCCTTCCCCCTCGCAGTGTCCTCAACTCCATTCTCTATGTCTGCGTCTTTATTTCTGTCCTGCCCCTAGGTTATTCGGAACCATTTTTTTTTTAGATTCCATATATATGTGTTAGTGTATGGTATTTGTTTTTCTCTTTCTGACTTACTTCATTCTGTATGACAGACTCTAGGTCTATCCACCTCACTACAAATAACTCAATTTCGTTTCTTTTTATGGCTGAGTGATATTCCATTGTATATATGTGCCACATCTTCTTTATCCATTCATCTGTCGATGGACACTTATATTGCTTCCATGTCCTGGCTATTGTAAATAGAGCTGCAGTGAACATTGTGGTACATGGCTCTTTGAATTATGGTTTTCTCAGGGTATATGCCCGGTAGTGGAATTGCTGGGTCGTATGGTAATTCTATTTTTAGTTTTTTAAGGAAGCTCCTTGCTGTTCTCCATAGTGGCTGTATCGATTTACATTCCCACCAACAGTGCAAGAGGGTTCCCTTTTCTCCACATTTATTGTTTGTAGATTTTTTGATGATGGCCATTTTGACTGGTGTGAGGTGATACCTCATTGTAGTTTTGATTTGCATTTCTCTAATAATTAGTGATGTTGAGCATCCTTTCATGTGTTTGTTGGCAATCTGTATATCTTCTTTGGAGAAATATCTATTTAGGTCTTCTGCCCATTTTTGGATTGGGTTGTTTTTTTTGTTTGTTTTTTTTTGCGGTACACGGGCCTCTCACTGTTGTGGCCTCTCCCGTTGCAGAGCACAAACTCAGCGGCCATGGCTCACGGGCCCAGCCGCTCCACGGCATGTGGGATCTTCCCGGACTGGGGCACGAACCCATGTCCCCTGCATCGGCAGGCGGACTCTCAACCACTGCGCCATCAGGGAAGCCTGTTTTTTTTTTATATTGAGCTGCATGTACTGCTTGTAAATTTTGGAGATTAATCCTTTGTCAGTTGCTTCATTTGCAAATACTTTCTCACATTCTGAGGGTTGTCTTTTCATCTTGTTTATGTTTTCCTTTGCTGTGCAAAAGCTTTTAAGTTTCATTAGGTCCCATTTCTTTATTTTTGTTTTTATTTTCATTTCTCTAGGAGGTGGGTCAAAAAGGATCTTGCTATGATTGATGTCGTAGAGTGTTCTGCCTATGTTTTCCTGTAAGAGTTTGATAGTGTCTGGCCTTACATTTAGGTCTTTAATCCATTTTGAGTTTATTTTTGTGTGTGGTGTTAGGGAGTGTTCTAATTTCATTCTTTTGCATGTAGCTGTCCAGTTTTCCCAGCACCACTTACTGAAGAGGCTGTCTTTTCTCCATTGTATATTCTTGCCTCCTTTATCAAAAACAAGGTGACCGTAGGTGCGTGGGTTTATCTCTGGGCTTTCTATCCTGTTCCATTGATCTGTATTTCTGATTCTGTGCCAGTACCATACTGTCTTGATTACTGTAGCTTTGTAGTATAGTCTGAAGTCAGGGAGCCTGATTCCTCCACCTCCGTTTTTCTTTCTCAAGGTTGCTTTGGCTCTTTGGGGTCTTTTGTGTTTCCATACAAATTGTGAAATTTTTTGTTCTAGTTCTGTGAAAAACGCCATTGGTAGTTTGATAGGGATTGCATTGAATCTGTAGATTACTTTGGGTAGTATAGTCCTTTTCACAATATTGATTCTTCCAATCCAAGAACATGGTATATCTCCCCATCTGTTTGTGTCATCTTTACTTTCTTTCATCAGTGTCTTATAGTTTTCTGCATACAGGTCTTCTGTCTCACTAGGTAGGTTTATTCCTAGGTATTTTCTTCTTTTTGTTGCAGTGGTAAGTGGGAGTGTTTCCTTAATTTCTCTTTCAGATTTTTCATCATTAGTGTATGGGAATGCCAGAGATTTCTGTGCGTTAATTGTGTATCCTGCAGCTTTACCAAATTCATTGAGTAGCTCTAGTAGTTCTCTGGTAGCATCTTTTGGATTCTCTACGTATCGTATCACGTCATCTGCAAACAGTGACAGCTTTACTTCTTCTTTTCCAGTTTGGATTCCTTTTATTTCTTTTTCTTCTCTGATGTAGCTAAAACTTCCAAAGCTATGTTGAATAATGGTGAGAGTGGACAACCTTGTCTTTTTCCTGATCTTGGAGGAAATGGTTTCAGTTTTTCACCATTGAGAATGATGTTGGCTGTGGGTTTGTCATACATGGCCTTTATTATGTTGAGTTAAGTTCCCTCTATGCCTACTTTCTGGAGAGTTTCTATCAAAAGTGGGTGTTGAATTTTGTTGAAAGCTTTTTCTGCATCTATTGAGATGATCATATGGTTTTTCTCCTTCAATTTGTTAATATGGTCTATCACATTGATTAATTTGCATATATTGAAGAATCCTTGCATCCCTGGGATAAACCCCACTTGATCATGGTGTATGATCCTTTTAATGTTCTGTTGGATTGTTTGCTAGTATTTTGTTGAGGATTTTTGCATCTATGTTCATCAGTGATATTGGCCTGTAGTTTTTTTTCTCTGTGACATCTTTGTTTGGTTTTGGTATCAGGGTTATGGTGGCCTCGTAGAATGAGTTTAGGAGTGTTCCTCCCTCTGCTATATTTTGGAAGAGCTTGAGAAGGATAGGTGTTAGCTCTTCTCTAAATGTTTGATGGAATTTGCATGTGAAGCCATCTGGTCCTGGGCTTTTGTTTGTTGGAAGATTTTAAATCACAGTTTCAATTTCAGTGCTTGTGATTGGTCTGTTTATATTTTCTATTTCATCCTGGTACAGTCTTGGAAGGTTGTGCTTTTCTAAGAACGTTTCCATTTCTTCCACGTTGTCCATTTTATTGGCATAGAGTTGCTTGTAGTAATCTCTCATGATCCTTTGTATTTCTGCAGTGTCAGTTGTTACTTCTCCTTTTACATTTCTAATTCTATTGATTTAAGTCTTCTCCCTTTTTTTCTTGATGAGTCTGGCTAATGGTTTTACAAGTTTGTTTATCTTCTCAGAGAACCAGCTTTTAGTTTTATTGATCTTTGCTATGGTTTCCTTCATTTCTTTTTCATTTATTTCTGATCTGATCTTTATGATTTCTTTCCTTCTGCTAATTTTGGGGGGTTTTTTGTTCTTTGTCTAATTGCTTTAGGTGTAAGGTTTGGCTCTTTATTTGAGATGTTTGTTGTTTCTTTTTTTTTTTTTTTTTTTTTGTGGTACGCGGGCCTCTCACTGTTGTGGCCTCTCCCGTTGCGGAGCACAGGCTCCGGACGCGCAGGCTCAGCGGCCACGGCTCACGGGCCCAGCCGCTCCGCGGCATGTGGGATCTTCCCGGGCCGGGGCACAAACCTGTGTCCCCTGCATCAGCAGGCGGACTCTCAACCACTGTGCCACCAGGGAAGCCCTGTTTCTTGTTTCTTGAGGTAGGATTTTATTGCTATAAACTTCCCTCTTAGAACTGCTTTTGCTGCATCCCATAGGTTTTGGGTCGTCGTGTTTTCATTGTCATTTGTTGCTAGTTATTGTTTTATTCCCTCTTTGATTTCTTCAGTGATCTCTTGGTTATTTAGTAGCGTATTGTTTAGCCTCCATGTATTTTGGTTTTTTTTACATATTTTTCCCTGTAATTGATAACTAGTCTCATAGCATTGTGGTTGGAAAAGATACGTGATATAATTTCAGTTTTCTTAAATTTACCAAGGCTTGATTTGTGACCCAAGATATGATCTATCCTGGAGAATGTTCCATGAGCACTTGAGATGAAAGTGTATTCTGTTGTTTTTGGATGGAATGTCCTATAAATATCAAGTCCATCTTGTTTAATGTATCATTTAAAGCTTGTGTTTCCTTATTTATTTTCATTTTGGATGATCTTCTGTCCATTGGTGAAAGTGAGGTGTTAAAGTCCCCTGCTATGATTGTGTTACTGTCGATTTCCCCTTTATGGCTGTTAGCATTTGCCTTATGTATTGAGGTGCTCCTGTGTTGGGTGCATAAGTATTTACAGTTGTTATATCTTCTTGGATTGATCCCTTGATCATTATGTAGTGTTCTTCTTTGTCTCTTGTAATAGTCTTTATTTTAAAGTCTATTTTGTCTGATACGAGAATTGCTACTCCTGCTTTCTTTTGATTTCCATTTGCATGGAATATCTTTTTCCATCCCCTCAGTTTCAGTCTGTATGTGTCCCTAGGTCTGAAGTGGGTCTCTTGTAGACAGCATGTATACAGGTCTTGTTTTCATACCCATTCAACCAGTCTGTGTCTTTTGGTTGGAGCATTTAATCCATTTACATTTAAGGTAGATATCAATATGTATGTTCCTATTACCATTTTCTTAATTGTTTTGGGTTTGTTATTGTAGGTCTTTTCCTTCTCTTGTGTTCATGCCTAGAGAAGTTCTTTTAGCATTTGTTGTAAAGCTGGTTTGGTGGTGCTGAATTCTCTTCGCTTTTGCTTGTCTGTAAAGGTTTTAATTTCTCTGTCAAATCTGAATGAGATCCTTGCCGGGAAGAGTAATCTTGGTTGTAGGTTTTCCTCTTTCATCACTTTAAATATGTCCTGCCACTCCCTTCTGGCTTGCAGAGTTTCTGCTGAAAGATCAGCTATTAACCTTATGGGGATTCCCTTGTATGTTATTTGTTGTTCTTCCCTTGCTGCTTTTAATATTTTTTCTTTGTATTTAATTTCTGATAGTTTGATTAATATGTGTCTTGGCGTGTTTCTCCTTGGGTTTATCCTGTATGGGACTCTGCACTTCCTGGACTTGATTGACTATTTCCTTCCCCATATTAGGGAAGTTTTCAACTATAATCTCTCCAAATATTTTCTCAGTCTCGTTCTTCTTCTCTTCTTCTTCTGGGACCCCTATAATTCGAATGTTGATGCGTTTAATGTTGTCCCAGAGGTCTCTGAGACTGTCCTCAATTCTTTTCATTCTTTTTTCTTTGTTCTGCTCTGCAGTAGTTATTTCCACTATTTTATCTTCCAGGTCACTTATCCGTTCTTCTGCCTCAGTTATTCTGCTATTGATTCCTTCTAGAGAATTTTTAATTTCATTTATTGTGTTGTTCATCAGTGTTTGTTTGCTCTTTAGTTCTTCTAGTTCCTTGTTAAACATTTTTTGTATTTTCCCCATTCTATTTCCAAGATTTTGGATCATTTTTACTATCATTACTCTGAATTTTTTTTCAGGTAGACTGGCTATTTCCTCGTCATTTGTTTGGTCTGGTGGGTTTTTACCTTCTTCATCTGCTGTGTATTCCTCTGTCTTCTCATTTTGCTTAACTTACTCTGTTTGGGGTCTTCTTTTCGCAGGCTGCAGGTTCGTAGTTCATGTTGTTTTTGGTGTCTGCCCCCAGTGGCTAAGGTTCGTTCAGTGCGTTGTGTAGGCTTCGCGGTGGAGGGGACTGGTGCCTGTCTTCTGCTGGATGAGCCTGGATCTTGTCTTTCTGGTGGGCAGGTCCACGTCTGGTGGTGTGTTTTGCGGTGTGAACTTAGTATGATTTTGGGCAGCCTCTCTGCTGATGGGTGGGGTTGTGTTCCTGTCTGGCTAGTTGTTTGGCATGGGGTGTCCAGCACTGGAGCTTGCTGGTCGTTGAGTGGAGGTGGGCCTTAGCGTTGAGTTGGAGATCTCTGGGAGAGCTTTCGCCGTTTGATATTACGTGAGCCTGTGAGGTCTCTGGTGGACCAGTGTCCTGAACCCTCCTACCTCAGAGGCACAGGTCTGACACCCAGCTGGAGCACCAAGACCCTCACAGCCACACGGCTCAGAAGAAAAGGGAGAAAAAAAGAAAGAAAAAGAAAGAGAGAGATAGAGAGAGAGAGAGAGAGATTTATTAAAATTAAAAATAAATTATTAAAAATAAAAAAATGTTTAAAGTAATTTAAAAAGAAGAAGAAAACAAGAAAGAAGAGAGCAACCAAACCAAAAAACAAATCCATCAATGATAGCATGCGTTAAAATCTATACTTTAAAAAAAAAAAGGACAGACAGAACCCTAGGACGAATGGTAAAAGCAAAGCTCTACAGACAAAATCACACAAAGAAGCACACACACATACACACTAACAAGAGGAGAAAAAGGAAAAAAATATATATATATATCTACATATATTAAAAAAGAAGGAAGACAGCAACCAAATGAATAAACAAATCTACCAATGATAACAAGCTCTAAATACTAAACTAAGATAAACATAAAACCAGAAACAAATTAGATGCAGAAAGCAAACCCCAAGTGTACAGTTGCTCCCAAAGTCCACCCCCTCAATTTTGGGAAGATTTGTTGTCTGTTCAGGTGTTCCACAGATGCAGGTACATCAAGTTGATTGTGGAGCTTTAATCTGCTGCTCCTGAGGCTGCTGGGAGAGATTTCCCTTTCTCTTCTGTGTTCGCACAGCTCCCGGGGTTCAGCTTTGTATCGGCCCCGCCTCTGCATATAGGTCGCCTGAGGGCGTATCGCTCATACAGGACAGGGCTAAAGGAGCAGCTGATTAGGGGGCTCTGGCTCACTCAGGCTGGGGAGAGGGAGGGATACGGAATATGAGGTGACATTACAATAGCCTGAGGCACACCGTGTGTTCTTCCGGGGAAGTTGTCCCTGGATCACAGGACCCTGACAGTGGCGGGCTGCACAGGCTCCCGGGAGGGACGGTGTGGATAGTGACCTGTGCTTGCACACAGGCTTCTTGGTGGCAGCAGCAGCCTTTGCGTCCCATGCCCGTCTCTGGGGTTCGCGCAGATAGCTGCGGCTCGCAGCCGTCTCTGGAGCTCGCTTAGGCAGTGCCCTGAATCCCCTCTCCTCGCGCACCCCGAAACAATGGTTTCTTGCCTCTTAGGCAGGTCCAGACTTTTTCTCGGACTCCCTCCCGGCTAGCTGTGGTGCACTAGCCCCCTGCAGGCTGTGTTCACGCAGCCAACCCCAGTCCTCTCCCTGCGCTCTGACCGGAGCCCCCACCCGTCCGGCGGTGAGCAGGCAAGCCTCTTGGGCTTGTGAGTGCTGGTCGGCACTGATCCTCTGTGCAGGGAATCTCCCCGCTTTGCCCTCCGCACCCCTGTGGCTGCGCTCTCCTCCATGGCTCTGAAGCTTCCCCCCTCCGCCACCCGCAGTCTCCGCCCGCGAAGGGGCTTCCTAGTGTGTGGAAACCTTTCCTCCTTCACGGCTCCCTCCCCGAGGTGCAGGTCCCGTCCCTATTCTTTTGTCTTTGTTTTTCCTTTTTTCTTTTGCCCTACCCAGGTACGTGGGGAGTTTCTTGCCTTTTGGGAAATCTGAGGTCTTCTGCCAGCGTTCAGTAGGTGTTCTGTAGGAGTTGTTCCATATGTAGATGTATTTTTGATGTCTTTGTGGAGAGGAAGGTGATCTCCGCGTCTTACTCCTCTGCCATCTTGAATGTTTCCCCGTATGTTATTCTTTAAGCCCCAAAACTTAGAATCTTAAGCTATAAAAGCATCCAGTTTTCAGTCTTTTTATACACATTATTTACAATTTCACTGTCTTTACTCTCAAGTTTCTGAGTAACTGAGTGTAACGGTAAGAAGATCTCGTTTTTACTTAGAGAAGGGAATTCATCACTGGTGATGCCGAGCCGACAGACGCAGAATCCGAATGGCACAGTGAGAACGAAGAAGAGGACAAATTGGCCGTAAGTTTTTTTTAATGAGCGCCACTTGTGTTCTGTTTCAATGCTGTTAGAAATAAGATGGTTTGGGGTGGTGATCTAGTGGTTAGGATTTTGCACTTTCACTGCTGTGGCCTGGGTTAAATCCCTGGTCTGGGGAACTGATACCCCGTGCAGTGCGGCTGGTGGGGAAAAAAAAGAAATCTGGTGGTTTTCTTTTACAAAGAAAAGAGCTCCTAACAGTAGGTGCGGCTTCAGCCTTAGGATGTTTAGATTTCTTTATGACAGTGAAACTGGACAGCTTGGTTCTGTTAGTTAATGTGGTGAGCCAGACACAGTCCCCTTTTTCAGCCGTCTGTGGCACCTCTGCACAGTGGTACAGTGAGATAAGGCATCAGGGGAGTGGAGATTAAAACATCAGAAAAAGTCTTAGTCGAGAGAAAGCAAAAACCCTCAAGGAGAGCACAGCTGTGTCTGTAGAAGGGCAGATACTAGAGGGTGGGCGGTGGTGGGGAGAGCATACTGGAAACATCTGTGCCATCCTGCTCGGGGACCAGCAGTGACAGTGAAGTAGCCCCAGTGCATCTCACCACTTTACATTGGTAAGTGGTCCTTTTGGTGATGTGCCCTGTCCATCACCTGCTTGCAGCCTTTTTTTTGGTGATGGGTATCATTCCAGTGCCACGGAAAGTCCCAAAACGACAAGGTGGACTTTGTTGGCCTGATTGTACACTTGGGAGTGGCTTTTCTACCCTATGGTATCAACTTCTGGGGTTGTTTTGTTTTTGTTTTTTTAAGTGTATGTTAGTTTTGGTAGCTATACATCTTTCTGATCTTCTAAAGACATGTAGAATCTGGCGTAGTTGAAGCCATGCCTGTGGATCAATATAGTTGTGAATCAGTTCTTCATTGTGCGAGGAAAATCTGCCCCTGTTAACTTAAAAAGCCCCTTGTGATCATGTCCTTCTAAGAATCACATGTCAGGCCTGTGATGTTAGAAAAGACTGCCCTCCTCGTGGCTACATCGCCTTTCTCGTCACCCCCCTGATGTTCGCATGGCGCCTCTGTCCCAACATCTCCGTATCATTGGACGTGCAGCTTGCGGGGCAGTTTCTTGTTGCTGGAGATCCTGGAGTATCCCTCTGGTGGTTATCCCAGGAGGGACAGCGAGCCAGCGCCCCCCAAGTCAGGGGGGCATTGTATCAGCTCTTCAGCTCTTTTCCCCTTGGTCTGGAGTTACATCTGGCTGGAATGCCTTAAATGCTTTGTTCCTCAGAGACGTTGGAAATTGTGATGGGCACAGTGGTCTTGGAGATGCAGTTTCAAAGAGCAAGGGTTTTTGATAGAAGTTTACATGGGATTCTGAAAATATGGTCTGTATTAAGCCATTCAGTTATTTGTAAAGTTGTTGCTTCATGATAAGTATCCAATTTTGCATCTTATTTTTCTAGGGAGACATAAAAAATAAAGCAGTCATAGCGGAAAAAGAAGCAGCAGCAGCAGAAGAGCCAAACCCAAAAGGAATTCCAGAGTTCTGGTTTACCATCTTCAGAAATGTAGATATGCTAAGTGAATTAGTTCAGGTAAGCACACAGGCACATTCCCACTTTAGAGAAGACATTATTTATTTGTGAACTTTCAACCGCATGTCTAGCAGTTGTTGACTGTGGGTGGAAAGGTGCCTTCTGTGACCATAACTCAGGGGAGTCAGGGTCCCCGGGAGGCCTGGCTGCAGCTGGAGCCCCCGTGTGCCCTCGTGTAGCGGCCCTCACAGAAAGGCCTGCCACGCGGAACCTCAGCCGAGCTTAGGGTCGCTTTGTCTCCTGTAAAGTGTCTGTTGTCTCACCCCGGGAAGCTTGTTAACAGATTCCAGACCCTTCTCTACCTCACAGTGATGTGGACAAGCGAGAAGCGTGAGGGCGAGGGGTGAGAGTGGAGGAGTTGATACTGAGCGGTGAAGTGTGCGTGCGTGCGTGTGTGTGTGTACACATGTACCCATGAGCACGTTTACACACAGGCGCACGCTCGCTGGCACGCAGTCTTCTGTTTTGATTGATTTTTGAAATTTGAAATGGACCTATTGTGCCGCCTTGCTAGTTGTACAAGTATTTAACAAGTTGCTAATAATTTCTAATCATTTTCCTTGAAAAAGTCTTTTTTTTTTTTAATGGGAATGGTCAAACTTTCTTTGTCTTGCCTTGTTGAGCTTTCTCTAATGAAATGGTGAACCAATTAAAAGGTAACAAATGTGACTTTCCCTGAGCTCAGTTATGGTAGAAGTTTCCAGAATTCAGAAATAGGTACTGCTCAGAAGTCCACAGAGGGGGCCATCTCTGCATTTGGACTTATTCCAGACGGGTCAGCACAGTGCTTTTATATCAGAGCACGGCCACAGGTGGCGTGCAGCTAGCTCGCTCTACTGCAGTTTGCAGAGGTTTCACAGCTGCAGTCAGAATGGTTCCAGAGAGTTGCTGCGTTGCTATGTCTGCTGCCTGCCTTGTTCAGTGCTTATCTGTAAGCCAGAACTGAAGAAAAGGTGGAGGGGATGCGTTTCTTACTCCCCTTCCAGACGGGGGGAACATTTAAAATACATGACTTAACAATAGCCTGTGTTTTCTTGTCTCATGTGAAAAGGTGCGGTTTAAGAATACTAGACCGTTGGGAATTCCCGGCGGTCCAGTGGTTAGGATTTGGCCCTTTTACTGCCAGGGCCCGGGCTCAGTCCTTGGTTCAGGAACTAAGATCCCATAAGCCGAGTGGCATGGCCAAAAAAAAGAAAAGAAAGAAAGCATACTAGACCAAGAATACTAGAAGACTAGAATGCCATGAGCCAGAAATTTATTGGGAAAATTGAGTAATATATGCTAGAACCAGATTCACCCTGCCTATAGGTTAGTCACTTGGGCAACTTTTAAAACTAAAGAGCAGCATCAGTGCCTCCCCACCCACAGGTCAGCGAGAGTTTGAGGTGTTTGTAGAAGCTCTCATGATTCCGATGTACCCCCAAGGGTTGAAAATCCCCATGCCGGCAGACCAGATGGAGAAGGGTGTGTGTGCCTGTCACTGGGACGTCTCGTGGAAGTGCAGGCTCTGAGTCAGGTCTGGGTGGGGCCTGAGGATCTTGGTTCCTGATGTGTCCCCCAGGTGATGCCCATGCTGCAGGTTGGGGGCACACTGTGAGTGGTGGCAGGAGTGTCACGAGGTAGGCTTTTTGGTGCTGGTTAGGTGACTTGATTGGGAGACCTAGCTCCTGGTGTTGCCTGGCCAGCCAGTTAGTAACCCAGGGATGGCGCTGCTGCTTCATCTGTAGCATTTCTTTGGTTTCAAGTACGGTCAGCTGTACTTGAATGAGGTGTCTCTTCCGTTCTCCCAGCACCTCTGTCTTAGTATCAGTGCTTCAGTATTTATGCCACAGAGTGTCTCGCTGCTTTTTGTCTTACGGTTGTAAAAAGACGTGTCATTTTTTGAGTACTCATGTAGTATGCAGAGAGTGATGAAATCTGGTTTGGGCTGTTTATAACCTGAAGCAAGTAATGGTAGTAGGTTCCATTTTGGTCAGACATTAAATCCCAAAGGTGGGTTTGGCTGTAGGTCCTTGGGTTCCCTGTTGGTGGTGGCCAAGATAGGTCCAAAAGCAGAGTTTTGAAACTTAGGGAGAGCAGCTTTAAGTCAGTCCCTGAGTTGCTTCCACTGTTGGCCCTGAGTTTTGAGCCTGCTAACTTAGGGCTTTGCGTTGTGGTCTGGGCCACAGAAGGTCCTTGGCCCTCAAGGCATGAGGTTGTTGGAGGAGATCAAGAGCATCATGGCCGTCTCCTGGCTATGGGGCGGCGCCCGTGGCGCTGCTAGCGTGACCGCAGTGGGCTTGAAGGTCCCAGTGCCGTGTATTTGGAAAACATGCTGGTGATACGTTCGCCTTGGTGATTCTAGAACTAGGCATACGTGCTCAGCCACCGATACACGTGATCTCGGAGCCAAGTGTTTTCTGGCTCTAGAATTTAGGATTTGACATCTCAGACTGATGTGGCCTTTGAAAACTGCTTTGGACTTAACTTTCTGTCTAGAGACTTGGAAGGTGCCTTTGTTACTGCTTTTTTTGGGGTTTGTTCTATGCAGGCAGACCTCGGAGACATCGTGGGTTTGGCTCCAGACCCCTGCAATAAAGTGAGTGTAGCATTCAAGTGGGTCACATGAATTTTTTGGTTCCCCGGTGCGTCATAAAAGTTAGGTTTACACTATACTGTAATCTACTAAGTGTGCGATAGCATTATGTCTCAAAAATGTACGTACCTTAATTTAAAAATACTTCGTTGCTAAAAAATCCTAACCATTGCCTGACAACGCAGGGTTGTCACAAACCTTCAATTTGCAACAAGAACAACAACAAAAAAACCCCCCAAAACCCCACCAAAATATCTGTGAAGCACAGTAAAGTGAAGTGCATTAAACGAGGTCTGCTTGTGATGTAGAAAGAATTTAAAATTGGGAAGTTGGTAGTTATCAGGCTCAGCGGAACCTCAGGAAATCCTTTCGGTCCAGTCCCCAGACTTCCAGGGTGAAGTGACTGTTTCACAAACAAAGCGCCTCTCGTGAGTGTGTGGTCACTGGGTTTCAGGTCCTGTGATTTTTTTTTTTCTGAGTTTTTCTCAGTTGGCCTTTCTCAAACGACAGGCCCTGGTGAACTTCCGTGTTTGCATAACGATGACTCGTAAAGGCATAGAGCCATCGTTAGAGGCTCTTCCGTAGTGCCTGCCGTTAGGTCTCAGACTTGCTTTGTGAGTGTCCTTGACTGTGTGTGTTGCTGGATTTGGGCTATTTATCACCACGTGCCCTAAGCGGGGGGAACTGGCTGCCAAGGTCAGTAGCTTGTCCAGGTATTTCTTCTGATTCTGTCTCTTAGGAGATGCTGAGGACCAGCAGTCTTAATTGACGGCATTTCCGACCCTGTCTATACTGGCAGCTGGTGGGGCTGTGAAATCAGTCAGGGCTCTTGCCCCTGGCAATGAGCGCGATGCCCTTCTGGCTTGGCATTGGTGGTTACCAGTGCTCCGTGCCAGACAAAGGTGGCACCTCATTGCTGCCACCCTAAGACTGCTAGTGACTGAACAAATTTGGGTGGCTTCCTGGGAGTGACAAGGACAGAATTCCAACAGGGCTAATTATCCAGTGTCTAGGAGTAGGTGCAACAGTGACTCAGTGCGAACATGTGTGTTGTCTGTAAAAGCTCAGCAGAACTTTCTTTTCTTCTCTTCATGGTTAGGAATATGATGAGCCAATCCTGAAGCACCTGCAGGACATCAAAGTGAAATTTTCAGACCCTGGACAGCCTATGGTGAGTACTGATTGTTTGAACTCCTGGCTGGTGTCAGAAAGGGTCAGGCCACTAAGGGTAAAGGGCTTAGAGCCAGAAATCCACACCCGGCCATTCAGTTGCTGGGTGACTGGAGTGCGACGTGTGTTCTCACATTGCATCCCTGGGCCTCACCCGGCAGTGTGCACAGCCGGACAGTAACTCAGTCCACCAGCTGTTCGGGGGCAGGCGCAGGAGTCAGGCACAGGAGGGGACTCCTCCGACGTGGCCTCCACTGTGCCATGCTGTGGCTTCTGGGCTAGTTTGTTTCCTCTGTCAGATGGGGCGATGTCCTCCTTCTCCTAAGCATCCCCCAGGTTTGTGAGGGTGGAATGTATGTAAAACAGGCTGCAAAGGGTGGTTGGTACGTATTCAAATATAAGCAGCACTTTAACAGAAATCCAAGATACTAGTGAAGGAAATGTACTAGGTTTTACCTTCAAGAATCACTGCGGATAGATAAGACTGAAAAAATGTTTCCCTGCTCTTTGATTTGTCTGGAAACACATCTATCCAGAACACTTGCTCTCGTAGGCTGCCTACCAGTTAGTGAGGGGAGTTTGACCTAAGCCAGCCTGTCCTTTTCTGTGAAGCAGCCTTGAGACGGTGATGCCTGAGCTGGGGTCCTCGGGGAGCACTGTTCGTGACCTCCCAGTCTGCCTGTGGCTGGTGGGTTCCATTCCAGTGCCACAGCAATTCCAGCACCACACAACTGACTGCCTGCCTGGTGGCTCTTGGTTTCAGGTTTTGAAGACACAGTGCCTGAGGGCCGTGGGGCTGAGGCCCGGTCTCTTCCCACTTCCCCACCACAGAGCAGTGTGAGCGGGATTCCCTCTACCCTGGCCTGCGGGTGATGCCTGCTGGGGGCAAGGGGTGGGGGCACACACACCTGTATCTGTCCCTTTCCTGGTCTGCTCCACTCTGGAGGTGACATTCACACATCCCTCCGCAGCAGGTGGGGTGTGGACACCAGCCAGAGTGATGCCTGCTCACAGGTTGGGGGTCACTCTGGTAGCTGAGGGAGCCCTTTCTTTCCTACGGCACCCAGGTTATTGCAGCGCCTTCCTCTTGTCAGTTTCTTCCCAGTAATCGCTCCTCACCTGTGCGAGGCTTGGCCACAGCATCCCCTAGAGGCCTCCTGTGGCAGAGTGCTGTAGTTTGCTGTGATGGGTGTGAATTCTCTTTCCCCGTGTGTGTGTGTGTGTGTGTGTGTGTTGCGCACGCGCACACACGCACGCACCTGTTTGATGATTTCCTTGGTCCATTCCCTTTCTTCCTCAGCCCATCTGTCTTATATTTTCCTCGGTCTCTTCTGTGGCCCATAGACAGGCTGGAGCCCTAGCTGTGGTAGACTAAGTCATTGTGAAAGTCATACGTGCTTGCATAAGAAAAGTTAGAAAGTATAGAGAAGTGTACAGAACGCTGTGCACTCTTTTAGAGATAACTGTCAGCAGCTTAGTGAATTTACCCATAGTCTCTGCGCTTTTTAAAATTGTTATGAAACGGGGTCTTCCCTGCCTGCCAGTACAGGGGACACGGGTTCGAGCCCTGGTCCGGGAGGATCCCACATGCCATGGAGCAACTAAGCCCATGCGCCACAACTATTGACCCTGTGCTCTAGAGCCTGCGAGCCACAACTACTGAGCCTGCTCTCTAGGGCCCGCGAGCCACAACTACTGAGCCCCTGTGCCACAACTACTGAGCCTGCACTCTAGGGCCCGCGGGCCACAACTACTGAGCCCGTGTGCCACAACTACTGAGCCTGTGCGCCTAGAACCTATGCTCCTCAACGAGAAGCCACCGCAATGAGAAGCCCGCGCACCACAACCAAGAGCATCCCCCACTCGCCGCAACTAGAGAAAGCCCGCACAGCAACAGAGTCCCAACGCAGCAATCAATCAGTCAATCAACAAATAAATAAAATGTCTAAAGAAAATAAAATGAAACCACTTTACTTCAGAGGGAAACACAGCCAGGGTGTTTGCCCCTCCCCAGGGTCACTCTCCAGGGTCACCATGTTTGTACCTCAGCAAAGTGGAATCCCAGTGTGTGGACAGTGTTGCACTGCTCTCTTCACCTCACGTAGGCCCTACGGGGTGGAAAATAGTTGCTGCATCTGTTGGCTGTAAAAAGGTTCAACAGGGCTTCCGTGGTGGCGCAGTGGTTGAGAGTCCGCCTGCCGATGTGGGGGACGCAGGTTCGTGCCCTGGTCCGGGAAGATCCCACATGCCGCGGAGCGGCTGGGCCCGTGAGCCATGGCCGCTGAGCCTGCGCGTCCGGAGCCTGTGCTCCGCAACGGGAGAGGCCACAGCGGTGAGAGGCCCGCGTACCGCAAAAAAAAAAAGGTTCAACATTCCCCAGAATATGCCACTGCCACCACCACCCCGTTATAAATTGTTGCGTTATGATCAGCTTACTTGTGCCCCAGGCTTCTGTTTAAATTTCTGATGATTTCCTCAGTTTAGGTTCCTTTTAGTGTATAATTACTGGGTCGAAGGAGACAAACCTTTATAAGTCCCAAAGGTGGTTCAATTTACACTCCTGATGATGCTAGTGGTATCTTTTTACACATTTCTTTTTGTAATAATAACATTTCTTGGTTTCTTTCTATGTTGAAATAATTTCAAGCTTAGAGCAGCACTGCAGCAACAGTACAGAGAATCCCCGTATGTCGTTTGCCTGGACATGAGTTGTCTGCTTTGACCACATGGGCAGCATTGCCTGGGGACCGCCTCCTCTCTGCTCAGCACAAGTGTCGGCAAAGACAGTAGCAGCCGTGTTTACTTTGCTGGGCAGAAGAGATGGAATTTTACACTTAATTGCGAGTGTGGCTGGGCATTTGTCATATGTTCATGGCTGACTTGGCTGTAGCGGGGTGTGAGTGAGGTCGCCTCGTCCTTGGGCCCTTTTCTGTTGGACTGTTAGACACTTTCTTTAAATCATCCCCAGTTGTGTTTGACTCATTCTTGACTAAACAGAGGCCTAGGGAAAGAAGGAAAAGTAGGAAAATATGAAGAAAGGAAGTAGCACCCTTGGTTTGGAGAAATGGCAGGAGAAGGAAATGGGGAGAGAGAGAGGAAGATAAATAATTCTGTCCATATCTATATGGACGTAATGAAGGACGGAATAAAACAGTGCCATTCGTTAGCCCAGCCCAGTCCCCAAGGTGGGTCATCCACATCTGTGGTCACCACCCTCAACAGTTCTCAAGTAATAGCAGTCTCCACTGACTGAAGTCCAAGATAAAGATCGGGTTTATGGGGCCTGGGGTCAGGTCCAGGAGAGCCGTGGAGAGGGATTCCGCCGATGTTCTGATTCCCCATAGCTGCCTTCCTGTCCTCACTGCACTTTGGTTTTGCCAGCCTAGTGACTTGTGGGTGTTGACCTCCCTTCCCCTCCAGCCCACACGACGCTGGCAGGGGTCAGTGGAGACCTGGCCAGATCCCTGCCATCCCTTCTGAACACTGACAGGACTGCCTCCAATCCTCTTGGCCACTTGTGTCTGTACTTCCCAGGCCCTTGTGGCCCTTCTCTTCCTCATCCCCCTCTTGGGGGAGTTCTTATTTCACTTCCCCTTGTGGAAGTGGCTTGTTTTTAGTCTTCTTAATTTTTTTCTCAACTGATGGTTGTACCATTACAATAAAAATAGAAATAGCTAACATTTAGCAAGTAATGCCTGTAAACCTGGCCCTGTTCTAAGTGCTTCCATAGATTAATCCTCAAGTGAACTCATGGAGAGAAAGGGTTGTTTATTCCATTTTGCAGGTGAGGAAACGAAAGCATAGGGACGTGGAATAGCTTCCCAGAATCACGCAGCACTGACAGGCAGAGGCTGGCCAGACCCAGAGCCGGTCCTTTAGACTGTTGCTTACTTCCCCCAGGTTGTCTTGTCAGAAGGGCTGAGGTCAATATCTTTGCACATGCTGCTGCATCCATCCAGGTATCTTCCTGAAATAGGACACATTCCTCAAAACAGAATTATTGGCTCCCAGAATGTTTTTTATTTTGTTAATTTTTTGATATTGCCAAATTGCCCTTCACAAAGCCCTTTACAGTATATGAGTGCCCCTGGCTTCCCCAAACCCTTGCCAGTACCATGTGTTCTTTGGACATTTTGCACAGAAAGGGGGCGTCTCATTTTATTTTTCATCTATTTTGTTACTGTGCACACGAATATCTTCTGATTTGTTACTACTGCTCTGTACACCCGTTTGTCCATTCCTCCCGTGCGTGTCTGTAGGTCTGAAGAGTGCTTTGTGAGTGAAGGGTGAACTTGTCCTTGGTGTGGTTTGAAGAGGCCCAGTCAGTGCCTCCCCTTCTCTCCCCACGTGGAGTCTTGGCCCTTTCGCTGCGCGGCAGAGAAGGAGCTGCTCTGCCCAAGAGAAAGGAGAGGGGGACAGGGTTCTGCTGTCGCCTTCTGCCTCCAGACCCCCGCCCTGCTGTGCTCTCGGGGAAGGGAGGGTGGGGCGGCAGGGAGAAGCCACACTCCTCAGGAGAGCTTGTCCTCCCTGGGAGGGGAGGTGGCGGGGCCCGAAGGGTGACGGGTATTTGCCCGCCTGCTGCCCTGCTTTAACTCTGTGCTGGTGCTTTTGCAGTCAGCAAGTTCTTATGTGGCAACACCTGTTGAGCTTTTCAGTCATGGTTTCTGCCTGTGGTGTCATGCTTAGGGAAGAGCTGGGTTCCAGTAAGTACTGTGTGATTCATAAAGTCGGTCGCTAATTAGTCATAGATTTTAAGTGGTGCTTAGCCCAGTTTCTGTCTTTTTTTCCAGTCTTTTGTATTAGAGTTCCACTTTGAATCCAACGACTACTTTACCAATTCAGTCCTGACAAAAACGTACAAGATGAAGTCAGAGCCAGATAAGGCCGATCCCTTTTCCTTTGAAGGTCCTGAAATAGTTGACTGTGACGGGTAAGGAAATGCCATTGCAACTTCTTTTTCTGAAACAAAAGCAGGAGGTGGTTTTACAACTTTACAAGTAAGATGGAAGTTAGGAATAAAGCAGAAAGCCTTTAATCTGTTTAAAAGCCCAAAAGACAAAGATGGAAATTAAAGAGTCTCTCTGGGAATATGATGACTGGCGCTGGGAAATGTATCATGTGGTTACGTGGGCCAGGGTTTGGGGTGGTGGCCCGATTTCCTCGTTTTAATGAGGGCATTGGGATCTCCAGTCACCGTAAGTGAAGCAGTGATCATTGAACTGATAAATTGCTCTCAGCGGGTATTTGTCGAGTGAATGAATGAGTCAGTGCAGCGCAGCACTGACCGCGGTGAGGCAGCGTGAGCGTGGTTGGCCTCAGGGCTGAGCGCCTTGGTGATTGCAGCCTGCGGACCACCAGGGAGAGTGGCTTGGAGTTCACTCCTCTTGGGTGGTTTGAGACGGTTTGGGAAATTGTTTTATTCTTGATTGAAACAGTTATCCTTATTCACTGAACCAAGTACTTATCCTGATGAATCTCCCTGTGTGAGTAATACAGAACTCTCTTAAAATCCTGCTAGACTGAAATGGCCAGAGTAATGTAGATTGTTTCCCACGGCCAGGCCATCGGGTGAGAAGGCCTGCCTTTCCAGGCATGTCCTTGAGCAGACGCTGTACAGACACTGCCAGGGCTCACCTGTTGGTCCAGGGTGATTCAGAGTGCTGTCCCCACCAGGGGCCGCTCAGCACACTGGGAACATTGTGTCTTGCTCCGGTCACCAGTGTTTGCGGTAGCCACCTGCTTGCTTTCTCCAACTTGTCCCACTCGCTTAGCTAGTTGTCTTGAGAATTCCGGCGCCTGAGTGGGTGGCTTCCTGTGCGCTGTGGGGTCTGCGACGGGGCAGCAGGTGACAAGCCCTTGAGCGGGCGTGGTCACGGGAAGAATGTTGGAGGACCCCTGCGAAACGTCTGGGGGTTAAAGCTGTGCAGCTCCGGGAGCTGCCGCGCTGACAGCCTGCCTGGCGGGGCCCTCCGCCTTCACTGGCCTTTGCGTGAGCTCACCGTGTGCCGAGTGCTCGCTCACAGGTTGTTAAGTTGTTTTGGGGTTAAGCACAGAGCTGTGATTTGCTTGCTGGACACACGTGTGACCAGTTTTTCTCATGGAGTGTGTACCCCCGTGATCACGGTCTTGTCCCTGTAGGTGTACCATTGACTGGAAGAAAGGAAAAAATGTAACAGTCAAAACCATCAAGAAAAAGCAGAAACATAAGGGCCGAGGCACCGTCAGAACAATCACCAAACAAGTCCCCAACGATTCCTTTTTCAACTTCTTCAGTCCGCTGAAAGGTGAGTGGGCTGGGTGGTGACTCCAGGTTACACACAGAATGACTGTTAACATCAGGAAGGCGGTTCTGGTCCTCTGGCGAGCGTTGGGGGGCGGAGCCGTGGCTGTGCGGGCGGGCCCACGGGTGCCTGTCCTGGCAGGAGGGTGAGCCTGGGCAGCTGGCGGAGCTACATGCCCCCGCCCCCAGGGGGAGGGCTCCGCGTGGCTGCTCTGCTCCCACCCTACAGCCTGCAGGGCGTCGGCCCACCCCTCCCTCTCCCCGCCCTCTCAGGTGGGTTTTTTGGTTTTTTCTTCGAGCCTTGGTATAGAGCTCAGGGGTTTGGGAACTTACATATTGTGACAAACACAGACTTAGGACAGAATCATAGCTTGGACGCTTGTTCTCTGCTCCCTGCTCCCACCCTCCAGTAAAAGAGAGATGGAAGTAGTAATGGCTCAGCCGCTGGTTTTGAGGAAAATTACTTGGAAGTCTTTACATAATTTCCTAATCCTGAGAATTCGAAGACCAGACCCGCTGGCAGCATTAAAATATGGATATGAGGGGAAAACATTTTCTCTTTATTTTCCGTGAACAAAAAACAGTTGGAGATAAATGTCGGCTCTGATCTAGGTCATTGGTGGCCCTTTGGGTTGTTTGTCGGGGCCACGGCGTGGCTTCCGTCTTCACTCTGACTCTTGTGCCGAGTTACCAAGCTGCCCGTCACCAGGCAGTCCATTGTCTTTCACTCTTGTGGCTATTTTCCGTGACTTGTCTTCGAACCTGGAAGATGCCGATGTATATCAGTTTTGGGGACAAGAACAGCCATAAATGTAGTTCTTAAATTTCCTTTTTCGGGAAGATCCCTTTCAGAGCCTCACATATGGGAGGCTTCCTGTGTGAATTCACCGTGAAGCAAAGGGGATTTGATTCCTAAATTCAGTGGCTTTTTTGGATGTTTTAAATAATAACAATTAAAATGGAATCAAGTGGATTCAAGAATTGGGGGGTGATTTTGGGGGTTCTAAAACTGTATTGTGGTTGCACAAGTCTAAAAATGTATGAGAAGTCATTGGATTGTATACTTAAAGTGGGTGAATTTTATGGTATATCACTATTTTTAAAGTAATTGAATAAACATAATATCAAGCGATATGCTCTATGAAAAGGAATAGAGGATGACAGTGGGGGAGGGGTGATGGAGTGGTCAAGGAAAAAAACCCAAACTGCTGAAATGCTTTTTGAAATGAAGAAAATAAAAGATGGCTAGTCCAGCAACCTGTTTGGCTTTAATCCTACAAACTGGCCCAGAAGTCAGGTGAGGAAGTCCTTGCTGTGATTGTTGCCACCCCTGAGTCCAGAGGCCCCGAGCCTGCATCTTAAACAGCAGGTGGGGCTCTTACACGCCCAGGCTCGGGCCCCCCACCGCCCACGGGGAGGGGTGCTCACACCAGCACCCGCTCCGCCGTGGCTGAGGTGGCGCGTGCCCCTGTCTGTGCTGGCCACGGAGACAGACCTTGCAGCAGAGGGGCGACAGGGAAGACACAAAGGCAGGGTGAGCCCGGCAAAGGGGACGCGACGCCTGGCGAAGCGCCACTGGGCTTCACTGAGCATGGTTTTAAGGCTGTGTTTTCCTGGTTCCGTGTTGGGCTGTAGTTCGGCACCGAGGTCTGTAGGGCCGTGGGTGCTGGAACCGAATCTCAGCTCACCTTTTGTGTGGAGCGCGGGCCTCTGCCGTGGGTGTCGGTGAGTGACGTCGCCCTGCGTGCTGCAGTGTTTGCGGGAGGAGCGGCTCCGCACTACCTTCTCCTTCCCCTTCGCAAGCAAGCAGGGATGCAGCTTCCGCCTAGCTGAGATGCAGCGCCTCGGTCGCACTGAGGACTTACAGCCTTAAAGTGCTTCCTGTTTCTCTACCGAAGCGTCGCTTGTAGTTTTGTAGGACACGGGTTAAAACTCCGCTTAAAACAAAAATGCCCTGAACGGCCACAGTCTGGGCAGCCGGTTCACCTTTCCATCTGCTGATGCTTTAAACGTCTGTAAATTCTCTTCTGAAAGTGGCCGCCTCCAGCTGGGCCTGTGAGCATTACTGGGTACTGGCCTTTGGCCCTTGATTGGGGGTGGGGGGAGGGAAGGGGGCCTGGCGGTGCTGGGGCCACAGCTTCAGCCTGCAGCAGGCGGGGGAGTGGGGAGCCGGCCAAGGGGAGGCACAACGCTTAGGCACTTTCTAGTGAGCTGTTCCATTTTATTTGTCAGCTGAGCTTCCTGTGTGGGCCTTAGAAGGCTTTGGTTGTCGATGTAATGCAGATGTGTTCTGTCTTTTTTTCTAGCATCAGGGGATGGAGAATCACTGGTAAGTTGTGTGTCATTATCAAAAAAGTATGTTGTTTTGCTGTTAAGGTCCTTATTTCCTGAGTAGTTTGCTACTTTCTTTTTAATCTGTTCTTACTGCCTAAAAACCAAGGGTGAATTTGTATTCCCTGCACCGTGGGGGTGGGATAGCAGCGCGCGTGCCGCGGGTGGACCTGAGGGCAGGCGTCTCCTTGAGCCTCACCCCCGCGCACAGGTGGCTCTGGGCCCTACGCTTTCCTGCCATTTGGCTGCAAGGGTTCCTTTAATGCGGCCTAACCTCAGAGATACCTGTCACCCAGCAGTGCCCGCACTGGGTGCGTTATAAGCCGAGTCACTGGAAGTGGGGGGTCAGGCATGGGCAAGGGAATGTGATGTTTACCCCACTGAAGCAAGTTAGCACTTCGCTTTTCCCCTCAGGATGAAGACTCCGAATTCACGTTAGCCTCCGACTTCGAGATTGGACACTTCTTCCGTGAGCGGATCGTGCCGCGCGCCGTGCTGTACTTCACGGGGGAGGCCATAGAGGACGACGACAACGTAGGTGGCCTGTGGGAGCTGCTGGGGTCAGAGCGGGTGCTGGCTTGGGACGCCCAGCCGAGATTTTCATGACATCCTCCACCAGGTCCACGGGGCACTGCCTTCTGGAGTTTGGAGGAAATAGACTGGGCAGGGAGATGGCAGAGGCGGGAGGAGCAGGTCTCTCTGAGGCATCTGAGCACCACACGCCCGCGTGGGCCCGGCCAGTGACTTGTTTCCGAATGTCCTCTAAGGACCCAGGGGTTCGCTGCTGCACACGAGGTCTGTGGCTTTGGGTGACTTCTGAACACGAGGAAACTCCTGTTCACCAAGCGACGGCCAGCAGAGCCGAGTCGTGCTGGCATGTGGCATATCGACCCCAAAGAAACAGAACCCCACACTCCACAGAAAAACAGCCCGGCTGCGCAGGCCACCTTCCCCTCTGCTTGAAGGAACTCGCCCTCCCACAGTCAGAACTTGGGAGCAGGACCCCTGAGCACAGCCTGGCCAGCTGCCCCGGGCTGTCACCTGAAATGGTTCTCCATCGTGACCAAGGCCCGTTTGCCACGAGCCCTCTTGTTGTGTGGAGATAAAGGTCTGTCCTGTGGCGTGTTGCTGGAAGTGTGCTTAGGTGCTCTTTGCTCCCTTGTGTTGAGTGCTCTGAGGTTCCTTTCTGGCGAGGTCTGTTGTGGCTGCTGGACAGGTCCGAGCTGCTTCGTGCCCTCCTTTGTGCTGAAGGCCCCCACGCAGCGGGAGTGGGCCAGCCCAGGGCGTACTGGCTACATCGCCTGACACTGGTGAGCTGCTCAGGTGCGGCCTGTCCATCCCCGGGCTGGGAGGTACTTGTGGGAATCCGGGAACACGGACACACACAGCACAGCGCAGTTTGGGGTCATCTTAGCGCTCAGGTAGTTGCTCAGACTTAAGTTTTAGGAAATGCTGGTTATGCAGCAAATTCTGGACCAGCGCTGTCCAGCGCACCTTCTGTGATGAGGGAGCTGTGCTCTGCCACATCTGCTGCAGCAGGACTGGCACCACGTGACGCTGGGAGATGGAAGGTGCGGCCCTTGGCGGCTGGGGAACCAGGGTTTGCATTTATCTAATTTGACCAAAAAAGATCGAGTGGCTACACACAATGGGAAACTCAGCTCTAGACCAGTGGTCTCAAGCTTTTTTGATCATACACCCGTCAGTTTAAAAACTTAATTAGCAGCTCATATATATTTATTTATAGTATAGGCAGCATAGCAACTCCTGGTGAGCAATACAGTGTGTTTGCCTGTAACATCCGTGTCCATGCTCATTCGTAATGCCTTTGGTGCAGGCACCGCAGGTGCGCAGTGTGGTCCAGGGGCTCACGTCAGCCTGCGTCTGCTGCAGCCCCAGCTCTGCCGGTTCCCACGCTTGGACCGGGGCTGGTGGTCGTCACTCCAGCTGCTCCTCAGGCTCCTGGCAGAGGAGGCTCGGTGGTACTGGGACAGAGATGAGTGCACTGACATCAGACACGCTAGGGACGATGTGGACACTGGGCATCGTTATGGGGTGAAGTGGGCGGAGGAGGAGTCCTGGTTTCGTCTTCCACACTCAGCGTGGGCCACCTCACTCGTCCCGCGGGCTGCACACCCCACTGGGAGCCTCTGCTCTGCCTGAGCGTGAGATGCCCACACAGAGCTCGCTCAGAAGACGGGGCCAGGGTGAGATGATGGCCTTAGAACCTCAGAAAATGGGCACTTGAGCCTGTGTGAGACTGGTTCCAGTGCGACCTGAAATGCTGCAGTGAGAGTCTTGTCGACTGCAGGACACTGAAAGGTCTTCTTTGTCAGAGGCCTGGAGGAAAAGGTGCCAAGACACGGTCAGATCCCAGGCCGAGCGCACCAGGCCCTGCCCGCACTGCGCTCTTCTGAGTTCCCTTTGAGTCGTTGCTGACGAGTGGGGGGGGCGGGGGGCTCCAAGAAGAAAGGGTTATAAGAGAAAGCTTGCTGAACCTTCATGTGTCTGTGTCAGTGCAGCCACCAGGGACGAGGGGTATTTCGTTCTGTTTGGCTTTTGACAGCAGTCTGATATTCGGGACTTGGCTGAGAGCCTGGCCAGCAGTGTCTTTGGACACACAAGACGTTGAATTGAGACGTTCATTCAGCTACACTGTTGGAGTTTCTCCCATGCACACTTTTTCTGACTTATTTTAAAGATTACACACCAAGATTTTATTACATTTCTAAATACAGATTAAAGATTTCCCCTTGTCCGAGTTATAAAATGACATTGAAAGTCCAGTATGTGATAAAATTAACGCTACTGGTTTGCTTATTAGATCAGCCAGTTTCCCAGTTGGACCCAGCGCACACCCAAGCCAACGGTTTCCTTTCTTCACCCCGTCTCCATCCGTAGTCTTCTTTTTGAGTGGTTTTCGGATACCTGGTATCCTATTAACATGGCAGGGCTTGTGAGCAAGCGGCCCCGCAGTTCTGGCCCTGGCTTGGAACAGAGGTGCCGGTGGCAGACTGGCCTCTGCTGAGAGGCCAGGCCACTTCCCGCTCTCCTTAGGCCCTATACCCCTGTGGGCGTTTGACGGGCTGTGTCTGGGTCAGGTTGCCTGGGTCACGCTTTATAAAACCTAAAAACGGGCTTCCCTGGTGGCGCAGTGGTTGAGAGTCTGCCTGCTGATGCAGGGGACACAGGTTCGTGCCCCGGTCCGGGAAGATCCCACGTGCCGCGGAGCGGCTGGGCCCGTGAGCCATGGCCGCTGAGCCTGCGGGTCCGGAGCCTGTGCTCCGCAACGGGAGAGGCCACAACAGTGAGAGGCCCGCGTACCGCAAAAAAAAAAAACAAAACCTAAAAACCTGTTTCCTTTCTTTTCAGTTTGAAGAAGGTGAGGAAGGAGAGGAGGAGGTAAGACATGGTTTTCGTGAGACATCATTCCCCGAGGTTGCTTTAGGCCTTCTCTGTTTGAGTGGATGAAGGTTATGAAGTCAGGGGACCACTTTAGACTCGTCTCGTGGGAAGCTGCCTTTGAAGCTTTCAGCCCTATTGAATACTACGGAAAGACACGGCAGATGGGTAGCAGTGTCCAGTTTGACCCTGCAGTTGGCGTATGAAAACGCATCTTAGAAAATAACCATTTAGCAAACCAAATCCACTTTTTCAGCAGTATGTTTATTTCAGGGTTATTTGCTAGAACAAGAAGTGTCCAAAGGAGGGGATTTAAAGAAGTATGGCTAGCAATGATTGTAATTGCTTTCCTTCAAAATCAGAGTATTGCTTTATTTGTGGCTGGTGGATCCACAAGAACTTAAGTCCTGTCTGTTCAACTAGCTCTCACTCCTTTCAATGCAGGAATTAGAAGGTGATGAGGAGGGAGAAGATGAGGACGATGCCGAAATTAACCCCAAGGTTAGTTATTTGGGGCTTCCCACGCCTGTGTATGCTACACTGTGGACCTTTTAAAACACGTTGCCCACTTTGAGGTAGTGGTGTTACAAATATGTACCTGTCATTCTCTAACTAGGAAAGTTAAAATGCACCAGGAAAATACTTGAATGAGGAGCTATTTAGACACCTGGTGTATAATTTGAGTGTTAAGTATGAGTACTAAACTGCTTTCCCAAGCTATATCTTATTTGTATAAACTTGTTCAGTAGAGCAGCTTTACATTCCATAACTTTAATTCTTTTAAGATAATGATTTAACTGACAACATGAATAAACTTTTTTGTTTTGTGTGTTTGTTTTTGGAAAAGGTACAGAGACGGGACTTGGTGGGGGGCTTGTTTTGTTTTGTTAATGATAGGATAATGGAGTTGTAGGCATAATTTTACAATTGTACATGGGCTGAGAATACTCAAAAGACATGTCCCGATAGCTCAGATATTTGAAATAAATTAGGAAGCTTTGCAAAAAACAAAACAACCAATTAGGATGACTGGGCAGTCCCATTAATTTTACGCCTGTCTTGAGTTTTTACTTACGGACTCAGATGAGCGTACATCAGGGACTTTGCCACTTGACACATATTTTAAATACAGAACTGTTCTAACGCTGTCCTGAAGCTGTAATTGCTCACGTGAAATTTATAGTTCACCTGACTCTTAGGACCAAATGTATCACAGGCTGTCAGAATACCAACATTACTTGGCATTGTAGAATCTTTATCTCTATTTAAGTAGATGTTGTTTGTTTGTTTGTTTACCCCCGTTGTGCCTGAAGTGGACCGTGCACTAAGCTGTCGTTGTGTAGCTGGGTCTGATCACTCTATAGCACCAGATGTTCCTATGAATGCATGCTTACAGCAGTAGTTCCTTCTGGGGAAGAATTCATGGTGGGTTTAAATCCTCACTGTGCCTTATAGATACTGCTCTGGGAGTGGGCTCGGGCATGTTCATGTTTTCAAAGCCAGCCTGTCTGTTGGGGCGTCGCCGTATGGACGGCGCACCTGTGCTCAGTTCCTGAGCTGCGAGCCTAGGGCCCTGCCTTGAGTGGATCGCCCTTCACTGTCGGGTAATAATAGAACCGCGCCGTGCCCGGTCCCAGGTGTCTGTATCTGGCTGTTCTTCTGCGCTTGGGGGGCGCTGATGCACACGTTCACGGTGGGGCTTCTAGAGCAGAGATGGCTGGTTACGGTGTCCACTGCTGGACTCAGGTGCCCTGTCTCTGGTCGCTTGTCTCACTGACAGCAGCTGCTCTGTTCCCCATTTCTTGTTGTTTCCTCCTGTTGTCCGTCCTCTCTCTCCCCTTGCCAAACCTTCTGTCTCCTCTCACGTCTGGGTTTTCTAGAGAATTCTCACCAAGTGATCACAGATAGCTTAACAGAAAGTAGAGACATGTCAGTAGTAAGCCTTCGTGAAGCCTTCGGTCTGTTGTGTTGGTTGGGAGTGGGCGAGGTGCCTGAGGAGGGCCCCTCGGTCAGCCACGTGCAGTCGAAATGCCCTAGTCCTGTCCCCTGGGGTCATGATGTGACACTTCTGTTCCTCCATGTGCACCTCCTCAGAGGGCGCAGTCACATCACAGTCTGTACAAGCACAGGAAGATCAGGAAGAAGTGTTGCGGTATTAAAGGTACAGATCTGGGTGTTGAGGTTTCCCATCTCAAGGTCGATATTTTTGCAGCCCTTTGTATCATGAGAAATGGTGGCTCTTTCCTCCTGTATAATTTTGTGCATTTCATTTTCTTTCATGCTGACAGTTCCTTTCAATTTTTTTCCCCATTTAGGTGTAATTTTTGTCTGTTAATCATTCATACGTTTCTAGGTAAGGTGGAATTCCATTCATTCCTAACTTCCAAACTTCTGGTCTGTGCTTTGTAGCAATGCCATGTTGTCGTGACTCGGTGGAGCGTCCAGGCGCACTCAGCACGTGCTGGCCTGGACGAGGGCTTTCTGAAGAGCAGTGTTTTTGTGCAGGTGTCTGTCGTGTGTGCTTTTAAAACCGACAGAAACCACGTCTGGCTCCTACTTGCTGAGCCCAGTGTTTGTCGCTGACCAAGTAACAGAGATGTAACTGGTGTGAAAGCTTTGTTGGTGATGGGGCTGCCGCCCCCCCCACACCCCCCACACCCAGGAAGAGGACAGAACAAGAGGGCCCTGGGACCAGGATGCACAGGTCCCCCAGCCATGCTGGCCTCAGCAGGACGAGGTCTGCTGCCTGCTGTGATTCTTCTCGACGTGTGTCTGTTGCCTGTTTATACGTTTTAAATTCAGGTGCTACGCAGACCAATAGATAATAAAGGGGTAACTTTAATGCGCCAGGATCTTCTCTCTCAGAAGCTGCCGGCACCAGGTTTCACATCAGCGCTAGTAAGTCTGTCAAGGTTGCTGAGGAGTGTACTGCTCGAGTAAGAAAAGGACCTGTTGTAGGTCCAGGTGAGCGTTGCAAGTCCCAGGAGCCGCCCTGTCCCCCTCTGGGGGTCATGGGTCCTCGTAGCTCTGCCCCAGTCACGAAGTCCCTCTCGTACGACACCGTCGGCTTATGTGGGGCAACGGAGGAGGGTGCAAACAGGAGAGCCTGTGAGAAGCCAGGGCGGCAGTGTCAGCATCTAGGAGAGAGCAGGGGCTGCCCGCGTTGAGCTAAGCAGACCAGCGGTGTGGGAGCGGCTCCTGGGAGAGCAGAGCTGTGTCTCTGCACCGCAGAGCCGTGGTCTGGGGGTCTGTGAGCCCCATGCCTTCGCGGGTCCATCTGCATCGCCTTCCTGTCTTACTCGGGCGGCTGGCTTTCTTAGAAGACTAACGGGCAGGTGGGCAGACTTGGGCTAAAGGAAGCATTTTAATTAGATGAAGTGAATGTACACCTGGGATCTTTTCTGTTTTAAAGGGTCAGATCTGATCATTTAGAATTGTGTCTGCTTACTGTCTGATTCCTGCTGCCCTGTGTGTCTGAAGAACGTGTCAGCCAAGCTGGTTTGGCCCGAAGCCCCACTGCTCCCCACCCTGCCCGTGGCTGCGAAGCGTCCATGAATGGTCCAGCCTGTACCTCTGGGCGAGGAGGACTCTCCTGTGGCAGAACCACAGCCGTGCCGTCTCGCCTGTGTCGTCAGGCGCCCCGTGGAGGGGGTCGTGTCATGGGCTGTTGGGCAGGTGCTCAGGCCTCAGGCCCCCAGCCCTGAGGCCGTGGTGGTGGCGTGTGCTTGCTACCAGCAGTGCAAGCCCTTCTTTTCAGTGCCCGCCCCCACCAGGCAGGGTGTTGACTGTTAGTTTGTGCCTTTGAAGCACCGACTCCCGTCCCTTGACGAGCGGCAGCATGAGAGACTGGGCTTCCAACAGCTTCGTGCCGTGGGGCAGAGGGCGCTCGGGTTAGTGCAGTGTTGCTCTGCCCTCTGTCACGGGCCGGAACTGTGGTGTCCCGGTGATGAAGCTCACGTGCGTGGCTCCAGGCTTCTGCGCTGGTGCCAGGCTGGGCTGCACGTGGCCCTCGGGAGGTGGGATGCTGGTGGCAGCCCAACCCTCTGCTGCCTGGCAAGCCCCACCTTCTGCCTCCTGTCTAAACACAGCGTCCCCACCCGGCTCCCACCCTCACAGCAGCCCGTCCTGGTCTTGGTTTTGGCGAGGACCCTTCCCTCTAGCAGTCTTCAGCACCCAGGGAAGGAGTTCGTTGTCAACAGACAGATGATTGATGCCTTCTCCTGGTTAAAGCTAGATGTGATGTCACTGAGACAGCACAGTGTAAGCCGTGTGCCGCTCTGCGTTCATGGCGTCCTGTACGTCCTGCGTACGTGTTTACCCAGAGGATGTAGAGCAGCAAGCCCGCTGCCCTGTGCCGCCCGCCCCGCCCCGCCCCGCCCCGCCGCACCACGGCCACGCCCACGGCACCGCCCCACCCACTCCCTCAGCCTCAGCTTCTCCCACCTCCTTCCTTTCTGCAGATCCAGTGATGGAAACCCACACACTTCTCCCCTGTCCACAAAAGGCTGCACGCCACTGCCCCAGCCCCTGCCAGTGCTGTCCCAGTCCTGGGGCACCTCTGCGCCTCCCCAGCGAGTCTGGGGCCGGCGTCTGATCCCCCTGGGCACAGTCTGGGCCACCTCCAGGTCTCCCCTTGAGACGACAGAGTTTGAGTTAGGTCTCTTTCAACTAGGATTTCTGGTCGGAGTATTTGTTTTGGTGCCCAGGCTCTTTCTTCAGCAGTGTTTCCGGTGAGCGTGTGATGGGCCGGTGCCATTGGCCCAGTGCTGGGCAGTGCTGGGCCGAGACCCGGGCCAGACCTGGAAGTCCCAGCTCGTCCCTGTGCTGTTACACTTACAACAAGGAGCGTAGCCCGGGGCCCCAGGTTATTGTTTTGTCTGTATGCACCCTTTACACATCAGCTTGTTCATCCCTTAGGTGTGGTTTCCCAAGGAATGACCTGTAGCCCAGCTTATTCCATGCAAGGTGTCAGTTGTGTTATCCCAGATGGTTCTTCTGAACTGTGTGGTGCGGGTTTTTCTTAAGACTCCGTAGATGTGCCAAGTTGTATTCAGAGTAATGTCATCTTCACAGCCAAGACCATAGGTTACTGACGAGTAAATTCATTTGCTAAGAAGTACTGGTGAAATGGTTACCTGTCTCTCAGGCTGCTTTTGTCCTCCACACAGCATTCATGGGGTCGCTAAGTGGGTTTCAGCGACAGGAGACGCAGCTGCCGACCACACGGAAGTGCGTCCGCTCCTTGTCTCGCTCGCGCCTTCTCTGAAAGGACGGAACTCCCAGCCGAGGGGGCTCCTGGGAGGACTGGGGCCTGGCTGTGGAGTTCTTGGTGGCCTCTCGTCCTTTGTCGGGGCGCCTCGGGCCAGGGCAGGAGGGGCTTTGCTTCAGGGCCCGGCCTGGGGGCAGGTGTGCTCCAGGCAGCGCCCGCAGCCTTGTTCACCTCGGGGATGGAGGGGAGCCAGCGCTGTTCCCTGCCTGCTCACCCCAGAGCCGAGGCGCCTGCCAGCTTTGGAACGAGGGCACTGCTGTGCGTTTAATTACTGTCTGCCACCCGAGGACCTCCCTCACCCGGAGACCCTCCTGCTGAGAATTAGAATGTCTTTATACAGAGAGAGGCAGCCCGGCTGTGACCTTGTTACTGGGAAGTTAGCTGCTTATTTGTTACTATTTTTAAAGTGTATTTGTAGTGGCCGTGTTTTCAGCAAGAACGAGTGAATACTTGAGTCTTTGTTTTCGCTGTTGGTTGGAGATGCCTGGTTGGTGGAATTGCTCGGTTCTCTACAAGTCTTGTTCTCTCTCGTTGACAGAAGGAGCCCAGCCAGCCCTCGGAGTGCAAGCAGCAGTGAGGCGCCGCTCGCTCGTGTGGACAAGTGCTTACGCCTAACTTGTTTTCAAGTGCATGATTTTCACTTTAACTTCTCCTTTTACTTTATTATTTTGCTTAACCTGTACAGTGGCAACTCAGACGCATTTCAGAAACAGGAGGTTTAATTCCAGCAGCACGCTCTACGGCCTTGGGCGCAGCTCAGTGGACCCGCCCAGCCCTGCCTTAGGGAGGGCCTCGCAGACCGCTGGGGCGGTGGGGTGGGGGCGGATCACTTGACACCGGGGGCCGTGCCAGGGCGCAGTTCCAAGGCGTGTAGATCCAGTTCACCCCTCCCGCCATCAGACGGGATTCCTGTTTCTTTGGAAGAAACCCACATGCAGTTTCCAGTTGTCTCGGGAGAGCCGGCCGGGGTTGGCACTCATCCCACTCACCCTTTGGCTTTATTTTCCTCGGGGCTGGGGTGAGGGTCGCGGCGCCCACTGAGCCTGAGGCGCGAGCTTGTGTGATTCATCTCGTATTTATTTCTCTCTCACGCTTGTGAGGGCTTGGGACGTGAGCTGTCCTTCGAGTTTCTGAGACCCTGTGGGCACCAGAGACCCGGTGCCCCGAGCAAGAGTTGGTGGTCCGCCCGCATGGAAGAAGGCCTCCCTCCCGCCAGCCGTGGGCCAGGGCTGGTTCTCGGGACACACGGACCACGCTTGGCGCTGAGGACGGGGGTGGGGTGGGGCTATGGGCAGAGCCAGGGTTTGCCAGGCTTCGCGGGGAGGGGCTCGGGCAGGAAAGTACAGCTTTCCCACGTAGTGTGTAAAATGTCTTGCTTTCTCGGTAGCTCCCGTTTCTCAGCCTCACATTCACCTTGTCTTAAAAGCCCTGGGTTCCGAGCGACCCGTTCTTGGCTGGAATGTGGGTGTCAAGTGTGTGACCTCTGGCCCCAGGGGCATCCACGCTGTGGCCAGGCTGTAGACTGCTCAGCCTTACTTATGATACATTTGTAACTGAATACAGTGTTTTCAATTTGTACAGACTAGTTAGAATATTCTATTAAAGTTGTGAACTGCGAGCCCAGCGCTGTGTGTGTCTTCATTGCGGGAGGCCCGGCGGGTTGGGGCACTTGGGGCGGGTGGGGCTCGGATGTGGTTGCGCAGCCTCCCAGGCCGGGTCGGGTCTCTGGAGCCCCGGTCGTGGGCAGATCCGGGACTTCCGGGCTCCGGGTCTTCTGTTTTGATTTTGAGGCTTTAAAGCCCATCTTGAGTTAGGGCTGCGGGCCCACTTCACCGTCGGGGTGGGTCTGGGGTCCCCGGGTGGGCCCTTTGCTGCCCCGAGAGAGCATCTGCTCCTTCCCCCAGCAGAGTCATTTCTCCACGTGTGCGGGGCTGGACCTTTCCGATGAGAAGGTTCCAGGAGGGACACTTGCTGCGCCATGGCCACGTTCGGCGTGTCTTCTCGCTGGTGCTCTTCTGGTGCTTGTGCCCTCCCTGCTTCCCTTCATTAGTGGGGAGACACCTGGTGCCCGGGCTCTCGCTCCAGCTGCCCATCTGGGGATCGGCCCAACCCGCATGCAGCACAGAAGCCGGTGCCCAGCTCGCCCGGTGCCTCCTGCCGGCGGGGCTGGCTTCTCCCGGGAGCGGTCAGAGAGAGCACACCGGGGGCCACGAGAAGGGCCAAGCAAGGCTTAGAAAGAAACATGCTTTCGGGGTGTCCAAGACGACCATAGGGCCAGAACGTCGTCCACTCCTGAGGCCCCCGGGCCAGCCGGGTCCAGACCCCCCAGAGGTGGGCGGTGGTGAGCCTCTCCCGGGCCTGCCCCGATGGCCACCGAGAAGAGACGGGGGCACCAGGGGGGCCTCGTTCCTGCAGACACGCAACAAAAGCCCCATCCTTGGAGGGTGCTCGGAGGCCTGCACGCCCCCCACCCAGTCCCCTCAGGCCTCCAGCAGAGCTACCATCCCTCCTGACCCCGGGCCCTCAGAGTGACCGCATTTAGGACAGCGGAGTTGACAAGTACCTATGGGGTCAGATACGGTTGCACAAAGTGACGTGCGTAGGTAACTTGCAGGGGGAGAGCGGGGACAGTTTAGTGCCGGGAGCGCCTGTCCCTCTCCTGACTGTCACCAACGGGTGGCGGTGCCGGGTTCATGCCCAGGGCAGTGACCCTGCACTCAGGCACGTGCAGGGTGCTGGCGAGTCAGGTGAGAGGCTGGCTGTCTTCTCGCCGATCGGTCGGGGGCAGTGAGGGTTCGGCAGGTGGTGTGACGGTAGGTGCCGCCGCAGTTTGAGATGGCCAGGGGGTGGGGGAGGCCCTCCCTCACCCCCCAGGAGACACGATGAGTCAGGTCCCACACCCAGGGACTTCTCTGGTGGTCCAGTGGTTAAGAATCCACCTTGTGGGCTTCCCTGGTGGTGCAGTGGTTGAGAATCTACCTGCTAATGCAGGGGACACGGGTTCGAGCCCCGGTCTGGGAGGATGCCACAGCTACTGAGCCTGCACGCCTGGAGCCTGTGCTCCGCAACGAGAGGCCACAATAGTGAGAGGCCTGCACACTACAATGAAGAGTGGCCCCCGCTGCCACAACTAGAGAAAGCCCTTGCACAGAAACGAAGACCCCACACAGCAAAAATAAATTAATTAATAAAAAAACTTCCTACCCCCAATATCTAAAAAAAAAGAATCCGCCTTGCAATGCAGGGGATGCAGGTTCAATCCCTGGCCGGGGAACTAAGATCCCACACACCCCAACTAGAGAAGCCCGCGCACCACAGCGAAAGAGCCCGCGTGCCGCGACTAAATGGAAAGATCGCGATGCAGCCAAATAAACATTTAAAAAAAAGAAAAGCCCACGTCCACAGTGGGCTCCGTGGCCACGTCCACAGTGGGCTCCGTGGCCACGTCCACAGTGGGCTCCGTGGCCACGGAGGACAGGCGCACCTGCCGCCAAGGGGGAGCGTCCTCTGGGATGTGCTGAGAGGAGCAGAACCTGTATGGTGAGCGCACCTGTGCGTGAGTGCACACCTGCGTGAACACAGCTGCGTGGGGGTTCCCAGTCAGAGGAGCTGTGTGCCTGGGGGACCCCTTTCTGCGTTCTCTGTGGGCAGCCATGTGACGTAGTGACCAGACACAGTGGTTTTACGTCAGACCAGTGTAAACGGGGGCAGAGGGAGGGGTGTTCAGATTGCTCACATTGTGGCACCGGGTTTATTTCCCCCGTGGGTAAGAAGGGTGGGCGAGGGTGCCACGCTCGCCCGGGGCGCTGGGGCCTCAGTCTGCCCCTCAGCTGTTCTGGGTACACTTGGTGGTAAGGCTGCAGCACGAAGCCCTGAGGCCGTGCCCTCCCCAGCCATGCGCTGTGGCTCTGACCCCACAGCCATGCACCTCCTGTTGGACCCTCCGGCGCCTCGGAGCGCCCTGTCTCACCCTGGGTGCTCACAGGCTCCAGGGCTCCATCAGTCCTTGCCACTTGTGCTGGAAGGTCACGGAGCGTCCAGTAGGTTTGCCTGGAGCCGTCAGCCTGGAGGCAGCGGGAGGGTGGCACTCCTGGTGGCCGGCTCTGCCTGGGAGCTGCAGCTTCCTGGGGCCCAGGCTGCTGTCACCACGGGACTGCAGCACTGCCTGCCTGCTTGGCCTCCGTCCCCACTGAGCCTCTGGACTGCCGCAAGCAGGGGAGGGCTTTGATGACCAGGCCTCCCCAACCCTGCTTTGGGGCCCCCTCTGGGCCTGGCCTTCACGTTGCTCGTGAGGGGCCACCTCCTCTCCTGTGGCCTCTGCCACCCCTGCCTGCCCCCCTCCCTGGTTACTCTCCCCAGGCCACCCTTGTTCTGTCGCAGGCCGCAGGGCCTGGTTCGATGCCTCTCCCACAGGGCCTGGGTCTTGTCTGTCACACACGCTCAAAACCAAAGGGCTGGGACTTCCCTGGCCGCACAGCGGCTAAGAATCTGCCTGCCAACGCGGGGGGCACGGGTTCGAGCCCTGGTCTGGGAAGATCCCACATGCCACGGATCAACTAAGCCCATGTGCCACAGCTACCGAGCCTGCACTTTAGAGCCTGCGAGCCGCAACTACTGAGCCCTCGTGGCACAACTGCTGAGCCCGCGCACCTAGAGCCCGTGCTCCACAACAAGAGAGGCCACCGCAGTAAGCCCGCGCACCACAATGAAGAGCAGCCCCTGCTCGCTGCAACTAGAGAAAGCCTGCGCACAGCAACGAAGACCCAGTGCAACCAAAAATGAATAAATTTATTAAACCCAAAAAAACCAGGGACGACTCCAGGCCCAGCTGCCGTTCTGAGTCCCCTCCACCCCCGCCAGCCTCGGCATCCTGACTTCCGGGTGGCGTGTGGCCTAGTGCCCCGGCCTTGGGGAGCAGGGGCTCCCTGCCTGAAGGTGGGGCGGCAGCAGTGTCTATACCCCACGTGGACTAATCCTTGGCCATAGGAGCCCAGCAGCACAGGGCTCTCGAAAGCATCACCTGAGCGGGCCTTCCACGACGTATCTCTGACTTCCAAACCTTCCAGGCCGCAAGGTGACCACGGCTGCCTGGGGGCGGGCCTGGGGCTGCCCAGGGCGCTGTCTGGGTTGCGTGTTCGCTTGTCAAACTCCTCAAAGTCCCTCACGTGGGGACGTTTGGTTTCACGTATGTAAATTATACTTTAGTGAGGCTGATTTTTCAAAAGCCCCACAAGTTGGGGAGATTCCACTTAAAACTCTGGTTTTCCCCTTTAGGGGTTGGGAGTTGTGGCACCTAGGGCCTGGGGTGGCGACAAAGCCTCCCGGCCCCTCCGCCCCCGGTGGCCAGCCTGCTCTGCTGGTCCATGGCTCCCACTTGGTGGGGCAGGGGCCAAGCAGAGACCTGACCCCCCTTCCAGGGCCCCGCAGTCCCCCCAGGCCCAAGGGCTCCCTTCTTTTTTTTTTAATTTGTTTATGTATGTATTTTGGGCTGTCTTGGGTCTTGGTTGCTGCGAGGCCTTTCTCTAGTTGCAGCGAGCAGGGGCTGCTCTTGTGCGCAGGCTTCTCATTGCGGTGGCTTCTCTTGTGGAGCACGGGCTCTAGGCGTGCAGGCTTCAATAGTTGTGGCATGCGGACTCAGTAGTTGTGGCATGTGGGCTCAGTGGTTGTGGCTCACGGGCTTAGTTGCTCTGTGGCATGTGGGATCTTCCCGGACCAGGGCTCGAACCCGTGTCCCCTGCATTGGCAGGTGGATTCTTAACCGCTGTGCCACCAGGGAAGCCCAAGGGCTCCCTTCTTTAAGCCCAGGCTGTCACGGGCCAAGCTGGGCTTCTGCTCCCTGAGCGCCTTTGTGGGGGCCGTGGGGGGTGGGGTGGGGTTCCCTCCAAGCCTTGCCCCAGAGGTGGGCAGCTGGGCTGTCTTGGTAGTGCTGCTGACCTCTGACCTGCCCTCTGCTCAGACTGTCTCCTCCACACCTCCCAGCACCGCTCCCCCCGTCCCCGCCTCTGAGTGCCCAGGGGGCTGGGCAACGCCGGGTGGGCTGCAGAGGCCCGGTGGGAGAGGGGCCGCCTCCAGCTGCACCCTGAGGGAGCCCCTGGCCACCAGCCAAGCCCCTGGTTGCAGCAGGGGCTGTCTCCGGGGCTGGGGCCCTGCTGGAGGGCACTGTCCCAAGCGTGGGTGGCCCCTGGCTGCCTGCCAACGGCCTGCCCGGCGCAGCCACACCTGGGCTTTTGGCCCCTGCTTCCGAGTCCTTCCGAGCAGCTTCCTTCCTGTGGAGGCGGACACGTCCTCCCAGCCCCAAGCTCAGAGGGCAGAGCCCCGTGGGGGGCGGGAGCCCATGACCTCAAACCCAGCCATTCAGGCCCCCGACAGCAGGACCTCCAGAACCCCTCCCCGGCCCTGGCTGAGCTTTCGGTCCCTCTGAACTTGGTGTGATTCTCCGGGTACCTTGTCTGCCTGGGATCCGCCTCACAGCCTCGGAGCCTGGGGCCCTCTGTCTGTGGATTCCCACTGGGCGCTGACCCTGGAGACCCCCTTCAGCCCTGCCTCCTCAGGCCGCGGGGAGGGTGAGGCTCGCACACACCCCGAGGCCAAGTCACTTGGTATGCCTGGGTGGAGCCCCCGTCCGCCCCGAGGTGTCTCCACCCGGCCAGTCACTGAGCCAGCCTGGCCACGCAGACTCAGCTCCAGGGCGGTGGCCGGATGTGACTTTCCATGGCAACCTAACAGGCCTGGCCTGGCCCGGCCCAGCTGGGCTCCAGGCTCGTGGGCTCTGTGGACCTTGCCCAGGCCCAGGAGGACAGGGGCAGGAGACCCCACAGACACGCCCTCTGCGGGCTCTTCCCTCTCGGGCCGGGGGCTTTCTCCAGGGCCCCTCTGCAAGTCTGGGGGTGTCCACCAAGCCTCAGCCTCCCCGGCTCACGCATCTGGGCTGTGAGGAGACCCATCACTTGCCACCCTGGGGCTACGGGAGAGGAAGCCTACGCGTGAGGCCAGAGCCGCCCTCCTACTCCGACCCCGGGCACGGGTAGGGCTGCCCACGCCACCTCCCCAGTGCCTGCCAGTTGGGAGCTCTGGGCCTCAGCGAGCCTGGAGCGTGCGTCTCGGGGGACGGGCAGGCACTGGGCCAGCGTAGTCTGGGCTCTTCTACCATGGCCCCGTTTTTGGCAGGGGGCTGGAAGGTCCCAGCAGAGCTCCTGGAGCTGCCCTCCCAGGGACCAGGACCCTGACCTCCTGAGAAGGAGGAGAACCAAGTAGAGGATGGAGCCCAGCCCCCATGCTGTGACCCAGAGAGGTCACCTTTTCCAGCTCTGCAGTGGAAGTGGGGGAGGGAACCGTGAGAGGCACCCCCAGGCCCGGTCCTTGGGGTCCCGTCCCAGGGCAGGGCTGAGGGGCTCCAAGGACGATGGGAGGAGACTGGCCCTGAGGAAGGGGCTGGGCCGGGGTCTTTCCTCAGGCTTTCAGCGCAGCCTATCTGATCTCCAGAACTGGAAGGTAATAGACCTGTGTTCTTCACAGCGTGTGGTCATTTGTCACAGTAGCCCCAGAACACTCGTGCAGATGGCCGCAGGCAGCCGGGCTACAGGCTGGGACAGGAGTTGCGCCGGCGGGCGGGTGGTGGTACCGAAGCAGGAGGGTGGACTCAGGAAGCAGGGAAGAGAGTGCCCGGCCTCTGGCCTGCAAAGTGGGGGGCACAAGGGGACACTGTGTAGAGCATGAGATACCTGGGGTGGTGTGTAGGGGGGCCTGGAGACCCTGGGCCAGGACGCCCAGCCCCTCAGCAGCTCATGGGTGGGGGGCCAGGATGGGGCTGGTGGATGGGAGGGGCCCCGGGCAGAGACCAGCCCCGAGACTGCGGTGCCTGGTGAGGGGCTGATTGTCCAAAGAAAGCACAGTCTCTACCCAGAGGAGGGGCCGAGGGGACCCCCTAACCAGGTCCCACCGGCTCAGGCCCCTCTGAACATCCCAGACCTGCTCTCCTGGTCTCTGGCTCCCCTCCTGGCCAGGAAGTACTTCCATCTGGATTTCCAGACATCCGAGGAGCTCCGTCTCCTTGTCTGTGCCTGGGGAAACCAGGTGATGTGGAGAACTCCTACTCATCCTTGAAAACCCAGCTCAGAGCTCACCGGTGGTCCCTGGGAAGCCTGGACCTTACCACCCACGGTCAGCTAACGACCCCATCACTCTTGTCCGGTCCCCATCTGCCATCAGACTGGGCTGCAGGCCCAGGAGAGGGTGAGAAGGTGTGGATGGGAGGGCGGGGCAGGCCCAGCACCAGACTCCCTGGGGGCTGTATCAGTGTCCAGGGGCTGCTGTAACTGACCACATGCTGGGTGGCTTAAAGCAAACAGAAACTTACACTTTGACGGTTCTGGAGGCCAGAAATCCAAAACCAAGGTGTTGGCAGGGCCACGCTCCCTCCAGTGGCTCTCGGGAAGGGTGCTCCTGCCCTTTCCAGCTTCTGGGGCTCCAGGCACCTCTGGGCTGTGGCCGCGTCCCGCCAGCTTCTCTCTGTTGTCACGTGGCCTCCTCTTCTCCTGTGTCTCTGATGAGGACACGTGTGCTGGCATTCAGGCCCCTCGATAATCCAGGAGCAGCTCCTCCTCTCAAGGTCATGAATTTAATCGCATCTTTTGCCATATAAGGTCATCACCTCCATCCATCTCCAGAACTTTCCATCTTCTCAAACTGACGCGTTAAACACTCACGCCCCTCCCCTCCCCCAGCCCCCACTGTCTACTTCCTGTCTCTGTGAATGACAACTCTGGGGACCTCATGTGAGTGGGACCCTATTCACTCTACTGTATAAGGTCACATTCACAGGTTCTGGGATGAAGACGGACACATCTGTTGGGGGAGGGCCACCGTCACCCCCTACAGAAGCTGTTCAGACAGACACAAGCATGTGAAGAGCAAAGACGGCAGACACATGGGGCTCAGAGAAACGCCCCTGGAGACTGGACCCCGTTTTGGACCACAATTGGTCATACAGAGCATCCATTGTTCGGCCAGCTTTGGGGAAACGGGCACCCTGACTGCCAGGAGGGCTGTAAATGGGTTGGCAGGCAATCTTGTCCGAGTTGTGACACGTTTAACTCAGCAACTCATGTCCTCCCGGCTGCCCTGGTGAAACGCTGCACATATGGGTATGGTCAGCGGCACACAGACACTCCGGCAACATTGCCCACAGGAACTGCAGCCTGAGGCCCAGCACAGGAAGTGATTAGATGAGAGTGTGGCCGGTGGAAGGGACGCGGCCTCATGGGGGACACCCACGACCTAGAAGAAAACAAGACCTGTCCCCCTTTCTGTCAAACAGATTAAAAACGCAAGCTCGTGTCTGCAGACGTGGATATTCACATTCTCTAGGTTGCGCTAGGCTACACGTTACATACAATTTGGCATCTTAACCATTTCTAGCGGCTTAGCCAGCTCAGTGGCGTTAAGTTCATTCACGATACTGGACAGCCATCCCCACCATCCGTCTCCAGGACTTTCCACCTTCCCAAACGGACACTCTGTCCCCATGAAACACTCACTCCTCTCCCCTCCCCCAGCCCCCGGCCCCCAACGTCCTGCTTCCTGTCTCTATGGATTTGACGACTCCAGGGACCTCGTGTGAGTGGAATCAGACAGAACTTGTCCTTCTATGTCTGGCTTATTTCACTGATGTGAAATGTCCCCAAGGCTCATCCACATGGTAGCCTGCGTCACGATCTCCTTCCTTTTTAAGGCTGAGTAATACTCCATTGTGTACGTGGACCACGTTTTGTGTATCCGTTCGTCCACGGACGGGCACGTGCTTCCGCCTTCGGCTGCTGTGAACACGGGTGTGCAGCCGTCTCAAGTCTGCTCGCTTCTTTTGGGGACAGACCTGGAAGTGGAATTGCTGGATCACATGATAATGCTATTCTTAATTTTTTTGAGGAAACGCCAATGCATTTTTTATTGGGTTGGCCAAAAAGTTCTTTTGGTTTTTAAGTAAAAACACATTTTTCATTTTCACCAAGAACTTTATTGAACAACACATTCACCCTTTCGTTCCATTTACCTTCTGCCGTTTTTCAGGCAACTTCATAATTCCCTCTTCCCCAAACTTTTTATCTATTCCAGGTGCCTTTTACAGTCTTCTAATGAATTGAAATTTTTTTCCATGAAGGGAATTTTGTAAAGACCGAAATAAATGGAAATCCGAAGGTGCAATGTCTGGTGAATAAAGCAGATGAATCAGAACTTCTTGGACACTTCTCATCAGTTGAGAGCAGTATCTGTTGGAATTAATCGTTTGGCGTTCTGCAAGGAGCTCATAATACAGGACTCCCTTCCAATCCCACCCTATACACAACATCACCTTCTTCTTTGGATGAAGACCGGCCTTCGGTGTGGTTGGTGGTGGTTCATTTCGCCTGCCCCACGATCTCTTCCGTTCCACGTTATCGTACAGTATCCACTTTTCATCGCCCGTCACAACTTGTTTTAAAAACGGAACGTTTTCGTTACGTTTATGTAGAGAATTGCATGCGGAAATACGGTCAAGGTTTTCTTCGCTTAACTTATGTGGAACCCGAACATCAAAGCGATTCACATAACCAAGCTGGTGCAAATGATTTTCAGCGCTTGATTTGGGTATTTTGAGTATGTCGGCGTATTTTGAGTATGTCGGCTATCTCCCGCGTGGTGTAACATTGATTTGTTCTAAATTAATGTCTCGATCGCTCTCCACTTCAACGGGTCTACCTGACCGTGGAGCATCGTCCAGTGAGAAGTCTCCAGCACGAAACTTCACAGACCACCTTTGACACGTTCGATCAGTCACAGCACCGTCTCCATACACTGCACAAATCATTTTATGCCTTTCAGTTGCGTTTTTACCTTTCTTGAAATAATAAAGCATAATATGCCGAAAATGTTGTTTTTCTTCCATCTCCCGTATTAAAATGGCTACAGAAAAATTCACCAATTTTGATAAGTTTTTTAAATGCACGCTGATATGATAGCTGTCACAATACAACCTAACAAAATTGTTTTGAATACAGTTAAAGACAACTGAGCGCTATCAGAGCCATCTCACGGAAAAAAACGAACACTTCGGCCAACCCAGTAAAAAGGATCAAAGGTCACTTAACCGCATCAAGAGTGGACCTGAGGTGGGGTCGTGAGAGAGGAGCGCTCAGAACTTTGAAATAGAGCTTTGAAATCATTTCAGCCAGTTTTTACTTTTTATGTCAACAATTGGTAACTATTTTGGTAAATGTTTAAAGTAGTGAAGAACTTGATTACAATACACATGACAGGGACTTCCCTGCCGGTCCAGTGGTTGAGACTCTGTGCTTCCGCTGCAGGGGGCACAGGTTCGATCCCTGGTTGGGGAACTGAGATCCCGCATGCTGCGCAGCACGGCCTAAATAAATAAATAAATAAATCTTTAAGGGAAAAAAAATACACATGACCGAAAAGAGAAAACAAAAATACACATGACAGGGTCCCACCCCAGACCTGCTGCACAGACTCTGGGGTCAGGGTGGGCGGGAGCAAGATGTTCTGTCCTGTGATGACGCAGCTCAGGCAGCTGCAAGGGCTGAGCGCCGTCCAGAAGGTGGTGGCCATGCCTTGCCCACTCGCCCTCCCCCCTTTCCTGTATTTTGTTCATACATTCATCCGAGATTCCAGAAAGGTCCCTTGTCCCCATGAACCAGGCCCTGGGCAGTCGCTGCTGAGTGACAGGAATGACAGCTGGCTCCCCTACCCGCTCTGCATTCTGTGATGATGGGAGAGGCCCCTCCTCTCAGCTCCCCCAGGCCTGGACCAGCCTGGCCCTGTCCCCGCCACCAGACCCCCCCACCCCGTCCCGAGGTGTTCTGGTTTCACAGACAAGCAAACAGTCTCCACCGACATCAGTTGCTCTGAGCAGAGAGCTGGGTCCCTTGGACAGGGAGGTTAGGCCCACTCATTTCCAAAAACACTTCGCGAGTGCCTGGGCTGGGCCCTGAGGGCCCCAAAGACTAAGACATCGTCACTGCATTTTAGGAGCTGGTAGTGACTTCTGAGCAGGGTACTGAGGGATGAATGGGCGCTTGCCAGGACCCAAGAAGTAAAGGCGCTCTGGGTGGTGTGTCACTGTTTCTCATTCGATCCCCAGCGCCTTGTGAGGTGGGGCCTGCCTGTCGGACTCCAGCTGAGGGGCTCAGGGAGCCAGACAGAGGGATGAACCTGAGAGACCAAGGCCAGGCTGACAGTGAGAGCCTGAAACCAGGTGGGGACAGGCGGCCTGCCTCCCGCCCTTGGACCTCTCACTTTTCCCAGGCTGCAGCTCTGGGGAGAGGGACTGAGGGCAGGCCTGAGTCACAGGCCACGGCCAATGGGCTATGTGGGGCTCAGGTCAGGTGACATCAGGCCACTTCTCAGGTGCTGCAACTCCAGGCAGCTGGGGCCTCCCCGCCCCCCCGCTGCCCCCGGCCCTCCCCAGGCTTGCATGGAGCAGGCAATGGAACTCCAAGGCCTGGCAGTCACGTGGTTGGTGGGAGCAGGCCTGAGGGTGTGCCCTGGCAATCCCAGAAGGCTTCCTGGAAGAGGCAAGAGGTGTGGGGGGGTGTCTTCCAGGCAGGGAAGCAGGGGACCTGTCCTCAGGGCTGTCCCTGAGCACTGCCACTCACAGGAAGAGCCCCAGGCACAGGGGCTGCCGTGATGCACAGCTTCCTCATCTTCCTTTCGCCAGGCTGGTTGGGCCAGAGCCTGGAGGGCCTGGCCTCGTCACCGCTGGGGAAATGACCTCACTCGGGGAGTTTCGAAGAGGTGTCCTCTCTCTGCCCCAGCTGCCTGACATCCTCACCCAGCTGGGTGGGATGACAGGTGTCCCCAGCCGGATGTCTGGGGACCAGTCTCGTCTGCCTGGTGGGACGGGGAGTCGGGGGTGGGGGTCTCCTCAGGCTCCGCGTGAATCCCGGATGCGGCCCTTGGATAAATATTAGTAAACTTGGCTCAGACCTACGCTCTCTGATGCCACTGTCTCGAGGCGAGGCCCCGCGCTGGCCCCTCCCCGTCTGAGAAGCAGCCTCTGAACATCCCCAACCCAGAACCTGCTCAGCCCTTCAGGCAGAGGCTGGTTCCTGCCCCCAGGCGCGGGATGCAATAGGACGAATCTGAATCCTACTGGCGGGCTGGGTGACCTCTGCTGAGCCACTTAACTTCTCTGAGGAGCCCCACCCGTTCCCTGCAAACACCAAGAAAGCAACCCAGCGGCCCCCCGCTCATGGGATGACCCTGAGGAAGAAAGCAGGGCTCACACGGGCCTCCCCGAGGGTGCCAGGCCCCTGACCCTCAGGCTGGGGCTCCTCCCTCCCCAGCACCAACCTGGCCTGGCGCCCTGATGGGCCGCAGCCCGCATCCGCACCGGGGGCCTCGGTCCCCTGCAGGAAGCCAGCCTGGTGGGTCCTCTCCTAGCTATCAAATGGCTCAGGGGTGTCTCCCCGAGAGACCTTCGCTGGGGTTGCAAGGTCAGCGCTTTGTTTCCTCCTCATGTTCCAGAGGGACCCTCAGACGGGCCTGCTTCAGGCGTGGGGACAGGGTCCCCTCCTTGCTCTGGGTTCCTGCTGGTTTGGCCAGGCGGCCCACGGGCCTCTGGCTGGAGGGGGTTTCCAGGCCCCCTGGGGCAGGGGCGTTGGTGGTGAAGCTGCCTGCGGGGGATTTCCACCAGCCCATCCCCATCCTCCGGGGAGAGTGGCAGTGGGCTCCCCACCCCCTGTGACCTGCTTTCCCAGCTCCCGCGGACGCCCACCTGTCAGACCACCCCCCCCCAGGTCATTGGTCACCGACTGACTCTCCCCAGAAAGGCCTGGCTGTTGGGGACAAAGAGAGGAGCGCTGGGTGGGCATGGCAAAGTGCAGCTCACCTGGCCTCACCTGGTTTTCAAGGCCTCTCACATCCCTTCCTGTCTCTCCTGCCCCGCCCTCCCTGGGGCCTCCGCTACCACGTCTGTGAAATGGGGCTGGAAGAACGCCCACCTTGGGCCTCGCTCACCTGGGCTCCTTGGGAATCCCCCTGTGGCACCCCGCCCTCCCCATGGAGACCTCCAAGCTGTCCTCTTGCCCACCCCCAACCCCGTACTCCCCAGGGCAGGCAGGGCTTCTCCCCTCTCCCCTCTCCTCGGGGTCCTAGCACCAGCCAGGCTTACAGGCACACAGTAGGTGCTTAAGCAGTGCTGAGTGTCTGTGGTTTGCCTGGCCCTGAGGTTCCAATGACTGGCCCCCGGGTGGGGGAAACGGGCTGGTGGGCCTCGGAGGGGTCCCGGCAGAGTGCTGGACACCCAGGGGGCTCACAGTGGCTTCCTAGAGGCAGCAGCCTGGCCCCTGGGCTGCCTCTCCCGTGGCCCCGACAGCCCAGGGCCCCCTCAGGACAGAGAGCCTGCGGGAAGGCGGGTCAGCAGTCTCACCCTGCCTGATGCTGGAATCCCCTTTACCAGCTCTGCTGGGATGCCTGTAGTGATGGGGAGCTCACCCCCTTATAAGTCTGCCCTGTGTTGTCTTGAGGGGAGATCTGTCTCCCCACCCACCCACCCTGTGCTCCCTTCACCCTCTGGCCTGCCACCCCACGGGCCTGCCGATTCCAGCTCCGCCCCTCCCCCCAACACTGACCAGCATCCCTATGCTTGTCCTGTGCTCCCTCCCGCAGGCCAGAGTCCTGGGCACCCCCTGCCCTCTGCCACACCGCTGACAGTTGCCCTGGACGCACAGGTGGGTGTGTCCATCTGCAGAGGCCTGGCCCAAGCCACTCATCTGAGCCAGCGGTGCACCTTATTCCTCACGGTGACCCTGAAGGGCCAGGGTTGGGACTTGCCCAAGGCCGCAGAGCGGGGGCAGGTGGGGCAGGGTTGGCTCCACGGCCGGCCGGCCGGGCCCGCACCCAGAAGGTCCTACATCGGCTTTATGCCCTGCCTTCCCAGTCCTGAAAATATCGTTAATACCTTTTGAACCAGGGTACCTGCGTTTCCATCTTGCACCAGGAGGGGGCGTGGCTCTCACAGCCCCAACGGACTCGTGCCCTCCTTGCTCCCCTTGCTTTGCACCACCTGCCCACGTCACAGCCCGGCGGGGTGTTGGAAGGTGCTGGCCCCGGAGCGGCTGGGGCCCCCGTAGATTCCCTTCTGCCGCCACCCCCCCCCCACCCCCGCCCCGGGAACCCTGGAGGAGCCAGCGATCACTTCCTGTTAAACCCTTTAAAGGAAGAGGGTAAAAAAAAAAAAAAGGAAGAGGGTAAATAAAAAGACTTGTCCTGCTGGCAGGGCATGACTCAGCCGCCCCCGGCCCGGCCCAGGCCGAAGGCCCCTCTGCCCCCCACGCACCAGCGCGTTCCGCGCCCCCTCGGCTCCCAGCACCTCTGGCGGGTCCGCCGGTGCGTCCTCTCTCCCCCCACGTACAGCCGCCAGGAGGGCCCAGGGAGCGGGACAGGCCCCCGGGAAGGGAGCTGGGAGCGGCCCTCACACTTACTGAACACTAAGGGGAGCTGTTCTAGCATTTTCCGTGCGTTGCCTAATCCAACAAGTGTCATCGTCCCCCATTTTACAGAAGAGAAAACTGAAGTTCAGAACACCTGCTCTCCCGGTCGGCCCGACGACCCAGGGGGAAGAGGGCAGGTCGTCCCAGGCGCGCCGGCCGGCGGGTGGCAAGATGGGAGATAAGGCCGGCCGGGTCAGGGCCACCGAAGGGTCTCCCCGGGGGCCTGGGAGGAACTGGGGCCGCGACTGCATCTGCCCCACGAGCGGCAGGGCTGGGTGTCGGGGCGCCTGGAGGGTGGAGGTCTGAGTCCCGCCGTCACCGCGCCCCGGGCTGTCCCCGGCCTCGGGCGCTTCCCGCGGCTCCCCGGCAGTGAGTCACCGCGGGCAGGGCGGGCCGCAGCGCATTCCTCCGTGGGGCCGGCGTCCGGGGCGGGGTGGGGGACACTGAGTCGCCCCACGGGGCCACGGATCTGGGGCGCCGGGGGAACGGGCTGCAGACAAGGGGAAGGGGGGGCGACCACGGCGACCCGGGGTGAGGGTGCGGCGCGCAGCCCCGGGGTGGCCAGGCTGGGGGGACCGGGGCGGGCTGGGCCCAGGAAGGGGGCGCGGGGCGTGGCCGAGAGGGGGCGTGCCCGGGGCGGGCCGGACGGAGCGCGTGGGGCGGGGCCGCTATATAGACGGCGCCGGGGCACCGGGGCGCATTGCAGAGGCCGCCACCACCGGAGCGCCTTCGCTTCTGCGAGCTGCACCCGGCCGACATGAAGACCCCCGGGGAGGTGTTGCGCGAGGGCGAGCTGGAGAAGCGCAGCGACAGCTTGTTCCAGCTATGGAAGAAGAAGCGCGGCGTGCTCACCCCTGACTGCCTGAGCCTGTTCCCCACCGGTCCCGGCGCGCGCCCCAAGGAGCTGCGCTTCCACTCCATCCTCAAGGTGGACTGCGTGGAGCGTACGGGCAAGTACGTCTATTTCACCATCGTCACCACCGACCGCAAGGAGATCGACTTCCGCTGCGCGGGCGAGAGCTGCTGGAACGCGGCCATCACACTGGCGCTCATCGACTTCCAGAACCGCCGCGCCCTGGAGGACTTCCGCAGCCGCCAGGAGCGCGCCGCGCCCGTCGGGCAGCCCGAGGCCGGGACGGCCCGCGCGCCCTGAGCGCCGCCGCGGTGAGTGCCGCCCGCCCGCCCGCCCGCTGGACGCGGTCCTCGGGGAGGATGATGTCGACCTCGGACGTTGGGGGGAGGTCCTGCCCCGTCTAGGGAACGCTGTCGAGAGGGGACTGGGGGCCTCGCCAACGCGGCGCGGCTGGGGCGCGCGGCAGGAGCCGTCGCTTGCGCCTTCCGTGTCCGGGCCTCGGGAGACCCACTGGCTGGACTCCGGCTCGCTCAGCCACCGGGCTCGGCACAGCTCCCTGAACCTCCCCGCTCTCCCCACAGGAACCACACACTGGACGAGTCGGGCCGGACGCGGGCCGCGCCGGCAGGAGCTCAGGGAATGTCCGGAGCGGCAGAAGCCCCGGCGGCGCCCAGCCACTGACCACGGCGAGGACAAAGGCCGGGGCTGCGTCCTGCCCGGCAGAGAAGGACCCTCCCGTGCGGAGCCGCAGAGCCTCGCCCCCGCTGTGCGGGTGCATTAAATTATTGGACTATCTATGTATTTATTTTGATGGTATTTGTGTTAAAACCATCTGTCTTAATATATATACATATATATATGTGTATATATATGTGTGTATATATATATATATATATATATATGTGTGTAATCAATGTGTCCATTCCAAATAAAGTACCTGACTTGTTCTCTTTTCTACCAGCCGGTGTGGTGCAGTGAGCTTCCTGCGGGAGGCGAGTGGGTGGCCCCTTCATTCAGTGTGTGTTAGTTGGGGGGAGCGGCCACCCCAGGTGTCCGAAGGGCAAGGAAATGCTCTTTGAATGAACACCGTTATCCGCCGGACCCTGGCCGCACCATCGCTGGAGGCGGGGAAGTGCCCTGGGAGTGGCCCTGACTTCCGCTCCCGGGTGTGGAATGGGGAGGACAGGGCCCCGGCTTGCTCCCGGAAGCCACTCACAAAATGCCCCTGTGAGGTCATCACGCCTCCCCCATCTGAGCTGCTCCGGCCCTCGGTGGGGTACCCGACCCTAGCTGCCCCCTCCCGCCCCTGCCCAGCCCCCTGAAAGGAAACCTTCAGGCCTCTGGCTGCCCACCGGCCGCACTCCTCTTAACATGCTGCCAGCCAGTGCCTGACGTGCGGGGCCAGCAAGGTGGGCAGTGCTTCTGGGCCAACGGGAGACAGGCCTGCACCATTTCTGCCGGCGTGGCAGGAGGCTGAGGCCTCCGAGTGGCCCAGGATGTGACATCAGGATGGGGAGGCCTGAGGTCCTGACAAGCGGGCAGCTTCTGCCCTTCCTGCCCGCTGGGACCCTGTGCATCCAGGGTGGCCCCCAGACCCCCAGGCTCCGGAGGGGAGGTGTGCCCCTCCACCTGGAAGGGCTGTGGGTGATGAAGCAGCCTAGGATGGAAGAAAGGGACAGGACGCTGATCCTGGCCTAGCCAGGGGACCTTCATTTCACCTTTGTGGCTGGAGGGAGCCAGGTGTGGGGGGCAGAGGTGAGGGGAGTGAAGGACCAAAATTGGGCCCTAATGTCAGTCACTTACCCTTGATGGGGGGCGGGCACCATCACAGGCCTCCTAACCGGGTGGCAGGGGTCAGACTGGGGAGGGGCTGTCCCTCTGCTGGGAGGCCTGCAGGAGCCTGGGTGCTGGGTCCAGAGAAGAAACCATTCCTGCCATGAATTTTCTCCTGAACAGCACTGTGAAGCCCCTGTGCAAATGGGGAGGGGGCTCCTTCAGAGAGTAGAAAAGACCAACCCCAGGGTGCGCCCCCATGCTGCCCTACCCTGGAGACCCCTCCCACCAGACCCTCTGGGTGAATGACCAAAGTCAGCGGGTGGGACCCCGGTTCCTGGCGGGGCTCAAGTGGAGGCAGGGTCCGGCCTGAGCCCTCGGGCCGGGAGGGTGGGCGGACCCTGGCTCTCTGAGGCCCCTCCAGTTGGGGCGTGAAGTTCTGAGGTTGGGGTTTCTGAGTTGAACAGCTTCTTTTACAGGCAGCCTGTGGGGGAGGGGTAGCCTTCCTGGTCTCAAGGGCGTCTGTAGACACCTGACAAGGTTGTCCTTTCCATACTGGTCATGGGGCACGGCAGCCTGCTGGCCTCCCTGCGTCTGGTACCCCTTCTCTGTAGCACCTGAGCTGGGAGGCGGGGGGAGGGGGAGGCACAGCTCTCCAGTTCTCAAGCCTGGATGCCTGGTCCTCCCCACGGGGCTCCCCAACAGTGAAGTGAGGGTTCTTTTCCTAGATCTCTTCCCAAGCCTCAGAAGTCCTGATCTTTTCAAACAACCGTGTCTTTCTGTTCATGAGTGGAAGCAATTTCAAGGGCTGAGGAGGGTGTGCGGGCAGCGCGTGCTCGGCCCCAGGCCGGGGGTTGGTGTGGGGTGGGGGGTGTGAAGGGGTGAGCACGGAGCTCCCTGTCTCTGGGGACGTCGTGGGCAGAGCTGTCTGGGTGGCAGCAGGGGCTACTCCTCACTGGCCTTGGTGGCGGACTCCGGGGGCAGGACCCACCTCCCACTGAGATGAACTTGGGTGATTCTGCTCTCCCTGGAGCCCTGGGGCACAGCTGCAGGCCCTCTCCTCCAGGAAGCCCTCCAGCATCCAAGGCTCCATCCTGCCCTCCTCCCCAGGCCCCCTGCCCAACTGATAGAAATCAGGCTGGAAGAGGTCCTAAGGGAGTTTATTGCCAGTCTGTGCCTGGGGGCCACGGTCACCAGGCTTTGTCCATCTTTGGGGGCACAGGCTGCCTCCAGAGGACCAGCAGGACGAGGAAGTTGACGGCGAGCTGCACGTGGCCGAAAACGGGGACTCCGAAGCGGTGGTACAGGAGGCCTCCCAGGGTGGGCCCCAGGGTTCTGGTCAGTGGCTGCACAGAGGCGCAGAGGCCCAGCATGGTTCCTACGGCGGGGGAGGGGAGGGTCTCTCAGCATCACTGCCCCAGCCGCCCAGGGCCTTGACACAGCTACAGACTCCCTGTCTCCCCCGCCGCCCTCCAGCCCCCCCCACTCCCTCCCTGCAGACCCCCCAGCCATGCAGGGGGAGCACGGGGCCCTCTCGGATGGGGATCTGAGCCTCTGCCCTGCTCCAGAAAGTTCCCAAGCACAGGAGGAGCCTGGGAACAGGGCCCCAGGTTGTGGGCCAGGCCCCCCCGCACCAGGCCTGCCTGAGAGGTGGCATCCCAGCCAGGGGCCTCCCGAAGCACCACGGTGGGGGCTGGGCCACCACACACCCCAGTCACCTGGCTCCCGCCCTCACGTGGACTGCAGGGAACTCCCCCCAGGGTGGGGGAGGGGCTTCGGGGCGCTCGAAGGGCCCGCACCTGCTTCTCTGCACCCACTTCCCGGGCTCGCCTGGCTGCCTGCACCCCTCTTACCTGACACCCCTACCTCCACACCCCTCTTGTCAGCTGTGCCCTATGAGGGCCACCAAGCGTGTGGCTCCTGTCAACACTGCCGTCTGCCCCGAGGGCCCCAGGCTCCAGGGGCTTCGCAGCCCTCGCTCTGGGAGCTGGAAAGCCCTGCCCTTGGGTCAGCTGGGCGTGGCCAGCCTCTCCCGGCGCCCACATGCCCTCTCTCCTTCAGAGCAGCCTCTCCGGACGCCCACATGCCCTGCAGACACCAGGGAGCAATTACCGCCCCCTCTGTGGTTTCCGGTTCCCAGGCTGGTGCTGGGAACCGGCTCCTGGCTCCTTCCAAGCTGAGGGATGGTGCCTCTGGCACATGGGGCCCTGGTGGACTGGATCTGCCCCGCCTTCCTCCCTCTCAGGCTCCGCCCTCCTCCCTCTCAGGCCCTGCCCTCATCTCTCCAGGCTTTGCTCCCCTCCTCTCTCCTCCTGGCCTCTCACACCTGCCAGCCCACAGACTCCGGGACCCTCCAGGACCAGTCTAGCCTCCCAGGACCACAGAGCCGCAGGTCTGGCCGGCCTTGGGGTCCCCAAGGCAGTCCTGAGAAGAGGCCTTGCCCAGTAGCCTCCCCATTTTCATCAGGGCCTCTAGACCTCAGTCTGACCTTCCCAGACAGGCAGGTAGATGGACGGAGGGTCAGCCAGGGCCCTGAACTTTCTGGCCCTGCTGCCAGGGAGGGAGGTCTTTGACCTCAACCAGCCCACAGGAGCCCTTGACCTTGACCTTGACCTGCACCATGCCCGGGGCAGCACGGGGGCAGAAGCCTGGGCAGCATCGGGCCCAGGGACCCCCAGTCTGGATGGGAGACTCCTTGGCCTCAAGAAAGAAGGCCAGGTGCAGAGTTGGGGGACTGCAGGTCCACCTCTGGGGGCGCCTGAGTCCCACTGGGTGGCCCGGGGGCAGCACTCACTCCCTCACTCTTCACTCAGGAGGCACCTGCACATCCCATGCGCAGGGAGGGAACAGGAGGTGCTCCCCATGCTAGCCACGCCCTCTGGCTTCTAGCCATTCTCTGCCCATGCTTCAGAGCCAAGCCAGACGCCACCTCCAGGAAGCCCTCCTCCCCTCCCCCAGGCCTGGCCCTGGGCTGATCAGCAGGGCCTGGTGCAGGGTTGGCTGGGTCTGGCTGGACTGGGTGGTGGGCAGGATTCTCTCCTGAGCCCTCTTGCAGCCCACCATCCCCATTCTGCCCACTCAGACCCCCAGCCGCCCACCCTACTCAATGCCCACTGAGTCCAGGCAGGTCCCACATTAGGGCGGCTGCTTTGCCCGAAACTGCTCAGCAAGCTTCCCAGAGAGGAGGGCCGGGGTCTCCCCAGGGCCTGCCCGTCACCGGGCCCGGGATGCTGCCCTCACCCGTGTCTGAGGCCGAGACGGCATTGGTCAGCATGCTGTCGGTGACCACACTGAGGGCACACAGGCTGAAGACCAGGCCGGGCATGAGCAGGCACAAGTGGAAGACATTGGCCATCAGCGCCTGCCGAGGGGCAGAGCAGGGTCACGGTCACGGGGGCCTTGCAGGGCCTCGCGGGACCAGGGTGGAACTGCCCATCCCTGAGGTCCCACTGAGGTGGCCCTGGGTTGGGGTAGAGGGGGCCAGGGGGCCCAGGGGCTCAAGTGCAAACTGGGCACCGGCAGAGGGTCAGGGGAGCAGGCCTGGGACCCTGCTCTTTGTGGGGCAGCCAGAGGCGGGAACTCTCACCATGGCCAGTCCCACCACGCTGAACGCCAGCACGCTGGCCCGGAGCAGGGCTCCCTCGGAGAAGCGGCTACTCAGCCACCCGATGACCAGGCCCTGGAAGACCTAGGTGAGGGCGAGAGGGTGGAGGTGGGCGCAGCCGGGCCTGCGGAGGGGGCTGGGCTGCGGCCAGCCGCGGGACCTCCCCCACCACCTGCAGCCCCTGGGGCCGCTGCCACCAGCCACAGCAGGCGCCAGGCGCAGGGCACAGGGGTGAGCCTGTGGTACCCACGACGGCCTCAAAGTCCCAGGGGAGACGGGGCCAGCAGCCTGGGCACCTCTCACACACGCGCGCGCGCACACGCGTGCACCCGCATGCACGCACACACCCACGCACGTGCACGCACATACATGCACGCACACGCACACGTACATGCACCTGCGCGCACACACACGTGCAGAGCCAGCCACTCAGAGGTCCGAGTTCCACATTCAAAACTAATCTCTGCAGTTTCAGGCGTGATAAACATATTTTAATCAAAGGACCGGTTAACTCCTGATGGGGGTGGGGGAGGCCATGGCTTACGGTGCAAAACGCTTCTTCGATAGAAAAATGCTCCCCGCGTGGCCCCGACTCCAACCCTGGGGACCCTTGGGGCCCTGGGAAGCCCCCTACCGTGTCACCTGGCCCCCATGTGCCCCATCCTGGCCAATCACTCGTCCTCAGCCCTCTCTTTGGCTGTCTCCTCTGGGAGGTGGGACCTGCCCCATTCACAGATGGGGAGACCAGGGCACAGAGGAGAGGGGGGCTGGATTGGGACCCGAGCTCAGAGCCCTGGTGCCCATGTGGGGTCGCCCTCCCAGCTGGCCCTATGGAGGCCTGGCCCCAGCAGGCGGGCACACCAGCTACTGTCAACTGGGGCCAGGGACTGGGCCAGGAGCCCTGTGTCCTCCACATCTCCAGAGGCCACAGCTCCAGTTACAACTGGGTAAACTGAGGCCCAGAGGGTGGATGTCACTTGCCTGAGGTCCCAGAGCTGGCCAGGAGTGGGGCTGGGCTGGAGCCCAGGGCGGTGGACCTGTCCTGAGCCTGGGCAGGTAAGCAGGGGGCAACCAGTCTCCCCAGATAACCCCCACTGTTGCTCCGCCCTCCACTCCCAGCTCTGTCCTCCTGGCCGCAGCCCCCTCCCCCGGCCCCAGGGTCAGCCAGCCAGGAGCCAGGTTAAGGTTAAGGCTCCCCTTCCTGCCCTCGTGGGGGTGGGAGGAACCACCCAGAGCAGGGACACCCTTGACGCTGCGGATGTGACTCAGAGGGTAAACCCAGCCCTCGGCCATCCCCAGGCCAGGGGGAGGCTCCCTACCTGGTCCCCTGCCACCTCCACCAGGCAGACAGGAAGTGCCCGGGGCGCAGTGGGTTTGGAGCAACACCCCCTGGGGCTGGGGTCAGGCCGGGGCTGCGCCCTGTGACGGGGCGGGCCCACCCCTGCGGAACAGGACGGGCCACTCCGAGCTGCCTGTCTGGCAAAACGAAACTGTCTCAAAGGAGCACCAAAGATGTCCTTCTTTAATAAAAAAAAAATCCTACTCTCACACTTGCTTATCTTCGTTTTCGTTTGTTTAAAGGGAAGATCTACTTGGCAAGTGTCTTGTAGTGCCCTGCACCCTGAGAGGAAACCACCAAGCCAGGAGGGAGATTTCAATCTGCCTCAGCTTTTCATACAGAGCCAGAGACCAGGACCCTAATGGACTGGGGTCGTCTTTCCATTTTCCCATTAACTTAAACAAAGCCGAAACTTTCGTGCCTTACGGGTTATTACATGAAACTAGAGCTACCAAGCACACCAGAAATTTCACTTTCTCCCAACCCTCCCATCTGGAGACCCTGTCTGCTCACCTGTCCTGCTGCCCGCTGCCCTGGCCCGAGCCACCTCCACCTCCCCGGAGGTCACATCGGCCACAAGCACCCAGTTCCCCAGCAGGGGGCTAGTAAGACCACATCCGGCCTCCAAATGGTCCCACCCACTCCGAGTAAATCTGAGTAAATCTGGGTCCTTCTTGGCCTTGCAGACCATGCCCCACACGTCTTCAGAGGGCAGTCCTCTCCCCTCAGGCCGGCCCAGCCACCCCAGGGCCTTTGCACCTGCAGCCCCTCCCCGTCTGAAGTTCTCTCCCTCCAAGCCTCTCCGTGGGCCAGTGGAGAGCCTACCAGCCCTAACCCTAACCCCAACCCTTACCCCATCTGAAGCAGCATGTCTGCCCCTCCAAGGGCCCTGATTCTCCTTTGAGGTTTTGTCGCCCCTGACACACCAGATGCGCCAGTGGTTGGGGGCTTGCCTCCGTCTCCCCCACCCCATACGACGGAAGCTCCCTATCACTGCAGCGGCGCTGTGCCTGGGGCCCAGATGAAGGCCGAGGGGGGGCCCTCGCAGGAGGCTCCTAGAGGGACAGAGGGCTGCCAGCCCCCCGGGCGAAGGGTGACCACCATCCCCTCGTGTAGGACCATCCGGGCTGCCACCCCCTGAGACCCCAACCCCAACGATCCCTGTACCCAGGGGGCTGGAAGGGGGTGCTGGTGGGGGAGATCGCCCTTGGGATCCGGCGGCAACCACACCTCAGGTGGGGCGGGAAATGGTCTGCAACGGAAGCAGCAGGTGCAAGAGCAGCTGTGGGGGACCAGGTGGGAGGCATGGTTCACCCCGCGGCGGGGCTGCCTCCCCGGACCCTCGGTGCCCAGCTCTACCCTGGCGGGGCGGGGAGGGAGGCACCCGACGAAGGCGGCTTGGGCCTCCCCTGCGGACGCATCTCAGGCCCTCAGCCGCCTCCACCTTCCCTCCGCTGGACTTAGGGCCTGGGGCCTGGCACCCCACACCGCTCCGTGGGCTCCCTGCCCTCCCCAGGCTCCTCCACCCGGTCGGCCTGTGTTGGGGTCCCCAGCCCCCCACCCCCAGGCACTTTCCCGAATCCCACCGCTGCTCTCCAACCCCGTCCACCAGCATCCTCACAGGTGCTGGAGCCCAGGTCCGTCTCGGGCAGGCCCACCCTCATGCCTGACCAGGCCAGAGGCTACCAGGGTCTGTCCCTGAGGGCCTCGAGGGGTCTGCCGGCTTCAGCCAGGGTATAGGCTTGGCCTCCTGGTCCCGGGGAGCCCAGGACAAGCTCAGGCTGGTGCTCTGGTCCCAGGCAGGCAGGAGCAGCCGTTTAGAAGGAAGCGCCAGTGGCCCCCGATTTAGAGCGCTGTTATCGTTGCCGTTGCTTTCTGTTTCTCTCTGTTCCTCCACCAGGCTGCCGCTTCCCAGCCTACCCAGCTAGGCGCTCTCGGCCCACGGTGGGGGGGGCCAGCCCCTCCCAGGAGTGGCTACTTTAGAACCAGAGTCTAGACCAGCCCTGGGCCCAGAGGCACGGGCAGCAGATGGCCTGGAGGTGCTGGGAATGCCACCCGCTTCCGGAGAGCGTGAGCTCTCTCCCCCGCCCAGGCAGGTCCCGGAATAGCCCCTCCTGCGCTCCGGCTGTCAGGCAGATGTCCCGGGTGGCGGCTGCATGTCGCCACCTGTCCCCGCCATGCTCACGCGACCGGCGGGCAGGCGGGCGGGACGCAGAGCCCGGCCATTCTCCTTGTAACGCGCCCCACCACTGGGGTCTGCCCCCTTCCCGACCTGTCCACCGCCGGCGCCCAGATGGACACGCGGCGGACCATGGGCCTTCGCCGTGTTTCCCAATGGGAGGCCAAGGGCTCGTCAGCCTCCACTGCGGATGAGTCTCCCCTCTCCCCTCTCAGACGGGACCTCCGGGCAGATGGGCGGGCAGACAGAGCCAGGCGTGGGAGCCGCGAGCAGGGAGAGGAGAACAAGCCAGAAGCTAAGGTGTGGATGCAACACCCGAAAGGCGGGCATGCAGGACGGCACCTGCGCTGCGGAGAAACCGGGTGCCGGTGGTCTGTGAGGTCCTGGGACCCCAACACAGGCCGACTGCCCAGAGGACCCTGGGAGGGCAGGGAGCCCACAGAGCGTGGAGTGCCGAACCCCCGCCCACCCTGTGCGCCCAGCATCCACTCACCATCTGGAGGACCCCGAAGAAGGACATGAGGTAGCCGGCCTGGGCGGCCTCCAGCTGAAAGAAGTCCATGGAGATGAGGGAGAACATGACCATGAAGAGCCCTGGGCGAGGTGGGGGGTCAGGGTTGAGGGGTCGGGGCTGCGCAGTTGTGCCCACACCTGCTCCCCCCGTCAGGTGACCATCACGGTGCCAGGGGCTTGGCCGCAGTGACCGGCTCAGGGAAGACCAACGTGAACCTTCTCCGAGGTTGTCCCTGGCAGGTCCACCCCACGCGACTGCTGTGGGCCGTGAACAGGAAGGTGCCGGAAGCTGCCCCATGCACAGGGCCCAAGGCCGTCTGGGGGCGGAGGCTGGGAGATGGGGGACCCTGGGCTGATAATGTAGGAGGATTTGGCCCCAGAACTGACGTCGGTGACCTGGGTTCCCGTCACTGTGCCCCACTGAGCCATCCTGAGTCACAGATGGAGCTGGGCGGGGGGTTGCCCAGTTTGCCTGGACAGAGAGCTTCCTGGGCTGAAGGACTAACCCTTTAGCGCCAGTGTGGGGGCACCTGAGCACCTGTCAACCCTGCCTCGCTGACTTGTCCTCTGCACTGCTCCCCTGGTTGGAGGACCCCAGATGGGGGCTCAGAGCGGTCGCTACTTGGCACGACTGTGGTCAGGGATGCCCTCAGTTCCACCGAGAATGTGCACGTCCACCTGCAGACGTACCGTCTTTCCCACCTCCTGGACTGTCCTGAGAGGCCCTGGAAGCCACAGGCCGGGGCAGTGAGACCTTCTGTAGAGCAGGGGTAACTGGGGCCCGAGCAGGGCCCTGGGGGGCAGGAGGGAAGGACGGAGACCCTCACTTCTTCCTCCTCCTGGCCTGTGCAGCCACATCTGCGTGAACCAGTGGGCTGTCACCCTCTCTGGGACAGATGTGACTGGACAGGGCCCAGTGGAGTCTCGGAGCGTGGGACACAGGGCAGAGCGAAGGGGTGACGCGCGGGCTGCAGACCTCCGTCTCCGCGGCCCCGAATTCTCAGCCGCACCGGGCTCTGGACGCTGGCCGGGCGGCCGGGACTCACCTGAGGGGAAGCCGCAGATGACCTTGACCAGAAACACCGGCAGGACGCCGGGCTGCAGCAGCAGGCAGGTGATGGCCTTCAGGTCAAACACGCTGGCCTTGGGTTTCCCTGAGGCACCCGGAGAGGCCACGGTAGCACCGGACAGCCCGCGCCCCAGGGCCCACTGGGTGCGGAGGAAGCACTCCGGCTGCCCGGCGCCCCACACCCACCGGGGATGTGAGCTCGTGCTCAGCGTGCCTCCCACCAGCCTCCCCCGGTGAGCCCCGGGCAGCTCATCACACTCAGGACTGGGCCTCGGGCCCTGCTGACCCTGGGGACCTCTGAATTCAGGGGGCAGCCTGGCCTGGACCCGGGCTCCAAGTGACGGAGGCTCTCACTCCCCAAACCCGCGTGACCGGGGCAGCTGCTGCCTGCCTGGCCCTGGCTCTGGGCGACGGCATGGCAAGGCTGGTGAGGCAGGCGTCGGCCAGGAGCGGCCACTCTTGGTGGCTGCGAGCGCCCACCTTACCCTGATCCGGAGGCCACTTGGGTGCCTCGTCATAGCCTCCCAGCTGGGTGCGGCGGTGCCCCCCTGCTTGCCTCTCCCAGGTGCTCCTGCGCCTCGGCCCTTTTCCTCTATCTCTTTGCAGGCCAGGCCCCCACCCAGGCCCTCCCTCTTGACTCTTTCTGGGCTGTCCCATCACAGCCAGGGCTCAGGGGCCTCCTGTCCCAGGTGGGTCTCTCCAGAGCTCTCGGTCACCTGGCCAGGAGGCATGGGGTCCCACTCTGTGCCAGGCCAAAGTGGCTGGGCTGGGACGCCCTGGAGGGGCCCCCCCTCTCGAGCCCTGACCTCTCCTCGTGGGGCCTGGGAGGCACGTTGAGCCCACAAGCTCTAACCTGACTGTGCTCTGCCCCCCGCCTCGGCACCCCGCCCCGGGAGCCGTGCTCCTGAAGCCGGCACCCTCACGTCCCCCCATACAGCACAGTGACCAACTGCTCTGGGCCTCAGGGTCCTGGTTCGCCATGCCCGCCCCATCCCAGGCCCCACGGTCCCCCTGGTCCTTTCCAGGCTCAGCTCCAGGGGTGTCCGAAGCTGGGAGATGCCCAGCGTCCTGGAGGGGCCCAAGGAAGAAAAGAGGGCTTGAGTGGCCCCGAGTGCCCCAGGCCCATTGCCTGGAGCTCAGCCCTCTGCCCCCGCAGGTGAGAAGAAAAGAGGGCTTGAGTGGCCCCGAGTGCCCCAGGCCCGTTGCCTGGAGCTCAGCCCTCTGCCCCCACAGGTGAGAAGAAAAGAGGGCTTGAGTGGCCCCGAGTGCCCCAGGCCCGTTGCCTGGAGCTCAGCCCTCTGCCCCCGCAGGTGAGAAGAAAAGAGCGCTTGAGTGGCCCCGAGTGCCCCAGGCCCGTTGCCTGGAGCTCAGCCCTCTGCCCCCGCAGGTGAGAAGCCACCAGCAATGCTTTGGCACATCGTGGTCTCGGCAAAGCCTCCCTGAAGGGTGGGCTGGGCTGGGGGAGGCCTAGCCTGAGGTCCAGGGTGCCGGCTGGTGGGAGGGGAGGGCTCACACTTCACACTGGCCAAGCATCCGGAAGCGGCATACCCGGTGGGGTGTAAGCGGTGAGGTGTGTCCGGTAGGGCAGACCCAGCGGGGTGTACCTGGTGGGCCTGCTTGTGTGCATCTGTGGGGTGTGTCTGCTGCAGCTTACCTGGCAGGGCAGCCTGGGCACGGGCGCTGGCCCCTTTGGTGCTGGTGGGGATGCAGGTGAGGCTGAGGACGGCTCCCAGGAGGCTGACCACAAGAGCCACGATGACCGGACACTGAATCCTGTGAGTGACAGTTGTGGTCACACAGGGCTCAGGCCCCAGGGCACAGGTGTCACCTGCGGCATCTCCCCCACCTGCCCCTTCAGTCACACTCAGGCTCTGACAGCTGAGAACAGCTCAACCCCCCCCCCCCCCACTCATGTCCTTGCAGGCTTCGAACTGGAGGCCAGGCCACGGGACCCTCAGGGCACATCAATGAGGTGATGGATGAAGAAACAGAGGAAGCTCTTGCCTTCCCGACCCTCGGGCTGTGGACACAGAATATGTGCCCTGGCGGCCTCTGAGCATGGGTGGCAGTGGGAGCCAGAACGTGAGCCCCAGAAGGGCTGGGCAGGGGCCTGGGGCGCGTGGCGATTCTCCAGGGGACGTTTGGCTCCCAGGCTGCTGAGGGGTGAGAAAGGCCCCCGAAGGAGCGGGCTGCTGTGCGGCGTGCACCCACTGCTCCCGGCTTGGACAGGGGTGTTAGAGGCCTGGGGGCTGTGTTCCGCGGAATTGGAACCAGCAGGGAGGATGCTCCCCAGACAACCCTGGCAGCGCCAAGGGTCCTCCCCACCCTGTGGAGCAGGAGACCGAGGCTCCCGGGGGACAGGGCCCCGTCCCCAGAACCCTCAGTCCTCCGGCCTCTGGTGGGACTGGAGGGGCCGCCTGGGGTGGAGGAGGGCAGCTGAGAAAGTGACCATTGCCCTCAGTGACTCAGGTGAGGTAGGGTGCTGGCCCACGGTGAGCAAAATGCCAGGTGGCACTGGGGCCAGGGCGCCAAGAGGGGCCGGAGAGACGGGGGCTGACGTGCCCGGTGGGCCGGGGCTTGGGTTAGAATCTCAGCTCCACGCACCCACGTGGAAGACTGTGGGACCCCCTGCAGCCCCATCTGCGTCCTGGGCATTGTCACGCCTGGGGGAGGACAGGCCTGCACTTAGGGGGCCTCAGGAGCACCCCACCACCACTTCCTGGAGGGGGCGGGGCAGGCTGGGCCCATGGGGTAGGGGGCGTTTGGCCCCCCGATAAACCTAGGACACAGCCCTCAGGGTGCCTTCCCGCCTGCCCACAGCGGCACCAAGGGTCGTGACTCAGGCACTCAGCTGTCACTTCTGAGGGAGCATTTCCCCTCCATGAGTCACTACATGGAAACTCAGCCCTCGACCTCTCTGGACCGCACGGGCAGACCTCGGTCTCCAGCTCCAGGCAGCCCGTGTCACCTGGGGACAAAGGCACTGGGGCCCGGCCCCTCTGATTGTCACCGTTTCCCCTGAGGGCTGGAGGAAGACAAAGAGTGAAACAGAAGATTCATACTGAGCCGGGCTGCTTCGACTGCCGGACCTGTGCACAGCCGAACGCCCTGCCCCTCTGAAGCACGGAAAACTCCTATACATCCTGCAAAGGCCCTCTCTGTGAGGCCCTGCCCCTCTTCCCCAGTGGGCGCCCTGTCCTCTGAGAAGGGCTTGCTCTGCTCCAGGGCTAGTATTCGCCCCCGAGGGCAGGTGAGCCTGGGTGGGACCCTGTGCCGAGACCCCAGTGGGCATCAGAGCGTGGACTAAATGGACGAAAAAAGTCCTGCCCCAGACCTTGTCAGTGTCGTGGGAGACTCCCTCCGCACTTTCACGTGAGGCAGCCACAAGCTGCCTGTGACCTTCCTCCAAGTTCAAAGAGAGGACTCCCCCGCCCCCACTCCACCACAGGTGCACACACGCACACGCACCTGCACACATACACGTGCATGGCTCCTGCGGGAACCCCAGGCAGGGAAGCCAGTGGGGACTCCAGCACCAGAGAATGGGCCTCGGCAGCCCCTTGTTTCCGGGCTCACACAGCTGGTCAGTGCTGCAGCCGGCACTGTCCAGTCTGCACGTGCCACTGACCTCTCCCCTCCCAGACGGGCCCATCTCTGGCCCCCAAGCCGATACCCACTGCCCAGGATGCTGGACATTTGGGCTTTCTGGCGGCAGGGGTTCCGGACAAGTGGGCGCGTCCATTGGCTGCCAGGTGGGAAGGGTCAGAGGGCACTGGACCCCAGAATGAAGCCTCTGCTCGGACCCGGGGGAGGCATGAGGCCGGGCACGGGCCCCACAGGCCACCGTCAGAGAGAGGGGCCCTTTCTTCAGGACTGTGGCCTCACAGGCCCGCACGTCACTGCTCCGGGCCGGCCTGGGCAGGGACAAAACCAGCTTTCTTTGCCAGATGCCCCGGAAGTGCGTGAGAGCAGAGGCGGCCGCTTAGATGGCTATTTTGGGAGGCTGGTGACAAGTGAGGGGCGGTGGCAGGGAGCCAGGCCCCTTCTCCAGAGATCTCTCCTGTCCCTGTGTGGCGGCCAGTGAACCGAAGGGGACACGGGGGCCCTCGGGGGCCCCGGGAGGGCGTCGGGGCCCACAGCTGCCCCAGGGGAGGCTTGGGTGTCCTTCCCCACCCACAGTGCTCTCCGACTCCCCCAGACAAAATGGCAGAAAGGAAAGTGGACAGACGGCAGGAAAGCGTGGCAGCCCCGGGTCCCACACGGGGGCCTTCTCGGTGGGGACGCCCTCCAGCCTCGTGCCCCTACCCACTGCTGCTCTGTCGTCCGAGACACAGCTCGGGAGCCCCTCCCCGGGGGCCTCCAGTCAGCCCACCCCCAGAGTCTGCCTCTGGCCCTGGGGACGCCTGGGACGCCAATCGCGCAGGATGGGGCTCTGGGCCACCTGTCCACTGGCTCACTGGACTGTTTTTACAAACTGGGCGCTGACCATGAGGCAGGCACTGTTAGCGTGTCTTTGTCTACCCACCCCCTTTTATTTTTGGTTGAATGTGTGGATGGGAGACTGGACGGATGGACCCATGGACACCCTGAAAGGGCCCCGGGCCAGACTCAGGGCACCCGAATTCTCTGTCCCTTCTCTGTAGCTACCCTGCTGGGTGACCTCCTTTCCTCAGATGCAAATGAGGGCTAGACTCACAGGGGTCACCCTCCCGGGACCCCCTGTCCCATGCCAAGGCTGGGACAGCCTGGAGGCAGCCCACCCCGAGGCCCGCCGATGGGAGGCCTCTGGAACTGACCACGGCTGCCACCGGTGCTGGTCAAATGGCAGCGGACACAGACGCCACTTTCATCCTTATCTCGAGGGCCCGGAAGTTGCCGACGTGACGTTATCAGGAGGGTGGCAGGCCTGGCCATCTGCCCACCCGGTGCGGACTCTGAGCCTGACGCCGTCCCTCTCCTGCCCGGCTTGGAGGGGACAACTCCTCCTGCAGCTGGAGCTGCCCTCCCTCCCCGCGTGCTCCGGGGCTCCCAGAGGGGATGGCACTCGGCCAAGGTCCCCAGGCCTGGCCGCACGTGGGGCTCAGGGCCTCCCGGGCTGCGTACCCCTGTCCTGTCCAAACTGAAGGGCAGGCTGGGGTCAGCTGGCTTCATGGGAAGCCTGGCCGTGCGGGGATCCTGAGAGGCACCGGGCATCCAGCCTGAGCTTGCGGGGGAGAAGTCCCCCTGCCTCCCCTGATCCACAGTCCCTGGCCCTGTGGCTAGAACGGTGTCTGAAAATGGACGTCTTGTGGGTCCACCCCATCTTGTGGGACGTCAGCCCCCCTCTGGTTTCCGAGTCCCAGAGAAAGCCCCTAACGCTGTGTCCGGCCTAACCCTCTGCAGCCCTCTGTGTCCCCTGAGCATCTGCCCACACAGGCCTCCAGGCAAGCCCCAACCTCCTTCCTGCCCCGGGGCCTTTGCACGGGCTTCCCCTCTGCCCGGAACACTGTCCAGCTGACAGGTCTAGGCTGAGGTTCCCAGCCCCACTGCTCTCAGCCATTTGTGCCCTGTCCATGGACCTCCTAGTGCCTGAAACACCCGGGTTCTGTCTGCAGGGGCGGCGCGAGCCCCGGGATGGGGGGACACCTCCACACCCTCGGGTGGAGGGTCACCCAGGAGGCCCCGCGCACCCTCGGTGAGCCACCTCCAGCACCAAGTGGGGTAGGCAGCCTGGGTGACCCGTGAGTCACCCCGTCCCAGAGCCGCTAGGGCAGCCCTAGATGTCTACTCATTAACTCCAGGGACACTGCCGTGTCACTGGGGCGGAAACCTTCCGTCAGCAGGATAAGGGTTTCCCATTCCCTCGCCCGGACCAAGGGCCGAGATACGGTTCTCGGGTCGACTGGCTCCCCCCAGGCCTCCAGACAAGCAGCGGGGTCACACCAGCCGAGTCACCAGGGGCTGCTGGGTGCGGCGCGCGGCTGCAGTCAGAGCGGGGCCACACGCCGGCCAGTTAGTGCCCAGGAGGGCCAGCCGGTGACACTGAGGCCCCGGTTTGCCTGACCTCAAGGGTCTGTGGCTGGACCTAAAGGAGCGGCTACCCTGGTGGGCCACCTCCGGGGGACAGAGCCTTTGGGGGCTGGACTGCGGGCCCAGCTGTACCTGTGGCCTGTGTGCGGCACCTCAGCGCTCAGAGGAGCAGGGGGTCCTGCAAAGACCCCCACACACACACTAAGTCCAGCCATCAGGCCTGGGCTCTGCCTGCCTTCACCATCAGCGGCGTCTGACAGGTGGCCCCCACTTCTCAAATCCCTGAGCACCCTCGACCCGGGACCCAACTCTGGCGGGCTTAGCAGGCTGGTGCCGCCCACCCCAGAGGCAAACGGCCCACTTGGGGGAGGGGATGATAGAGGCCTCCCCAGGCTGTGAGGCGCCAGGCTCGGGGACATGAGTCACAGAGCTGCCCCCTCACCTGCTAAATGACTCAGGACCCAGGTCTGGGTCCTCCATGGGAGCTAGGCCTCCCAGCCCTGAGCTCCAGACTGGGCCCAAACCAGTTATACCACTACCCAGCCCACGGCAGCCGAGGCTGCTTCCTCCTTCCACCTGCTTCCCAGCAGGGGGTGGGGCACGGCTGGGGACTTCAGGGGCCTTTAGGGGGCCGGGGTGGAGGGGGGCAGGGAGACCTCACACCGTGCCTCAGTTTTGATTGAAGAACGGGGGGGCGGGAGTGTGGCCTTTACATCTTGCCTGGGCCTTGCCAAGAGGTAGAGCAGGCCGTGGGCCAGCAGAGAGGCTGGACAAGGGAGATGGGGCATCGGGGTCCCGGAGCCCCCCTTCCCCGGGCCTCGGATGGAGACTGGGAGCTCCATGGGGGAGTCTTACCCTCTCCGGGGCCTCGGTCTCCCCACCTGTCTAAGGAAGTGTACACAGCGCCTTAGATCTTGGGATGAAAGAAGGGAAGCTAGTGGGATGCTCAGGAAGGTGAGGGCAGAGGTGGGGGTGAATCTGGAGGCTACTGGGAGGGAGAGGGAAGTGAGAGTGCCTTCTGGGTCAGCAGCTGGGCTGGAGCAGAGGGCAGGAGGGAACGTGCAGTGGGGCTGGCCAGAGGAGGCCTCTGTGTGTGGTGGTGGGGGGGCGGGAGGGGCGCTGGCAAGGTGAGGAAGGTTGCCCATGGCCCACAGTAGCAGGTGGCTGGGCTGGGAGGTGAACTCCGAGTCTGGGCGCTGAAAGCCCTGTTGTGCGGGGCAGCTAGCGGGGCTCCTCTCTGCGTCGTCGCTCCCTTCCCAGCACCCTCCTCACGCCCCTGGTGCCCCTCCTTACTCTGCAGCCGCTGACCCTCTTTCTTTCCTCCCTGGGGACAGAGGTCCTCTTTCTCCTGACCCTGGTCCATCTACCAAAGCAGGCTCCGCCCTCATCGCACATGGAGAGAGACAGCCCTGGTTCAGGCGGAATCCGTCACGGGCGCAGGGTCCCATCCTTGACCCACACGCCTGGATATCTCCCTGGATCGCCCTCCCTTCTGGTCCTCCTGGTACCTTTTCCCGATCCCCGGCTTCTAACATGAAGTGCTGGGCACCAGCCTCCATCTTAAGCAGTTCCCAGGGCTAAGAAGCCACCCACTCGAGGACACAGCCCCACTGTCCTCCAGCTCAGACTCCCCCGCCCAGCCACCCACTCTGGGGTTCCTTCAAGTGTGCGCTAAGCACACACTCATCCTGACGGAGACCCAACTCCTGCCGGCACCCTGGCAGCTCAGATCTCAGCGAGGCCCTCGACTCCCCCAGGGCCAGCCCCGGAGTCTGGGCACGGCCTTGAGTTCACACTTACACCCCAGCCATCAGCAAAACCAAGCCAGAACCTGCCCCTGCCCTCTCCCCACCACGGCCATCCCTTGTCCCCCTGCCGTCCTCTCCCACCTGGACTGATTCAGTAGCCACCTCTCTGGTCTCCCTGAGGTGGCCCTAGCCTCCACATTCTCGACACAGCAGCCAGCTCATCCCCTGCCCCTGCTCATGCCTCCCAGGGCTCCATGGCCTGACCCACTGCCCACCCCTTCTCCTCCACTCCAGCCACACGGGTCTTCTCGCTTCCCCAACCTCAGGGCCTTTGCACTTGCTATCTCTTTGCCTCCCCAGATGTCCTCCAGCCTGACGTTACAGGAATACACATCACGTTCATTTCATCTGAGGACTCGCCTGTCCCGTTCACCACTGTATCCCAGAACCTGGAATCCCAGGGGCACTTAATAGGTGTTCAATAAACATCGAGGGGGAAATGAATGAAGCAGTCCTGCCCTCTGCACCCCACCCTCCTGCTCACAGCACTTAGCAGAGCCGGCCACCCCCAACCCAGCTCTGAGGAAATGATGGGGAGGGGTGGGGGGCGGAGGCCTTGAACAGACCTCCCTCGAGAGAGGGAGCTGCCTTGACAAGGCCACTGTGCCCTCCTGTCCCCCAATCCCTGGGGCTCAGCCATCATCGGCTCTCAAGTCTGGGGCTGGTCTGGGGGCACTCAGGGAACCTGGGGAAACTAAGGCCCCCAGGGGCCCCGGCATAGGGTCATTCAAGATGCAGGGCCAGGTGCTGGCCTCATGCTGAGTGCATGCATGTGTGGTTCAGACAGCGGGAAGGCTCCTCGCCTGAATGGAGGCCCAGGGCAGCTCATCCAGGCCCAGGCAGGGTGGGCGGGGCACCAGCTGGCACAGGGCCTCCACCCACAGCTGGGCCGGGCACCTGGATCCCCAGAGCAAAACCAAGGTCTTAGGCCTGAATGAAGGTAAGGTGCAAAGTCCATTCCTATGTAGGAAGCTGGTTTTGAGTGGGTGTCGGAGCACCTGGGGGAGGAACGGGGGTGGGGCAGCATAGGGGGAAGCAGCAGAAGCTTCCTCCCTGGCCAGGCAAGGCCTCTCCAGGGCCAGGTGTCCTAAGTCCAAGGGTATGCACGCCTAGGGCCACTGGAACAGACGGCTCTGTGCAGCCCCACTGCAGGGTCTGTCCCTGGAATGGGGTCCACTCTGCAGACCACATGTGAGAGCTGCCGCCCACAGGCTCTCAGGACGCTGGGCAGGAGTTGAGTTTAGCCCCCGGACCCCTGGGTGCGCAAAACTCGGGGGGGGGGGTGGTGAGGGCAATAGAGACCTTTAGTTCACACACGCTAGCTTTTTATCCCCGCAAGCCACCCTCGCTCCTTCCGGAGGCAAGGGGTCTGGCTGCCCACAGCATCCCCATCGCAGGGAGGTGATGGCACCATCACCCCGCCCCCAAGGCCTGCCGTCTGGTTCCTTTAGGTTCAGCGTGGGACCTCCCAGGAATGAGCAGCCCGAGCGCACGGACCTGGTGCGGCTGCAGCATGCGGCGACGGCGCCCCCAGCCGGCCGCCCCGCCCACGTCTTCCGGCCCCGCCCACGTCTTCCGGCCGCAACGCCACTGCTGGCCACGCCCGTCTGCCGGCCGCGCTGCCCCCTGCTGGCCACGTTCACGTCTGCCGACCGCACTGCCCCCTGCTGGCCACTCCCTCATTTGCTGGCTGCACTGCCCCCTGTGGGCCGCGTCGCCGGGGGCCCTGCCCACCGCTCCTAGCTAAGCCCTCGGACCCCGCCCACCGCAAGGCCACGCCCCGGATGGCCACCCCCAGCTGTAGGTTCCTGCAGGTCACCCTCCCATGGACCCCACCCGCTCAGCGTGCACGTGGGGAAACAAAGGCCTGGAGAAGTGGCGGGGCTGGGCTGAGGGCCGGAGCGCGGCGCACAACCGACCCAGCCTTGGCCGTCCTGACCCGTACCCACATACCGCCTCGTCGGCCCGCCCCCCCCCCCCCACGACCGGGTCCCCGCCCCGACACTCACCCGCACGTGCTGCTCAGGGTCCCGCCGAGCAGGGAGCCGAAGATGACGCCAACGCCGAAGCACAGACCCAACCGGCCCAGGGCCGCGGGCCGCTCCTCAGGCGCAGACAGGTCCGTGATGGCCATCTGGGCGGCTACGGGGTGGGACGGGGGTGCTGACAAGCGCGGCCCCCTCGCCCACCGTCTTGTGGCCTACGGACCCAGGCCACACCTCGCCATCCCCGCACCCCAGACCCAAGCCACAGGCCACGCCCTCACACCATTCCACTCCTCTGACCTGCCCCCACCCCCAGTCACCCCCCACATCACCCGCGGGACCCCGACGTGCCCCCAGGCCGCGTGCTCCCCACCCTGGTCGCGGCACAGGCCACACCCCATTATTCCTCACCTCGGACCTGCCCCCTTCCGCGGGCTACGCCCCCGCATCACCCCTCCATCCCGGTCCTGTTCTCCAGACTAGACCGGCACCCTGGGAGTGGTCTCCGCCCCAACCCCTGGCTCAGGCCACGCCCACACCAAGCTCTCCCGCCTCCCTCCGGTCCCACCCTTGGCCCTGGCTATTCCGACCCGTTCCCGCCCCCCACCCATAGTCCTCCAGCAGGCCGGAAGGCGCCCTACCTGGCCCTACCTGGCAGCGTGTGCATGAGGGCGCCGGGCAGGCGCGAGGCAAAGAGTAAGGGCACGCCGGGCAGGGCCGGGCTGCAGGCGGCAGCCAGGAGCAGGTAGAGCGCTGAGGACGCCAGGAAGGAGAGCGTGAACGCTGCCCGCGCCCCGCGCTGGTCTGCGAACCTGGGGGCCCCACACCTGTGACCCTCACAGGTGTGAGGCAGGCTTCCCGCTCCTCGGCCCCACAACAACCCCTTGGGACTGCCGGGGAACCGGGCCGCAGTGCCCCCACGGGGCTGATCAGGGAGGCCCGGTGCTGCAAGGGTGGGCGGGGGCGCCCAGGGCCCTGCTGGGCTGCTGGGCTGCCTCCTCTCAGGGCCTGTTTCTCCATCCTTCCAGTGGGACAGTTTTCAGTGACCTCGGGGGGGTCTGACCCACACGGCCATTCCCACGCCTGTGTGAGTAACTCGTGGGATGCAAATGTACCAAGGGCACGTGCTTATTTTACAGAAAGCGCTTCCCAGGCTGAAGCCTGGGAAACCGCCCCTCCCCCCACCCCGGGGCTCTGCTCTGTCCGATGCTACCGGGTCTGGAGACCCTTCTTTTCTGTGGAGTAACTCTAGAAATCTGACTCCTGCCACGTTGATCTGTCCATGGCAGGCTTTGCAAGAGGATGTCTGCTGTCACGTCCCTGAGCCCAGCGCCCCCGCTGAGGCTAGCGGGAGTCTGGGGGGTTCCAGTCCCCAGAATATTCTTTTCCAGAAAAGTTGCTGGTGGGACCCCCCGGCTCAGTGGGGCGGGGCATTTATAGCCATGAGGGTCTCACCAATTAAATCCTCTCTCTGGGTCTGGCCACAAACCAGAATTCGTGGAAGTTAGGGGTGGAGATACCCTGGGAGCAGGGGCTTAACCCAGTCTTAAAGGGACTAAAGCCGCTCTGTGCTGCGGGCTGGCCGTCCATGAAGCAGCGGCTGCCGTCTCTCTAGTGGGGCCCAGTGTGAGGTTTGGGAACCTGGCATAACCCAGGCCGTGACCTCCAAAGGGTGGGCCTGGATCATCATGGGGTGAGGGCCCCCAAACTTCCCTGCCCCATGGTACCTGCCAAACACGGGCCCGCCCAACAGCTGAAGCACGCCAAAGATGGTCTGCTGGTAGCCGAAGGCAACAGAGTCCAGGCCCAGCCTCCGGGACAGGTACTGAAACATAGGCGGGGTCCATGGGAAGGGCCCGGAAGGCCCCCAGCATCTGCAATCTGGGGTCCTCCATGGGCAGGGCGTAGGAGGGGTAGCCCTGAGCAGGGTGGGAGGGGGTTGAGGGTCTGGCTCTGACCACTCCGCAGTGCACATGGGGGGACCCGTGGCCCTGGCACTCAGCGGCCCTGGGGTAACCTTATCTTGTAGCGGGGAGCCCAACAGGGGCTTTGGGTCCAGGCTCCAGGGACTCGGTACTCAGTGCAGGCAGTTGCGGGCCCCTCCTTCCCCTCTTCGGGGTTCACCTCAGATGGGCGACGGCAAATCCCATGCTACTCTGGCTCTGCACGTGGTGTCTAAAAGCACCTGGAGCTCAGCACGTCCAGAACTGACTCCCGGTCTCCCTCCAAGACCAGCTCCTCTGCTCCACCGTTGATGCTTCCACCCTTCCAAGGGCTCAGGTCCAAATCCGCAGTGTCACCCCTGAGCCCCCCGTTTCTCGCACGCCTGTCTCCCATCCATCAGCAGCTCCTGGGCTCAGCTCCTTCTCACCTCTCCAGCACTTGTCCCACTACTGCCCCACGGCCTTTGCACTGGCTAGCTCACTCCCGTGTCTCTTTTAAGGCTTCGCTCAGGGTCGCCTTCTCAGGGAGGCCCTGCTGACCCCGAACCTGCCACATTCCTCGGCACCCCCAGTGCCCTTCCTGCAGCACAGTCTAACTATGCACTGTTTACTGCCGGTGGGTGTCACCAACGCCCAGGACCACCAGCGGCAGGGGTGCACTTTGCAGTCTGCGGTATTCAGAGTTCTGAGACCAGGTGCTCAGACTACCTGCGAGCATTGGTTGAACAAACACATGCCTCTCTTGGGAGAGCCAGTGGGAGGAGAGGTGGCACCAGCAGCTGCTCTGTGCCCCGCGTGCTAAGGATTTCAACTGTTCTCTCATTGCCCCAGCGCCAACTCTCCAAGGGAGGGATGGCCGTCACCCATGTTATGATGAGGACAGCAAGGTACCTGGCTGCCAAGGAGAGGAGAAAGGGCTCAGACCAAGCCATTCAGTGGAAGTGAGCTGGGCTTGGGAAGTGGGGGAGTTGGGCTCACTGTCTGGCCAGGGAGCCCTGCCAAGGCCGGAATTGTGACAAAGGCAATACCCCCTCCCACCCAGATCCCCGGGCCCAGGCTGCTCATCAGAATCTCCTGGTGAGTGGCCAGCGGTTAGTGCCATGGTCCCACCCGGACCAGACAGATAAGGATCTCTGGGGCTCTGGGTCTTCCAAAGTCCCCTGGGTGCTCTTGCCCCAGGAGGGTGAGACCCCACAGGGTGGTGTTGAATGAATAAACAGGAGTGCACGGAGGAGGAGGGTGGGTGTCCGGGCCCAGCAAGCCACAATGGCCACTTAAACCAAGGGGCAGCTATGGCCAGGCAGAATTCCAGACCCAGGGAGGTGGCATAGAATGAGCTGGATCAGTCCTGCCCTCACATCCTGGTTGGAGAGACAGAAATAATCTAATGCCATGAAGTACAATGTGGGGTGTGGGCAAGCTGCATGCGGACGGACCAGCCAGGATGGGAGGGCAAGTGACCCCGGGTACCTGGCAGGTGTTGGAGGGAGGGCCCCGCCCCGGAGGAGACCCGAGCAGAGGCCTGAGTGGGACTAGAAAGTGAGCTGAGCAGGTGTCGGGGTGGCGGATCCGTAGGGCAAATGCCCCCAGGCGGGGCGGGAGGTACACGCTAGGGCAGCCGTGCGGGGGGTGGGGGCTGTCATGGGGACAGCTGGTGGTGCAGCCGGAGCGCAGGACGTGCTGAAGGGGGCCGTCCAGAGGCGTAGTTCCCAGGTGCCTTAACTTAGCTCCAGCATGGCAAGGGGTCCCCAGCGCGAGGAGCCTGGGCAGCATGAGGCCCGACCCCCGGCCGTTACCAGGGCAGAGATGGAAGGTGAGAGGGGCGGCGAGGGCACGCCGGTGGCCAGGCTGCCTGTGGAGGGGTACTCACTGGCATGACTGAGAACTGCATGAAGAGGCAGGCGAGCTCCAGGGCTGCCAGCACGTACACGAGCAGCATGACCCGGGACAGGTCCAGAGTGCCGGTCCTGCTGGGGGACCGGCCCTGGCCCCTGGAGGCCCTGACTTCCCGCATCCTGGGCAGGCGTTGCTGGGAGACCCCGTAGGGATCTGAACAGGAGGCTGGAGGAGCGGGCAGGGGGCAAAAGTCCTGCTGTGCTGGGCAAAGGTGCTGAGTCATGGGGCAGGAGGCAGGCGGCCCCGAGAGGGCCCGTGGGAGAGGACGGGGATGCCGGACGGGGCATCTCCAGCCCCTCGCCGTGCGACCTAGGGCCCATCTGGCTCTTGGAGAAGACCACAAGTGGCTCTCCCCCTCCACGACAGACAACTCTGGGTCTCTGGGCACACAGCCACCATGGAACCGGAGACAGGGACCCTCCCCTCCAGCATGGGCTGGTCTCAGTGCCCCATTTTTAGAGGGAAACAGAGGCCCAGAGTGGTTGCCGACTGCGGCTCAGGTAGGTGGCTCCTGTGGTTACGGGGCTGGCTGGGCCTCTACGCTGGGGGTCTGCGGGATCTTCAGGCCCACGGTGCACCCTCCCGCCGCCAGTACGCAGCGGCTGTCAGAGTGCGGCCTCCTTTGCCCAGCCAGAACCAGAGGGGCTTCTGGAGTGGCCTGGGGGTGGCGGTGGGCGACGGCTCAGCCTCGCAGGCCCCCAGGCAGGGCAGCTCCGCCTCACCTCCGGCAGCAGGGCCCTGTCTGCTCCCCCCACCCCCATCGGCTGGCGCCAGATTCCGCGGTTCCACGGAGGCCTCCAGTTTTTGCCAGATGAACACCCGGCTGTACGGTTGGGCCAAAGGGCGGCCTTCAGAGCCTGGGCCAGGGGTGGGGATGCGGTGACACCAAGGAGGGGACCCGGGGTGCGAGGAGCTTGGCGGGGAGCGGGCCAGAGGCTGAGAGCAGCGGGTCAGGGGCACCCGGCTGGCAGGGGCTCGACACGGCGCGGGGTGTGGGTCAGGGGCCGCCCAGCTGGAGCGAGCTCGGGTACCTGCCTTCGTAGGGGTCAGCTTGGGCACCGTCCTGGTGAGGCGAGCCCTCCCGGGTGAGCTCCGGCCTGGCCCATCCGGGGCAGGGCTCGGGCACCCGCCCTCTCCGGGGGACCTGGGACACCCATCCTCCAGGGATGAACTCCCCCCCACCCGCCCCGTCCCGGAGGCTGACCCCCGCCCCCTCCCGGCCTCCGCACTCTCATTGGCCAAACCTGACACGCCCCCCGAGGGCCCCGCCCCACTCCGCGGCCCCGGACCCTACGCCGCCTGCTCCCTCCCCGGCCCGGCTTTGCCGGGACCGGCTCCCTCCAGCTTTTCTCCCAGGTCCTCGGGGGAGGCGGGAACTCAGATCTCTCGAGCTGTACTGGTGTCCGGTCCGGGCTTGGGGTGGGCAGGGTGGGGAGGGGGAGGGACGGAGGGACTCGAGACAGGCTGGGAAGAAGGATGGGAGGGGGAGGGGTGGAGGTAAGGGGAGGGGTGGGGGCAGTGCTTGGCTTGCCCCCCCCCCCCCCGGCTTGCCCCCAGCCTAGGGTCTGCAAAGAGACCCAGAGGAGGGGCAGGGAGAGAAGAGCGTTTCTGGGAACCGCTCCTGGGCCCCTCCCCCCCTCCCCCCCAGAGCAGGAGGCTGCTGGGAGTTCCTGAGACGCTGGGTTTCCTCATTTCACTCTGCGGCGACCTCACCTGCTTGCTCAAGGCCATCAGAGCCCCACGATATGCAGGTTCACATGGCTTCACGCTGTCCCTCCGCGGGACCGGGCGGGGCCCCCTTGCAGCCAGCCAGAGCCCCTGCCGGAGCCCCCCGGGGGGCACACAGACTCCTCCTTGGGTCCAGGCACGATTTCGCAGATGAGTAACCAGATGCCCGTGCAGGACTCTGCTACTCCACCACCTGCCCTGCAGCCCAGAGCCAGGCCAAGCGTCAAAACCAACATCCCCTCTGCCGTGTGCTAACCACAGCTCACCAGTTTTCTAACTTCAGGGTCGAGAAGCCTGAGACAGGAGGGCCAGGCAGCCTGGGAGCCGCCCCTGCAGGGCCCGGGAGGGCAGGCCGAAGTCCAGCAGAAGCCCCAGGCCTGCTGTGGGGCCTTTCAGGGAGGGGCTAGGGGGTCCTAAGTCTGCAGGGGGAGTGGGCCTGAGGTGGAGGAAGACTTCAGTCCAGATGCGCGGGGTGGGCAGGAAGGGGCTGGTTACTCACCTCTCCCTGCGTCACGCAGGGCCTACGGGTGGCGTGGAACTGGTTGGAGCAGAAGCAATGGGATCCAGCCTAAGTAGCTGTCAGACAGGCTCTGTGGGCAGGGAGCTTCCTGGTCCCAGGGAGTGTGGGAAAAGTGCTCTCCTAGCCCTGCAACCGCACTCCCCCTGGACCCACTCCCAGCCCCGGGGCGCTCACAGCCTCTCAGAGAAACTTGCTGAAGTTCTTCTGGGTGAGGCTTATCTGAGCAGGGCTGGGGAGGAGGGCTTCTCAGAGGAGGTGACACCTCTGCAGAGTCCTAAGGATGAGCTGGCAGGATCCAGGGGGCTGGAGTCCCCCCTACCACCACCACACACCCACTGCCTGGCGATGGGCTGCAACACGGGCGTGTACAGGCGTGTGTGTGTGCACGTGGGTCTGCGTGTGTGGGAGAGGGCAGACAGAACCCAATACGTGGGACGCATAAGGAAATGATACACAGATTGCAAGCACGTAGGCTGGCTCTGCGTGCCGTGGAGCTGTGGCAGGGTCCTAAGCTCTTCTGTTCTAGAAGGAACCTCTAGCTGATCAGGGACCAAAGGGGGTGGGCCAGTGTAGAGACACTTCTGCAGTCCTGAGAGGGGGGACGTGGACTTGGGTAGAAGGTGGCAGCAGAGCGGGAGAGTCTGCAAAGCCGGGAAAGGAGCAGCTGACGGAGTGTCTGGGTGGTGTCCGTCAGCCGGGAAGGAACCAGGGTGTGAGTATGGGATCTTGAGGGGAGAACCTGCTGGGGCTCAGTGCTCGAGGGGGTGGAGACGTGGGTCACACACAGGTGCAGGAGCGTGGGGTCTGAGCTGGGGGTACCACAGGGCGTCTTCTGCATCGAGGTAGTAGTATTTAGGGCCCTGACTCAGGACGAGATGAACGCAGGAGGGGTTGATGCGGGTCCAGGGCACAGTGCCTGTTACCCTTACTATTCCCCGAGGGGCCCACCTCAACGTCACCTCTTCAGGGACGCCAAGGAGGTTTTGGCTGGGGCAGGACCAGGGCTGGGGGCAGGTCTCCGCCAGAGCTTACCTTCCCAGCCCAGGTGAGGCACAGTTTCGGGCCTCGGCCAGCAGGAGGGTGTCCAGACCCCACAGCAGCACCTGTGCCCCTCACAGCATCCCCAGGAGCTCAGACTCAGCTTGGTAGCTGTCCTTGAAGTCGCATCCTTACGAGGGGCGCCCCAGCCCACCGCAGGCACCGGGGGCCTGGCCTCAGTTTGTGGGCACCACCTTGGAGGTAGTTGGGTTAAGGGTCTGGGAGGGCGGGTGCAAAGTCCCTCTGCAGATGCCACAGGAGGGGCTGGGCTGGCAGGTGCCGAGAAACCTTCCAGAACTGGAGTCTGTGACGAGGCTCCTGGGGTTGGAGTCTGGGCAGGGGCTTCTCGGAGGAGGGGGCAGGGGCTGGGCCTTGTGTTGGTTCCGACTCAGCCCGTGGGTGGGTTTGTGGGATTGAGGCCTTCAGGACATGGCCTGGCCACATCCCCAGAGGAGGCTCTGCCAGCCAAAGGGGGCTTCTCTGCTGGCCTCTAGTGATGCAGGGACCCCTGGCCCCAGCGTCCAGGCAGAGGGAGGGCAGCAGGCTGCACAGGCCTGGGGTCCCACCTCTCACCCAGAAGCTCCGCCCTGCACCTGGCCCAGTGCTGGGATGCAGGGTCCCACGTGGTGAGGTGTGGGTCACTCAGTCCAGGGGCTCATGCCAGCCGATGGCCACAGCTGAGAGAGAAAGAGCCTTGACGGGGAAGCAGGGCCGAGAAGATTGCTGGAGGTGGCCTCAGGGAGAGAGGCCTGTGTACCGGAGACCCCGGGGCCCTCAGGTGATGGCTGGGGTACACTGTGGGATGGCGTGTCCCCCTTCTAGCAGGACCAGAGGAGAGGAGGACCAGGGGACCTTGCTCTTGGGACCCTCAAGGAGGTGCCAAAGGCCCCGCTTGCCTGGGACGTGGGGCTTTCCATGTGGAAACAGGAACTGTCCTGGAGAAGCCCGGCCAGCTGGTCACCCTCCCTCTCGGGTCCCTGGAGGCCAGACAGACTCACGCTGGGCCTTGACCTACAGGAAGGAAGGAAAGACGCTGGGGTGGGCGACAGCCCGGGCAGCAGAGCAGGGGTGGGCACTGCAAGGTCGCAGGCCCCGTCTCCAGGGCCCTGGAGGAACACCTTACCCCAAGTTCCATACTTGGGCAAGAACTACAGCTTCAACGGAGAGGTGTCCATCCAGGAAGGCGTGGAGGGGGGAGTGGCTAGCAGCTGGTGGTCTGGCCTGGCTAGGGCCTGGGTGGGGGGTGGTGAGAGGGCAGAAGGGCAGCCTGGAATCAGGAAAAGACGAGCCTTCCAACTTCATGGGAAAGCAGGGCTCAGAGACAGTAGTCATACACCTGTTCACCAGGCTGGGAGGGCGGAAACCGAGGCAGGACACGTGGCATGGATGCACTCCTCTCCATGTGCTCCTGGTGCCTCAGTCCCCGAAAGAGGCACAGGCCCGAGGGACCCGGAGGGGCCCCACATTTCCCCGAGCACCACCTCCTCCGGTCCTGGTCCCTCATCCCCCACTAGAAGGGACCGCCCCATGTTCTGACCATCCATCCCACACACCTCTACCCATCGGGAAGAAGCAGGAAGGACTTCCAGGACCCCAGAAGAGAAGTCACAAACCCAGGCACCCGTTCTTACCCCGGAGAACCCCCCTGGCCGGCACCAGTGCCTCCCCCTGCCGGAGGACACTGTCAGAGAGCCTGGCTCTTTGGTCTCTGTTGGCAACAGCCACACTGACACCTCAGGAGGTGACAAGCAGCAGCTTCCCTTCTGGGCACCCTGGGACCTGGTGGGGGGGTTTCTGGGGCCCCTGCTGCCTCCCACCCCGGCGCTCTGGTCCGATGCCCAGCTCGGGGGGCGGCCAGGTCTCACACGCATTTTGCAAACCGGAGAAGCATGAAGGATAGCCACGGCCTCCCGCCCTATCCCTTCCACTGGGACTCAGCCCTGCTGGATGGACAGTGAACACAGACGAGGGCACAAGTCAGACACCCCTGGCCCAGGCCCTGATTTGACAGTCGAGGAGGAGGGGCTGCCCAAGGTCACACCGCCAACAGTGACCGAGCCGGGACCAGACTGGCTCTGCAGGCAGCCCTGCTGGGCCAGCAGCTCCACAGCTTACCCGGCTTTGACAAGCATCTCATCCTCTCAAGCCTCAGTTTCCCCATCTGCAAAATGGGACAATGCTAATTCCTCCCTCGTAGGATACATGTGAGGATTAAATGAGGCAACCTGCACGTAAATCGCGTGGCCGGGGCGGCTGCCTGGCACAGAGAGGGTGTGTTGCCAGCAACAGCAGGGTACCGACCAGGGATGCCGCTGAGCACCGGGCATGTGTGCAGCCGGGCGAAACAGCCTGTGTTCCATGAAGACAGACCCACCAGTCGCTGTGATGTGTGTCCCACAGACCCCCTGGGTCGCGTGGTAGCACTGTCCAAGCTGCTTGTTACGTAAATACTGCTTCATCCTGTCTGACAATTTATTAGGGAACTGCACATGATTTGGGGGTACAAATGCCTTTGTTGGGGTTGGAGTCTCCCTGCCAGCCCACACTCCTGGGCTCAGAGCAAATGTCCACTTTTCATTACAGAGGCAGCTGGTGGGGTCCTCAGTGCTCGGCTGTGCCCTGCCCACCCCTCTAGGTCTGGAGGGAGAGACCGATGATGCAGAGGGTGATGCCTCTTCTCAAGGAGGGGGCCCCTGTGCCAGGCACATAGGACATGGCCTCCGAGCCTCATCAGGAGCCTTACAGATGAGAAAGCAGAGGCACAGAGAGGTTAAGCGATTTGCCCAAGGTCACACAGCCAGGAAGAGGCAGTCACTCTGCTCAACTCCAAAGCCCACAGAGTTGCCCGTCGACCAGGCAGCGCCCACTACCTTGCCCCCTGCCCCATTCCTCTTGCTGTGCGAAGATGCCACCGGCAGGAATCTGGGCCCGCTGGCACCCTGGGGGCAGCCGTGGGCTGTGGCCATACCCTCCTGTCCCCCCAGCAAGGACCTGCTGCCTCTCACCCCCCACCTGCACTCCAGGCCATGAGGCACCTCCTGGCACCATCCTCCGAACTCCCCTCCCTCTTCTTCCTCTCACCCCCCATCCCAGGCTCCCTGAGCCCTCAGGACTGGCCTCTCCCAGGCTTGCAGCCTCTGCTGGCGCCCCGTCATTGCCGCTTCCCTGACTCTTCCTCACCTCGCTCCCAACTGCTGGTCCTGGCACCTGCAGCCACCACTCAACCACAGGACCCTGGACCCCCAGCTAGAACCCTCTGGGGCTCCCTGGTGCCTTCGGGATGTAGCCAGCTCCTGGGCCAGATGGGTCCCCAGGCCCTGCAAACCTGCGACCCTCTCCAGCCTCCATCCAGCCCCCACCCAGTCCATTCCCTGCTCCCTCTCCAGGCACCAGCTGCGACGGGCCGTGGAGGCCTGCAAGGCCTGGGCATGGCCACCTCCCTGCCTGGGCCCCCCTCCGTTCCCAGACTCATCATCCTCACCCCAAAGCTGGGGTGGCCCCTGCTGGGGGCTCCTGCTGTATCCCACTTCCCACCATCATAGCACACCTGTCCCGGTAGCTGTGGAGGTTCAGGGTTTGTGCCTGACCGTGGGCAGCTTGGAGGCGGACCCCAGGCCTTCCCTGGCGGCCCACAGGGTTCCCTTAGGGTGTGGGCTTATTTTTGGGGGTGTGGACAGCTGATGGAGATTGTGGGGCACACGCGTCCCTTCAAGCCTGCTGTCTCATCTGCTGTCCCCCCAGCCAGGCACTTCTGCCCAGATGCCCGCTGGGCCTTAGCCCCCAGCCCAGACATGGGAGTTATAGTTACTGGTTTGGTCGTTGATGTTGTCAGGTGGGCCAGAGTCCAGTTCCCCGATCAGGCCTGAAACCCGGGCCCCCCCCCAGTGAAAGTGCCCCATCCTAACCACTGGGCCACCAGGGAATTCCCCAGGTGTGCCCCGCAAGGGAAGGTCCGCGTGCGGCCCCCCAGGCCCAGCAGCGGGGGTGGGCAGGGGCGTGCACCACCAGGGAATTCCCCAGGTGTGCCCCGCAAGGCAAGGTCCGCGTGCAGCCCCCCAGGCCCAGCAGCGGGGGCGGGCAGGGGCGGCCAGGTGCAGGCCTTACAGAGAGATCCAGTGACCCGACCGGCGGCACCGATGGCGCGAACAAGGCAGAGGGCGCTGGGGTGAGGCCGGGCCCCTGCAGGACCTGGCAGGAAAAGGAAGAGGAGGGGCTGAAGGGCAGCCGAGGGGAGGGGGGAGGGGGGAGGGGAAGAGAAGGGGCGAAGGGGAGGGGGGAAGGCGAGGAAAAGGGACGCGGACGGGGGAGGGGGAGGGGCGGCTGAGGCCCTCACCTGGGTTCTGTGGCCTCTTTGTCTCTCCCCTCCTTGGCTCCCTGGCCCCCTGCCCACCCTGGAGACAGCAGAGGCCGCACGCTCTTTACCGCTAAGGTGTGAGGGACACCCCTCACCCCAAGCACCTTGGGGTGCTGGAAATTTTTTGAAACTGAGGCTTCCCCCTCCACAGCCTTGACTGGCCACAGTGGGCAGACCTCACCCCAGTCTTAGACTCGAGGAGACTCAGGGTCACAGAGAGTGAGGCCCTTGGCCAAGGCACCCACGGGGAGAGGAAGAGTGAGGTGGGCAGGCAGGCGGCAGTGGGGGGAGGGGGTGGCTGGAGGCTGCGCAGGGTCCGCCCTCCACTTTCCGGCCCCAGTGGGCTGCGTGGGCGGGCTGCTGGAGGTGGTGCCCTTTGTGGACACCAGGGGGCAGCAGGCCCCCAGTTTGGGGCCTCAAGGCTGCTGCCGGCGGGTGGGGAGGCGGCCTGGGCTGGTCTGGCCGGGGGCCCAGGGGCTGCCGCTCACATTGAGGACGGTTGTGGTCCCCCTGCCCGGGCCATTGGGGGAGGGAGGGGACAGGCACCGCTTCTGCTGAGCCCCTACTCTTTGCAGCCCTGGCTTGGCCGGGTTGTCTTACTTTCACCTCCTGGCCTCTGTCCTGATCAGCTGCTGCTCACCTTGGAAACGCTGCGGGGGCGGGGGGGGGGGGGGGGGGGGCGGGGGGGGGCGGCCGGGGGGAAGTTGGGCAAACGTGGGGAGTGAGTGGATAGGGGAGCGGACAGAGTGGTGAGGGCTGTCCTCCTCGCCTGACCGTGGGCGGGCAGCAGGCAGGCGGCTGCTCCCTCATCCTGCCCTGACTTGCGGTGGGAGCCTGCTGGGGGTGTCCCAGTGCCTGCCAGTACTAGGTGCTCAATTAATGTCTCGCATGAAGTCTCTCCTGAAGCCTAGGAAGGCCCTGCCTCTTGTTCCTCCATGGCTGCGGGGGTCCAGGTCCTGCTGTGGGAGGGCTGGGGACCATCACATCTCCTCCCTGGCATTTCAGCTGCTCTGAACGCCACGCGGAGGTGTTGGAAGCAGGGTGGGAGAGGGGGTCCCTGGTGTACCCTGTGGGTAGAAGATGCTGACTCACAGGGGACCCCACTAGCTCAAGAAGACTAGACAGGAAGTTGGGGGGCATGGTGGGCATGAGGTCTGGGAAGGGGGGGTCATCTGCTCATCTCCGATGTGCTTTTCTTGCTGTTTCCCTGGCAAGGTGAGCCTCTGGCCCAGGGGACCGTCCAGTCTGTGTCCTGCGGGTGGGGAGCCGGTGGGACTCAGAGCTGTGGCCACAGAGGGTGTCTGAGCCAGGCCCTGAGATCTTCCTCGGTGCCTGCCCCCCCCCCCCGGGACACCTCCTCAGCCCTGGGAGGGTCTGTCTGGAGCCTCGGATGACCAGTGGTCCAGGGGCTCCTGGGACTTTGAGGACTGAAACCAGCAAAGTCCCAATTAAGGCGGGAAGAGGGGTTCCCCCTGCTTGAGACCCCCGGGGTCGGGGGAAGCAGCCCCGCTCTATGTTGGAGATGGGGCGGAGGAACTCTCACGTCCAGGGCTGTTCCTGTTTCCCCGCTCCTCCCCCGGGGCTGCCCAGCCCCTCCCACCGATTCAGGGTGGGGGGGAGTGAGGACCCCGGCCCCGACCCTGAGTACAAGGCAGTCCCTGTAATCGGAGCTTTGGATTCACGTTGTGTGGCTTGCGGACAGTCACCGGAGGGAGGCCGGCACCTGCGGAGGACGTGCCTGGCAGCCGCCCCGAGAACAGCCCCTCCTGGGGGGCCGGGGGCGGGGCGAGCCAAGCGGCGGGAACTCGGTGCGGGAGGAACATTCTCGCTGCGCGCGGGGTGCTGGGCCCCTGCCAAGGGCGCCAGGAAACCTCCCCCTGTGCGTGCGGGCGCGCAAGCACAGAGCTGGGCCGATCCGCCTGTCGCTGGGGGCTGGCTGGTTAATCTTTAACTCTCCCTACCCCTCGGGGCCTCCAGGCCCCATCTTACGGAGGAGAAGGTGAGGCTCAGAGGGGCAGCGGCCTCCCCAGGGGACCTGCCAGGCCGGCCCAGGGCCTTGGTGAAGTGCGCCGCTGGGTGACGTGCTTTGACTCCCCGGGCACACTGGGTGAGCTGGTGGGGCGGTGAGGGCCTTACCCTGGTGGGCGGGAGGTGGACAAGCTGAGATCTGCACGTGGAAAGGCCGACTTGGCTGGGCAGGAGCTCGGTCACCTCCCTGGTAGGATGAACCCCAGGGGTCAGCCATCCCGGGGGAGGGCCATACACCCACATGTGCCCGCCCCTGGCTCCAGGGCTCGCGGGGGTGTCAGGGGACGTTAACTTCGGGACCCTTGACTTGTTTCCTCTCCCGCTTTTGTGCCTACCGGCCCCTCATAGCAGTCAGGTGGAGGGGCTCAGGGCTGGGCCAGAGGCACAGATCAGCTGCCGTTGAGCGCTGGGTGATCGCAGGCAGGTTGCTTAACCTCTCTGAGCCTCAGGCTCCTCCCTTGGCAAATGGGCATCAAAACGCCTCCGTCTTCAGGTTCTTGGAATGATTAGAGGCAAGGAGGCCAGCCTCAGTGCAGGGCAGGCTCGAGGTAGCTACTGTGGTCGCCAGTTGTCATGTCCTTCCAGACTCCTCAGACAGGGCAGTACCCTGGATAGCAATCGGAGAGCTGTGGGAAGGGAAGGGCACAGACACAGAGGCCCCTGCAGGGTCCCCAGAAGCACTGCTGGGGGTGGGTCCTGGCACACCCACTGCCCCAGTGGGTCCCCAGGAGAAGGGAGGTTTGGGGCAGCCAGAGAGGCCGGTGGTGCCGAAGTCAGCCACCAGGGGGAAGCACGCGGCTGAGGATGGCGTTTCCCTGCCACCAGAGACCAGGTTCGGCCACTCATTCCGGCAAGCATGTTTCTCCTCCCTGGAAAAAAAGCCCACAGTATCCACCGACTGTGGGGTGTTGTGAGGACTAAACGCCCCCCGCATCGGGCCTTAACCACTGTAAAAGCTGGAGCAAGTCCTTGAATCTTCCTGAACCTTCCTTTCCTCACCGGGATATACCCGTGCCACATATGTGAGTCAGGGGAAGTAGTGTCTGTACCGGATGACTCTCACTGTTTAGTGACTGAAGATGCAATGAAAGTTTCTCACTCCCGTCCTGGTCAGGTGGGTGTGCAGAAGGCGCCTTGGGTCTGGTGGTTCGGCTCCACGTGGGCTTTCAGGGCTCCTGGCGCTGCAGGCTCTGCTGTCCCCAGGGGCCCCCCTCCCCCCCCCGCCCACGCCCCCGCCAGTGGGGAGGGGAGGAGGACCGCTTGGCTGATTTTGATGGGCGCTGCCTGGAAGTGGTGCAGAGCACCCCTGCTCACGTCTGTGGCCCCCGTCGCAAGGGGGTTGGGCACGTGGGCTTTCTGTGTGCTTACAGGAAAAGGCAAAGGTTTGGTGAGCTCGTAGCTTTTACTCTGCTGCTCCTAGGCTGGATGAGGTGAGAGCTACAGAGATGCACCTGCAGGATACCAGCAGGGGGCCTGGCGCTTAGGACCCCCACCCCCCACCCCCCGCTGCAAATAGGCTCCCCGTTGCTGCACATGCAGGATTTGCGGGCGTAGGGTAGCCCCGCCCCTCCCTGGTTCTGCTGTCTGCACAAACATTGTTCCTTTCAAATGCTTCTTTCCTTTGGATACATTTTAAGTTACAAAAGCAGATCCTGGCTGTTGTACCTAGACACATATTTGCTTGTCCAGAGCCCCTTGGGGCGGAGGGCTGGGCCTCCTCTCAGTGCTGGCGGCTCCCAGCCCTCCCCACCATCCGTCCCTGGTGCAGGGAGGGACCCAACCTACTACTGGGAACAGCAGGTTCAGTAAGCCAGTGGGTACCATCCTGGATCGAATTCAAGGTCACAGACTCAGAAGGTCACCTCCCTGCCCTAATGAGGTGACTGAGCGAGGAGGTGTCCCCATGGCCCCTGGAGAAATATAACTAGGACACCAGGCAGCTGGGGGTGGCCCTGGCAGCTGACCCAGCCTCTGTGCCTCCAAGCCTCCAGCTCTCCGTTCCCTCCCCCGTAAAACAGGTGAGGCCCAGCAAGGGATCTGCGGAAACCATCCTGTGCAGGGCTCGGCTGGCTGAGGGCCCCACAGCTGCCACGCTATGTGACCCAACATGTATGGGACGCCCACTTCCAGTCCTTGGCGACGGGACTCCAAGTCACATGCTGTTGGGCTTGTCGCTGGGGGGGCCCCGGGACCCATCTGCCTGAACTCAGCTGGCACCCATGGGGGTGTCTCGTGTGCACCGAAGGCAGTCGGGATGGCCCTCCCAGGCCTGTCCTCGGGCCAGACCGTGCACGCGCAGGGCAGGGTCGCAAGAGGCCTGGTGCAGGGTCAGCTCCCATAGGTTATGAAGCGCGCACTAGGCCCCCTGCCCTTGGGGGCAGGGCACACAGGTGTTCATACCATGGGGCAGCCCTTGCCAGGGATGAGAGTGCTGGCTCCCCTGGGTGCCCAGAGCAGGGCTGGGAGTGCGGTGGCTTCAGTCTTGTCCGAAGGGAGATGGCCTGGAGGCTGAGCCTGGGCCGGGGGTTGGCTCCTTCCCCGGCCTGCCCTCCCAGATGGCTGAAGTCACGGCATCCTGACCTCTTGGGAAATCCTGGGGGCCATGTGGTTCCATGTTTGGTGGTCACTACCCACTGTGGCCCTGTGCATATGGCCTCTGGGGAGACTGGTGTGGCCGTGGCACTAGGGTGGGGCAAGGCCCTGCCTCCTAACTCCAGGCCAGGTGATATCAGCCCCACCCAAGGGGTCCACAGGGCCAGGGGAGCCTCTGTCATCTTATTTTCCCGAAGATAAAAAGTTGTACTGGACTTCCCTGGTGGCACAGTGGTTAAGAATCCGCCTGCCAGTGCAGGGGACACCGGTTCGAGCCCTGGTCCGGGAAGATCCCACATGCCGCGGAGCAACAAAGCCCGTGCACCACAACTGCTGAGCCTGTGCTCTAGAGCCCGCGAGCCACAGCTACTGAGCCTGTGTGCTACAACTACTGAAGCCCGTGCGCCTAGAGCCCGTGCTCCGCAACAAGAGAAGCCACTGCAACGAGAAGACGGCGCGCCACAACGAAGAATAGCCCTGCTCACCGCAACTAGAGAAAAGCCCGCGCAGCAACGAAGACCCAACGCAGCCAAAAATAAATAAATTAATTAAAAAAATTTGTACCAACTGTACTTGTGGAAAAGTTGGAATAGAATGCACAAAAAAGAGGAAAGAAATATAACACGAATCATCAACTTTGCATCCACTTTGGTCCTGCTGTCAAGAGCCGAGACTGGCAACGTGCCCTGTCCCTTAGCTGGGCTGATGGCTTCTTCTGCTGGCCTTCATCCCAAACCTTGCCTCCACAAGCCTCCTCCAGGACACGTCTGCATGCTAGCAAGGAGTCCCGTCCCTGAAGGGACCTGGAAACCACCTGACCCTGCGGGGGAGGCAGGCAGGTTGGGTTGGGTCGGCCCCAGCTCCTTTCTCACTGGGCTCGTGGGCTCACCCAGGACAGGGGCTGGGAGCTCAGGGCCCTGCTGGGCCCTCCAGCAGGAGCTTGGCCGTCCCCCTCCCCACCTGAGCTGCTGGAGGCATTTCCTAGGCCCCCAGCGCTGGGACAGGCTGGGCCAAGGACATAGCTGCAGAAAGTTACAGTCTCCTGTGGCCTGGCCCCGATGGGATGGCCACTGGGGAGAGCCAGGGGCCACACCAAGAAGCGGGGGAGCAGGGTCATAGGCCTTGCCGGGCAGGTCCTTCCCTTTCTGGGCTGGCTTCTTTTCTCCCTGACACTGTGGTAGGGCCCACTGGCTCGCATGCCCTGTCATTCATTCTTGGGTGTGTACTTTCCCAACCAACACGTTTCCTGGGCACAAATGAGGGGGTGCTAGCCTTCCAGGATGGAGACACAGAGGCGCAGCTCCTATAAGCAGCTGGACCAGGGCTGCCTGGGCGCCCTCGTGGCTGCTCTCTGCTGCCCCCCCCGCCCCCACCCCATCTGGCGGTTCCCTGTGTGACAAGGGATAAGCCTGGCCGGGAGGATCAGCGTGCACAGTCAGGGTCCCAGGCTGGGCAGGGCCAGCCCCACCCTAGTGGAGAAGCCCTCAGCGCCCTGTCCAATAGCCAGCCAGCCAACCCCCGGCCTGGCCAAGCCTGAAGTGGCCGAGCACCCAGTCAGTGACGTAGCTCAGGATGTCACAGGGCGCATAGCTCAGGATGGGCACGGCCAGTTTCCCATCCACCGCGCAGGACTTACGGCCCCAAGGGCTACAGTCTCCAGACCCTGGCTCCAGGCGACTGTGGGCCAGCTCTCAAGGTGTCTGCCACTTCGCCCTTGGAGAAAGAGCGGAGCAGAGCCTCCCTCCCCCGGCCCCCCAAACTCCTCTCCCCGCTCACTCGTGGGCCTTAGGTCTAGCAGGTGTGTTAGGGCTCCAGGTGCGCGGAACCCTGCCAGGCACACAAGCCTCGGGCGCAGCAGGCCGCGCGGGGGCAGCCGAAGACCCTATCTAGCTCCAGCCAGGGACGAGCTGGCCGCGGCGGGTTAAAGGCCCGTCAACTGGCGCGGGAGGCCCAAGGGCGAGCGCGGGCGGCGGGGCTGGGTGCCCCCGGGGGGGCGAGTCGGGCCAGGCCGAACGCCGGTCTTGCCGGGGGTCGTCGCCCGCCGCGCCCGGTAGGGCGCGCCAGCAGGGGTGGGGGGGGCGCCCGCGCCACCGCCGCCGAGCAGCCCCCGCCTGCAGACAAAGGAGCCGGCGGGGGGCGGGAGCGGGGGCGGGGGTGGGGGTGGGGTGGGGGTGGGGGGGGGGATGGGGCGAGGGGGCGGGGCGCCGCGGTGTCACGTTACCGCCCGCAGCGCCCTTTAACTCCGGCCCCGCCCCGCGCACCGCCCCCTCCCCCGCCGCTGCGCGCGCCCCGCGCCCCGCCAATCGGCCCTCGCGCCCCGCCCCGCCCTCGGGTGGGTGTGTGCGCAGGGCCAATGGGCGGCGGGCGGGGGCCGGACCGCCGGAGGGGCGGGGGCAGCGCGGCGCCGGCCAATCGCCGCGGTGTTGTTGAAACTGAAAATACTACATTATGCTAATAGCAGCGCGGCCCGTGCGCGGGGGGGTGGGACCCTCGCGTATAAAGGGGCGCGCGAGGACTGGGCGTTCCACAGGCCAAGTGCTCTGCGCTCGGTGGGTGCCAGCCAGGCCAGGGCTAGCCGAGCGAGCGAGGACAGGCACCCGAGGGGGCGCGGCCGCCGGCCGGACGACACAGCGAGCGAGACTCAGGAGCAGTCCACGGCCCGACAGCCAGGTAGCCGCCGCGCCGCCCTCCCAGCGCGTCCCTTTGCAAATGCAGACTCCGGCGCGCGGGGTCTCACTTGCGCCCGGCCTCCGCCCTCCTTTCCTCTCTTCCTCCTCCTCCTCCTCTCCTCTCCTCTCCCGCCGCCCGGCCCGCGCAGCCCCCGGAAAAGTCCGATGCGTATCTCCGCAGCGCGTCGGCAATGGAGCGCCTGGTCGCCCGCCGCACCTTTCCCCTGTTCGCGCGCACCAGCGCTTGCCGCAGCCTCTTCGGGCCCGTGGACCACGAGGAGCTCAGCCGCGAGCTGCAGATGCGCCTAGCCGAGCTGAGCGCCGAGGACCAGCGTCGCTGGGACTACAACTTCCAGCAGGACGTGCCACTGCGGGGCCCCGGGCGCCTGCAGTGGACCGAGGTGGACAGCGACTCCGTGCCCGCCTTCTACCGCGAGACGGTGCAGGTGGGGCGCTGTCGCCTGCTCCTGGCGCCTCGTCCCCGCCCGGACGGCGCGGGCGATAGCCCGCCCTCCGGGCCGCCGGCCGATGAGTCCCTCGACGGCCTCGGGGAGGCGCCGGCGTCGCCGTCCAGCGGCCCGTCCGTAGCGCCTGCCCCGGCCCCGGCCCCGGCGCCGCAGGAGAGCTCTGAGCCGGAGGCGGTCCCGCCGCCGCGCAGCCAGGAGCCCCTGGCCGAGCCGCCGCACTCAGGGATTTCGGGGCGCCCCGCGCCGGGCACTGCCGCCACTGCCACCAACACCAACGCCGCCGCCGCCACTGCCGCCGCCGCTGCCACCACTGCCGCCGCCGGAGGCGCCGCGATCAAGAAGCTGTCCGGGCCTCTCATCTCCGGTGAGTCCCGCGCGGCCCCGCCCCAGCCCGGCCCGGCCCTGCTTTGTCCGGCCGGCCGGGCTCCCAGGCCCTCGGGGGCCTCTCTTGGTCCCCGCCTCCTCCGTGGCGTTAAAGGGCCCGCAGCGCGCGGGGCGAGGCAGCGCCCGCACCCCGTCCCCGCCCTGTTGTTGTGCTCCGGAGAGGTTCGCGCGGGAGGGTTGGGAGGGCGCGCTCTGGCCCCCTCCGAGCGCGATCCTCGCCCGGGCCACTGGAGACCCTCTTCGGGCGCGGCCCGGCGCGGCGATCGCGGCGCGGAGGGGGTTAAGCGCGGCGGTAGCCCCGGGGGGCTTGGCCGCGGGACAAGGGGAAATGCTTACACAGCACATTGCGCGGCGACGTAAACAAAGCTGACCCGCCGCGGACCTCGGCGCGGGCGGGGACGGCGCCCCCCCACCGGCCGCCCAGCCGCCCGCGCCTCCTCCCGGCACCCTCTTGGGCTCCCCGGCCGGCCCCGCCCTGACCGGCCGCGCGCGCTGTGGCCCGCAGATTTCTTCGCCAAGCGCAAGAGACCCGCGCCCGAAGCCAAGGCGTCGAACGAGGTTCCCGCGGGATGCGCCGCGCCCGGCGCCGCTCCAGCCGTCGGCTCGGCTGAGCAAACCCCGCGCAAGCGGCTGCGATGAGAGGTGAGCGCGGCAGACGGGGCGGGCGGGGAGGGGCGTCCCGCGGGGTCCCGGCGGCCAGTCTGTCGCCGCTCGCTCACCGCACCTCTCTCCCGCAGCCTCGCGCCCAACGAGCCCCGAGGGAGCCCGCTGGGCAGCGGACAGGAGAGGAGCGCTGGGCCTCGGCTGGGACCGTCCATGTAGCAGCAACCGGCGGCAGCTGCCACGGAGCAGCGTTCGGTTTTGTGTTTAAAGTTTGAAAACTGTGCAATGTATTAATAACGTCTTTTATATCTAAATGTATTCTGCACGAGGAGTACACTGGTCCCAAGGTGTAAAGCTTTAAGAGTCATTTATATAAAATGTTTAATCTCTGCTGAAACTCAGTGCAAAAAAATGAAAAAAGAAAAAAAAAAGGAAAAAAGGAAAAAAACATGTATATTTGTACAAAAAGTTTTTAAAGTTATACTAACTTATATTTTCTATTTATGTCGAGGCGTGGGCCGCTCTGCCACGCGCTAGCTCGGTTATTGGTTATGCCAAAGGCACCTCACTCGCATCTGGTTATCGACAAATGTAAATTTATTTTTTATAGCGGACTCTGGGGGGAGGGGGTCGCTCACAAGCTGTAGCTGCCGTACAAGCCCATCTAGCTTGCAGTCTCTTCGCGCTTTCGCTGTCTCTTTTTACTATTATGATTATTTTAAACTTGAAGACAAATCTGTTAAAAGAAAAAAAAAAAGAAAAAAAAAAGAAAAAAAAAAAAGGTTCCTGAGCCGTCTGCACCACTGCCCCGGCTCCTCGTCCGCCGGGTTCTAAATAAAGAGGCCGAATAATGCTGCAGCTCAGCTCCGTGTGTGCTTGTACCGCCTCCAGCTTTCCCCTCCGGCGCCCCCAAATGTTAGGGAGTTAGAACCCGGGGGCAGCCCTAAAGGGAGGGAGGGGGGCTTTCTCCTGGCAGGGCTGGCCCACGCCCACCTGCTCCAGGGCCCTAATTTAGGGATGAGCGGCCCCGCCCTCGCTCTGCATTTATCACATGCACACACGCGCGCGCGCGCACACACACACACACACACACACACACACACACACACACGTGTGCAGGGCTGTACACGGAGACCAGGGCTCACTGTTTCCCAGGCTCCAAGGAGACCACCCCAGCTGCCCTGGGCCGAGCCCCAATGGGACTCAGGTGGGCACCTGCGGGGACTGGGCCGGTCGCAGGCCCGGAGAGGGCGAACCTGAGCCTGAAATTCTTCAGGCCCCGCCCAAGGTGGACCCCAACGGCTCCAAAGTCCTCCGCTTCGTGGGCCCCGGTGTCCCCCAGGGTGGGGCCGCAGGACCGCAGATGTGTTCTGGCCTCTTCTCTCGCCCACGGTGGGGGAGGGGCAGCCTGCAGGCCTGCGGGGAAGAAGGGAGGGGGAGGCCAAGAGGAAGGGCCCAGGGGCAGGTGGGGGTGGGGAGGGATGAGATGCGCCGCAGCTTCGGTGGAAAAACTCGAGGCCGGATCCACCCGGGCACCCACCAGCCTTCTAGTTTCCAAGTGCTCCCTTTTAGTCAAAAGGCGAGGTTTATTTTTTTTTTTATAGCTGACCTATAAACCTCTGAAAATTATGGCTTACAATGGAAAGGGTGGTGTAAAATAGCAAAAACGGACGGCTAGCAGTATTTTTGCTGGTGCCTTGGGCCTGGGGAAGCGGAGCAGTGGTGGTGTATTTTTTTAAGTTAACAGTTTTGGGGCTGGTTGCGACACTGATGTCCCCCACGGATCAGGGTCAAAGACTCGGCTGAAGCCTCGATTTTGGAGATGCGTTTGGACATGCGATTCACTTCCCCTCCCCCGCAGCTGCCTGAAAGGGTGGGGAGGAGGGAAGTGGGACCGGCCCGAGGCCCAGCTGGGGCTGCACGCTGAGAAATACCTCCCCTGGGAAATGAGAGTAGGGGCCCCGCCGCCTTCAGCTCAGCCCGAGCACATCCTGGGAATTAGACCTGCCGAGATCTGACTTCAGGCTCTGCACCTCTCCTCTGGGGAGGGGGCCTCCCCCAGGCCTGCCTGTGTGACCAGGTGGGAGCTCAGCCTGGCTGAGCGGGAGGGAGGAAGATGGCGCGAGCTGGGAGTCCGAGGGCAGCGCACCCTGCTGGAGTGACCGTTCACACTGAGGACAGAGTCTGGCTGGGGGTGGGCACGTCCCCACCCCAAACTCAATGCGACCGGGCATCCTACCCGCCCCCCACCCCCTGACCCCGCTCTGCTGCTTACACCCCTAGCCCCCAGCACGGACCTGGGGATGCAACCCCTTGCTACCCAGCTTCCGGGTGTCACTCAGGGTGGCTTTCTCAAAAGCACCAGGGCCGTGTAGGGACGGGAAGGGGACACTAACGTCGTTTCTGGGGCCAGTTTCTCCCCCAGGCAGGAGCTCGCAGCAGAGACCCAGAGGTTGCCCTCCATAGGGAAAAAGCACTGGATTTTGAGTCACAGTGTGACCTGGGCAACTTCTTACGGACCAAGCTGGGAAGACAAAATGTAGGGCCGCTAACCATGAACCAATGATGGGACGATAAAGGGGCAGAGGCTGAGCAGGGACTGCCCCGGGCAGTGGTGGGCAGGGCGCTTTAGCTGGGTGTTTGGGGAAGCTGTGGGATGGGATGTCACCCATAGGGTGAGTGTAGTGGAGCCAGAGGGTCCTGATGAAGCTGGAGAGTAGGGCCGAGGGGGCCACTCGGGGGTCTCCCATGGCCCTGGCATGGCCTGCTGGTGCGTGTTGGGCTGGCACATGGTTTAAACATTATTCATTGTAAGAGTGCCTTTGAGGGTCTGCCTGCAGGGCCTCTCCACGCCCTGGTCTCCCACTGCTCTCCTGGACCTTCCTGATTCTGATGGGCTGGCATCAATCGCTGGACCTTGTCTGCAGGCAGTAGGGAGCCCTTGGGAAGACTGAAGCGGGGTGACAGAAGCTGAGGCAATTTAAGAAAGCATCCTAAGGCTGCCGGGAGGAGAACAAAGGAGGGGCCAGGGAGGGGCTACTGTGGCCGGCCACCCTAGCAGAGGTACCAGGTGGGCAAACGTTCCCAGTGCCTCCAGCACACCAGACACTGCTCTAGGCACCAGAGACACAGCGATGCATGAAACAGACACAATTCCCTGCTAGCAGGAGCTGCCTCTGTGGGGAGAGGTGACATAACCCGGGGCCAGGGGGCTATTGTTTAAAGCAGGCCATGCCAGGAAGCCCCCCTCCCACCCCCCAGCAAGTGCATCTGAGCTTGGCGGAGGTGAGGGGTGCAAGTCTTGAGGATTAACTGGGAGAAGGTAGTTTCAGCAGAGGGAGCAGCCAGTGCAAAGGCCCTGAGGTCTGGAGTGCTCACAGAATAGTGGACCAGAGGGGCCGGAGTGGGAGGTGGGGTGGGGGGATCTGGGAGGTATATTGGGAGGGAGAGCTGATGGGACTTGCTGATGGACTGGTCGGGGTGAGGCCTGAGGGGGACTGGAAAGTGGGGAAGCGGGGGAGACCTCTGAGGTTCCTGGTTCCATGTTAGTGTGAATGTGGGCCATGCTCAGAGCTGAGGAAGCCTTCCCAGAGAAGGGGAGAGCCCCTTCTTTTGGACGTAAGTTGTAGTTCAGGCTACCCTGCCCCGATTTCCACTCCCAGCCAGGCCCTGTGGACACCAGGACAGTCCTGTCCATGAGACATTAGCTTTCCACGTTACAGGGGAGGACAGCAAAGCCACTGGCCCAGGGTCACTGGCCAAGTGCCCAAGTCAGGACACAGCCCACGCTCCTGGCCCAATGGCTCTAGCTGCCCTCCCCCGATGCTGTCTCAAGAGCACTGTTTCTTTTTGTTTTTAAAAAAGTTTTTATAGGGCTTCCCTGGTGGCGCAGTGGTTGAGAGTCCGCCTGCCGATGCAGGGGACGCGGGTTCGTGCCCCGGTCCGGGAAGATCTCACATGCCACGGAGCGGCTGGACCCGTGAGCCATGGCCACTGAGCCTGCGTGTCCGGAGCCTGTGCTCCGCAACGGGAGAGGCCACAGCAGTGAGAGGCCCGTGTACCGCCAAAAACAAAACAAAACAAAACAAAACAAAAAAACCCAAAAAGTTTTTATACGTTATTTAAATATTAACGGAAGTCTATATTTTATATGAGTTCACTCTCCATGTTGGATATTGTATGGGTTTGGACAGATGTATAAGGACATGAATCCACCATTACAGGATCCTAAAGAGTACTTTCCTGCCCTAAAAATCCTCTGTAATCTGCCTGTTCATCCTTCCTCCCAGCCCCTGGCAACCACTGAACTTTTACTGTCTCCATAGTTTTGCCTTTTTCAGAATGTCATAGTGTTTGATTCCTACAATGTGGAGCCTTTTCTCATTGGCTTCTTTTTTCACTTCACTTCTTAAGTTTCCTCCAAATGAGCTTGATAGCTCATTTTATTTTTTATTTTTTTAATTTTTAAAAAATTTTTTGTTTTTGTTTTTTGGCGGTACGCGGGCCTCTCACTGCTGTGGCCTCTCCCGTTGCGGAGCACAGGCTCCGGACGCGCAGGCTCAGCGGCCATGGCTCACGGGCCCAGCCGCTCCGCGGCATGTGGGATCTTCCCGGACCGGGGCACGAACCCGTGTCCCCCGCATCGGCAGGCGGACTCTCAACCACTGCGCCACCAGGGAAGCCCTTGCTAGCTCATTTTAAAATATTTCTCAGTAATATTCCATCATCTGGATGGACCACAGTTTATTCAACTGTTCACCTACTGAAGGACATCTTGGCTGCTCCCAAGTTTGGGCAATTGTGAATAAAACTGTGCACATTTTTGGTGTGGAGCTAAGTTCTCAACTCCTTGGAGGAAATACCAAGGAGCACGGTTGCTGGATCATACGGTAAGAGTACACTGAATTTTGTGAGACACCGCCGAAGGCGCTGTACCATTTTTGCATTCCCACCAGCAGTGAATGAGAGTTCCTGTCCAAGACACTGTTTTTCAAACTTTTCTCCTGGGTGGACCACACTGACCACGAGTTTTTTTTTTTTTTTTTTAGAATGACCACGAGTTTTTAGGTGAATTCAAACAAACAGAAACCTAATTACAATTTAGACACAAAGACAAAGCATAATCAAAAATGAATGTTAGGGGCTTCCCTGGTGGCGCAGTGGTTGAGAGTCCGCCTGCCGATGCAGGGGACACGGGTTCGTGCCCCGGTCCGGGAAGATCCCACGTGCCGCGGAGCGGCTGGACCCGTGAGCCATGGCCGCTGAGCCTGCGCGTCCGGAGCCTGTGCTCCACAACGGGAGAAGCGCAACAGTGAGAGGCCCGCGTACCGCAAAAAAAAAAAAAAAAAAAGAACGTTAAAGAATTCCTTGGTGTCCAATGGTTAGGACTCGGCACTTTCACTGCTGAGGCCTGGGTTCAATCCCTGGTTTGGAAACTAAGATCCTGCAAGCCTTGCAGTGTGGCCCAAAAATAAAAAAAAAAAGATCCCTGATGACTGTGGCTTCCTTTCAGTACCTCTTGGGTTTGACCTGACTGGGACAGAGAGCCTGAGCCATTGGTCCGTTCCTCGTTCAGTTGGCTCTGCACGATGGTGGATTGCATTATTGTCCAAATATTTGCTGCCCTGCCCTGTGGGAGGATTCTACATCTCCTGCATGTTGATATCAGGCTTGGCCATGTGACTTGCTCTGGCCAATGAAATGTGATTTATGTGACATACGCCACGCCTGAGCAGAAGCCCTTACAGCCCTGGGTATGGGGCCACCTTTTTAATCTTTCCACTGAGGGACCAGCAGGGTCCTGATGGGGCTGCCCCTTCCACTGACTTGCAGTGGAACCCAGCCCCAGCCCACCAGGATGGGACTGTCACAGAGAGAAATCCTCTGTAGTTGGTGTAAGCCACTGAGATTTTTGTTACACAGCATCCGGTAAACGAAGCTGACAGAGACAGCTCCTTTGAAGATCCCAAGTCACTGCTTTAGGTTTCCAGGAATGACAGCAAGGACGGGGTGGCGGTGTCAAGTTGTCCTGGATGCTTGGACACGTGTCTGGAAAATTTGGAGCCTCCTCTCTGAGCACTGCCTTCAGTGTCCTACAGGTGCCAACTCGAGCCTGTCACATGTAAGGGCGGGAGGCCGGGTCTTTCAGCATGGCAGGGTCCCGTGTCCTCGCTGGTTGCCTTCTGTTCTGTGGTAGAGTTAGTATATGCTTTAAAAAGTGGCCAGTAGGTGAGGCAGGGAGCATCTGGGCAAAGGAGCTGCAGGTGGGATGGAAGAGCTTGGGGGCAGGATGGGAGTCCCTCTGCATGGCTAGCACAACAGTGACCCAGCTTCTGACTGCAACATGCTGGCCGCACGTTCATCCCCGCCACGGTGATCCACCATCCTGAGCTTTCCTGAGGCCACAGGACGGATCACAAGCTTCCACACGAACGAGACTCCACACGCCACTTCCGCCTCCCCTCCCCTGGTGCTGCACTGATCCATCTGCATTGTCCGGGGCCCAGGCTCTGGAGGCAAGGCTTACGTTCCCAGGTCTCAGTGTGCTGAACCACTAAGGCATCGGTACCCACCGCAGGAGGCTGGCCGCTGCTGGTTCAGATGAGTGTTTCTGCAGGTCTTACTCTCAGTTGAAGAGAGTCGCCTCATCCCTGCCCGTACATGCCCCACCTGCAAAGGCTGGCGGATTCAGGGGGCAAAGCCCTGGCCCCTTGCCTTGAACAGGCAACTCTGAGAGACCATCCCAGCTCCGGGGCCCCCGAGGGATTGGCTGAGACCTTCCTCAGGTCTGCACCATAGCTCAGCTTCTCCGGTTCTTAACGCTGCTCTTTCACCCCACCAGCCAGGTGAGCCCAAGAGTGGTCCCCAGCGAAACTTCCTGCACACACACGCACAAACACACATATAAATACACACACACACATACACACACACACATGCACACACACAGACATACACACGCACAGACACACAACACACACAGACACACACACGCACACACACACACACGCACAGACACACACACGCACAGACACACAACACACACAGACACAGACACACACGTCCAGTCACTCAACTAACTTTTTTATATGATGAAGGAGGAAAATTATCACGGTTTGGGAACAGGTCACAGTCTCAGAGCTTGCGCTGTGAGCTACAGCTGGGCATACTTAAGCAGCCCCGATCTCTTATTCTGGAATTTAACATCGGGATTATATAAGCCTTGAAGTGAGATTTTCAAGGGTAGTGGGGATACAGAGTGTATCGCTGGCATATGTTCCCTAGACTAAGAAGGAGAAGTGGCCTGTGGTGGACTGAGTGGCATCGGGAAGAAATGCTTCGAACTTAGCCACTGCCTGAGAGCCCTAGGGTGTGGGGCCCCCTTAGGGGCCAGCCCGCTTCTGGGTCGCATGGCTGTGTGTTCAGCATCCCCTTCGGCCCTGAAACTCGACCAGGGTTGTACTCCTCAATGCCAGGACCGTGAGGGCAGAGGACCACTGGCAACCAGCCCTTCTCTCCCAGTCACTGGCATGAGAACACCTGTGCCAGTGATCTTGTGCCAAGTAGAAGCCATCCCAGTGCTTTGTGGTTTAAAACAACGGTTTTGTTTATGCCTATGATGTTATGAGTCAGGGACTTGGGAAGCGCTGGCAGGTGCTTTAGCTCTGTTTATGGGGAGTCAGCTAGGGTGCTTTGGTCGGGGTTTGGGGGTTGCCTTCCAAGATGGCTCGGCTCACTCCGTGCCTGGGAGAGTGGAGCTGGCCGCCAGCTGGGCCTCAGCTGCTTTTCCTGTGGCTTCTCCTCAGGCCTCCTTGGGCTTCCTCACAGCATGGCAGTGCTCCCGGAGCCCTGGTGAAAGCAGCAAGGTCTCTAACAGCCTGGCCTGGGGAGTTGAGTAGAACCGCCTCTGCCCCATCTGACCAAGCAGACAAGTTTCCAAAGAGTTTGCAGCCCCCCGGCCATGGCACCTTTCCCGGCAGGGCTCAGTGCGTACCCAGAATTTTCTGGGGGGTTTGCTTCAGGACTCACAAAACGATTGTTACCCAAATTAAAAACAAAACTGTTTTCCTTTAGCAGGGATTTTTAGTAATAAACAGAAAAAAGGTCACGGAGCATTTCCTGTGTTTGAACTGACCAAATGGTGGGAGCGGCTTCTTACTTAGACATCAGAGTTGGATCCAGGCGAGAAGCAGAGTCGGGGGCACGTGCCCATGACAGCACGGATCCCACCCCCGCCCCCCGACCCAAGGCCACTGAAACGGTGACATGACAACACCTGATAAGGGCATTTGCTAGCAACCCTTCCTGCCTTCTTTCATTGTATGTGTGTATACTTTATACAGATATAAAATACATAATAGTAATAGTATCGCTTGTATCTCCTTTAAAAAAATTCTTTCCGGGGAACTTGGAACTTGTAAACATACACAAAGTTAATAAAAGATTACCGTGAGCTCTGCGCGCTCACCAGTCAGAGTCAGCAATCGTTACCATTTCTCGAAACTTGTCAGTTGGTCTCCCTCCCCCACCTCTTAATTTTTTGTGATTGCTGTTTGTTTTGAAGCAGATCCCAGACCCCGAATCCTCCCACGGGGTAAATCTGTCTTTGCCACTGGAACGGGCGTCGGTCTGGGAGTGCAGCGTGGACCCACGGGGCCGAGGCAGCTGTGGTCCGGGCCCGCCATCAGGGCAGCGCCCAGCAGTTTGTCCCGGAAAGCATTCCTTTCCCTTGTTCTAGAAGATCGCTGCTGGCTTCCAGGGAAGGCCCTGGGCTTTGTTTGAAAACAGCACAAAAACCTTGCTGACCTCACGCCAGTGCCATGCCAGAGACCCTGCAAAGGGGACCAGTCCGTGATGTCCTGATTCCAGACAGCCATCGCTACCCAGAGGACCTCCCTTTGCAGCCTGTCCCACTGGGTGGACGGTCCCTGCCTGGACAGGACATCCCACGTTTGCCCTTGAGTCCTGGCTGCTGCTTTTCTGAGCCTCTTTTGAGTCATTTTTGGTGATTGAAGTAGTAATAATCCTAATAAAATAATAGTAATAAAATGGAGCTGTCACACACGCAAACCTCCCTGGGAGGAGCCTAGCTGGGGTTTGAGACAAAGGCAAGGGTCTATCTCCTCTGCTTTCTTGTGCAAACCTCCCTCCGCCCTTGCCCTCCTGTGCAGGGAGATCCCTGTGTGGTCTGTTATACCCCAAAGGGGCAGGGACTGGGTCTCAGGTCCCAGGACCCAGTTCCCAGCCTGCGCTGAAGATACTTCCACTGGTTCTGATGGTGCTTTAAGCTCAGAGTCATGTGCCTGATCAGGAGAGAGAGAGAGAGAGAGAGAGAGAGAGAGAAGGAGGGAGGGAGGAAGGGAGGAAGGAAGGAAGGAAGGGAGGGAGGGAGGGAGGGAGGAAGGAAGGAAGGAAGGATGGGAGGGAGGGAGGGAGGGAGGGAGGGGAGGGAGGGAAGAAAGACATACTGTTTGAATCCTGTCAAACGACTCCCCTTTGTTGATTCTAGTTTTGTTTTTCTTTTTGGTGGCTCATTTCAGGGGCTTCGGTTTTCAGCTTTCCGTTTCACTTGTGCCGCTTTGGGGGTGCACAGAGCCAGGCTTAGGGAGCGCACCAGCCCCTCTGCTCTGATGGGCTCCTGCACCTCCCACGGCCTCCGTCCGGAGGACACAGACTCCTTCTGCCCTGGGTGCTGGAGGCCCCCAGCCCCCTGTGTCCCTCACACCCCCTACCCAGCTCACGCCATCAAGGCGGAGAATGAACGAAACCAGCCTGCCCAGAGAATGCAGAGCACAGGCCCCAGGGAAGCAGATCGCTGGATTTCCACAGGGAGACTTGGAAAGGAGGAGCCGTCCTCGGATACTCAGCTGAGGCTGGACGGGGCTGCCCCCTTGGAGGCCGGGGGAAGGAGGTGGGGAAGGTGGAACGAAGAGTGGCATCTGGGCGGGGCACCAAGGGGGAGACACAGCCACGCAGCCTGGCTGGTAGAAGTCACTCGAGGTCAGAAATGCCCCAGCAGGAAATGAGATGCAGCTTGTAAAGGACATCAAAGGAAGTGGAAGAACATTCTTCTAATATGTCAGGGAGAAGAGAGGGAGCGGGGAAAATCCTGGCCCTTTATTAGGGGAGGGGAGGGGGGAGATGAGATGGAGCTCGATAATTAAAATCAAGATAATGAAAATCAAAAGAGCTGGAGAACTGGGGGTGGGGGTGAGCATCTTCCTGCAGCCAGGAGACCCAAGGAGCAGGCTCCGGGCCCTGCTGACGCAGCCCTCTGCCCGGCACCCCCAGACCAGTGTTTAGAGGCCTGGCCATCTCAGCCGGCTCCTGCAGGCCTGGGGTGCCGCGTCCCTCGGGGTGCACACGGCAGGCCACCAGCACAGGGCTGGCATTGCCAAAGACCTGGCTGCTGAATGCACTCCTTTTCCTGGAAGAAAACCCCAGCTGAACCTGTGTGCCAACACTTGAATGCCTAGACCGTTGCGGAGCCCAAGTCCAGCCCCCTCCGTGGAGAGAGAGGCAGGGTGTCCATCCAACCGAGGAGCTGCTGCCATAGAGGGGAGGGCAGGCCTCACACCCTGCCCGCAGCCAGGGGCCACATCCTCCCTCGACTCAGGTCAAGGGCCCTCTCCAGTGCCCACCTCCAGTGCCCACCTGAGGCTGGCTGTTTGGAGCAGGGCCCTGTTCCCTGACTCTGTAGGCTGCGCCCCAAGATGAGCCCGCCCTGCTGCATCTGGGGGCACCCAAGGAGGCATTATAGCCCCTGTAGGAGCACCACTTCCTGGTGGTCAAGATGGCCCAACCTGGCCATCACTTCCACCCTCCAAGGAGGGAGATTTTAAAAATCTGGGGAAATACACAGCTGCATCAGACACATGGAGGAATTAGTGGCCAACCCCCCACCCTAGGCCGCAGGCCTGATCGGCGTGGGCACTGGAAAGCACCTGTCCCATCTCCCCCCACCCCCTGTGCCTCCGGGGTGACCACGGAGGTGACCATGGCTGCGGTTATGGGGAAGTTGATGCCAGACACACGTAAGTGTCCAGGAGCTGAAAGTTGTGCCCTCCTGAGAGCGTGGCCCTTCCAGCTGGAGGACTCAGTCCAGCCTCTGAAAGGGGAAGACTCCCAGAACCCCCGCAGGGCTGGGTGCGCCCGGGACAGACAGGGTACTGGCCCCCTCTTTTAGGGGCTGGCAGGTCCCTAACTGGGCTAGGCCTTAGTTTAGCGAGATGGGATGGAGCCTGGTATGCCTGGAGGTCAGGGGCGGGGTTGTTTATCCCAGGCCCCGGGGGAGGGGAGGAGAGGGGAGGGGGGAGGGAGGGTCGGGGAGGGGGGAGGGGCGCGGAAGGGGGGAGGGGAGGGGAGCGGAGGGGAGGTGGGGCGGGAGCGGTGGGGAGCCTGGTCCTCCGGTGTTAGGGAGCTTTCCCGGGCTCCCAACACTATAGACAGCAGCAACAGTAACAACTGGGGTTCAAAAGTTCAAGAATTTGGTTCAGAGGCAGCCCGAGTGAGCACCCTAAGCCCGGGCGGGTGCGTGGGTGCGTGGGCACCCGGCAGGAAGGACCGTACTGGCTACCCGAGGGGACAGCGGCCCTGGGCGCAGGCCTCTCCGGAGGGGAGGCCGCGGTGGGTCCCCGCGGGAGCTGCGCGGGGCCGGAGGGAGCCCGCGGCGTTGCCCCGCGGCCGCGTGTGCGGCGTTGGCGGGCGGGAGGCTCCCTCTCGGGGCCGCGGCCGCGCTGGGCTCGCCGGTCCGCGGGGAGGGGCGGGAAGGCAGCTGGACGCGGCGGCGATTTATGGGCCTTTCAGGCGAGCAGGTGCCTCTTCGGGCCGCCCATTGTCTCGCCGGCCTCACAATGGGGCTGCTGCAGCCGCAGTGCCGGCCCCCGCCGCGGCCCGCGGCCTGCACGGGCGCGAGGGCCCCGGGGCGGCGCGGGCCGTCCGTCCGTCGTGCTTTGGTCGTCAGTGCGTCCGTCCGCGCGTCCTCCGCGCTCCAGGCGGCGGGGAGCCGGCCCGGCGCTCCCGGCGTCTGTCCCGGCGCATGACCCGCGCGCCCGGCCCGAGGGCACCCCGCGCCCTGACGTGCGCCCCCGGCCGTGGCGCCCGCTCCTCACGCGCCGTCGGGCACCCGGCTCCGCCCGGCTGGCACGGCCCGCGCCGCCGCGTCCCGGGCGCACACACAGGGGCCCATTCTTCCCGGCTCCGCGCAACCATATGGCAAATCCGCGTCGACACAGCAGCCCCCGCTCATTCAGGCGCAGAATGTCCCGCAACGGGGAACAATCCCAACTCTGTTCGCGTCTATTATGGATGCGAACGGGCGAGAAAAAAATCATTTAACTCCAGGAGATAGCCAGCTAATTACCAACCATATGTGAGCCCGATTCAAAGCGATGCCGAGGAGTTCATTCTGAATCGGGGCGACTTTATTAGGTATAGAAGACAGATGTCCCGACAGCACACGCATCACAGAAAATCGTGTCGGGGAGTTCTTGAAATGTCCGGGAGAGCTCTTTAAATATTAAAGACCCAGCCCTGCTGATGGGCTGGGCTGGGGTCCTCTGGGAGACCCGGGCCGGGAGCAGGACTTAGCAACAGAGACTGTGGCAGACGCCGGCCCTGCTGTCCAAGGGAGGGGTGCCCTCTCCTCCCCCTCCCCGCGGTGCTCAGACGCCTTCCTCTTAGGTGCTCTGGGCCCCCACCCCCGACCCCGGGGAAGGTGCGGAGGGAACCCCGTGGGCCCTGATGGCCCAGGGGATGGCTCTGCTGGGGTACCGAGTCCCCCAGGGAAGGAGCTGGGGTACCTTGCCCCCAGGGAAGGAGCGGGAAGGAAGGTAGGGTTGGGGGAGGGGGTGTCTGATTCCACTGGCCCAGCCAGAGCCCGGGTGGGCTGAGCACACAGTAGGTCTTCCACTGGAATTTATAGTGAATGAGTGAATGAACGAACGAGCCAGTGGCAGCCAACCCGACTAAGAAAATCCCTTGTGGGGTGGGTGAGAGTAGGGGACAATAAGGAAGGAAAACACTCCTGATTTCTTAACCAAGAAAATAGCCTCTGGCCATGCGCCCCATTCTTTGAGGAAGGAAAAAGAGAAAGCTCGTTAGACAGAGAGAAAAAATCTTTCTCTGTTTTCCATGCAATGTAATTACGTTCCAGCTTTTTCTCCTTGTTATTCTTTTAAGCCAAATGTCTGAATAAAAGGATTATTCCCCCGCCCCCCCCCCAGGGCTGTGGGCGCCTCTGCTGGCTAGATTAACTGCTGCTCATGGCTTCCGCGTCTTCTATGAAAATAAGTGAGGTCAGCTGCCATTCGATTGTCACAGCATATATATTTGAAAATTTAAATATTTGAATCAAAGGAAAAAGGAGGATTTGCATTCTGCCCAATGCGACAAGCGCGTTCCGTGAACACTGCACAAGGGAGACGTTTCAATCGGAATGAATTGTCTCCTCGGAGGAGGATTCTGTATAAAGGCAGTCAGTGCTTTCTCTTTTGTTTCTTCTGCTTTTGTTTTGTGTTGTGTTTTTCTTTCCTCTTACCCGCTCCATCCAGGAGGGTGTTTTCTGAAACCTGGTGACTGACTTTGGTTTCAAGGACATAAAGAAACGTGGAAAAACTCCCAAGAAACGCTCACATCGGAGGCCCCTCTGGCACAAAAGCAAAATTTAATTGAACATGTGCGGGTGGAAAAATAGATATTGGGGACTCCCAATGCCACCAGAATGGGCCAATCAGCTGACTCCAGCTGGACTGGAGGAGGCTGTTAATGAAGGCCCGGTGGGCAGGAGGGAGGCCCAGCAGTGCCCGCAGCCCCCAGCCTGGGCTTGGCCCTCCAGGCAGGCCCCGATTCTCCAGGGCACCAAACCTCCCCAGCCGCCCAAGTCAGCCGGATCCAAGCGCGCACTCTCCCCAGTTAGCGTTAGGGGCCCACAGCTGTGGGCTTCGCGCGTGGCTTTTTAATCTTGGCCTTGGAAAATGGCATTCTGGGGCCTCCCCACTTTCACAATGAGTCCCTGGGTGTCAGGACACTGCTTCTAAAGGAAGCCGGCTGTAGGGAGCTTGATGCACTGAATTAGAAAAGGTCTCAAAGCTGGCATGGGTGGGGGTTTCTGTTGGTCTGGAGGTCTGGGCCATGGCATCTCTGCCCACCCTGGCTGCATGGGTCTGGACAGGTGTCTTCCCCTCTGTCGAGTTTTGGAGGGGCGGATGCTGGGGGTATTAGTCTCCTAGGGCCTTCTGTAACAAAGTCCCACAGACATTCATTGTCTCCAGTCGTGGAGGCTGGAAGTCCAAGATCAAGGTGTCGGTAGGGTTGGTTTCTCTGAGGCCTCTCTCCTTGGTGTGTAGACGGCCATCTTCCCCCTGTGTCCTCACATGGCCGTCCCTCTGTGTGTGTCTGTGTCCTGATCTCCTCTTCTTATAAGGACACCCGTCATATGGGATTAGGGCCCCACCCTGGTGACCTCATTTGAACTTAATGACCTCTTGCAAAGCCCCCTCTCCAAATAAGGTTGCATCCTGAGATACTAGGGGTTAGGATTCGACACGGCACAACTCAGCCCATAATTCTGAGCTTCCAGTTTGGGCCTCTTGCCCTGGGGTCTGAGATGACCAAAGGTGAGCTGCCCTGTTCGGGCCTCCAGCAGGCTGGGTCATCGTGAGGGTGGGCGCTGGGCTGTGGCGCCTGCTCCTGAGGCTGGGGGATGGGCTTGGTGACTGAGGTTCATGACTAATGCAGGCTCTAGGGCCTCACACACCTTTCAGAGAAGTCTCGAGGGGCATCTGGAGACCCCCATCCTTCCAGGCCCAACCCCCCTCCCTTCTGGACTGAATATTCAGAGTCCAGAAAGGGAGGCCATCTCATGCCCAGCTCCTTTAGAACCCGGCCCTGGTCCAGAGGTGCAGGGAGAATGGGCCAGCAGGGCCACCTCGAGGGCCTGAGTCCCCTGCCTGGGCCTCTGGGTGGCCACTCTGCCAGGCCCCTTGCCCCGTGGAATCAGTGCTTCTTGTTTCTGTCTCTTGCACCTGACTCTGGTTTTCCTTTTCCTTTTTTCTCCTATCACACTGCTGCTTTTTCTTCTCTTTCCCAATGTCCCCCCTCCCCCCAATTCCTAAATCCAAATGAAAGCCCAGTAGGGGCTGAAATGTGAGATATACGCCACCTTCTGCAGGATGACCTGGGGCCGGATCCCGACATCCATTCTCGCTCCCCCCCCACCCCCAATCCGTTCCGCCCTGTTGCTGTGTGACCCGTGCAGGTTTTCTGACCTCTCTGAGCTTTTGCAGGCCTGTTTCATGGCAAGCAAAATGCTGACCTGTCTCGTGGGCAGAGTGAGAAGGAGCTAATGAAAATGGTAGAAAAACACTCCAGGCATTTAAAAAATGTCACGTAATTGCAAAATAATAATGATAACAACAGTATACTTTGGAATTTTCTGGAACTGAGAGCAGGCCCAAGTGGAATTTGGCACGGAGGGGGCCTGCCCTGGCCTCTGTCCAAGGGGGTTTAGTTACTGAGGCGTCCCCAGGAATCCGTTCTGAGGCGGCCCTTCTTGTAAGGAGGTCCTGCCATGGACCCCTGCTCCCCCACCGGCCCAGGGCCAGCTCGTGGATTTGCCGCCACAAGGTTTAGGTCACATGGTTGGCAAACCAGTGGTGCTTTTTTTTTTTTTTTTAATTCTCAAAATGAAAATAGCCTTATATTTCCCTCAATTGTAGAAGTGTTATACACTCACGGTAAAAAAAAAAAATGCAAACAATACAGAAATGTATCAAAAAGAAAGTAAAATTCCCCGAGAGACATTCTCCTACCCAAAGAACACCAGAGATGGTAGCTTGGGGTTCTATGCAATTTCGGGACCCACATTACCTTTTAGGTTCAAAGTGCACATTTTAGTACCTACTTTAAAGCGGTAAATACGTATACACACATGTTTACACATATATTGTCTTAATTTCAAAATATGTAACCATGATGAGAGGTTTAAGACCCATAATATGAGTGTGGTAAACAAAATCACAGACACACGGTTTGGAAGAAAGATTTCAGTACAAGCAGCAGCTGGTGACTGTAGCAAAAACCGGAAGATGGCTTGCACCTTAGCAAATGTGTTAGCAAAAGGCCAGACTCTCCCCAGGTTACAGGTTTGGGGGGACGTCATTATTGAAAAGTGGCAACACAAACAGAAGGAAAGCACAGACGCTCTCTAAAGAGACCGCTCACCAGTGCAGACGCGGCCACCGGACCTGAGGTCCAGGGCGGCCGGCGAGGCCCGGGCAAGGCTGCCGTCCCAGGACGCCTTGCAGGGGTGGAGGAGTGCGCTCCACTGACAAGCCTCCAGCACCATCCCCGGGGGAAGATGGAAGCCTTTGGTTAACGAAGTGATTGCAGGGGGTCGGGACCAAGCCATGTTTGTCTCAAATGGGTGTACAAATCTCGTTTGAACTGTTTCCTGGAAAGAAATGAAAGGGGAGGCCTGAGGGGGGCACCTGTTAATTCCACATTGATAGGAAATGGTTCCCATCCCGTGACCATGGAAACTTCCATGGTGCATCCTGGTTGGGCATTTCTCACGAGCCACCCCCTGCCCACAGCCTGTCACTGTGTTGGCACAGATCCTGGGCTGGCAGGTCGGGCATCAGGGGTCGGCTGAGCCCTCTGGCCCAGGCCTGTCAGCTGGAGCCCCCGTGATGTCCCCCACTGAGTCCACTGAGCCAGGTTCTGTGCCGGGTGCTGGGCACTCCCGGGTGAAGGTGGCCGAGGGCGTGCCTGGGGACTGTCCTGGAAGCCCGGAGGGATCTGGGAGCAGGTGAAGGTGAGGGTGGCCGGCAGGGAGGGCACTCCAGGCAGAGGGATCAGCAACCAGGAGCCGTCACTGGGCTGGTGGCCGCTGGACCAGTTCACCATGCTGGCTGACCTTGGACCTGGCTCATGGATTATCCAATATTGTGGCGTGTCAGCCATTTGCCCGGGCAGACCACAAAAATACAACAGAAAGTCTGAGGAACACACAGGTCCCTTTCCTTTCTAACGGTCCCTGTGGCCTGAGTTACATGTCAGGAGTATTTGCTGGCCCATAACATGGCCCTCTCCCTGTTTCATAGCTGGTGATAGAGCGAGTCCATCACCCAGCAAAGCATAGTGTTTGTAAGTTCGTGGTTAAAATACTACAAGGACACGGGGCTGGGGGCGGGGGGGGTGGGGAAGGGGAGGGGGGGATGAATTGGGAGATTGGGTTTGACATAGATACACTACCAAGTATAAAATAGACAGCTCGTGGGAACCAGTGATATAGCACAGGGAGCTCGGCTGTGTGCTCTGTGATGACCTAGATGGGTGGGATGGGGGGATGGGAGGGAGGTCCAAGGGGGCGGGGCTATATGTATACATAGAGCTGATTCACTTCACTGTACAGCAGAAACTAACACAGTGTTGCAAAGCAATTATACTCCAATAAAAAAAATACTACAAGGTCACAAAGGACCTTCCCCAACATTTTCTCACTCATTCATGCCTCCTATCCATTCTCCCAAGCTCCCCCAGCTCCAGGCCGGCTGCACCCCCTGCCTACCCCTGCACCGCTGTGCGGTCTGGTCTGAGCCCCCTCTGCGCAGAGCTGTGGGTGTAGGGAGCCGGGGACCTGAGGGATCCTCCTCCCCTCGTGGGGGCGGAGGCCTGTGAGGGCAGCTCGGCTCCTGCTGGGGCTGGAGACAGAGCGCCCAGGAAGCTGGCTGGCCCCCAGAGGTTGTGCCCCCCGTGGCCTGTCCCATTTCTCGGTCCAGCCCGGCCTGGGCATCTGTTTCAGGATGGAAACGGGAAGGGCGAGGGGCGTCTGTCCGCATTCCGGTTGCTTGAGTCCCAGGAGCCGTGGCTCCAGTTAAAGGAGGCCCCACTTCTGCCAGGACTTACCTGGCCGCCCCGAGTGCCGTCCTGGGGCGGGGCCCTGGCGTCGGGGTGCGAGGGCCCGGCCTGGGCAGGGGTCCCCTGGCCACCCCCCGCTTCCAGCCCGTCCGCCCCTTCCCCGCCCCCACGCCGCGCGTCTGTTTGGAGAAGAAAGCGGGCCAATTTGTTTTCATTCAGAGTCACTTAAGATCCCATTTTGGAGAAATGAAAAGAGAAAAGCGCGCTTCCCGCGCCCGGCCCGCTGGGTGCCCGCTCGTGCCCGGCGGCGCGCTGCTGGGGGGACGGCCCCCCACCCCTTCCCTCCTCGCCCCCTCCCCGCCGGCTCCGGGTCCGAGGGCGGCGGCCCGCAGGCCGGGCAGCGGCCAGGCCACGCTCATCTGCATGAAGGGCACACTCGCGGCCCATCTGCAAAGGCGCAATTAAACGCGGGGGGCGGGGGCGCCCGAAATTAGCATTTCCGCGGCCATCTGGCGCGAGGAGCGGGCGCGGCCGGACAAAGGGCGCCGGGCGAGGGGAGAGGCGAGTGTGCCGCGGCATTGACCTGCAAATGAGGCTTTGTCAGCGCATTAAAGCTGGCCGGACCCCCGACCCCGGACCCCCGCCCCCGCCTGCCCGGCCCGCGGCCCCTCGCGGCCCAGGCCCGGGCCTGGCACTCGGAGGCCTGGGGCCGGCCTGGCTCTCGCAGCGCGTGTGCAGGAGGCAGGCCGGGGAGCTTCTGAGCCCCCTGCGCAGGCCTGGTTCTGTGGCTGCAGTGTCCAGCAGAGCCCCTGGGCCTGGGCCCCCAGCCCCTGCCCCCGTGGTGGCGCCTCTGGGCCCTTGATTGCCCTGCCTACCTTGTGGGTGTCCTGCCTAGAATCCCAAGTGGTGGGTGGAGAGCGCGTGGATGGGTGGGGGCCGGGTGGGGGAAATATTACCTCGGGGAGCTACTAAAAACTGACCAGCTGATCACCTGGACATCACCCCACCCCCTACCCCAGTGGTGTTTAAGGCCCTAAATCTTTGAAAACGGTGACTTCGAAGTGTTTTCACTTAGGGCTTTAGAAGTCAGGAAGTCTTGGCAATGGGAACATAGCTTTCCAGCTTGGTGACCCGGTCTCAATGACAAGCATCCTCCCCTGCCTTGGTCAGGACCAAGCCGTCAGAGAATCCGAAGCGTGGGAGGGGGTGCCGTCAGAGGGACTGCATGACTTCTCGGCGGGTACAGCTGGGGCCACAGGGAGGGCCCGGGGCCCTGGACGCAAGAGGCAGGACGGGGAACCCTGGAGGTAGAGTCCCTGGTCACTGGCAACAGCATTGCTCAGACTCTGGACACCCCCAAAGGACAGTGTGTGGCTGTCTCTGGACCTTAGTTTCCCCAGGTGCACCAGTGGGTGTCTTGTTGATCCCGTTCGGGGTGGCGCCCGCCTGTGGTCACTGGATCTCCTTTCCCTTCGGCACCAGCTCCCAGCGTATCTGAAGGGGTTGTGGGGCGAGGGCGATGAAGCTTCCCGGAGGAGGGACGTAAAGGGAAGGGAGAGGGACCATTGCCCATCCCTGCATCAGCTGGCTGGGGCTGAGGTCTGGGATTCTGTACAGGGTGTGTGTGGGGGGACACTGGAGATGCAGGTAGGTGCTGGGTTCCGAGGCCGTGAATGCTAGACTGAGTCATGATCTGTGGGAGTCTTCAAATACTTCCCCTTAGCAAGAGCCAGAATTCTAAAATCTTCCCAGAAATATATACCTCGGGGCTCAGGTGAGGTCTTTAGCTGCTCCTTCTGGGGGCCTAATGTCATCAGAGAGAAGCTGCAATTTGAGTAGTCAATAACACTCCAGTGACAATTAGTCTCCCAACTAACTTTCTTGGAAATTGGGGGTCCAGGGACCGGTGTTTAACACCGAGTCTCTTCGGCAGGTGTGCTCAGACTGGGAGGGTGTCTGGTGTGGGAGCTTTGACTGTCGGCCACCCGGAGGGGCAGGGGCTGTGAGTGACCCCCAGCCTCATGTGTGGGTCCTGCCTGTGAGGTGGGGCAAAGGTTTCTGGCCTGGGAGCTGTGGTGTTGTTTCTCCACCTGGGCCTTGCGTTTTTGCTGCGTGAATGGGGCAGAGTAGTACTCGGAGTGGGGGGTGGGCTGGGGTGGAACCCCAGGGGGCTCCCGAGGGACTGCAGTACAGCTGCAGTACAGGCGCTCCGTCCTGCAGCCTGCGGCTGTCCGTGGGGACGGGGCGCTGGAGGCAGGTACAGCCGGAGAGCAGGTAGAGGGGGTGCCCCCTTCTCTCCTAAGTGGTTCTTGGTGGGCATCTCCCATTCCCCACGGTCAGGTCCAAGCTATCAGCAAACAGTGGAGCCCAGCACGCAGTGTTGTGAACGACCGCAGCTCCCTGCTCCCATCCCCAGGAGTTCACAGGTCCAGCCCGAGCTGGCTTCCAGCAGGTCGGCATTTCCTAGACAAATGCCCAAGGGTTCTCCGTGCCACGCATCCCCTCCATAACCCACTGAAGGGGCACTATCCTGCCTGTAGGGGAGGCGCTGCAGAGGACACAGTCAGGCAGGGTCTGCCGTGGGTGCCAATTGCTGTGAGGGGCGAGCCTGAGCCACGTTTGGCTGGCCCTTCAGGAAGTGTTCAGGGAGGAAGGACCCCTCGGCCTGGGCTTTGGCGAGTGAGTAGGAGTTTGCTAAATGGAGATGGGGAAGGAAGGGCCAGTGTGATGGGTGACGGCGGTGGTGGCAGCCACGCCAGGGGTGGTGACTGGGGGGAGTTGGGGTGGCTGCTGCTGGTGGGGGGGAGGGTGGTGGTTGGGCGGCTGGGTCTGGAGACCAAGGCTTCCTCCTTTGGGTTTCCAGGCCGTGCTTCTCAAGCTGGGTCCGAGCCTATATTCATGCCTCCCGGCTACAGGACGCTCTTTTCAGTGTGACCAGCCGGGCAGAAGAGCTGAGTGACAGGCAACTCGTGGCCCAGCCTTTGGAGAAGCAGGGCTGCCTCTGAGCCCCGAGGCCTCTGAGCCCCGAGTCCCGGCTGGGGCTTCATGCTCAAGAAGGAGCATGGGGCAGCCTAGGAAGAGCCCTTGAACCTGGGTCCTGGCTGTGGAACCTGGGCGAGACCTGCATGGCTTCAGGCCTGGCTGCCAGGGTGGGACAGGACGGCACTGTTGCCCCATGGCTGAGTCCGCCTCCACTTCCCTCCTTGCTCCATCCCTCTCTTCCTGTCTGGTCCCCAAATGGCCAACCTGGCAGGAGACTTGGCTGCAGGAGACCCTGTTGGAAGAGAAATAGTCTCCTTCTGTGTCGGGGGCTGGGCCCTGTCTCCCACGGCCTCCATGAGGTCCGTGAGGCTGCAGCCTGCAGGCCTGAGGGTAGGTAGTGGCAGCGGGACAGCGAGACCATCTGAGGCTGGTGGTCTACAGGACCCCAAGTCATTCTGGGTCTCCTCTGCAGGGTGTTAAGGTGGGAGGGTGTGGGGGGCCTTTTGGACAACCTCAATGCAACCCGTGAATCCACTTGCTTCCTAGACTGCCCCGCAGCTGGCCCATCTGTGAAATGGGTCCAGGAAAACATCTTGGTGCGGGTGGGGTGGGGCTGGCCCTGCTGACCTCGAAGATCTTGGCCCTCTTGGCTGTTTCCTCCACCTGCCTCGCCCTCCCAAAGGCTGCTGCTCGACCCAGCTCTCCTTCTGCTCGCTCCGAGGGGACCCCTGGGTCGGCAAGGGCAGGCCATGGGCGCCCCATTTGCCGGCTCCACCCAGCTCTGCTCCTCTACAGTACGGAAACGCGGCAGTCGAGGCAGGCCCTGCAGCCTTGAGGGCCTCATCCATAAAATGGGTGCAGTAAGACTCGCCTGACCCACGTAGGGCCCTGTGGGGGGACTGCCTGCCTTAACGCTCGGTTTGGAGGGTTCCCTGTGCCCGCGCAGGCTGCCTGCTGTCCGTGAGGCTCTGGAGGTGGGGCAGGGTCTCTGCTCCCTTCCCTACCCACCCTGTCACCTGTCCCGGGCACCCAGGGTAGGGTGCATCGCAGCCCTCCGTCCCCGGCCGTGGCCCCGGGCGGGCGGGCGGACGGTCTGGGCAGTGCTGGCTCTGGGAACCCGGTGCCCAGGCGTGGGAGGGCCCAGGTTGGGGAGGCGGCCGCCAGGTCGGGCCACGCCGTCCAGCGGAGGCTGAATGGGGGCTCTGTCCTGCCGCCTGCGGCTGTCATCTGCCGCTGGGATTCGGTTTCCTGGAAGCTGGTGCGGCTGCAGGTGGATTCTGCGCGGCCCGGTGACCTTGCCGCCCGGAGCCCGGGTGTCTCCGAGCCAGGCGGGGGCCACGGGGGCGGGGAACAATGGGGCCTTCTCCCGGGGGAGCTGGGCCGAGCCGGCAGCGGTAAAGCAATCTGCCCGCGCCCTCGGGCCTCGTGGGCTTGCTGGCAGGGAGAGGGGCTGCCGGGGGCATCGGTGCCAGGCCTTGGCAGGGCTCGAGGGAGGCTGGGCCAGCCGGGTGCCTGGTAACCGAAGCCGCCTGGATGCACGCGGGGTTTCGTGGAGCATTTTCAGGGCACGGCTCTGCCTGCCTGCCTCACCTTGGGGCTGGTGGCAGGATGGAGACGGGCAGGGAGGGAGGAGATGAACGTGCCGGTGGGGGCCAGGGGGCTGGGACAGACCACCCGCTGGCCTCCTGTCTCCCCACGCAGCTTGGGTCCTGCGGGAGGTGAGCACAGGGGCCGGCCCTCTCCACTCCCTTTGTGGGGACAGAGATGCTCTGGGTGGCGAGGGGGCTTGAGGGCTTCCTGGTGGTTAAGAGCAGGGAGTTTGGAGTCAGGGGTGCCAGCTCACCATGTGCCCAACCTCCAGGCGCCTCGTTTCCATCCCTTGACACAGGGCACAGCTTGGGGAGTGTTTCCAGCTGAATCATGCATTCACGTGTGCATGTGTTCCGCCCACAGCTGCCCTCCTGCGTGTGCCTGCCTGGCCGCCTGGGGCCAGACACTGAGTCAGAGGCGGGTGGCCAGGACTCGGTGCCCCGAGAGGAGGCGTCCTCCTTCGAGCTGCAGCCTCTCCCTGCGAGCCTGAAGGGTCTTTCTGGAGTGTCCGGGCTGCTCTGCTCCACGGGGTGACGAGCAGAATCAGGGCGGCTGGGCACAGGGCACAGCTCTGGGACAGCGATTTCGGCTCATGGGGCGTGTGGGTCTGGGTGTCCCCAGTTCGGCCCTCAGTGGTCACACCTAGAAACAGGTGAATGTCCATGCGTAGGGGCACGCTGAGTGTGGGTACAGCAAATGGACAGAGAAGCTCTGTGCAGAAGCTCAGGAGAACGGAAAGGCCCCTACGGATGGTAGGAGAGAAGGTCCAGCAGCTGAACGGCTCGGATGGCTGGCCGCTACCAACGTGCCCTCGGAGACTGGGTGCCCGCGGAGCCCGTGTGCCCGCGGAGCCCGTGTGCCCGTGGAGACTGTGTGCCCGCGGAGACTGCGTGCCCGCGGAGACTGTGTGCCCGCGGAGCCCGCGTGCCCGCGGAGCCCGTGGAGCCCGTGTGCCCGTGGAGCCCGTGTGCCCGCGGAGACTGTGTGCCCGTGGAGCCCGTGTGCCCGTGGAGACTGTGTGCCCGCGGAGCCCGTGGCACTCGTACATGTGAATTTGAACCTGGGCTGGGGGTCGGGCTGCTGCACCGGCCGGGAAGGTGAGCACCTGTTCATTCACCTCCCGGGAGGCGGCTGCCCTTTTCCAGTCTATGGAGGTGAGGTGTTTGAAAACATATAATGAGGATGTTTTCGTGTCTATACCTTGGGGAAAAGTCAGAGGAGGAAGAGAGGGGGGTGCAGAGGGGACCTCTGGGGACAGTGGGCCTGAGGCGCCGGGGTAGGGCGTTCAGCAGGCGTCTGCTGCACGCGCCTCATCGCCTCGCTCAAGGTGAGTCTGACGCGTGGCGGTGGTGTGCAGGTGCAGGGGTTGGATGCGTGGCCCGTATTTACAGGTCCCCCCATCGCATCCCCTGCTGTGCCTCAGTTTCCCCTCGTGTAAGCGGTGGTTCTCAGAGGCTGCATTGCTGAGGCTTCGGAGGGGATGTCTAGGAGGCCTCCCCTGGAGCGGCGGGGAGGGGCCTTTCCCCTCTGCTGACCAGTCCCTGAACAGGGCAGCGCGGGATCACCCAGGCCTCCTGGGGAGGAGACCGGAGGGCTCAGGGTCAAAAATGGAGTCACAGGCGGGGCAGGAACCCCACAGGCCTTGTGCCGCAGGGCCGGCCAGCCGAGTGGAAGGCCCACTGATTGCCGCCGGCCTCTCCTCTCCAAAGACCTTCTGACGCGGCCTTGTGGATGGGAGCGGGGATTTGATTGAGACACTTTGAAATTACGCAGTGACGTTACCCACCGTCTGATAGCCGTTTCTTTGGAAAGCGTCCCTGCCGGATGGGCCCTTCTCCCGGGTGAAGCTATGGCCCCACCCAGGCCCCAGCCCCTCAGGTCAGGGCCTCCACACCTCCACCCCTGAGCGCCTGGGCCTCTCCCAGCACGAGCCTCCTCTCCCTGAGCCCAGCTGATCCATCTCTGACCTGTCACTTCCATTGTCCTTGGCCAGAGGGGCCGCAGACCCGGCTTCCTGGGGAGTGGGCTGAGGGCACGGTTGGGGGTGAGCGCTCCCTGCGTGCCTGCCCCCAGGCCCCTCCGGCAGATTCTCTGGCCCCCAGGGGCGCGCCGGGATGGGGCTGAGGCCGCTCAGAGGGTGTCAGAAGCTGCGAGAGGCTTCTGACACAAGGGCCTCTTGGCTCTGCAGCAGGGGCTGCCTGTCCCCATGGATCCTGGGTCACCGATGGCCTCCCTCAGTCATTCCAGAACTGGATGGGGATAATGAGGCCCTTACCCCATCGAGTGACCTGAGCCGGCCAGTCAAGTGGAAGGCCCAGCAGGGTCCCACTCAATGCGGATTTGCTATGGAGACGTCTACGTCAGGGACAGTTGTGTGTTGCAGTTGTATATAAAGACATGTTGCTGGGCCAGAGAGAACAGTTCATATGCACGTCTCTCCCTGACCTCAGGAGCTCTGTCGTTGGTGCCTGGTTGTGAGGCTGCTGTGGCTTTTGTCCTGTCTTCTCAGGCTTAGCACCCTGCTGGCAGCTCTGTGAAGCTGGGGCTGCAAAGACCATATGAGGCTCAGAGAGGTTAGGGGCCCTGCCCAAAGATGCACAGCTAGAGAGTGGCTGAGTCGGAATGGGAACATTCTTGCACCGTGTGTGTGTGTGTGTGTGTGTGTGTGTGTGTGTGTGTGTGTGTGTGTGTGTGTGTAGGGAGTGGGCAGTGGGGAGGAATAACACTGAGAAGCCACCAACAGAAGTTCAGTGGGGTTTGGTAGATTCAATCAGTAGTTAGGCTTGTAACAGAGTTTCTTGAAGATCCAACAGGGAGTTTGGTACTTTCCTGCATGGCAGGTGCAGTGGCAGCCATATTGGAGCCAGTGGGCATGTCCTGATGGAGCCCTTGCATTTCGCTGCATCGGACAGGCATAGTGCTTCTTGGCTCTTTGGCCCACGTAGGCCAGCAAAGGAGCTATGTTCATACCACCTGGGAATTTTCTGCGTCTTTTTCTCAGATCTGGCCTTTCCGGCCCCACCATCTAGTCCGAGAAGGCCAGCTCTTTGTTTTAACCAGTCCATTCCCCTCTGCCTCCTGGCTTCCTGGCCCAGCCACCGACTTCTCTGCCACTGGAAGTCCTGGTTCTTCTCTGCGGCTTTTTTTCTGATGCAAATTCACACAAGCAGGTGCTGCGTTGGGCCGGTCCTGCCCTGGGCCTTGGTTTCCCCATCTGCACCAGGGGGGAGGACCCATGTCCCCTGAGGCCTCTCTGCTCTAAGCATCTCCCTCCCCCAGCACAATCTGTGTACCCCACGAGCACCCCGTCAACCCGCCACCGTGTGTTCTGCCACCGCTACCGGCTTCCTGGGGCCGCAGACCAGGCAGGAAGACGAGGCTGCCGGCATGATTGATCCAGGCAGCCCGCGCCTCCCACTTTGATGTTGCTCAGAAGGATCACACGCTTCCAACAGGCTGGAAACTCGGAGAGAGTTTTGCCGAGCAGGGTGTGGAGCGGGGCTGGGGGACGGCTGGGGCTTCCAGAGTCGTGGGCAGGTGGGAGTCCCTGCAGCGTCCAAGCGACACGTTTTCAACTCAGTCTCCACACTCCCCGTCTGTGCAACCTGGGTCCACATGCAGGAGGCAGGAGGAACTTGGTGTGCCAGGCCCGCGATGGGCACCCGTCCTGGGCTGGCTCTGGGCCTTCTCGGGCTGAGGGGTCACTGCCCAGATGTGGGTGAGACCTAAGCCTGGGATCAGGTGAGGGGGCGGGAGAGGTGTGGCCCTGGGAATCAAGGGCAGGCCTGCTCCCTCTGGGTGCCACAGAGGTGGGCGCGGGGATGAAGGCTTGAGGTGGGGGGTCTGACGACAAGAGCAGGGGGAGGGTCTGAGCATTCTCTGGTGTCCAGTAGGTCCGCCCTGAGCCGAGCTTCCCCCCTCCTCCACCTTCCGCCTCGCTAAGGGGCCTGGGGGCTGGGGGCTGGGGAGGCGGAGGCGTGGGGATGCAGGGATCCCCAGGCCTCCCCCTGGCATCCTGGTGCCTCATGGGGTGCTGAGGGGTGCTGAGGGAAGGGCCAAATGACAGAGTTAGGCCCAGCAGGTCACAGAGGGACCTGCTGAGAGAAAAGGATCTGGGAATCAGAGTGGAACCCCTCCCTCCTGCCACACAGCTAGCACCTGAGACCTGGACTCAGAGGCCTTGGGATGGGGCACAGTTGGCCAGGACCCCCATCTTTAGAGAAGACCCTTCCTCAGACCAGTGCCTCTGGCCAGTGTCGAGAGCCTCTACCTGCCCCCGCTCCCAGCCCAGGCCCGGTCTGTTGGAGCTGGAGGCAACTCCCCCCTTGAGCAGGTGGAAACACAGCAGCTGGCCCGCGAGGTCAGAGGTCGCCTGCTCCTGGGCTCGGGTGCCGCCCGGCCGTGAGGCCCTCTGCCCGTCTGCCGAGGTTCTGCTGCGCGGTGGAAGGGGCGTAGGTGGGGACGGTCAGCTTCCTTAGGGCCTGGCCCCTGGCCCCCCGCACTCGAGGGCAATGGAAGCTCTGGCTGCTCTGAGCACGCGCTAGGCCTCGCTGCCTGTCTGACCCGTGCCGGGCCTGGTCTCCCCAGCTCCCCAGCCCCCCAGGGCCACAACGATAGGGCCAGAGCCAGGAAGCGGTGCCGCTGGGGGCTGAGAATGGTGAGGCGGACGCCCTTTCAGACCCCCAGTGAGCCAATGGGGCCCAGGACCGTGAGGGCGGTCCTAGGATGAAGCCGAGGAAGGCAGGTTTCCGGGGAGCGAGGAAGGGCCTCCCACACCAGGCACTGGCCGCATGTTAGGAAGGGGCCGTCTGTCCCTGAGGGTGACCCAGCAGGTCCTGCGTGTGGGCCCGTCCCAGGAACCCGGCCCACGGCTGCCTTTTGTCACTCCACCCCTACCTAGCCCAGCTGTCTGACCACCCCAGTTGGGACGCACACCTGACCCCCTCTTCCAGGGCCCAGGGTGCCCAGCCCTCCTCCCCTGAGCATCCCTCACACGGCACCGCCTGGCGGTGCCCTGCCTGTTCCAGGCGTGGCCGCAGCCCCAGCAGCGCTGTTAGCCTCTTTCCAAACTCAAATGTTATCCCTTAATTCAACGGGCACTTCCTGCGTACCTAGTGGGGCCGGGCCCTGTGCCAGGCGCTCCTGGGCCGTGGCTCCCCGTGGGTCCTCAGAGTCCTAGCACAGCCCCCTCTCCAGTGGCAGGCTGGAGGGCCTGGCTCCTGACCCCTGCCCAGTGCGGGGGTCGGCGGTGCCTGCCAAATGGGTCCTGAGCAGGGAGGGGGCTGTGGCTGCTGGCAGCTTGGGGCCCACTAGAGTGCAGGGAGGAGCTGTGTGTGTGTGTGTGTGGCGGCAGGGGGGTGGGGGGTGGGGGTGGGGCGTGTCGGCCCGGCTGGAGATAGATGCCCGGTGTCACGGGTGAGTGGGCAGGGCCTGGGCAGTGGGGGCCAGACTGCTTAGGGTGCAGGACAGCAGGCTGTGGGCACCTTGCTTTGGCTCCGAGGGGGCACTGGGGGGGTGAGGCTGGACGCAGCAGGGGCCAGGGAGTTGCTCTGAGCGGGCACTGGGGCCAGGCAGTGGGAGTGCGATGAGGCGATAGACCCCAGAGCCGGGCGCCTCCTGGACCATTTTCTGGTTGCCTTTATGAAGCACCTACTGTGTGCTGACCCGGCCCTATGGTCATCAGCTCCTCCCCCACACGCCTTCAAGAGGCACTCTGTTCCCATTGCACGGACAGGGGAGGGGGCAGGAGGTGCAGGTCGGCCCCTGGCCCAAGGTTGGGAGGACCTCAGGTTGCCCGGACACTGGCCTCAGAGACTGGCCCCCGCGGCCGAGCCCCGAGCCCTCCAGATGCCGTCCTCCTGCCCGGCTCCAGAGGGCGCCGATGGGGGAGGGGGCACGGGCAGAGGAGGTGGGTGCCCCGGGAGGTGGGCAGGGCAGCCCCCCCCCAGCCCCACCCTCTCCCGCCAGCAGATGCTCTCGGCACCCACTGGACATTGAGGACCCCAACAAGGAAGCCCAATTGGGAGACAAAGGCCGGACGCCGGGGACAAACGCTCACGGACGTTGTCGGCGGGAGCGGCCAGGCAGCCAGGCGAGGCCCACAAAGGGGCCGGGGGAGGGGCCGGGAATGGGCCTGGGCTGCACATGCCACCGTTGCCCGGGCGACGGCCCTCTCCCGGAGAGGTCTGCTGGGCCATTGTCCGGGGCACACAGGACGTGTCATACACCAGATGGCCGTGTGCTGTGTAAGTCAGTTATCGGGGGCAGAGTGAAGGAATGCGGCCGCGCGGCGGGCTGGGGCGCCATCTGTTCCCTCAGACCGCGGGCACCGGCGGGCATTGAGCTCCTGGCCGGCCGGCCCAGCCTCCACTGCGGCTTTAATTAGCTAATTCCATAATTGGGCTTTATTTCAGGTAAATTGCATTTCACACCCGAGAGGGCTGCAATGGCCCGTCCAGGAGTGAAGCACTCGGGCACTTCGTGCGCAGTCGATAATACGCAAAACAAAGCCGGGCTGGGTGCAGGGGCCGCGCCCGGCCCAGATGGGCGGCCCGAGCGAGTGCCCCGAGGGCTGGGGGCCGTGCCCGGCAGCGGGCGGGGCGGGGGCACCGTGGAGGGCCCCGCTCTCCAGCCAGCCGCCTCCTGGGGTTTCCACAAATATTTACTCAACAAGGAAACAACAGCTTTTGCCTTTCCAGTAATTGTTGCTCTCGCCCCTCCCCCCCGGGGGTTTGGGCTGGGGAGGCCCCGGGCCCTCGCTGGCCCTCCTCCCCTCCCCCACACCGGCCAGTGCCCGACGGCCAGACGTCCCCTCGGGTGGGAGCCAGGGCTGGGCTCCGGGGAGCCCCTGGGGCTCTGCAAAGGGGGACCCAGGCCCCTCCCCTCCCACAGGGGCCCAAGCTGACATTCCACACGGACCAGGAGTTCCTGCTTTGCGGCCACCTGGGCACCTGCCTCCAAGGAGACTGCAGGGGTCCCGTCCAAGAGGGAGGTTGGGGAGGGCTCCAGGCAGGACCTGGGGGGAACGGAGCTGGGCCTGGAGGAGGCAGGGGCCCAGATGCCCGTGGGCAGCAGTGGGAGGCTGGCAGTGGGAGTGGGGGCAGGTGCTGTCCTGGAGTTAAGAATTAAGCCCGAGACCTGAGAAGTGCGTGTGGGATGTGAATCCTGAGGACGGGGTCCCCAAGCTGCTTGTCTGGGGGCGATGACCCTCACCTGTTCGCCCCTCCCCCCTTGAAGGGTCCCAAGACCTGGGGGTGGGGCTGGTCTCATAAAGGGCTATCAGGGAGAGCTTCCTGTAGGAGGGGGCTTTGAGCCTGGCTGGAGACCAAGGGAGTGGTTTCAACAGATGGAGAGGGGACAGGAGAACCCCCCGGCAAAGGCACCAGCAAGAGCAAAGGCTTAGCGGGTGGGCTGGAGCCCGACCTTGGGTCGGGGGGACAGGAACAGCCCGGCCTCCAGGTGCTCCTGGGTCACGGGCGCCACCCCATTCCCAGGAACCCCAGGCCAGGGGGTTGAGGCTTCTGGGCCCCCTCACCGGGGTGGGCACAGACGGGGTGAGGGGTGCTGGGGTGTTGAGGGGTGGGCAGCAGCTCCACGGGAAGCCAGGTTGTCCCCAAGATGGGTCGCTTGCTCCCCCAGGAAAGGAGGCGAGAGCAGGGCAAGATCAATTTTGTGATTCCACATTTATTAGGAAAAACCTGAACGGTTCAGAATCAAAATCACACTGTGAAATTCGTTGAAGCACAGGTTCCAGATCACCACAGATTATTCTGATTTCGGCGAGGCGGAGCAGGCCGGAGGAGGTGGGTCTCGCCAGAGGTGGTGGCGCCCGTCCGCTCCCCTGCGGCTCAGCAGCGGGTCGGGGAGGCCACCGTCTGTGTGTCCGTCCAGCTGCTTAGACCAGGCAGGGAGCCGGAGGTGAGGCCCACACGCAGAGCGGGGTTTGGGGACCCTCCTCTTTTCTCCGGAATGGGTAGGAGAAGCTGCCAGTCCAAAGTGGGGGACCTGAGCACCCCGGTTCCACTGGTGGGCAGCCCACCCCCAGTGAAGAGCTCTGGCCACAGCGGTGGACACGTCCCTCCCGTTGGAAGCTGTGGCCTCAGGAGCAGCTCCCCGCCAGCTCCTGGCCTGAGTCAGCATCTCTGGAGCTTGAGGGAGTCAGGCCCAGGCCCGGGGGGGCCTTGATTGGGCCTTGCCCGTGGGCATCCTTTGTTCGGCATGGGCTGGGCCTGCCCTGCCCTGCCTGGCCTGCCTTCTCCCTGGGTCCCCCTGGGCCTGGCTTTGAGGCTGGGGGTGGGGTCCTCACAGACCCTGTCCAGGCCGTCCCTCTGTCTCCCCTCAGGAATGCCCCGGGGCCTGCACACAGCTGTGCGGCTCCCTGGCCATACATGGGACAGACCAAGTGCCTGGGATGCCCAGCCTGACCTCCTGCCGCTCTGTCCCGAGTATCAGGCAGGCAATGGGGGGACCCCGGTCTCGGAGCCGAGAGGCCCCTCCTCCCAGCACCCAGCCAAATTCTAGTACCCGCTGGCTGGGAAGAGGCGGTCTTGAGCCCCCCAGGCAGGCCGCAGGGCCCTGTCGTCCACCGGGCGTCTGGGGCCCTGGAGGGCGGGACTGCCGTCTCGGGCCTTCGAGAGGGGGCTGAGGCCTAGCGGTGCCTGTGCTGAGTGGGAGGTGGGGTGGGCCGGGCAGGGCTCCTCCGGGCCTCCCCTCTCAGGCCTGGGCCCCGAGCCCCCATCAGGAGCCCTTGTCGGGGCCCCCGCGGGGCACGGTCAGCTGTTCGTAGGTGGGTAGCGCGTTGCTGGGCAGGAAGAGCTCGGGGTTGATAGAGCCACCGCTGTGGGGCTGGACCACCTGGGCCCCGCCCCCGCTGGAAGGCCGGCTGCCCGGGGAGCCTCCGTGGTGCTGGGCGAGCAGCTGGTGCAGCATGTCTGTGATGAGCGCCAGCCTCTGGTCCAGCTGCGTCACCTGCGGGGACAGGATCAGAGGTGAGCCGGGCGGTGTGCAGGTGGCCTCAAGGCCTGGGTTCCTTGAGGGCCAGGGGAGGGACGGGGCCTGGCCTTGGTCACGGCTGTGTGTGTGGAACGCACGCGCGTGCACGTGTGTGTGCGTCCGTGGCCCCTGTGCAAGTCTGCACGTGTGCACACACGTGCGTGGAGGGAGCCCCGCTCTGCAGCCCTCACCTGAGACCCAGTGGCTGAGCAGGTAGCAGGGCGGGGCCCCTCCCCTGCCATCTACCCCCACCCCCATGCCCACCAACAGGGTTTGTGCCTCAGGGTGCTCTTGTCAGGCCGGGCACAGTCCCCAACTCAGCAGGGGCACCCCCATCTTCCCAGCTGAGCCCCCAAACCTGTACCAATCCCCAGGGGTCAGCCAGGGCCACACGCCCACCATGCTTTTCCCAAAGGCCTTTCCCACGCTGAGCACTGGGGTTGCCCACCCCACGAGGTGGGGTCGCCCCATGAAGCTGGAGGGGAGGTGGATGGAGGATGGACCTGGGGCTGCAGGTACTTAGCAGGGGCTGCTGGATGGCCAAGATGGGGTGGGGCTGGAGTGAGCCCCGGGGGTGGGAAGAGGACCCCAGGGCCCTCAGAGCAGGGGCAGGGGTGAAGCAGACGTCCTGGCATGAGCCGGCATGAGGCGTGGCTCACCCTGGGGCCTGCAGTGCCCTTGGGGGTGGTTCCCCCAGGGTCTCCGTCAGAAAATAATACCCGCCTTGGGTACCTGGAACACTGGAAAGACTAGAAACGATGGGGGAGGGAGCGGAGGTGGCCAGATGGTCACCGATAAGGGCCAAGCTGCGAGAACACAGAGCTGCTTCGGGGGAGAGTGTGGCTGGGGTAGACGCCCGGGGACGGCTCCGCCAGGGGTCAACGCCGGGGCTGCGGACGCGGCAGGCCGGGCTGGCTGGGGCCGGCCGTCCACCTGGACACACACACGGTCCGCGATGTGTGTGCTCTGAGCCGCCCTGGGCCAGACTGCCCCAGGACCCACCTGGGCCCCACTGCTGGCGGCAACATCCCCACCCCAGGACCGGACGGAGCCGGGTGCTGGCCAAGCGGGTCAGCCCCGGGGAAGATGCTGTGGGTTGAAGAGGCCACAAATGCTGTGGAGCTGGGTCCCCGGGTTGGCCCGGGTTGGGCTTCAGAGGCGGGTGGGGCAGTCCACAGCCTCTTTCCCACGGTGGACGGTGGACGCTGAGTCAGGGGGAGGGCAGGGCTGGCTGAGGAGGAGAAGGGGAGGGTTCTCTCCTGAGTTGGGGCCACGGGGCTCTCTCGAGACCCAGCAGCAGGTAGGGCAGGATGGGGGCTGGAGCGTGGAGAAACAGCCCCCCTATCAGGACGGCTGCCTGTGACCCACGTCCCCAGCTTCGCACAATGGCGGCTGCAGCACTGAGGCCAGTGCTGTCTCCTGGGGCCTCCTGGGCTCCCCTGCTGCCTCTGCCTCCTCGGACTGTGCGGGGGACTGAGACCTCCTCCCCTGCCCCTGGGCCTGGGGACAGGGACAGCTGCATGTCTGAGGCCCCCTCAGCCAGGCCAGGGGGGCCTAACCTATTTTCTCAGACACATCTGATACCGGAGCCCAGGCTATAAAGGGAAGGGGGTGCAGAGCTTCTCTGGTTTAGCTGGGCTAGAGCCTGAGGCCCTCACTCAGCTCTCCCCACCCCTGCATTCCCCCGGGTGCCTCCCTGACACCCTAGTCCCACCATATGCTGAGGCCACCCACAGACGCAGGCCCCGAGGCCCCAGGAGAAGAGTCTCGTTTGGGGTCTCTGGCTGGGACCCTGGCAGCCCAGCCAAGGGGGGCTGGGGAGGACCCTCTCCTCGGCCCAAGACCGCCGGGCCCCCAGTCCCGCTGCCCGCCTATGCCCTGGGAGACCCGTGGGGGACCCTGCGCGCCTGGTAGCCTGGAGCGAGCCTTGCACGAGGCTGGTGCGGGCGAGCTTCATGTTGCTCCGCTGTGCAGGCCCCGGCTTGGGTATTGATTGGTTTGGCACCAATTAGAGCACCAAATACATTACAGAGGAAAATTTGTGGTTTCATAAATTTTCACTTTATGCCACTTGAACATCTGTTGAAGCCCCCAGCAGGGCAAGTGGGTATGGAAGCCTTTATAGGGTGTTCTTGGGAAAAAAGGAAATGGAAGAATGGCTGGGATTCAGGAAGGGGTGGGGCTGCCGGCACGGCTGGAGAGGGGGCGCATCCCAGGGGGTTGATAGCACAGCCCCCACTGGGAGCAGGCGGGAGGCTGGCCCCAGGCCGAGCTCGCCCTCAGGGGGCCACCTGGGGCACTCAAGCCCACCTCGGCCCCCTGGGCTGCTGCTCATGGGAGATGGGGCTTTGGGGGGGCTCACCGGGCTCCCTGGTCCCAGGGGACATGCTCCCATTAGCCAGACTGCTGGAGGTGGCAGGGGCGCCGGGGGCGAGCTCGGATCTGGGCCAGAATCCCAGAGCCGGCCCAAAGCCTGGGCCTCACGCCTCCCCCTCCTTCTCGCACAGGAGAGGAGCGGGTCTGGGGAGGAGGTTAACATGCCGCCACTGATGGGACGGGAGAGAGAGCAAGTGGGGCAGCCCGCAGGCCAAACCAGACTCCTGCCAAGGCCCCCCGGCCACCTGCCGAGTCCTTGTGGTCCTCTGGCCACCCTCAGGGTCCCCCTGGGTCTTCCTGGCCCCCTGCAGGGTCCTCCCGCCTGCCCAGCCCCAGCCTGATGGGCGGGGATCCTCAGAGTCACCCGCCTGGTCCGGCTTCAGGGCGTGGTGATCACCGGGTGGGCCAAGCCCTGTGAAGCCACGTCTCCCCCCACCCGGCCCCCCGCCCTTGGTGGCTGACCTCGGCGCCACACACCCGGGGCTGTCTGCTGCTCGTCGCTGGCTCTGGGCTGCCTGAGCCTGCCCTGCACTGCCCGGCCCCTGGGGCCCGGTGATGGCCTCTGCCCGGGTGGGCTTCCGTCCTTCTCAGCGACTGATCCCCTGTCCCCACAGTGTGGGGTGAGCCTGGTCAGGCTGGTCCAGGAGGCCAAGTCAGATCCCACGCTGAGACCTGGCCGCTGTGCTGTCCTCCCTGGGCCTCAGTTTCTCAGCTGGGAAGTGGGGGCATGCTGCTCCTCCCGTGGGGGGCGTTCTTGAGGATGGAGCAGGACAGTCGTGTAGGAGCCTGTGCCCGCGGGCTCTGTGAGCGTGACTCACACCTGCCACGCTTCTCCAGGGCTGAGCACGTCCCAGAGAGATGGCCCCTGGGTCCCCCCGCCCTGGGTTCTCCTCCTCCCAAGGAGAGCGCCTTTATCTTGCTTCATGTTCGATGGTGACACCCAGTGAGCACTTCATTCGGCCGGAGGGAGCGGCCTGAGCCGATCCCCAGCCACAGAGAAGCGCGTGCCTCCGGGCAGGTGCCCAGGTGAGGCGCTGTCACCCGCAGAGGAAGGCAGTGCCCGCTCGGGGACCGGGACGGCGTTCCCCGGGAGCCGCTGGGGCACATCAGTTTTGGGGATCTTGGATCTCGTCATTATTTGCAATTTGATAGTGACCAAAGGGCAAGGCCAACAAAAGCTCCCTTGTTCCCTGCCTCCATTCACCAAATTAATAACCATAAGAGGACTCCCGGCCCTCGGAAGAGAAAAAAAGCAATTAGAATAACAACCAGTTAGAGAGCCCCGGGCGGTGGTGACAAACCCAGGGGACGGGATTCCTGTTTGATGTGCTTATGAATTTGTTTTCAAAAGAAAATCTTGAAAAAGAGTCTTTCAAGGGAAATTTTTGCAGAACCTGCTCGGCCTTGATCCCAGCTCTGGACCCGCCCGATGGCCCTGGCCACGTGCAAGCCCTGGGCTGTCTCGGCCACACTGGCCAAAGACGGGCAGGGGTGGGAGACACCGAGGCCTGGGGCTTGCGGGGAGGGAGTCCCCTGCCCTGGGGGGCAGCTCGTGGTGCCCCAGGGTCCCCGTGGTCAACATCTAAAGGGGGAGGCAGGGCTCCCCTTGGGACAGCCCAGGGCCCTCTGCAGGGTCACAGGGCAAAAGACCTCTGGGCTCTCCTCTTGTGTGCAGACTGTGCTGGACCAAGAGCCACTGAGCCGCTCTCGGGGGCAACGAGCTGGATGCCAGCCCTGGGGCCAAGCTGGGCTGCTGGGAGTTGGGGGTTCCCGGTATGTCATGGGGTGCGCGGGGGCCTGAAGCTCCGGGGAGCCCTGCCCAAGCCCACATGCCGGCAACAGGCGCAGGGACATGGCCATGACTGCTCAGTGTGTCTGTGCACAGGCCCGCTCAGTCCTCCTGACGCCCTGCGACACGGCTCTGCCCCCTTCATGTCCCTTCACACACGGCAGGGAGCACGGGAGCGAAGCAGCCAGGGAGCAGGGGTTGCAGAGGGGCTGCTGCTGGCCTATCTCCCCCTTCTGCCCTGGCCACAGGCCTGCGGCACCTGCAAGGCCCAGCACTGCCCAGGTCACAAGCCGCTGCTCCTGAGCCCATTAGACAGGCGACACAGCTGAGGCCCGGGGACACAGTGGGCCTTGAGTCCCTGCATGCAGCTTGGAGGGACCAGGTGGGGCCCGCTCATAGCCGGGGCAGGTCCAGTGGCCCATGGCAGGGGTGCTGAGCCGGCCACACCTCCACCCCTGTCCCTATCCTGGCCGCCCAGAGAGGGAGCCCCGCGCTGGACAGCTCAGGGCCGAAACCCGCCTTCCCTGTGCAGGGCCCCAGCCACACCTCACAGTGCCCTGGGTGGGCAGTCCACCCTGGCCCCTCCCAAACATACAGTCTGTGAGGAGCCCCCAGCACGGGGCAGGACGCAGGGTATGGTGAGTGAATTCTGACCGGTGGGAGGAGTGCCCGCTCCCACCCCCATTGGAGCCCGGCCACAGCCTTGGACGACGGGCCTGCTGGACCCAGGAAGGACTCAGGCTGAGAGGTGACACTGCACCCCCCGGGCCTCGTGGCTGCCCGGTGGGGTTCAGGTGGTGGTCCTGGGCCCCCCCCATCCCAGCCCCCGGGACTCTGGGTTCTCCATCTCCATAGAATGCCATTTCTTGCCCTACCCCTGGCCCTGGCCCTCCCTCTGCAAGCCGCTGCTTGGTGAGGGAGGGGGTCACGGTGACCTGTGACCTTTGCCCCCTGTGCCCTCCAGCACATGCAGGTGATGCTGAACCCCCACATCTAGGGCAACGGATGCCACTGAGAGAAAGCGCCAAGGTGGGGGGACGCTGACTGCGTCCTGGTGTCTGCTAGACCATGGCAGGAGGAGGGCCACCCTGATGTGACAGCTGTGTTCTGCTGTCCTCTCACCCTAAGCACCCAGGCTCAGGCTAGGGACACACCCCAGACCCGCACACTCGATCCCTGGGGACCTCAGGCCTGAACTCAGACCATAAAACCATGGTTTTCCTGCACCTCTGTTGAGCGCCCCCCCCCCGGCACCCACCCTGTTCCGCGCACATTTTCCTCATCCCAGAAAAGCACTCCAGAATCCCGCACCCTGCTCCACATTCTGACTGTCAGCAGAACTTGGGAACCCCCTGCCCACCCCTGCTCCCAGCCCAGGCCAGACCGCCAATTTTTTATGCTAGGACTATTGCAGTAGCCTGCCAGGTAGCCTTCCCCACAATGTGGTCCTTTCAAAACACAAACCAGGTCACATCGCTGCCCTACTCACAGCCTCCTGAGCTCCCCCCTCACTCCCAGGAGAAGCCTGAGCCCCACCTGTGGCCCTCGACCTGTCCCCCGTTGCTCTACGGCCTCCCCCACCTTCTGCCCTCTGCATTTATTCCAGGCCGCTCTGCTGGCCCTCAAACGTGGCAGCGCGCGCCTGCCTCAGGCCCTTTTCCCCAGCGGCTCCCCTGCCCACATCAGCCACCCTCCACCCTCGGACCTCACCAAAAGCACTGATCGCGGCCATGTCCCTCCTTCTGCCACGGCCCCCCACCATCCCCACGCTGGTCCTTATTTGCTCCAGGGCCGCTGGCCTGCGGTTGTGTCTGCTCACTCCTTAGCTGGTTCTCCCACTGGAACTGGGCTCCAGGAGCCCCACTCCTCTGCCTGTCCTTGGTGGTACACAGAGGGCCCTGTTCACATTTGTGGAACGATTATGGTGGGCGCTACACAGCTCAGAGCCTCCACGCCAGAGCCCCCGGGGAACCTTTCTGCCAAGGGGGAAGGGGGCGGTGGTGCGGGGTACCTGCCTGCCTAGGGCCAGCTGTCCTGGGGGGAGGTCCCTGCCCGGCGGGCAGCCTGGCCCCCGCTCCCGGGCCCTGCCCCTGGCGCTGGGAGTTTGGGAACGCCCCTCCCCCACGGCGAGAATGCGGGAACAGCACCCATAAATCATCCTTTCGTTAGAGCCCGTGGGGCTGGCCGGTCTCACAGAGCCGGGTATGAGTGGAAATAGATCACAGCGCTTCATAACATTGTAATTTATGGCAGGAGACGGTGTAATTGTGTTTATGACTTTGTTTTAGTGCTTTAGCTCTTGGAGAAAAATCAGCCCGTTTTCTAGCTGCCGAGGTTTTACTGCCAGTCCCCAGGGCGGCCGGCCTGCCGAGCTCTCTGTCCTGCGGTGCACGGTGCACCCAGCCCGATGAGGACACAGCCTCGGAGCCTGGCCCACAGCCTGCTGGGCTGGGCGCGCGCTGGGCATGCGGGCCGGGGCGGGACGTGTGCACGCCGGTCTGTGGGGGGCCCTGGGGAAGGACGCATCTTGGGTGTGCAGGCCGCAGGGCAGCGGGTCAGAGCCTGCGGGGAGGGCCTGGGCACACAGACAGGCTGCCTGGGCTCATGTCCTGCCTCTGCCGCTTCCTGGTTGGGTGACCTTGGGTGAATCACTTGGCCTCTCTGAACCTCAGTTTCCCCATCTGTAAAATGGGGATGCTGGTAGAATCTCCCTCAGCAGGATGTTGTAAGGATTGAATGAATTAATGCAGGAAACCACTGGAAAGAGTGCTTGGCATCTGGCAAATTCTGATTAAGTCTCCTGTTGACCATTTTACTGTAATTATTGTTAGTAATTTGCCTGTGTGCAGCGTAGCCTGAGGGCCAGTTGGCACGTATACGTGAAGACGTGTGTGTACGCGAGTACTCAGGCTTTACAAGGGCAGGGAGACTGCATGTGCAAGAGTGCACGCGCCGCCCCGGGTGTGGTTTTGCACAATTCCCTGTACCGTCCACCAAATCATTCCCTGAGCTGCCAAAGGGTGCAAGTGTATCTGCCTGGACCTCTGGGCCCCTGGGCCTTTGCACGTGCCACAGAGGTGAGCACCCTTCCACCAGGCGGTGATGCTGCTGGGATGGGGCAGCTCAGCGGGCGAGCAGTGGGGGCTTTGTCGGGTGCCAAGCGCACTCTCCTAACTGGGAGATAGATGCCACCATCTCTGGAACCCCTGGTCACCGACACACCAGCCGTTCTGCCTGTTTCCCAGGGTCCTCTGCCCAGGTGGAGTCCAGGCAGGGGGTGAACCTTGGCCAGAAGAGGTGGGCGATGTGGCAGCCACTTGCGCCCTGGCCCCTGGGACTGGTGCATTGGTTTAGCGTCATGAATCAGCCAGGGTGGGCGTTTCAGAGGCTGTAGACCAAGGCCTCTGTCCTAGCCACTGTCCCTCAAATCTCTCACTGTCTGGCTGCTGGGTGGCAGGTGATCTGAGCCGTCACCAGAGTCACCATGCCTCAGCTGGGTCCTCGGCACAGCATGGTCAAGGTCCTGGTCACCCCAGACCCTCCTGGGGGCCTGCCAGTTCCTGGCTGGCCCTTGCTGACCACCCCTTAGGAGTGCAGGTTGCTCCCCTCTGAGAGAGTGTCACGAAGGAGAGAAGAACCTTCTGCCTGCCTCACGGATACACGCTCACCCCGGGGCAGCCCCACAGATGCCTGGGGTCCGCCAGGCACCCGCAGCATTGCTTCCGTCCAGGCTGACTGCTGAGGGGGGCGGGTGTCAGGATCATTATCATAAACCAGGGCCACCTCTCCAGTGTTCATCCGCCGCAGCCGGGACAATCTCGCAGGCCCTCTACCCCACAGCCCAAGGACCCCCGTCTGCCGGCACCATCTCCACACAGACTCCCTCGACGCTCCGCCGCAGCTCTGCACTCTCCCGGGGGCCCCAGAACCCCGTCTCCACTGGCAAGCAGGTCTAACAGCGTCTTGGTGCAGCAGGGCCCAAAGAGAACTCAGACTTGCCCTGCCCGCAATCCCATCCTCCCATCTCAGAAAGTGGTACCGACACCCACAGAGCAAAGCACTGGATTCCCCTGGCGCTCGCCCACGTCCCACCCGCTCTCGAGAGCACACGCTCTGAATCCAGCACCGCCCCCCTCCACGCCCCCTGCCCAGGCCAGTGGCATCCCCGGCCTGTGCTGTTGGAATCACCTCTGCTTGACTGGTCCGTCCCCCTCCCATTCACTCCAGCGGCAGCCAGGCTGAGTTGTCTCCCTCTGCGGAATTACCAGTGCGCCCAGAATGAAATCCCACCTCCATCCACAGCCCCTGAGCTCCGCGCCGCCCCCTCACCGTCCTCCCTGACACCCTTCTCTCAGATCCTGGGCACAGTCCTCTCGATCCTGCCTCAGGGCCTTTGCACTTGCCACTCCCTCTGCCTGGAAAACTGTCCTCCACCACGACATATAACCTGAGCTCAAATGTTGAGAGTGGGCTTCCCTACCGCGGCCAGGCCTTTGACCATACTGTCACGTTCACGTCCCCAGAGGGTCTCCCAGAGCCTGGCACATGGTAGGTGCTCACTAAATACACCTGGGATGAATAGAGTTGGTGTTTCACAGATATTTGCTGGATGAGAAAATGAGGTCTCTGCCATCTCCCAGGGCCCCAGTAGTGGGGTGGGGGGCAGATGTCCTGTAAGCCCATTGCTCCTTCCCTCCCCAGGATGCTGCTGGCCAGGCCTTTTCCTTGTCATTGACTTGTAAGGGCTCTTTGTATATTAAGAAAGTTTGTCCTTTGACATGGACATCACACATGTTTGTTCCTGGTGTGCCGTTGGTCATGTGAATTGGTTCATGGCAATTATGATTATCATTTTTGGTCATGTCATACTGAATTTTATTTACTTTTTCACTTTTTTATGGAGTCAGAGTCGTTTGCCTTGTCCATTGCGGCTTCTAGATTTTGTGCACGCTTGGAGTAGCTTTCCCAGTTCCGACCCTGAAACATTTTTTTTTCTAGGACTTTTTAGATCTGTATTTCACCCTTCACTCGTTGAACGGTGTGGGACTGATTTTGAGCTGCAGGCCTGCTTTCAGCGATCAGCCTGTCGATACATCACACTTCGCTGAAGGACCTTTCTTCCCCCCATGGAGCTGGAACATTCTTTCGTACATGCTTGGCAGTCTACGGCGAACCGTCTTACTCAGGGTGGTCTTAATGACATGTGTGGCTAGTGGGTGGCAGGGCTGTTCTTTCTTGAGGTGAAAGACATTGCTGGCTCCATCCGGGGGTCCAGCAAGGGAGGTGGCCAGGGGAGCACGGACCAGCTCTCACCTGGACAACCTCAGTGACCTCTGCCCTCAGCCCCACAGTCTGAGAGATTTTGCTTCTCTGCTCAGAACTCTGAGAAACCCCACTTTGAGCTCTGAACATAAAAAGAAAGTCTGGGGCGAGGCTCCAAGCTGTCACCCCTCCCCCAGGCAGCTCCAGCATGAGGCCTCCTCTCTGCCCTGCTCCTGCCTCTTCTCTCTGCCACCGCTGCCAGGAAGTCTTCCTGGATTCTCGCGTGGCTCACACCATCACCTCGCCCACATTTCTGCTCAAGGCTCACTTTCCCACGAGACCTCCTCGGGCCCTGAGCTAAACGCGGCGACCTGCCCCCATCCTCCATCTACTGTCTTTTCCTCCAGGACTCACACCGACGTCACTGGCTTATTTATTATATTTTCCGTCTCTAGCTGCCCGCCCCCCCACCCCCAAGGACGAAAGCCCCATGGGGGCTCTGCGTGTGCTGTGTTACCCATGTGCTCAGTCGACACCCCTGCACGCTGAGCCACCTCCTCCCTCCAGCCGCATCTCTGTGGGGGCCACGTTTGTGCCCAGAGTCGTTCGCAACCACCGCCTGACTGTGCCCACTGAGGCCGCCCTGCCTGGACTTTGGGGAGGAAGGCTCGTGGGACGGCTTACGGAGGGGGCAGTGGCAGAGTCAGGGGGCCCCAGGCAGCACACAGCTTCCTGGGCTCCACGGGAGCCTCTTCGCTTGGAAGGGGGCCTGGGCAGTGGGGACCAGGATACACAGAGGCCAGGAAGCTGCCCACGGTCACCTGGTGGGTGGGCTGGTGGAGGGGGAGACCCTGGCTCAGGATGGGCGGGGCTTGGGCCTCCCAACAGGCTGGCCAGCCCCCTAGCTGGGGCCTCAGGGGGGTCCCGCCAGCAGAGGCCAAGTGGGGGCTGCCTGCCCTGCCCACACGGGCAGCCCCAGGCTGGCCGACTCAGTCACCCTCCTCGGGGCCGGGCGAGCGGGAATGTAGGGCAGGCTGGAAAAAGGCGCTGGAAGCCGAGAGGCCGTGTTTGTGTTGGCGGCAGGGCGGAGGCCCCACCTGCATTTGATTCTCCCCCGCCTCCCCCTCCCGCGCTGCCCCTCTGACGAGCCTCGAAGTCCTGGAAGCCAGGGGGACGCCGGGCAGAACACTTTGTACTGGGAGCCAGCGAGCACCCGGCCACCCCAGCCAAACCCCCAGCCCCGGCGGGCGGGCAGGCGGGTGACACGCGGCCCAGTGACGGCGGGCAGGTGGGCAGGGGCCACCCAGCAGCTCCGTCATTAGAGTCCCACCTGCCTCTGTCTGCTGCTACCCTGGCCTGGCTGCCCCCAGCCCCCCTTCCCCGCCCCCGCCATCTCGGGGCCATCAGCCAGGGTGTGGGCAGTTCAGGACCCCTGGGCCCGCAGTGCCTCTCGAGGTGGGTTCACCCTCCATGAGTTCCACAGCCAGCAGGCCTCCCTCCACCCCTCGCACCCCGTCCTTGCCCTGGTGAGACCCCTGCAAGCCGCCTACTGCTCTCAAGCCAAAGACACAACCCCGCCTCGGCCAGAGGGTCCCCCGCGGTCTGGGCCTTGTGTCCCACCTCGGCCACCGCCCCTTCCTGCCCTGCACTGGCTTCTATCAGTTCCTTGGATGTGCTGTACCCCCTCTCTGCCTCAGGACATTTGCACCTGCCAGCCCGCTTTCTAGAACGTTCCACCCATCTCCTGAACCAGCAGACGGTCTCATTCTTCGGGCCCCGAGGCGAGGGTCTCCTCCTTAGAAACACCGCCACCCCCCACCCCGGTTCGCCTGCCATCACCTCCCTGCTCTGCCCCTTCCAGCCACTCTGGTCTGCCCGGGTGCCGCTTGCATCGTTTGCTTCCTAAATGTCCGCCTCCCTGAAAGCGGGGATACTGCCAGGCAGTCCATGACCCCTGACCACCTGGGGGACTCTGGGCCTCCGTCGGCCCCCTGGCAGGGAGGGGACAGAGAGTCTGTGCCGCAGCTCAGAACGGAGATTGACGCGTACGTGGCTGGAGTGTCCTGGGGGCAGGGCCTAGCTCCTCTGGACAGACCCCAGCGTGCCCCCAGGCTCCCAGCACCTCCCAGTTGCCTCTGACCGCTTCCCCCGCACGCACAGCTTGGGGTAGCTTCTCTCCGTGCCTCTCTCCGTCCACCCTTGGCTGTTCTGTTCCCGCTCAGCCCTGGACTATGTCCTTTCTCCGGACACCTGCACAGCTTCCCGGCTGGTCCCCGACGGCACAGGCCCCCAGAACCTCTTCCCCGGACAGTTGGAGGCCTGCTGACCCCACGCCGGCCGGCCTCCAGGACAGCGCCCGTGCGCCCCCGCCCTGGCCACACGCTCTGCCCAGCTGGACTTCTTGCTGTTCAATGAACCTCTTTACAAAGGGTTTGCGTGATACAAGTACTCTTCGAAAACATTTTCTCTAAGAAGTAAAAACATTTCAAAGAAACATCCCCTTTGACCTGGCGCGTCTGGCTTTGTTCCCCGCCCCCCCCCGCCCCGTCCCAGGTAACCGTCTTAGCGATCTGGTGTTTATCCTTCCAGCCATTTCAAAACACGAGCTCGCGCGCATGCGACACAGGATCCATCCGCGGCAGGCTTAGCATGAACGGTAACATGAGATGCTAGGCTCTCTGCTCGCGCCCTTTCACTCAACACGGGTTTGGAGGCCGCCCGTGTTGAAACATGCCCACGGAGCCCGCTCCCCGGGGCGGCGGTGCAGCGGGCCTTTCCACGGGGCTCTGGAGACGCCACGTCGTCAGTGTCCGTCTGTGGACGGGGAGGCTGAGTGCGCCCCAGGCCACACCCAGGGGAGGGCACCGCTCTCCAGGAACGGTCTTCTTGGCGTCGGTGTCGGCTGCGAGGCTGGCCCTGCGGGGGCCCTTCCACACGCTCCCAGACAGGCTCCCCCGCCCCAGCCCCCCGCCCCTCCTCCGCTCCTCCCTGATCTGGGGGAGAGGAGCCCCCGCCCGCCCTGTCCTCCTGTCCTCCCAGTGCACCCAGGCGGCTCAGCCTTCCCCCCTCTCCCCAAGTCACCAGCCACAGAGGCACCCAACAGGGTCAAGGTTGGAGACTTTCAGGGCCCAGCAAATCCATCCAGAATCCCCCCACCCCTGCAGCTGCCACCCCGGGCCCGGTCACCAGCGTCCCCCAGATCCTGCCAGCGGCCCCCCACCTGCTCTCTCATGGCCACTCTTAGGCCCCAGGAGGGGGACGTTAAACCGGGGGCCCCCCATGCCCTCAGAGTCAAGGCCAGGGTCACTGCAGTGGCCCCGAGGCCATCACGATCTGGCCGGGTCCTCCTCGCCGCCCCAGCCCCGTGGGCCTTCTGTCCAGGCCCAGAAGCACCGCGGGCTCTTCGCACCTGCTGCGTCTGTGGGGCGGGCTCTTCCCCCAGGAGCTTCAAGCTGCCTCTGCCCACCGCTGAGTCTTCCCTTAAATGCCCTGTCTCAGGGCTGCCCAGGTTCTCTTTCTGCAAAGACACCCCTCCCGGCACGACTCCTTGAAGTAAAGACCTGCGGGAGGAGTGGATCGCCGCCACCAGAGGCCAGACTGCCCCGGTCAGCCCCAGGTGGGGCAACCAGCAGAGGGGCTGGGGGGCTTGGCCTCCGTGTGTGTGCTCTGGCACGTGTGTGCCTGTGTGTGTGTGTGTGTGCGTGTGTACACGGGCAGAGTTCCACCAGGGCTGTGCTGGGCCCTACACTGGGGAGTGGGGGAAACGTGGGAACTGGCACATGGAGCAGGATCCAGGGGCGGTGTCAAGGGCTGGGGGGCTGGAAGAGCTGGGGTACAGGCTGACCACCCCCAGCCCAGGGGGGACCACGCCTGCCCACCCTTCAGGTGCCGGCGTGTCCAGTCTCCCTGCCTTTCCTGCCTCGGTCCTGGCCTGGAAACAGCGGCCCCATGACTCAGCCGCCCAGGGCCGGGCTGCAGCTGCAGCTGACCCAGACGGGCAGGCAGCCCCTGGCGCCCCGGGCCCCCCAGGCCCACACCCAGGTCAGGGCCACCCCCGGCCCCGCCCCCACTCCTGGCTCCTGCCCCTAGGACAGGATTCCCTGAATTAGGCCCCCTGAGGCTGGACCTGGGTTGGAGGCTGGGCCGGGGGGCTCTGGGCTGGGGTCCCAGACCCCGGGACCTGGACTCGAGCCCCTTTCCTGGCACCTGGAAGAGGCTTGTGGGGAAGGAGACGTGGAACGGACTGGAGCGCCCTTCCTGGAACCTGCCTTCCTGGGGAAGCCGCAGGGATTTCTGCCTGTCCAGGACCAAGCCCTGCACCCTGCCTGGCGTTGGAGGACCAGCTGGGGGCTTGGGTGAGCCTTCGCCACCTTGGGCACGTGACAACACCCTTCCAGGCCTGTTCTCTCCCGGCCTGTGAGACCCCCAGCCTGAGCCGGAAGCCCCTGGGCCGCATTCTTCCTCCGCCGAACGCCGGGCTACTCCCCATCTGTCTGCACACTCTCTGAGACGGGGAGCTCAGTCCCCCACGCCCTCGGTGGAGGGGCGGCGCCAGCAGCCCCAGAAGACGGGGCCCGGGGCCCCGCACCCTCTTTGCCCCCCCGGCCCCTCCTTGGCGCTTTGCTTCTCGGCAGTCGGGGCGCCAGCCGCCGCTCCCGCCCTCGCCTTGCCTGCTCACCTCCCCTGCCGAGCCGCCGCATCCCTGGGTCATGACTCACCCACGGGGGCACGTGGCCCCAGGGGGCCTGCTCTGTCACCTGGCCACGCAGATGCCCAGTGTGTGGGGGGACCTTGTGGCTGAGGGGGCGCTGCTGCACCTCTGCCCCACCCTGAGACCCAGTGTCCGGGAAGTGGGTGAGGAAGAGGGGGGAGCAGGTGGGCCAGGAAGCCGCTGGGGCTCCAGGCTGGGCCCGAGCGCTCCAGCCCCATCTGGACACACTTGGTGGGTCCCACTCCCCTCTGCTGCCAGCAACCCCCCAGGTCCCGGGCTTCGCTTCCCTACTGTTGCCGGTGGTCCCGCCCTGGGGCCTTTGCCCATGTGGTTCACAGGCCCCCATCCTGCCCGGTCTCCAGCCTGGGCCCAGCCACATGTAAACATGGGACCTGGCGTTCCTGGCGTCACCCCCCTGAGCCTTTGTCTCTGCGTCTGTGAGACAGGGATGCGAAGGGACGCGCCACGAGGCGGTGGAGGGTCAAACGTGCCTCCCCAGCAGGGTATCTGTCTCCTACCCCCGTTCCATCTCCAAACCCCTGGCCCCCAGGCCAGGCTACCTGCGGCTGCTGTGCAGGTGACAGGGCTGCCCCTCACTGTCCCCACGTCTGCACCCTTGCGCCCGCCTCATTCCAGCCGCCACACTGAGGCAGGTGACCTTAGGGGTCCCCAGCCCTGATCCCGAGGTGTGTGGCCAAGTGGCCGGGGCGCTGGAGGGGATGGGGTGGGGTGACCTTGGGGGTGCGTCAGAGACCTGGGGGCAACTGAGCAGTGGGGGCTCCCAGGACGGCCCACAATGTTCGGAAGGTGAGTGAAAGTGTGGGGAAGCCTCCACCCCGGAAGGAGGCCCCAGGCTGGCCCGCGGCCCACCTGGCCTGGGCTGACCTGAAGGCGAGACATTCAGGCCTTCCTGCGGCTCCCCGCCCACACTTCCTGCTCCTGGGCCCGAGAGGAAGAGCTCCTTGGGACACTGGGCCCGGGTGGGGGGCACCCAGGCTGACCAAACCGGGTATGGTCTGCAGGCTTCTGGGAGGACCTGGCTCACCCTCTGTCACAGCCTGCAGGTTCCCCATTAGTGCCTGGATCTGGGGGCTTTGGAGACCATCCTTGGTACCACTTGGGTCACAGCTCTGGGAGGCCCACACAGGCAGGAGGCCAGGGCCCTCTGTCAACCTGAGTTAAAGGTGGGAAGGGGGTGCCTACCAGTGAGCCCTCCTCTCTCACCGCTGCCCCATCCCATACAGCCCCAGCCCCCTGGCTACCCAGAAGGCTCCTGTCGGGGGACCAGCCAGCCCCAAGTCTGCACACGTGACATGAGGACACACCTGGCCTGCCTCTGCACCCGCTGTCCTGCTCTTCCCAAACCCAGTGGCACGTCTCCACCTCCTCCTCCCCAGGGCACCGTCAGACCGCCCCATTTTCTTCCTCCATTCTGGAGTTTTCTCACCACCAGCAGCAAACCTAGCTGAAGAGCTCCCATGGGTGGATATCTTTCATCCTCAATTCCTGACCCAGAGGCAACCCCTCAACCCTCCCTGCTGTCTCTTGCCTTTACCTTGGTATTTCTAAACCACACGCTTATATGTCTACCCCTTGCTTTTGAAGTTCTAGACATTATCTAGTGACTGCCTAACAGGGAAGACGAGAGATCAAGATTTCATTTTCACGTCTCTTGCCCCCGCCACTCCCCTATCCTGCCAATATAGTTACATTGCAATTCTAGGCTAAATAAATATTTACTGTTTGCATTTTACGTAAACATTATGTAACAGCATCACTATGTAAATGCTATTTTCAGCCAAGTCATGTGCTCTTCTATGATTATAGCTTTTTGTTTTCCCTGGGGTTAAAATTGCCTTTATGTTTTGCTTAGTTTTCAGTGCATCTGTCACTAGTTTGCTCTTGAACTCTCTGCCAGAATTGTAAAGCTTCTATCCATCCTGCTGAGAACACCAGCAATCTATCAGCCTTATCCTTTTTTCTTCTGGAAGTTTCTTCCTAGGGCCCTAGAAGGATTAGTTACTCTCTAGGCCTGCTGAATAGTTGTAATGCTAGACCTTCTTTCCCCCATCATGTTAGGAATGTCCTTGGCCTCTTTCTTTGCCGGGGGGGGGATGTGTTGGATTCCCCTGGTTCTTGGATGCCGTGCTTCTCCCTTCTGGTTTCCCCCTCCTTTTGCTGGAGCATATCCTCACATAACTTTCTGAGAAAAGGTATGTGGTAGGTAAAACTTCTGACTGTGCACGTCTGAAAATGTCTTTAATTTACTCTCAGACCTGAGAGTTTGACTGGGTATAGAACCCCAGATTGAAAATAACCTTTTTTTTTTTTTTTTTCTTTTCAGACAGTGAGGTAAACAGAGAGAAGGCCCCTTGGTCCTGTTGTAGTGCTGTACACATTCAGGTTCTGGGTGATCCAGCTCAGCTGGGACCCTATGGGTGGCAAATTTCTCCCTTGATTAGACTACCATCACTTCCATTGTCTCAGCAACAGCTGGGACTAAGCCCCTTGCCCTGAATCTAGTCCATCATCTCCTTGCTAGCTGCTCTCTTTGCCTCCCCAGCCCCACCCCCCCCACACTCTACACATAGCTCAGAAACATGTAAATCAGAGCATGTCACCTCTGGGCTTAGAGCTGAAAACCCACCTACAGCTTCTGATCAAGCGAAAACAAATCCAAACTCCTTATGGGGGCTGCCAGGCCCCGATTTGGCCCCTACCAGCCACCATCTGCCCCCATCATCTCATACCACTTGCCCAAGTCCCACTTGCCCGCGAGCTGCTGTCCCCCAATATTCCAGGCTCTTTCACCCCAGGACCTCGGGCCTGATGCTCCCGGCCCACAGCTGCACTTAGTAAAGGTTTGTTGAATGGCTTAGTGAACAGGTGAGTGAGGGAATCCACCTCCGCCTTAACCAGAAGCTTGGGAACCATCTAAGGCCTGGGGTGGGGTGGGGTGGGCTTCAGAGCCTGGCTGTCAGCAACACAAGGTGTCAGGAGGGGCCGAGGTGGCTGGGGCAGCCCTTCCTCTGCTCCTGGACGTCTGTCCAGCTCACGACCCTCCCTTGTTTGGTTTCTGCTTTTTTTTTTTTTTTTTTTTTTTGCGGTACGTGGGCCTCTCACTGTTGCGGAGCACAGGCTCCGGACGTGCAGGCTTAGCGGCCATGGCTCACGGGCCCAGCCGCTCCACGGCAGGTGGGATCTTCCCGGACCGGGGCACGAACCCGTGTCCCCTGCATCTGCAGGCAGACTCTCAACCACTGCGCCCAGGGAAGCCCCTGGTTTCTGCTTTGATGCCACCTCCTGGGAGACCCCCTGCCTGCCTCCCACACGGCTCACTCGCCGCCGCCTGCTTTCTTCTGCCTGGCCCTGCTTCTCCGGAACTCCATGCCCCACCCCTTGGCTTGCTGGTTTCTTGTCCATCTCTCCCTGGACTGAGTTTCCTGAGGAAGGGGTCTGTGTGGCCTCCCCAGCACTTGGGGCCACTCCTGGCCTCTGGTCAGTGCTTGAGTCACTGAGTCAACAGATCTGGGGTGGAGGCAGGTCTGGGGCCAGAGAAGAGGGATGCCCGGGGAGCCCACTTCCCTTGCGTCCCTCTCTGTTCTCCCCCAGGCCCACCGGTGGCGGTGGCTGGTGAGGTGGGCTGGTTGGCCCCCCCCCGCGCCCCCCCCCCCACATGCCCCAGAGCCCTTTGCCTGCCAGCTGCAGATCTGCCAGATAGGGGGAGACCTGCAGGAGTGCGGCAGCAGGCGTGGGGGAAGGGCTCGGAGCCGGGCCTGGCGCTCGCCCTCCAACGCCGCCGTCCTCCGAGTTTCCGTGACTGTCTGTGCGTAACCGCACCGCGGTTTCCATCAGCGCTGCCAAGTGGCGGCCGCTGGGCCTGGCCTTGGGTTCTGATCCCCGACAAGCCTGCTCTCTGTCAGGCAACCCTGGGAAGCTGGGGCGCATGGGGGGTGCAAAGGGTTAAGCTGCCCTCTACCACCCCGTCTCATTTCTCAAAGGCCGGGCCCTCTTTCCTTCCAAGTCACAGCTGACGTGAAATGTAGCCTTAAAATGCAGCTGACATGAAAAACAATAGCACTCCCTCGGAGAGGTTCTGCTGCGGGCTGGACGGCCCCCCGCCCCCCAATAATTACTCAAGACATTGGCATGAGCCGGGCCTGGTTAGGTAACAGGCTGCTCGCTCCGGAGACTTATAACTCACAGGCAGCTACACATGATCCCTGCAGACAACAAAATCGTTTCCAGGATGGCGGGGAGGGCGAGGCCTCGAGGAGGGGGTACGGGGCGGGGGTACGGCGGGGGGGCGGCGGCTGGGGGGGCTGAGACCAGGCCGGGTGGGGGTGGGTCCGAGGGAGGGCCTCCCGGGGGCCCCAGGGATGCAGCCTGGGAACTTGGGAGCCGGGGAAGCGTTTGTGGGAAGGAGTTCCCCGCCCCCTCTCTGCTCTGACTCCTACCCTTGCCCTAGTCCCTGGAGGGTGAGGCCGCTCTGGTCCAGTCTGTTACTGAGCAAGGCATGGGAGACACTCATTCATACTGAAGTGTGAATGACTAACCATGTTGGGAGCACTTCCTCCTTCTCTGTGGAAGATAATTAATTGTCTGTTTACTGTCCGTGGCCCCATTGAACACGACTCCCTCAAGGGCAGGTCCACATACTTTCCCCCGTGTTCCCAGCGCCTAGCACATAGCAGACATTCAGAAAATATTTGTTGAAGACGACATCTAACCCAAAGAAGGAAGCGTCAATAGTGTAACTCTGGGCATGCAGGGCGGGGCCCCCCGCAGCCAGTGCCAAAGGGATGCTGGCAAGAGGACGGCTGTGGACAGTTCCGCTCCCCTCCCCGCGCCCGCGCCCTGAAACCCGGGGCCCCTGGAACCTCCCGCAGGAAACGCCCATTTCCCTGGAAGGATGCTGAGCTGAGGCGGGTGGAGGACTCAGAACGTGTGGGCTGGGAGGGCCCTCCCCTGGCCTCCCCATCGGTCTCGCTCTGCACCCGGCAGCCCGGCAGCCCATCGCGCCCGGGGAGCCCGATGTCTGGGGCGGCAGCAGGAGGGAGGGTCCAGCTCAGGCCTGGCCTCTGCCACAGCTCGGGGAAGCGGCACCTCCCACTCTTTCTGGGCCCTTTTCCTCTGTGACCAGCTCTGGGCCCAAGGCTGTCCCTCTCCAGGTCCATCCGACCTTGGTCTCGGGCCCCAGTCTGAGGTCAAACACGCCACTGCTCCTGCACTGTCCCCACGTGCAGGCGAGGCGTGGCTGGAGGAGCAGGCCCGCAGCTGCCCAGCCGGGCCCTTCGCTGGGCAGAGCAGCTTCTAGCCACCGACAAACACCCAGGCTCCCCACCCCAAATGCCCACCTCCTCGTCCCGTCACTCGGGCCACCAGGATTTATGAGGAACCTACTATGCACTGGCGTGGGGGTCCTGGTGACCCACGCGGTGGGATCCACGTCCCCGGTCAGGTCAGCACAGCGTCTGCTGTGGTCAGAGTGGACAGGGCGGTAGCACCGAGTCAGACCACGCCCGGTGGGATACCCCAGACCTTGTTTCCGGCCCCCCGACGGTACAGTGCACCCCCTCCTGAAGTCACCTCCCCTAGGGTGATGGGACGCCCGAGATTCCTCCCCCGGGATCCCTTGCTGGGTGACCTCAGTCACACACCCCTTCTTTCGGTGCCAGCTCCACACCGCCCGCCCTCAACCTCGCCAACCCCCCCTCTGAGCCTCATACCCCAGCTGCAGGTGGACACTCCCACGCAGACGTCTCAGAGACATGTCACCTCCTCCTACGCCGTGTTCCCTCCTGGGAATCACCTTGGCCTTCCCTCCCCCACTGAGTGGCCAAGACAGAGCCAGGGCGGGGGGGGGGTTCCTTTCCTGATGCTGTCCCACCCCCACCCCCATATCCAACCCACCCCCAAGTCTGAGGATTTCACCCCCTGAACATCTGCATCGCCTTTCTTTCCACCCTGTGGTCCTCTCCTCCCCCTTTCTCCCAGGACTTTGGCCATGGCCCCTCACCTGTCTCGCCACCTCCTCTGGTCCCCCTGTGATCGTCTCACATTCCAGCCAGAGAGCAGCTCTTGTGGGAAGAGTTCATTACGTGTGTGTGTGTGTGTGTGTGTGTCTGTAAGAGAGAGTGTGGGTGGGTGGGTATACGTGGGTGTAGCCGAGAGGATGCACTCGCTGTATAGCTTATAATGAAAAAGGACCATTTGGACCTCCGTTCACACCTCCGTCCCATTCAGGGGGCCGCTACTGTTAAGGCTTCCCTTTGGCAGTTCTCTTATCAGCCTTAAGGAACATGCTTCCCATATTATTTCTTGATTTATCAACTTCAGAATCTTTTATATAACTCCTTCCATGGAGGGTGAGGATTGAGCTCTCTGACACCGTCTTATGCATCCCCTCGCTCTCATCTCCCAGGATCGCTTCACCATTACTGTCATTCAGTCCACAGTGAGATCTACGCCCAGCATTTACTCCTTTAGAGCCATGGGCTCTGTGGTTCTCCACCCTGTTTTCTAGCATTGCCTACCTTGGGGCGATCCTCTGCTGTTTCAGAAGCCCCTTTGTATCAGGTTTGCCTCTGAGTCCACCCTGTTCATCTTCCTGGGAGGCCTCCCTGGAGCAGCCTGGCCTCTGCCTGTGCCTGGGCTGGGACGTCTCCGGCATATCCCCCTGCACAGGCCCCACTGCTGCCTGCCTTCCGGAAATGCCTTCCTCTGTCCTCACCTGCTCCCACGTTTCGCTGGAGCACCTTCTCCATAACTTTCTAAGAAAAGGTGCGGAAAGTAAATTTCACGAACTCTCACGTGTTTTCAGACATGCCTTTATGGTATCCTCGCCCTTGATAGATACCTTGGCTGGGTATAGAACTGTGCTTTCCTTTGGAATTTTGAAGGCATCTTTGTAAGTCTTCTCTACTGAAAACCAACCTGTTCTGAGGCCTGTGGTTTGGTAGGTCACCTGTTAGGTTTTTGGGAAGGTTCTGGAAGGACACGAGGACACGGTGGCTGCCCTTTTAGTCCAGGTTCTCGGTGGGCTCTCCCTTCCATTGACATTTCCTCTCCTCAGCTGTCTCTCATCTCCCTTCCTGGAATGTCCAGTAGTCGGATGTTGAGTCTCCTTGGACCAAGTCTCCATGCTTGTTGGCTGTTCTCTCCTATTTTCCGTCTCTCTGTCTTTCTTCTACTTTCTGGGAGACTGACTTCAATCTTTCACTGTTTTTCTTTGGGTTTTTTAATTCAGTAGCGTATTTTACATTTCCAAGAGCTCTTTCTGGTTCTCTGTTTCTTTTTCATAGCATCCTGTTCTGGCTTAATGATTACATTATCCTCTTGAATTTCAGAGTGATCTTACAAACGCAACATTTTTCATATGGCTCCGCTGCCTAATGTCCTTTGGGGTGCCCCACTGTCCTCACCCGGAGTGCCCCTTCCTTGATCTAGCCCTGTCCAGCTCTTCACGCTCCCTCACCCCACTCACTCCCTTGGCCTGTGCTCAGTCCTCTATGTCCTCTCAGATACACAAAGCAGGCCTCTTCCTTCCTGCCTCGGGGCCTTTGCACGTGCAGCCCCCGTCTGGAAGGCTCTCTCCATCTCTCTGCTTCGCCGAGCTCATTTCCTCTCATGCTTTGTGTGCAGATCACAGGGCGCTTCCTCAGATGCCTTTGCTGACTTCCTAGGTGGGGTCACAACCCCTGTTCTGGGTCCCTTCAGCTCTGTTTGTAGCACTCGGCATGATTTTTTTCCTTATTTTTTTCTTTTCCCAGTTTTGTTGAGATATAATTGACATCCAGTACTGTATAAGTCCCCACCCCTTCCTCCTAGAGGGTAACCCCCATGAGGGCGGGGTCTGGTCCATCTTGTCCGCTGCTGTACCCCAGGGCCCATCACGGAGTTGGGGCTTGTGTCAGTGTCTCACTGCTACTGTAACAAGTTACCACAAACCTAGCAGTACACAAGTTTATTCTTTTACTGCTCTGGAGGTCAGGAGCCTACTGGGCAAAAATCAAGGTGCCACGAGGCCTGCATTCCTTGTAGAGGCTCCAGGAGAGAATCTGTTTCCTGGCCTTTTCCGGCTTCTAGAGGTTACTGCATCCTTGGCTCGTGGCCCCTGCCTCTGCTTTCAAAGCAGCATGTGGCATGTTTTCTCCTCTCTGACCTCTGCTTCTGTCATCCCAGCCCCTCCTCTGACCCTGAACCTCCAGTCTCCCTCTCATAAGGACCCCTGCCATGACATTGGGCCCACCTGGATCATCCAGGGTGGTTCCCCCACCTCAAGAGCCTTCACTTAATTGCATCTGCAAAGTCCCCTTTGCAATGGGAGGTCACATGTTCACAGCTGCCGGGGACTAGGACAGGGACATCTTTGGGGCTGTTATGTGAGCACCGTGCTCATACCTGCTTGTAGAGCAGGGACACGGTTCCAGTGAAGGATAATTGGGGTCTCCTGGGGGAAGTGCCCTTTAAGGGGACACCTCAAGGACCAGGCAGGTAAGGGGGAAGAGATTAAGGGGGGAAAGAGGGCAGTGCCTCTGAGCAGCCATGAGGACTTCCAGCGGGACAATACCAGGACCTACCTCAAAGTTCCGGCAGCCACCATGAATGGTCTAGAACTATAGTCAGGGCAGAGGACATTGTTGGTGACTGGGGTGGTGGTGGAGAGTCTGTGTGATTCTGCCCTTGAGGGGCTCTTCCACAGGGCACTCCTCCTCGGTGTCCCCCGGGCTCTCCACCTGCTCTCCTTTGCTCTAGCTGAGGCCCGATGACCTCCCATCCCATCTGAGCCCACCTGGCCAGCCCCCAGGCTCCCTGCCCCCCGTAGCCAGAGCAACAATTCAGATCACACAGCGACCGCCACCGCCACCCCCCACCTGAAAGCTGGCCAGAGCTTCCCCTGGGCTGGCGTGAAGACCCAAGGTGCAGGGTTCTCACCACGCTGCCCCTGCCTCGCCCTGCCAGGCCCTTGGTCCCCTTTCCGTCCTCACTTGCCACATTCCTGCCCTGCACGAGCCATGTCCTCTGCACCTAGTATCGTACAGCTGGGAGGTGGAGGAAGCACCGGGCTCCAACGCTCACCTGGTAACCACTCCCTGAACTACAGGGTCTCGCTCCCGAGATGAGGAGTCACCAATCCTGATCCCACCCCCGTGGGACAGGAGCCTGATCCCACCCCCGTGGGACAGCAGCCTCACCACGGGGTGAACTCACGCCTGAAGAGGGAGTCAGGGGGCTTTAGATTAGATCTGACATCCTTAGAGAGATAGAAAGGGGTGCCAGCAAAAGGAGTGGGGATCAAAGACCTGATTGCTGTGATGGCCAGAGAAGCCTCCAGAGACTGGCCGATGAGCAGGACGGGCCAGCACATGGGGAGCAGTGAGTGGAAGCCAAGCCAGTGGGATCACTCATGACATAGTACAGGCAGAAAGAGAAAAGTAAGGGACGAAAGAAAGGTGGGGGAATGTGGAGGCTGGAGGCTCCTGAACCGATGGAGAGGCGTTCCAAAAGGAGAGAAGAAGCAGAGGGAGGGAGGGGAGCAGAGACCACTGCACACACCTGAGGGAAGGACACACATGTGCCCGGACTTTAAGGGCCCAGAGTGCAGAACAGAAAAAAATCAAACTAAACCAAGAAACCAAGAAATCCACAATATCATTGGCAATTATGCACCTATCTCTCAGAAGCTGACATGTCACAGTGGGAAAAATGAACAAACAAAATAAGGATGTAGAGGAAGTGAATGACTCAACTAACAGAAAAGGCTCTGCTGCCTCCACATGTACACAGAACGTTCACAAAAATGACCTTATTAGGCCCTAAAAGAAAAGTCAATAAATTTGAAAAAGTCTATACCTTAAAATAAAATTGGAAACTAGTCACAAAAAGAGAGCAACAAAACTGATACACCTGGAAGTTAAAATATATATATTTCTGAATAATTCTTCGGTTAAAGAGAAAATAAAATGGAAATTAAATTTATTTAAAACAGATTCACAGTGAAAGTATGACATATCAAAATCTGTGGGATGCTGCCAAAAAGGTATTCAGAGGAATATTTATAGCAGTTTCTAAAAATCAGGACGTTTGAAAACAAATGGGCTAAGCTTTCAATTCAAGAGGCTAGAAAAAGAACACCAAAATAAATACAAGGAAAGAATAAGAAAGGATAAAGGAGGACATTAACGAAACAAAGAAAAATTTTTTGAAAATAGAATTGATCGACAAAACAAACTACTGTTTTTTTGAAGAGTCAAGAAAACAGATTAACGTTAAGCAAGTAAAGTAACAAAGAATTAGGAATGAAAAGGGAGTAATAACTACACATGCAGAGTGAATTGAAAATTATGTTATTATGATATATTATTCTATGTCCATAAAACTAAAAACTCAACATGATAAATAATTTTCAAGGAAAAATTGTCCAAAGTGGCTTATGAAATAGAAAATCCTAATAAACAAAAACCCATTGAGGAAATTGAAATGATAGTCACCTACCCTCCTTGTGAAGGTTCTAAGTTTTTTGAGCTATTTCTACAATATTTTCAAGAAGCAAATAACATCAATCTCACACGAAGTGTTCCAGTTATAGGCAAAGATGGGACATTGACCACCTTATCTTATTAGATAAAACTAGGCACCAAAACTGGGTAAGGAAATATAAGAAAATTCTAGATCAAAGCCAGTTATAAACACAGATGCCCAAATCCTAAACTGTAAAGTAGCAGATGGAATTCAGCAGCCTAGCCGAGTCAAGATCATGTATACTCCAGGAATTCAAGGACAGTTCGACCTTAGGAAGTCAAGCAATGCTCTAGCTCACATGATCTGGTATCTGGCCCCTGTTTTTGTGTGTTCTCTTTTCTTTCTTTCTTTCTTTCTTTCTTTTTTTTTTTTGGCCACACTTCATGGCTTGCGGGATCTTAGTTCCCTGACCAGGGATTGAACCTGTGTCCCTGTAGTGGAAGCACAGAGTCTTAACCACTAGACCACCAGGGAAGTCCCTTGGTGTGTTTTCAACTGGATTTATACTCTCATTTGTGGGCTGATGGGTTCGGGTGTGTGTCTCCCATTCCCAAGTTCCCAGCCTGCCCAGGGGCAGGGTTGGGTTGGGCTCATGCCAACTTTGCCTGGCCTCACTTGTACTCTGGTTTGCTATGTTTTGTCTCCATCCTTTCACCGCCTCCCCCCCCCCACCACCCCCCAACTCACGGCCAGTCACACAGTAGGCACCCAGAGGATCCCCATGGAACTGATCTGATTTTTACTGTAACTCAGCACACTCAGTCAGATCCTTCCTGACTCAGCCATGTTTCTTGCACCAGTGGGAGGTGACCTCGGGATGGAACAGTTGGAAGGGATGGACAGACAGGTGCACAGAGTGTGGGCAGAGGGACAAGAGGCAGCCAAAGAGCTAAGGGTGATGGGAGCCAGGGATCCCAGGATCAGGAGGCACATGGGCTCAGGTGTTCCCAGGTTGAACCAACCCACGGATATAGACTGGCATTCAGATGAGCTCTTGGGCCTTTCAGGGGACAGAGCACCAGGGTTCAGGCAAGAGAAGGCTGGGATGCTTCAGTGGGAGCCCTGCCAAGTGCCTTCACCAAGTACTGTGTCCTGAGCCTCTGTGGGTCCCACATGACTCATACCCTGAGCACCTCTGGGCTGTGCACCCCACACTCCACAGCAGCAGCCCTGTGCAGGCCACCTGGCTGGCACTCAGGAGAGATGGGCAGAGTTAGGCTGGAGAGAAGTCCATTCTAAAAGGAGCCTGGAGGACAGGGTCTGGGGCCTCTCTGGGGAAGCCTCATTCCTACCCGTGGCTTTGCACCTGCCGTTCCCTCTGCCTGGTCTTTGCAAGGCTGGCTCCTTCTCGCCACTGGGTCTCAGCCCCTCAGGGACGCCATCCCGGCCCCTTTAAGGGTCCTCATCATGGCCCCCAAGTTCTTTCTTTCCTGGAACTTATTATCACCACGAACTTATCTTGTTTTTGTCTGTTTGCTCCTTTCCTTGATTACTGTCTTCTGTCCTCCCCAACAGATGACAGTCCCTTGGGAGCCGGGACCTCTGCGATCTAGGCCACCACTGACCCCTGGGGCACGGGAGTGTGCAGTGAACATTGAACGTTTGTTGAATGAATGGATGAGTGAGTGAGGGCCAGGCGGGGACACCCCTGGCGGAATTCTCCCTGGGGGAGTAATTCTGGTTGTACTTTTCCAAGGGGTGGGAGTGGCCTGGCCCCGTCCAGGCTGGAACTGGGGACTTAAGGAGGTGCGAGTCCTGCGGGGCTGGGGCAGGGGCTGGCAACTGTGCTGGACACCGGGCCAGACCTCTCAGGCCACCTGCCTTCCCGCGGGGCAAGTGTTTTGCACCCCCCCCCGCCCCCCCGCGCAGTTCTGCCGGGCGGTGGAGAAGCAGCAAGGCCAGGCTGTCTCCCCAGCAGTTGTGGGAACACCTGTCGGGAAGGGTGTGGAGGGGGCCACGGCGGCAGCTGAGAGCTGAGCCTGGCCCGGGCCAGGGGAGGGCCTGGGTCAGCCGACTGGGGCTGGGGGCTCTGGGCAGCTGGTGCCGGGACCTGTGGGCCCGACAGGTGGGCCGGGGGGCTCAGCAGCTGGGCTGGCAACGACTGGAGGCAGGGTAGGCGCATCCCGGGGGGTAGATCCGGCCCCGGAGCTGTGTGCGCATGTGTGTGCGGGGGGTGGGCACAGGGGGTCTGGTGTGGGACAGGGGACAATGGGGGCATTTTCTGGGCCCCTCGCCCAGAGCGGCAATGTCCTGTGACGGCCCCCAGCGTTTGGCTCCGATGTGCCACAGGCTTTTCTGCCTGAGAAAGGCCTCTTTTTGCTTTTCTGAGAACTCTGGAGGCCCTGGGATGTGCACACTGAGGGGGTGCACAGAGTGTGGATGTTGGGTGGAAAAAAGGGTTGAGGACAAGCTTTTCCTGCCTGGGCCGCCCCCCCCTCCCCCGCGAGAGGCTGGGTTCCCACAGCGTGGAGGGGGGTGACTGTTTCTTTGGACGGTCCCGCAGCTTCCCTGCCAAGATAGTGGGTTTAGATGTTAATACATATTCTGCCAGAAGAAAAGAAAAACGGTTTTGTAGACAGTAGTTTGGGAACTGCTGGGTTAAACAAAATTAGGTTCTTTGACTGGAGGCCTTCTCAGGGCCTTTAAAATGCAAATGAGCATCGTTGGCACAAAAGCCCGGGGGCGGGGGCGGGGGCGGGGGGGGGAGGGGTGCCGAGTGGGAAGGGAGGGGTGCTGTGGGAGCTTTCTGAAACTCCTCTGGCCCTGGACCCAGCATCCACGGCTGGAATTCTGAGCAGAATCCTGAGCAAAGATTCGAGGTTTCCTTAAGTTCAGAGTTCCACGTCTGCCGGGTGCCCCGCGTGAGAAGGGCGGCCCGATCGCGTCTATGCCACCCGCCTCCTACCCAGGCTCTGCAGAGCTGGGGCAGCCCGGACTTAACGCCCCAGGCTGTGGCCCGCACCCATCCTCTGAGCCCTCCTAGCCACGGACCCCCGGCCGAGCCCTCGGAAGGCAGCAGGAACTGAAACCGGGGACCTGTCCTTCCACGGGGCGGGCGGCTGGAGCGCAGGGCGGCCCCGGGCTCTGACCTGCCTCTGTGCCTCCTGGAAGAGGGGCCCCACCTGCCGGGTCGGCTGCCTCTGCGGGGTCATCGCCGAGTGCACGAAGCTGGGGGGCCGAGGGCACCAACACGGCCCTCGTCCCAGTACGACAGGGGTTCAAGGTAGCGCTCAGAAACTGGCTGAAGCCTCGGAAAGAGCCGTCGTGGGTTCTGTCCAATGTAGTTAAAAACATCTGACTGTGACCACAAAAATGCTGGCCTCGGGCCTGCTGCGAAAACATTTTCATGTGAAATGCAAACGCGCTGGCGCGGTGAAGAGCTTGTGCATTAACCCTTGGAAGGGAGTGTGCGCAGAGCCGGCTTGGCCAGGAGCCACGGCCTCGGCCACCAGCAGGGACACAGCCCAGGGCACAGTCTCTGGGGACAGGTGCGGGGCCATCGGGGTGCTGCTGGGCTCCGGCAGCCTAGGGCCTGGACGTCCTCATGGGCTGGGGACATCCAGGTTTGGGGGGGCCTCCAGAGGTCAAGGGGCAGCCTGCTGCCACCGATGGGGCTGAGGCTCACAGACAAGCGTGCGTTCATTCGAGGCACCCTGAGTGGGCGGTGGCGTGGTCCGGGGCTGGGGGTGTGTATCAAGCAGACCCCGTCAGCACTCAGCTGGTATCTTGGAGCTGGGGGAGAGATGTGATAGCCGAGAGGTAAAACTGGGGGGCACTGGGTGCACGGTGCACGGGGCGGCACGCGCCAGGGGGTCCCTCCTACCTCAGTGGGAGGAAGCCCGTCCCCTCCGCGCCGGCAGGGACGGCCCAGCTTCCCACGGCTAAGAGGACCACTGCAGCGCACCGCCCGGAGGCCCAGCCCAACACCCGGGGCACCGGTGCTCGAGGACAGATTCCCCAAGGGGCGAGTGCGGCCGAAGGGAGCGCACCATCTCCGTGCTGATGGCCCACCATCTTCACCGAAGGCCGTAGAAACTGTCCCCTGACGGGGCGGTCGGGGGAGGGGGCGTCACCAGCACTGAGCGTTACTCTCCTTTTTCATCTTTGCCAGCCTGCTGTCCGGAGCCTGCATCCCACCCCCCGAATCCCCAGACTCCTGACCACCGCCGTCGGGGGTAGGACTTCAGCACCCTGGGGGGAGCTCGCTGGACACGGGGCTGCTAACCCTTCCACAGCAACACATAGGACGGCTGCTTTCCCCAGAATAGGGCCCTTCAGCCTCGCTCACAGAGAGGAGTAAGGGGACAAGCTGAGAGTGGACCGGCTGAAGGCCTTCGCCCCCAGGCGCCTCCTCGGGGGCTGTCGCCCTCCCGAGCCCAGGCTGCCAGCTGTCTGCGTTCGTCTCAGGCAGGCGGCCCTCACCCAGAGCCATGTGCGCACTTGGGCCCCCAGCGCCCGAGCCCGCCTGCCAGGGAGCGTGTCCAGCTGGCCCGGCCCCCGGCCCTCCCGCCCCGACAGGTGTGTGGTGACTCAGCGGGGGTTAATTTTTCAGCACAGGCAGCTGTCGGAGACAGCCCAGAGACCCTTGAGCCCGCCCCAGGCTGAGGGTGGGGCTTCAGAGCCAGGAGCTTGGGGGCGTCTGGCAGGAAGCAGGGGCAGCTCAGCCCAGTGCCTCTGGGGCCCCCTCTTCCCCGACCCTGGCCCGAGCAGGGGCTCCAGCACGTCCCACCTCCCTCTCTGCTGGCATGGGGGCAGGGGCCCTCCAGGACGGTCTCCTCCTGTTTGCCTGTTCCAGCCTGAGACCGGGGGTGCGGCGGCAGTGACTCTACTTTCAAGCAGGTCTTGAGGGCCCTTTCTTGGGGTTCCAGCCCCCATTCCCAAAGGCTCCGGCAGGGCCCTAGCTGGGGATCCTGACCTGGTACCGGGTATTTGGATCCACAGAGAGGGGAGGGCTCCCAGACCTCCTCTGGCTCCACAGGCCAGACTCAGAAACCTCCGAGGGACCCCAGTGTGTCTCTTTGGAACCCGGAGGGGCCACAGAGCCCCATCCCTGAGCCCAGGGTGCAGAGGGTCCCTGTGTGGGTGTCCACAAGGCCCATGTGGGCCCCCAGGGAGGAATGTGGGTGTGCACGGACACTCTGCACACATGTTCTCACCAGCTCCGGGCCAGCCCCAGAAGCAGTGGGGCCAGGAAGCAGAGAGGGAGCCCCTGCTCATGAGCAGGGGAGAGTCCCAAAGGAAAATGGCTCGAGACCTAGGCCTTAGCAGGATGGCTCAGGGGTCTAGCCAGAGGCAGGTGGCACAGGAAGAAGGGCCACCAGCCTTGAGGGCTTGGGGCCCACGTGTTCCTAACTGACGAATCCTTGCTTTATCTCCTCATCCAAGTTCACTTGTTTCCTCCATCCCTTCCTTCCATCCATCCATCCATCCACAAACCCACCCACCCAGACTTCCTTCCTACAAATATCCGTCTATCCGTCCAAACACCCACCCATCCATCTACCCACCCTCCATCCATCCATCCCTGCGTCCAAACACCGACCCATCCATCTACCCACCCTCTATCCATCCATCCCTCCATCCATCCATCCCCTCATCCATCATCCCTCCATCTACCCACCCTCCAACCATCCATCCCTCCATCCCTCCATCCCTCCCTCCATCTATCCCCCATCCAGCATCCCTCCATCCATCCATCCCTCCATCCTCCATCCATCCCCCGCCTACCTACTTTTACTCCCCCCCCACCCCCATTCCCTGTGTCCGCCTTCATTCTCTCCACAAGCAGTTAGCAGCTGCCTCCTGTGTATCTTGTGGCAACGGCAACAACAAGAAGATCAAAAGGCATTTATGACGCGGCCACTGGCCTCTGGAGTGACAGCCCGCCACCAGCTAAAAATAGCCCAGGATCAAGATGCCGGCTGGCTCTCCATCCCTTCTTTCATCTCTTGGGTCTTTGCCTCTCTCGACAGGGGACACAGTCCATGCGGCTGAAAGGTCCCAGATCAAAAGGGATTGTGGGGCAGGCATGGGGGTGCTGTCAGGGCTGGGTGACCAGGTACAAGGTTGACAAACGGGGTGAGTCTGTTTGACCCTGAGGGTTTTGGCGGACGTTGCGGACTGGGGCCATTGGTGGAGAGAGCAAACACCCAAGGGAGGCAGGTTCGGGGGAAGAAGAGGCAGCACCTGGGCCTGGGCTCGGCCCCAGAAAGAGTGGGGAGTCCGGGTTCCCCGAGGTGCGATGCACAGGGACACATGGGTGCGGGCTGGGCGGGGGTCAGGTTCCTGGGACCACACGGCCTTGAAATGGGCCCTGGGCGTTGACGGGGCCATCAGAGACCCCATCGAGCTGTCCCAGGCACAGATACCCACCGACTCCTGCCTGCCCCCTTGCTGTGACACAGAGTGAGGTCGGCTAGGCCTGGCCTGTGTTCACGGCTAAACCATTTGGGCAGCGAGGCCACTACAGAGTTCGCTGGGCACTTACTCTGCGCTGGGCTGTCCTGGGCCCAGGGCCGCTGCGGGGATGGCGCTAGACCAGCCCCGCCTCGGCGAAGCTTCCCTTCCCGCGGTGGAGCCAGACCGTGACACCCAGCCCAGCTTCAGGGTCAGGTGGTGATGAGGGACCGGGGTGCTGGGGGCCGAGCCCAGCAGGCAGTGAGGGGAAGGCGTGTTGGGCAGGAAAGAGCGAGTGCAGGTGGCGTCCCCGGGGCTGGCGAGCAGGCTGCCTGGGCCCAGGGCACTGTGCACACGGGCGAGGGGCCTGGAGCAGGGAACCCGCGAAGGCAGGTGAGGTCGGCTGGGAGGTAGGCATGGGCCGTGGGGGGTGCCTGGATGGTGTCCCAGGGTAAAGGGGGGCCGGAGTTTGAGCAGGAGCTGGTGGGTCTGGTTTATGTTTGACGTGTCCCTCTGGCCGCTGCGTGGAGGCAGGAATGTGCAGGGAGAGTGAAAGCGGGGCGCCCCTTGCGATGGGGCAGGCCCTCTTCTTTGGGAAGGAACGCTGCCCTCAGACATGCTGTTCCTGTCTGCCGCAAATGCCCTTCCGTCCCGGGCAGAGGCTGCAGAGGAAGGTGTCTGGGATTCAAAACCATCTCGCCCATCACTATGACCTGTGCCCCTGGGTGCCTTCCTTCCCTCCCTCCAGGCCTCAGTTTCCTCAGCTGCAAATGACCTCTAACCACCGCCCGCATGGCCTGCTGCCCCTGGCTGGCCTCAGGGCCACCTCCTCCAGCAGCCCTCCCTGATGCCCACAGCTCAGGTGGCTTCCCTCTCCTGGGACTCCTGCTCCTTTGGACCCTTCTGGGACACTGCAGCCCCTCACCTGTGTGGCCAGCTTGCCCACCAAGCAAGGAGCCCCCCGCGTGGGGGACTGGGCCTTGGCCTTTGCCATGCCCCCAAGCCAAGCTGAGGGCCAATGCCCGAGGGCAGCTGCCCGTGACGGAAACAGTGGTGAGTCCATCACTGTGGCCCGGGACACAGTCCCCCAGTGCCCTGGCTTCTGTGGTCAGGGGCTCAGGACCCCTCTGAGTGTGTGTGGGGTCTTAGCTCTGATGCGTCAGACCCCATGAGTGAGCAGGCCATGTTCCTGCAGACAGGGCAGCGGGGGGTGTGCTGCTGTGATGCCCAGCTGGGCAGGCAGCAAGAAGCAGGGCCCTGGTCCTGCTGCCAGGGTGTGGCTGGGAGCGGAGCTGTCCTCCTGGTCCCAGGTCACTGGGAGGGAGGGAGAGAAGGAGAGAAGAACAGAGGGAGAGGGGGAAGGAAGGAAGGAGGGAGGGAGGGAGGGAGGGAGGGAGGGAAGGAGGGAAGGAAGGAGGGAGGGAGGGAAGGAGGGAGGGAGGGAGGGAAGGAGAGGGGGAAGGAAGGAGGGAGGGAGGGAAGGAGGGAGGGAGGGAGGGAGGGAGGGGTTTGCGTTCATTCAGGCATGTGCTGGGCCTTGGCAGGCAGCTCTTGTCCATTCCTCTCTGCTCTGGTCCCACAGGCGGGGTCCTACACCAGAGGCTGGGGGCCAAGGCGCGGAGGGATTTGAGACCTTCAAGAGTAAGAGTGCTAGATGGACTACAGGACGCCCAGTCAAATCTGAACATCTGAATTACACATAAACAATGACTTTTTTTGTAGTTTAAATATAGCGCACAAATATTTGGGATATACCTACACTAAAAAAAATTACTCATCTTAGGTGTCCTGCATTTTTTTATTTGGCTGTGCTGACCGGCACGCGGGATCTTAGTTCCCTGATCAGGGCCTGAACCTGGGCCCACCAGAGTGAAAGCACGGAGTCCTAACCACTGGACCGCCAGGGAATTCCCAGGCGTCCTGCAGTTTTACTCGCAAAATCTGGCCACTTTCCAGAGACCCTGCAGCTTGGGAGGGGCTTCCAGATTTGTGACCCCCCAACTCTCCCTGGCATATGAGGCCCTGTCTCTCTGCTGGTGGGAACCGACTGGCCTTCAGGCTTCCCTGTCGGCGCAGCCTTCAGGGTGCCTGGTTTGCAGCCTGTCCTGGGGAGGCTGTTCCAGGTGGGGCCAGTCCACACTCTCTGCATGTCCACCAGGCTTCCCTCAGCCCACGGAGCTCACTGAGTCAGAAAATTTCAGCCCCTCAGCTCTACTGTTGGCCGGCAGAGATGGGCACGCTATTCCTCCTTGGGCAGGAGAGCCTCAGGGGGGAATTCTCCCTGCACCTTAGGGGTGGCATTCCCTTCTACCCCCAATCCTGGAAATCACGCACAACCCAGGTCAGAGAGCAGCCCACTTGGAAAGGCCTGCAACCCACGCTGGTCCGTGAGAGTCAGGCAACGGGACTCTGGCTGCAAGTGTTGGGAAGCATCAAGCTGTGACCTTTGGGGATGTAAGTCTGGGGCTATCGAGAGCCACTTGCCACGTGGTGGAGCGCACCCGAAGCAGGCTGCTGCCGCCCGTGCTGTAGCCTCCTTCCCTGGATCTAGACGTACCTGAAACTGCTACTCTTAGATCTTTCATTAGACTTGTTTTTAGTGAGTCAGCACATTTCCTTCTTCGCGCAGGCAAGTTTTAGGGGAGTTTCTATTCCTTGAAATGGAAGGCTGGTGCCAGGACATTTCTGGGTTCCTTTGCCTATTGGGCAAAGCTGACGGTACAGGGGCATGGTTGCCCGAGAGGGCTTCCCGAGGAGGGAATGACTTAGAGGGGCAGGGAAGGCAGTGCGGGGGCCGGAAAGGAGCATGGGGTGGGCACACGTGGTGTTGGGGCAGAGGCCCTGGGGCTGGTTTGCTGGGAGTGAGGTTTGAGCCACTACTGGCATTTGAGGGCTTTGAGGGGCCGTTTAAACCCGCAGCATCAGGGGCCCCCACAGCTGTGCACGCACCTGCTAGGCCCTTCCCGAGTCAACCTTTTTATTTCTCAGAACCACCATCAGGCAGAGACTCAGAACCGTCCTACCGCCATTCTGCAGATAAGGAACGAAGCAGATCTCAGGATATAAAGATGTATCTGGAATCTCCAAAAAGATTCCAGGAACTGTTATACCCATCAGGGAAGTGCAGGATGCCACCACACATGTCAGAGAACAAGAAAATGCCAGAGGACGCTCAAACTAGGGTCACTAATAACATGTCCTAGAAGTTGGAAGATGTAAAGTCGAGGACATAATCCTATAAATAGGAAAGACAGAAGAGTCAAGAGGCCCTGCAGTTACATCAAAAACGTCTTCAATCTGATTAAAAGGAATTCTAGAGAGAATAGAGATGATAGCGTGAAGGAAATGAGAGAAATAATAAAGAGAACTTTCTGGAGCTCAAGGACTCAAGTCTCCAAAGGGCCCAGCATGTGCCTAGCACAATGAATGGTCAAGGTCACCCACAAAGTAAACTTGCCTGGAACGCAGACCCCGAGGCTAGAGTATAGAGACTGGAAACTTCTAGGAAAAAAAAAAATAAATAAAGACCACCTACAAAGGCATGAGAATAAAGCAGGCGTGGACTTCTGCAAGTCTGGATGCTAGAACATCACAGGACAAGGTCTTCAAAATTCTGAAGGGAAATTGCTTTCTGAAGGAAAACTGGAAATTCTATACCCAGTTAAACTATCTGCAGGGCATAATGGTTGAAGAAAGACGTTTTCAGATGCATGAGGACTCATAACGCTTACCTTCCACACACTTCTTGTTAGGAAGGCACTGGAGGTTTCCCCAAGAAACTGAGGAACTAAACAACAAAGAAGACACGAGATCCGGGGAGCAGTAAGTCCAACCTAGGGTAGTCATACAGGTGAGTTCCAGAAGGAAGCTAGGCAGGAGGCCTTGGGGAAAACATTCCAGGTTGGAGCAGGGGGAGGGAAGGTTCCAGGGGGAATGTGACCAGGACACAGGGGCATTGAGAGATGGGCCACCACTTGGAGGAGATAGTGAAGGCAGACAATACAAGAGAAGAAGGACATCGGTGAAGCAGGCAGGGAGCGTGGGACCTTCTCAAATCAGTTACTTGAGGAAGAAATCCAACCAATCAGGAGATTAATCAAAATCAAAATAAAGAAATGAGGAATGGGCACTTGGTGGGAAGATCATGGTGAGTCCCAGCCCCACCTTAATATAGAACCAAGATACCCTGACAGAACGAACGGCACACAAATGTTAGAGACCCGGCCCAACGCCACGGTAACAATATGACTAACACGTACTGGGAGGCAGGAAGGACGGTGGGCAGGATTGCAGCATCATTCAATACCGCGCGAAGCTGAAAGGACCACAAAACCCCACGACGACTCCAACTTCCCACACTGTACGATATTTTTTCCCTTGACGTGAAAGTGACATTTAGAAATGAACTTCTCCTTTGGTGAAGAAATGTTTATCTGAATTTAACAATTTTTCTATTTCACTTTGTGTTTTTATCTTTTGTTTGTTGAGAAAAATGAATAAATCAAAAGCAGCATTACCATATTCATAATAGTTTCTGGTGGCGTGACTATTTTTCCATGCATCTGCCTACCCACCCATCCATCTATCCATCCATTTCCCAACCACACATCCATGCATCTGTCTATCCATCCACCCATCCATCCATCCACCCATCCATCCATCCATCGCCTCCCTCATCCCACAATCACATATCCATCTATCTGTTCATTCATTCATCCTTTTCCGTACGCAACGTGCAGAGCAATGTCTGGAATGCCGCTCCCCTCACACTAATGATGGGTATTTCTGGGATAACAAGGGATACCCTTAGGAGGAAGGGAGGAGGTCCTGGAGGTTTTCACTTTCCCAACCTTTCTGTACTGTTCGAATTTTCTGGAAATTCAAATAGAACTAAAATAGCTATTAATCTATCTCAACACTTCCATTGAAAAAACATGAACGATAGTCATCCATGGAGACACTAGGGTCCTTTTTTTGTTTTCTCCTCTGGACGGCTCCACGCTGAAGCCTATTAATAGCAATCCCGAGTGCTATTTTCAGATGCCCCTCCCACGGAGGTCTTCCCTGACCACCCTGGCTCCCCTCCGTCACAGTGCCCTGCTCTGTTCCTGCCCAGTAATTATCCAGGTCTGTAATTACGTGGTGTATTTTTGACCGGGGGCAGCTCCATGATGCCAGGAGTGCAGGCTCGTCCCTGCAGCACCTCCGGCACCCGTCCGCCGTCTGGGACACGGTAGTGGCTCGGGTGGGTGCTGTGGGGGGGTGGGTGCCGTGTCAGCCCAGATGCCTTCACGCTGAGCTGCACCCACCAGACTTTTGATGCCTTGAGGAGATGGCGTTAAATCTTGGTCTGGCGCTTGGCAGCAGGCGGGGAAGACGAACCCACAGCGGTGCCCACAGCGGTGCCCACAAGAGGGGGCGGGAAGCGAGAGCTTCCACCTCGCCACGTGCCGGGCGTCAGGCCAGGTGCTCAACAGACAGGGCTCCAGGTAATCCTGGCCATGGTCCCGGAGCTGGAGTCCCTGTCGTCTCCTTACGTATGTGGAATCCGGGGCTTAGAGGGGCCCCGTGGGGTGCCTGGGGCCTCGCAGCAGGGAGGGCAAGGGTCCGGAGGCTTCCTCTGCTCTAAGCCCCGCTCATGCCACTGCCAGGAGAGATCACAGGGGCTGCTGGCCGGGCGCGGGGGGGCGGGGCGGGGGGAGGGGGGGCTGCTGGGACAGGTGAAGGGAGTGAGGAGCCAGGGGCCACGGTGGCCTGGGGCAGAGGTGAGAGTGGGGGAGGTGAAGATATGTCCAGGGCGGAGGAGAGCAGGGGGCGGTGGCCAGGCAGAGTCGGGGCTGAGGAACGCCCCTGAGGTTGGGGAAGGGGGCCCAGAGAGGGTGACGAGACGGTGGGGGAGGAGCCGGGCCCAGAGGTGCCACAGCCGCTGCCGGCCACTGCGCAGGGACCCCGCCGGGCCCTGCACATCCGCTGGCTGCAGGCTCCGGGGTCGCCTGGGGTGGGGGAGGGGGCCTGTCTCGGGCTCCCGAAAGCCGAGATGGCTCAGGAGCTGCGCTGGCCGCTTCTCCACAAAGCGGGACCCCGTTGCCCTGGGCGGACCAGGCTGAGCTGCCTTCCGGGCTCGGAGGGCAGGGCCACCCCCTGTCTCCCAGGCCTCAGGGCAGCAGGGGGTGGCACAGCCAGGCCCGTCTGAGGGGCGGAGTGGCTGCCATCCTGGTCTGCTCCACCCCAGGCCGGGTACCCCCCAAGGACTAGGAGGGAAAGGGGCAGACAGAGGTCTGGAGGCCAGCGCCCGGAAGTGAGGGAGGAGCCGGAGGGGGAGTGCAGGGGGGAGGGCTGGGGGAGGGGAGCAGGCGGAAGAGGGGTGGGGGAGGGGCGGGGAGAGGCCGGAGCTCCCCGCGCCCCTGTGCCCGCCACGCCACGGCCCGTCTCAGTCCCCGTCCAGTCCCGAGTGGCCGCACCGCGCCCAGCAGGAAGGCCCAAGGCAGCGCGGCCGAGGACAGCCGAGAGCCGGCGGGGAGCGTTCCAAGAAGAGATTTATTAGTGAAACAAAAGCATATTTTTTCAGGCAGGACTGTTTGTGCAGTTACCTCATGGCAGCGCCTTGGCTGGGGTCCCGGAGGCCGCAGACCTGCTCGGCCGTCAGCTTGCGGCCCGCGGTCCTTATCTGGTCCGGGACATCAAAGCGGGCTTTTCATAAGCGAATTAAAACAGCACGCCCACAGCACAGGGACCGGATGGGCAATGAGCTCCGAGTTGGGGGGCGGGGGGAGGCCCCTTCGAGCGATCTCGAAGCACTTTCCTAAGGAGTCGCTGCAGCTTGTCAGACTCGATGAAATATTTTGCCCAAAGCTCATTATAATAATGAACCTGCATTTCTTTCCCCAAGAGAATAATTAGCAGGCTTCCAAATGGGTTAAAGCGGCGATTAGAAACCGCCCCCCTTAATTGTCCCATTTACTTCATTCTGTGACAGGGAAACGGCGCCTCCGTGAGAGCCCAGACTCTCCCCGCCCTCCGGGCCTCCGTGGCCACGTCCACCACCTCCAGCCCATCTCCTGGGGCAGGTGGTGCAGGAGGCCTTGGAGGGGGCTTTGGGCCCCGCTTCTAGGAGGGCATCAGCCTCCTTGCAGGAAGGTGGGTCCTACCCGCCATCAGACCCTGAGCCTGGATGTACTGGGGCAGGGCCCCGAGGAGGCCCACGGAGGGAGTGACGGGGCGCCGGGGAGGGGTGGGTGGGGAGGGGGAGGGGGAGAGGTCAGGGCAGGGTGAGCCTGGGGGCACCATCCCACCCCAGCCGGGGGTGGCGATGCGGGCTGCAGCCCCCAGAGAGAGCCCCAGGTGGCCCCGACGGTGCACGGCGACACTGCTCTGTGGGCAGAACAGACGGGTCACCCGGTGCTTGGCCGCTCAGCCCAGCTGGGGCGAGGCTGGGTCCTGGGTCCCCAAGGCCCAGCGCGGGGTCACTCGCCCTTCCTGGACGGGGCAGCCAGGCTGTGCGGTGCACAGTGACCTGACGTGGCCGCATTGTGGGACGGGCAGAGTTGAGCCCACGTGGAGGCGAGGCCAGAGGGGTCAGAGCCCTGCCTTTTGCTGGGAGACCCCCAAGTCTCCCTCCCTCCCTTCACGTTAATGTTCACTCTTCCCAATCACAAAAGCAAGAACCGCTCGTTACAGAAAATTCTGGAAAATACAGAAGAATCTCTTTAAAAACTCATCTCGAAGTCCACCCTCCAGAGACGACGGTGGCAACGTTTTGGTGTGTTTTCCACGAGGCGGTATTTTACGCACACACATCGCCCCAAACCAGGCTGGGATCACGCCGTGCCCTGTCCGGCCCCGAGTCACTACGTACCCTGGACATTTTCCGGGGTCTCTGCAAGCTGCCTACTGTCCCTAATGCGCATGACCAGAACCAAGCATCCTGCGAACGCCCGCTATGCGGTCTGTTTCCGATCTCTCACCACCACGAAGAAGGCTGTGATTAACTTGCTTGGGCAGGACTCTGCGGAGACACTGATTTGTTCTCGAGAGATGGGGTCCTGGGAGGAGGAGTCCAGGGTCACGGGAGAGGAACAGCTTGTAACCCTCTTGATGGGACTCAGCAGAGCGCTTTCCGGAAGAGGAAGGGCCAGCCAGTCAACAGACCTTCCACCTCCGCTCCCCCAGCACCAGTGTCCTATGTTCACATCCATTTTGGCCCATCTTGCATCTCTCCATTTACGTTCTGAGAGTGAGGCTGTCAACGTCCCCAAGGAGGGCCAGGTGGGAAGGATTTCAGGTCCAGGACCATGTGGTCTCTGCCGCAACTCCTCAACTCTGCGTGGCAGCATGAGGGCAGCCAGAGACAGAGCACACACCAGTGGGCGTGGCTGTGTTCTAATAAAACTTTATTGACAAAAACAGGCCAAGGGCCGGATCAGACCTGCAGGCTGTGGTTGATGGGCCCTGTCTTAGAGGACGGATGGAGTGAGGAATATTTTCAGTCTTTGAGGCCCTTCTTTTGTGGACTGTCTTTCCGGTTTTCTTTTCTTTTTTCGGCCTACTCTGAGTGCTTTTCTCATAGATTTGGGAGACTTTAATACCCAAAACTGTGGCTCTCCACTGCTAGCTGCAGTTTTTTCCCAGCCTGCTGTCTGGAGGGCCCGGGCTGGGGGCTGCAGACTTTGCTCCCCGCTTCTGGCTCTCAGCCTGAACCAGTGAGGCCAGGGGGCACCTCCGCCTGCTGCCCAAGGGCAGGAACTCATCGCCCAAGGATTGCTGGCTACTCACACACTCTGCTCAGTATTGCTTTTTATAAATGGTTTCAATTTCACATTGATGACCTTATCACTATAGCACCTCGCTGTCTGCTGGCAGTGACACACTACCTTAGTTTTTTTCCCTAAATGGCCGGTGTCGTAAGTGTCCCATCTGGTTTGTGACACTGCTGCCTCTCCCCTATCAGAAGCGTTATCCCATGTTGCAGGTGGAGCCAGGTGGCCTGGGGACCAAGGCCATTCCTGCCGCTCAGGAGCTGCATGGCCGTGGGCCTCAGTCTCCTCGAATGTAGAATGGGCAGAGCAGTGGTGCCGAGCCCGTGAGCTCAGCCGCTCGCACCTGGCACAGGTGAACATCGGGGGCCTCGGCCTGCGAGGCTGGTCTTCCCTGTCCAAGGCTGTGAACCATCAAAGGTCGTGGCCTGCTCCTCAGCACGAGGCAGGACCACCCAGTCATCGGTTCTTTTTTCCCAGAAACATCACAGCTATTTTCACCTCTGCTCTTCCGTTTGAGATCTGGAGCCATTTTGTCAAGTTAAAAATAGCCCGGACGCTTGGGTCAGGGGTTGCGATAAACCTACGAAGGCCCCTGGGGTGAGCGTGCGCCTCTCCGACGCCCAGTCCTTGGGTTAGAGGCCCCTCCGCCAGCTTCCTCCCCCTTGCCCAGCACCACCCAGCAAACGTCCTTTCTGCTCTGGGCGTCAGTGTCCCGCTAAACAGAGGGCTTTGACCAGATGGCCTGGGTTCACACCTCAGCTCCACACCACCACCAAGAGTGCTGGGACCGGACGCTGGAGCCTCAGCCCCTCCCATGAAGTGACGTCGTGGGAGGCCGGCGCCGAGCACCTGTAGGGCAGGTAGCGATCCAGCGCTCAGCACCTGCGAGTTGGGGTCTTTGTGGTCCCTGGAACGGGATACCCTTCCCCCCAGCATCTTCTGCTGGCCACCGTGGAGGACTGAGAGACCCTGTAAACTCCAAATTTAAGATGCAGAAGCGGCTCCCGGCCCTGCCCACAGCCCAGGGCACACACCTGCCGCAGTGGACCTCACACCAGCTCCCTTCCCCCTCCCCCTCGGCCCCGCCTGGCACTAGGGGCTACCACCACGTGCCGGCCCGGGGCTTGGTGTGAATGAGACCTGCCAAGTGGCTGGAGCAGGTGAACCTGGGGGCCGGGCACCCCCAGGCTGGGCCAAACTCCACTGACCTTGGGGCTGTGGGATCGGTGGCCAAAGCCAGTGGCTGCACGGGGCGTCCTGAGCACCTGTGCACGTGAGTCTGTAGGGGCAGCAGGGGGGGAGCTGGTGAGGCCAAATGGGGGGGTGGTGAGAGGGAGGAGAGAAGCTGGGAGAGGAATGGTGACCATGGCCCAGAGGACAGGAGAAAGAAGGGCCCTAGGAGCGCCCTGGGCACGTCTGGGCAGGCGACAGCCCTGGGCATTCAGGGGGCAGGCTGCAGGAGGGTACCGGCCCCTGGGCTGCGCAGCGGGCAGGCCGGGGCAGGAGGCAGGGCTGCAGAAGGCGCAGGCCCAGGCTTGTGTGCCCCAGCCCCTGCGGGCTCTCTGAACCCCCCTCCCCAGTGAACAGACCCTCCCCAACACGCCCACCCTTCCTCAGCCCTTTCTGGGATCAGCCCTGCCTGCAGGGGTGGGAGGGGGTACACCAGCTCCAGCCCCCAACAGGAGCACAGGGGCACCTCAAGAGTTCCTGGGGATGAAGGGGGATTCTCCAGGGTCCGGGAGACACGACCACCCCATCTGGCTTGAGGATGTCCTTTCATATATACCATGAAACCTCTGCAGACAGCCCCCCAAACTCACAGTGGGCTCCCCTCCGCTGGCCCTGCCTTCAGGGCTTCCAGGCCAGGCCCCCATCCCTGCTCATCCCCGCCTGGGCTCGGGCTGACACGCGGCCAGGAGCGTCCTTCCCTAGCCAAGCCCCAGCACAGTGCAGGCTAGTGCGGCCCCTCGGAGGCCCTGGCGGACTCGTGGACACTGTTTATTCCTCTGTCCTGGACTCGGGGTGAGTCCTGGGAACACATTCGGACAACCCCAGAATCCTGCACGGCCGCGTTGGTCCTGGTGTGCCTGGCGTGGGGCCCTGGCTGGGGTCCAGAGCTGCTCAAGGCCCCGCTGGCTGTGTCCCTTCTCAGTCTTTAGGCTCTCGGGTGCCACGCTGGCAGACTCCCCGACGTCTAGCTCGCACTGGGACCTGCGCTGCCCACCTGCCTCCTGTTCGTAAGGAGTGGCCAGGGCAGGATGGTCTGGGTGGGCTCGGTAAATGCTAGGAGGCCAGGTGGGGACCTAGGTGTGGCCCCTGGACAGTCAAGCCAGCGTGTCGTCCAGCCTGCCTTCCAGCCAGGGGCATGGGCAGCCTGGCCGACACAGGCAATGTTGGGGGTCCACTGGGAGGGCCGTGGACTCCCTGGGCCCTGCTGCTGGGGGCATGACAAGGTGGCTCGGGGTGAACAGTGGCTCCCCGGCCTGCAGGGCAAGGGGCTGGGGAGTCAGCAGTGGCTTCGCCCCTCCCAGCCCATGGTCCTGGGTAGACGACCCTGCCCCGGCTCCCCTCCCTCCGTGATCCTCTACTTTCTGGACCTGGGGTCTCCGGCGTGGCCATGGAAGAAGCACCTGGTACCCCTCTGTCCCCGGTGAGAGCCACCCTGGGGGCTGCCTAGGGAAATTAGCTTCTGGAGGGCCTGTCACCATTCGCGCCGTGGTGTCTGTCCCCACTTCTCGGGGATGCCGGGGGCGCTGGGCTGGCTTTGAGAGGCAGGGTGGCTGCCAGAGCCACCCTCCCCGAAGGGCAGACCATCGTGAGAGAGTGCCGAGACAAGGCCCTGAGCCCCGGAGGGGTGACTCGGCGGGGGGTAAACACGCCCCGCCACGGCGTGGCCAGCATCTGGCCACCTGTGACTGAGGCTGGTACCAGGGATGGCAGTTAATGTTGACAAGCCCGGGAGGCTGCACTGGCGCCCCCAGCCCTGCTGACCAGAAACAGGGAGAGGGACAGGGCCTGGGCCAGGGGCCAAGTCCGCTGTCCTGTTGCCCTCCTCCCCAGCAGACTAGGTAGTCTAGAACGTTCCACACTTCCCTATCCAGGGCCACAGAGCAGTTCAGCTGACCTCTTGGATCCCTGATCCCAGGGCCACCCCCCAGCTCCAGCTGAACCCGCTTTGTAGCGATAATGGCAAGAGGCCTTCCCCCGGGTGAGCCAAACGTGCACCGTCTCATTGAACGCCTACTCCTTCTGAGCTGCGGCCTCTCATCATCCCATTTTATAGATGGGAAAATGGAGGCTCGGAGGGTAGACGTGCGCTACCCATCTCACAAGGCTTGTTAGTGGGGGGGTAACCGCACCTCTCGGGGGGGTTGGGAGCCTTAGGAAGGAGGAGCTGAGAGCTCCTGACCCCCAGGTCCCCAGTGCTGGAGGGGCCTCCCCACCAGACCCAGCTCCCCAGAGGTGTGGCCCCCACTGAGAGGGGAGAGGCCATGCCCATGTCGTGTCGGAAGTAGGATACTGGGCACGTGCGGCCGTCCAGGGAGGCCTCACCTGGCATCCTCTCTCTGCCAGCAAAGCCTGAGCTTCCTCGTCAAAAGGAAGGACCCTGGAGGGCCGTATGCACGACAGGCTTCTTCGGGCGCAGGAGGGCAGCTGGGCGGGAGGTCGGCAGAGAATCCCCAGGGTTCCGGGCGGGTGGGAGGCTCCAGCCAGCAGAGAGCCTGGAGTGGGGCGGGCAGGGCCACGCACACCTTCACTTCAGCGTTCACACCACACTTTGGGTGTACACCAGAGACCAGGCCCTATGTCTGGGCTGTGAGTCAGGCTTTGCATGTCCAGCGCTTTCCCAGCGGACATCCTGGCCAATGGACGGTCGGTACCCAGACCTTCAGGCTCTGGCACGTGGGTCTGCTTGCCCGGGGTCAGGAGCCCTGTTCCCAGGTGCCTCCGAGGTGCCAGGTTGGGCTCAGGCCCTGTCTGCCCACCGCAGAGCAGCCGAGGTGGGAGACCACCCTGAATTTTCTGTGAGGACCACACAGGAGTGGCTCAGGCTGGGAGGGCCCGGGGCTTCAATGTCCCCAGCCCGCTACAGGGGAGGGGAAGAGAGGACCAAGATGACAAGTACACGCCAAGTTGACAAGTTCACCTCCAGCTGTGAGAACACAAAGGCCTCCTCAGCCCTCCCCCTTCCCTGACCACTGGTGCAGAACAAAGCCCCGGACCCTGCTGCAGACTCCATCCCCACACCCGCCAGAGGCCGGGCCCTCAGGTCAGCGCACTGCCAGGAGGTGATGGAGCCCGGAGCCGCCTGGACCCAGGTCCCGTCGCCACGTAGATGGGCCGTGCTTCCCTGACTTGGCCAGTGGATGTGGCCCTAAGGGGCACAGGACACTCAGCTCCCTAACCTCCTGCGTCTCACCCCGAGGCCTCACGTGGGTGACGGCGAGGGAGCAGCTTGGGGTGACACTGGGCTCCACGTTTGGGTGCCCTGGCAGTGGACAGGTGTCATGGACTGAACTGTCCACCGCCCAAGTTCATCTGTTGAAGCCCTAACCTCAGTGTGACTGTATGTGGAGATGGGGCTTTTAGGGAGGTAATGAAGGCTAAAGGTCCTAAGGGTGAGGCCCTGATCCCATAGGATTAATGCCCTTAGAAGGAGAGATACCAGAGCTTTCTGTCTCTCCTCTGTGCACAGAGAAGAGGCCATGAGAGGACACCAGTGAGAGGACGGTCATCTGTGAGCCAGGAAGCCAGTCCTCTCCAGACTTTGAATGGGTGGCACCTTGATCTGGGACCTCCCGCCTCCAGAACTGTGAGAGATCAATGTCCTACTCAGGCCGCCAGTCTGTGGCGTCCTGCTGAGTCAGCCTGTGCGGATACGACGGCCGCCAGCAAGGCGGGGAGCTGCAGAGACAGCAGCGTGGGCGTGGGCGTGGGAGCACGCCCCCTGAAGCTTGTCACCTGAGACTTTGGGAGCAGTCGGTTGAGCGGAGGAACTCATGCTTCAGAGCGCTGGACGCGGCCAGGGCCTAATGGCCCCCAGATTCCAACAAACTCCACCCCATCTTGACCATCGGCATGGCCCAGCCCCATCCCTGCCCTTCACCAAATGCCGTTGCTTCCACCTCTCACCAGCTCTGTGCCACCCGCCCTCCCCATTGCCTGTGCCCACCCTGGGAACCTCACTGACCCCCTGCCTCCCCCATCCCTCCCAGAACCTTCTCCAGAGTGGGAAGCCAGGGTGGGCCCTGTGATCCTGACCTCCACGCCCAGTCCCACAGTCGGAGCCTCCTGAGGACCCGCCAAGCCAAACTGTCCCCTCCCACTCTGGCTCCACCCCATCCCCTGCTGCCTGCCTCGGCTGGGTTATTCCATCCCTTGGAAAATCGTGGTGGCCAGTCGTCACCAGTAGATGCCATGTGACAGCTCTGGGTGTGCAGCGTGGAGGTCCCCAGCCCTCGAGCCTCCCTGCAGACGCTCCGTCTCCAGGCTGAGGAAACTGAGGCACAGAGAGGCCATGTAACGTGCCCAAAGTCATCATGAGGATGCTAAGCCCGTGCCCCGCCCCCGCCTGCCCCTCCAGCCTTCCGCCACAGGCCGGGGCCCAGTGGGCACGCCCACTCTGGCTGTGGGTCTTGGGGGCTCTGTCTCAATGGGATGTCCGACTCTGTCTGCTCCTTACCACGTGCCCAGACTGTACTTAACATCAGAGAGGCCAAAGCGGAGACAGGCCACTGCTGGCACTGCCCAGGTTCAGACCAAGGCGGGCAGGGGGAAAGGAGCTGCAGGGGTGTGTGTGTGGGGGGGCGGTGGAACCCTGGAGCTCTGAAGGGCAGGCATGGAAGACATACCCTTCCCTGGCCACATGCCTCCATGCAGCCCCTGGGAGCCTGCACACAGCCTGCCAAGTGGTCGGCCGGCCTCTGCTTGGCCACCCCCGTGACGGGGAACTCACTCCCACCCTGCACAACTCCGACTACTGAGAAATTCTCGTTAAGGCTCGTGATGTCGACCCAGAAATTTCACTCCCAGAAAATAAAACACAATATACGAGGGGAAAACGTGTAGGAGGAGGTATGCAGTAACAGGATAGATAAGGATGAAAAACTGTAAACGGTTCAAATTCAGTGCCCTGAAGACTGGGCGACTGCCACCCAGCGTCCGAGAACCACCTCCCTCGGGGTGCGGCCCCGCCTGCCTCTGAGAGTTCCTCTCCTGCACCCCCTCGCCTCCTCTCAGCTCCAGGCTCATTCCCGCCCCAGGGCCTTTGCTGCTTTTGCGGTTCCCTCTGCCTGGAGCCCTTGTCCTGGTCACCTAGAGAGCTGCTTCCTCCCCATCCGGGTCCAGGGCTCCATTTAGGTTTCATCTGCCAGGAGGTGCTGTCCCTGATCCACGCATCCTGGTCCCACGCCCCTCCTCTGCCATGGGTTCCTTCACGGGGAAGGATTCCCTCTTCTCTCTTTCCTCCTCCCTGCCCTGTTCTCGGCCTCTCTGGTCCCTTCCTCTGCTGCTACCCCCGTGATGCTCCGAATTAGGCAAACGCACACACACCCGCTAACCCAGCCCCGGGTCGAAGAGGCGAGAGTTCAAACAACGCGACCAATTTATAAACAATTTTCTCCGCGACGATTAAGTTACATTTCCCCAATAGCTGCTTCATTTTCTTGTCAAAAATACACAGTTTTCACATTTGTCTCGCTGTAAGGGTAATTAATTTCCAGACCATAAGTAAAAACTTAATTTGATACCTGCGAGGATTAGAAACTATTTCAAGCTGTTGTTTACATGAAATCAAGAAAGATTCGTTCTGTTTGCAATTATGTTAATGAGGAAATCGAGTGGGTTTTTTTTTTTTTTTTGAGAACTCAGCATCATTTTGCCATTACCAGTGAATTAGTCTAGAAGGGTCTGCTGCCGCCGCAAACCCCTCCACGGCTATTTTTAAGGTGACCTTGGCTGGTGAGGAGGTCCTGCAGGGTGACCGAGTACCCCGGGGAAGGCTGTTGTGGGAATGGCTCAGAAGATGGGGGCCGGATGAGCTCTGGGGACGGGCCTGTCTCCAGGTTGTTGGAGGGGAGTTGGGCCTACAGGTAGGCAGGACTGTGGAACCTTCTCTAGGGCCCCTTCTGACAGTAAGATGGAAGATGGAGGCTGGTCAGGCTCAGATGACCCAGTCCCCGGGCGTTCCCGAGCCCTGGGCTGTGCCCACTCACAGGGCGTCCTGGGGGAGGGGCTCTGCACGGGCAAGGGCTCAGGGGTGTGAAAAGGCACTGTGCCCAGAAGAGGCTGGAGCGGGAGATGCACGGAGGCAAGATCACGTGTGCCCCGTCTCGCAGCAAAGGCAAGGAGCCTTCGGGACATACAAGGGGGCCGTCGAATGGGCACGGGGGCACGACCCTCGGGCCCCAGAGTGAGGGCTGAGGGTGGGCAGGCAGCCAAGGAGGAGGCTTTGCCCTTGGGCAGCTAACGCAGGGCTGGCATGGCCATGAGCGCTCTAGGCGGGCTCTGGGGGCCTGGATCGTACAGGCGCTGCTACCGTATCACTAAAAGCCAAGGGGAGATGGTCCCTGGGGCTGCCTCAGCCTCCCGCGGGCCAGCCCTCGTGGGCACAGCCCTGACCAGGGGGTGCTGTCCCTGCCCACCTGGCGGGGGACGCAGGAGAGAGCGCTCGTTCACGGTGTGACCCGCCACCAGGGTCAGTAGGCACGTCGTGGCCCGCACTCGGCTGGGGGTGTGTGGAGGCCAGCAGCTGCCCGGCCTCTCCCCAGGCCCGGCTTCCGGCGCCGGCTTCGGCCTTGGCCTCGGCCTCCCAGGGCCTCCCCCCGGAGGCCGCGAGGCTGCGGGCAGAGACCAGCCCAGGCGAGGCCGGAACAACGTCCCGTTGTGGCCCCGTGGGGCTGCTTTGCCACCACATGCCACCAGCCGTCCGTTGTAGAGTCTGTCCCCATGGACCCAGTTTCGCCCCGCTGGCCGCCAGGGGCTCAGGTCCGGGCTGGGTGCAGGCTCCCTCGACACAGAGGCCATTTACGGCCAGGATAAAGGCCACTTGTGTTGGCACCGAAAGGCGAGCGTCTCCCTGCCCGGCCGTCTTGTCACCGTCCCATCTGTCAGGTGGCGTGGTGGGGACGGCGCAGCAATGGGGCTTGTGTGAAGACAAGGCCCGGCGCAGCAGGGAAGAGCGGCCCACAGTCTCCGTCTCCTGGGAACCCCGAGGCCTTCCCGCTGCCCTGGGCCCCAGCCGGCCCTTCATCTGGGGGCCTGGTTCCGAGGCTGGGGGACGTGTGGCCCCATGGGGCTTGGGGAGGCCCACAACCTGGACACTGGCCCCCTCAGGGGTCGGTTCCTTCACAAGGGAGAGGGTCGTGATGCTAAAAACACCCGTGCGAAAGCTGGACACAAGCAGTGTGTCTCAGGCCCTGCACTGGGCCCCCTGCGGTTGGAGGCCTGGCCCATCTTGGGGGGTGAGGCTGCCCGGAGGTGGGAGGTGCAGGGGGGCCAGGAGAGGAGCGGCAGGTGTTTCCCGCTGCATCACCACCAAAGGTCAGAGTGGCCCACTGGACTGGCTGCGCGGCTGTCCATGCACGTGGGCGCGGAGAGGATGGACTCGGCCACTTTGGCCTTGGTGTCAACCTCAAACGAAGCCCTATCAGGACTGCGGCCACCTTGGGCAGCACACTGGGCGGGCAGAACGGGGCTGTGCTGGCTTCTGGCAGGAGACAGATGACTGACTCCTTTTTTTTTCAAATGCATTCCTGCTAATTTTTTTTTTTTTTGAAGAGAATTTCCATGACTAGTTTTTATCTTTGGGGTGGCTGTGCAATTACAGCTCAAGCAGGGAGCCCTTTTCCGTCAACCCTGCTAATTTTTAATTAAATTTCCCCAAGGCCTCAGTAGGTGAGGGGCATGGTCACGTGACTTGGGGTGATGCTGTCACAGTAGAAGCGCTCATGCCTACAGAGCGGGGTGGGTGTGAAGAGGGTGCTGTGCAAAAGGGTACTGGAGCCCAGGGGTGGGAAGGGACCCCCGCAGGAGCCCGGGGCAGGAGGGGGAGGCAGGCAGCGCTCCCCTCACCTTGTGAGGACCCTCCACCTCCTCATCTGTAAGGTACAGGTGGCCACGCCTGACCCCACCGGGAGGCACCTGCCCACGGAGGTCTCCCACTGGCCTGGAAGAGACAGGCTCCTGCCAGGTTTACGGAGCTGAAAAATAAGTTAGTTTTCCTTACAAAAGGGCAGGGAAGAGTCAGTGGGCTCCATGGCTAGGGGCTGGGTGTTCACCATGACAACGGAAAGCCTGAAGCCAGCAGAACCAGGGGCAGGACTCAGACTCTGGGGGACTCTGGGTGGAGCCCCCTAGGTCAGTCAGTCGTAGAGTGGGTGGGTTGGGCCAGGGGTCTGCCTGGGCCAGGGAGGGAGCCGGGCTTCGTGTCCACCTGTGCCCAAGGGTTACTGTTCCTTTAGCTCTTGCTCTGTCCCCGGGTGCAGGATGTGGAGCTGTTCAGCAGAGCTCCAATTTTAGGAGCAGAGGGAAACCGAGCGGGACAGAGAAGCTAGCTGACCCGATCCTCTGAGGCCGGGTCGGGTGCTTCTCCAGAAGGCGGTGCAGACCCCCCAGCCGCGGGCCCAGGAGAGGCAGCAGGGCCCCTCTGTGAATCCCGCTCCTTTTCTGGGCCTCGGCAGAGAGACGCCCCAGGAAGGGCGTCGAGTGTCCCCACCTCTTCAAGGCGCTGATGTTTAATCCATAAAGCTCCCGGGGGGCAGGGAGGAGAGACAGCGAGACGGAGGCGGAGCTCAGTCACGTGACACGCGCGCCTTTCCTCAGCGGGTGCAGATGGGGCTGCATAGACGTGGGAGCGGGAGGTGAACCCCGTGACCGAGTCCTTAGGTGCCGAGGGTCATCAAACAGACTGCGTCCTAGTCTGGACTCCGTGCCCCCCTGCGCCCCCTCCCTCCCTCTGCAGCTCTGCAGCCTGGTGAGCTGCACCAGCCCGGGCCCAGCCCGGGTCTTCTGCGGCACATCCGGCCCCGCGGGTGCTCTCTTGCTGTCAAAGGGCAGGTACTGTGGGCTTCCCTGCCTCGGGAGGGACAGGTACAGGACTGTGGGCGGTGACCCTAGCACGGACAGTGGGTGCCCTGCCTTTGGCACCTGTCCCTGGGAACAGCCGATCCAAGGCCTCTTCACCTAGGAAGCCGTCCGCGGACGTCAGTGGTGCGGTGCTTCCCCCTCTAACCCCAAACACACCAGCTCCTCTCTTGTGCCTTTACGGTCCCGTGTCTGCCCAACCTCCGGGGGCCTGGCCGAGCTCGGGCCTGGGGAAGCCTGGCCCCATCAGAGCACACCTCACCCCCTCCCTGGCCAAGCCCAGGGCCACATCCTCCCCTCCCTGGCTCTGGGGAGGCCCACCCTTGCCTCCCCATCTCCCCATCTCCTTCCTTCCTTCTTTTCCACCTGATCTCTAAGCACTGGAGTCCACCCGCCCACTGAACACGTCCAGAATGGAATTCGAGGTTGCCCCTGACCTGCCCCACCCTGGCGTCCCTCCAAGCAAAGCACCCCCATATCCAGGTGCTTTCCTTAGAAACCTGGTCCTTCCTGATACCCCGTCCCCTCCATCTGCCTGTCCTGTTGACCGACGGGTCCTGTGGACTGTGGGCTACTACCCCACAGGTGTCCACCCTAGTCCAAGGCACACACGTGTGTCCTAATCCCACTGCGGCCCTTCACTACTCTTGGGGCTCCCACCCTCGCCTGCCTCTAACCCCCCTCCCAGGGAAGCCAGTACCATCCCCTGCCCCTCAGGCTCACAGGGTGAGTTCGGGCTGACAGGGCCAGGCTCTGCCTTGCCCGCTCTCACAGCCTCAGACAGCCATGACCCTGGGCCCCAGGGCCTTTGCACGGCTGCTCATGCTGGGAACTCTTCCAGCCACACCACCCGCCACCTCATTCACCCCTGAATGAGGGGTGAGAGACACCCCTGGCTGTCTCCAGGCCCCTGGCCCCTGACCGGAGGTGGCCCTGCCTATCCGGTCCAGCCCTCTTTCAGCCGGGCAGTAGGTACTTATGGGCCATTCCGTGCATTCCCCCCTCTGCCCCCCAGACCATGTGCTCCAAGGGTCAGGAACCAGCCCGTCCCATTCACAGTGGCAACCCTTGATGTTGCCGGTGCCCAGTGGACATCGGTGACCCTTCCTTGGCTTCTTTAGTCTCTGTGGCCGGGACTTCCGGTCCCTCCATCCAGACCAGAGGGCTCATGTGTGGGGACACCCGTGGGTTCTGGAGAAGGTACAGGGTTCCGAATTTCCACCCTGGTTACCGGATGTGGCCCCTTATCAGAAGGTAACATTGTAAAGGCTTAAAACCAAGACCCCATGCTGCCGGGCGCACCCAGGTGGGCCACACACGGGGGCCTGTGATACTGGATCCCATTGCAGCTGGCCGCCTACCCCCCCCACACCCACCAGACATGCTCTGCCTGGGCCTCACTGAATTCCCCGTCTCCAGTGCCGCTCTCAGCCTGGCCGGGTGACACAGGTCACTGTGGTGTCAGCACCTCGGGCCAGGGCTTCACATCACCCTGAGAAGCCCCCACCCAGGGGTGGGTGCTAGCGGTCTGACAGGGTGTCCGCAGGCCCCGTCGGGGAGGGGGTGGGCGGAGCCTGCTGGGTAGAGCGTCCCCCTGCGGGCGGCAGGCGGGCTGTGGCCACCTTGCTGCCCACACAGATGGTTCTTTATGTGTGAGACCTGACCTACGGCTCCCGGCCGGCGGGGACACAGTGGGCTGGGCACACGGACCAACCTGCCTCCCGGGGGGGGCTGGCAGGGGGAGGGACGGGAGCGGTGTGCGCCGGCCCCGCAGCTCTCCCTGCGGCCACACCTGCCCCCCTCTTCAGTCTACCCTCAACGTGCCAGAGCAGCGTAGCTAAAAACACGCGCTGGATCGCGGCGCTCTCTGCCCCGAAGCCCGCCTCCCTCCAAGTGAAGCCTCGAGTCCTTCCAGTGGCTCACAGGGCCCGGAGGTCTGCCCACCCCTTTACCTGTCTGCTCCCACCTCCAGGCTCCTCCCTAACCCACGGCCACCCTGGTTGCTCAGACAAGCCAGGCACGGTCGCACCGCAGGGCATTTGCAGAGTGTGCAGAGCTGTGCCCTCTGCTTGGAACCTGGTTCCCCAGGTGTCCACAAGCTTTGCTCCTCGTCCCCCAGAGATCTTTTCTGTAGACCAGCATACCCTCCAGTCCTTTCAGAAAGGTCCAGGTCCTGTCTGGACGCAGAGCTTCTCCCGAGGTAGCGAGGGATCAGGCCTTGCCCCTCATGCTTCCCTGGTGGCTTTTGCCTTCCTGAGGCAGGACCCGTGACAGAGCCTGGATACTGGGCATTTTCTGGGTGCCGGACCCATAAGCGTGCCCCGTATGCTGGTCGCCTGGTCTGCACACCAGCTCCCATCTCATAGATGAGGATCTGGTGGTCAGAGGGGCCCCCAGCTTGAGAAGGGCCCCGGAGGAGCAGGCCTTCCCGGTGAGCCCTCCGTCACCCTGCAGCCTCTTCCAGACTCGGGGAGGGGGCCGAGGCTGCCCTGCTCTGGGCCAGCAGGAGTGAGGGAGGCCCCCGAGCTGGGAGGGGAGGAGGGGGCCCAGGATGGAGGCATGAATGGATGCCCCGGTGAGGAGGGCGGGAGCGCGGGTGAGGAACGAGATGGGGAGGGAGCGCTGCCAACCCAAACAGCCCAGCGCGCCTCAGCCCCGTGTTTAATCCACAAAAATTTCCATCTGCCTCTGGAGCGCTCGGAACCCGGGCAACGAAAGGCCGTCCGCTCGGCAAAATAAACACAGCTCCGCAGGCCGCTGCCATGTGCGCGCATCCCGGTTAGAAACGGCCGCGTCAGCCATTTTGTGCATCCCTGATGGCCAAGGTGGAGTGAGAGCCCAGGCCCGCGGGCCCCGGGCGGGGAGGAGGCCGCCGCGCGCCGGGTGTGGCCCTGTGGCCGGGGACCTGCTGGCATCCACCTGCCACCTGGCCCCGGGCAGGCGTGGGCCGCGCTCCGACCTCGCCGGGCCCGGGGCCCACCGTGGCTGCCGCCCGACCCCACCCCTGGAGACGCTGCAGACCCCTGGCGGCCGTGGTCCCCAACCAGGCCACTCGGCTCCCCGCCGCCTGCCTGCGGGCCTGCAGTCTCCAGAGTCGGCAGGGCCGGTGCCTGGGCCGGCTGCCCCTTTCCGGGCCGGTCCCCTCCCGGAGCAGGCGGGACAGCCCTGCCTCTGGGCTGGGACATCTATTTTTGGTGGTGACCAAGCCACTGCTTAATATGCAGGACTGGGGGCGGGGGGGGGGGGCGGGCAGGCTGTGCCCTGACCCGCAGGGTGACAAGTTTAAAAAAGGGCCCATTTTGATCAAAATACATGTTTTTCTGAGGTCGGCCAAGGCAGCAGGGCAGGGTTCGCCACAAAGACAAGGCTCGGGGCCGCCCTCACCCCTTGGCGCCCCCAGATGGTCTGCCTAGCCCGACGCCCCCAGCGAGGCCCTTGATTATAGATCCACCAAACAGGCTTGAGAAGGGCTCCCGGCCGCCGTGCGCTGCCCGTGGGCCCAGTGCACACATCTCTGCCCGCCTGCTCCCTTCCCCCCGCCTCTCTCAGAAGCAGTCAACCCACAGAAGCTGACACAGACTGGAGCTAAATTGTAAAAAAATGTAAATTTCCTTTCTGGCCAATATTTGAAGTCTATAAATAGAGTCATTCAGGAAAGGCCTGGTTGTGGGGAGGGGTTATCGTCCCCCGGCCAGACTGGGAGAGAAACACCCAGGAAAGAGGAGGGAAAGAAGGGTTCTGGGGGCGCTGCCACGCATGTGGGGAGCAGGAAGCCACGGTGCAGCTCGGGGAACAGAGGCTTAGCCTCAGGGTCAGGGCAGAGCTTGGGCTCCCAGACTGGCCCCTGGCCACCCCCCCGCCACCTCCCTGACCGACAGCTGGCCCACCCTCACACCCACTCTCTCTGAGCTCTGTAATTGGACGCCGGGCCTCGCAGCCCTGGACTTGCTGTATTGCCCTGTGTGCCACAGGGCCTTTGCACGTGAAGTTCCTCTGCCTGGATGTGGATCAACTCAGGGATCTGCCCAACAGCACTTGCCTTAGTAGCATCAATTTCATCCCCTCCGCTGACCGGTGAGAAGACAGAGGCACGAGAGCCAATGTGACTTCCCGGGTCCATGGCCAGCGAGCCGAGGGGGCAGGGCTTGAACCCCAGCCACTGGCTGCAAACGTGCCCAGGGAAGGCCTGGGCTTTGCACTGTGTGAAATGGGAGGAGGGGCCCACGTGCACGCAGGCGGCCTTGTCCTCTCGGCCAGAGGAGGACATGTGAATCTGAGAACACACAGGCGTGGGAGCCAGGCTGCCCGGCCCTGGTCCCAGCTCTGCCCCGCTGAGTCAGGACCGCAGGGACGGGTGGGATCCTGGGGCCTGGAAAGAGGTGGGAAGAGCGGCCCCAGGGGCCCCTGTCTGGCCTTGCTGTGGGCAACTCTCAGGCGAGCTCTGGGTCCTCAAGCGTCGGGTGTGGGCGCAGCGGCCATTGGAGACCAGGCCCGGGCAGGTGGCCCTGAGCACACACACCCTCCCCTCTTTTCTCCTCCCTGCCTTGGATGGAGCGGGAAACTGAGGCTCAGAGAGGCTGGCGAGCTGTGCCTGTCCCCCCGGCAAGGGCCTCTCCATGGACCCCCAAGTCGCCCAGAGGTGGGGACATACTGCTTTGTGGGGTGCAGCCTCCACGATCACTCTTTGTGCTGAGTGTCCCCCGTGCCAGGCCCCATGCCTAGTCTCTGAGCCAGAGCAGGCTAAGGAAGCCAGCACTCACGCTCCTTCCTGGGAGGCCAAGCGTCTGAGGCCAGCGATGGGTGAGGCTACCACCACGGGGGGATCGGCTCCTGCCAGCCAGGAGGAGGCGAGCCACGAGGCCAGCCTTCCTGCCTCTACGTCAGGAGAGGCCCAGGACTACAGGCTGGCCGGGCACACTGCCCTGAGCCTCAGCCCGGGTGCCAGCTGCCGGTTCAGCTCCAGGCCAGTCTGAGCTCTGACCTCCCCACCATGACCATGGCCTCTTGGCAACAAACCCCTTGGGCACCGCAGGGGCCTGAGGGTCTCACGCTTGATGGGATGGGGAGGCCTGGGAAGCCTGCAGGCCCCTCAGAGCCTGCCCGGCGCAGGCCCTCCCTTGGTGACAGGGAAGCCGAGCCTCTGAAGTGGAGGAGTGTGATTTAGCATCTCCTGCGGAAACTCGGACTCACAGGTGTGGTGGGCGGCCCGGTCCTCCGACCTCAGTGAGGGGCTCCTGAGCTCCTCAGAGGGGGAATCAGGCTCCAGACCGGTCGGTCACCTGAACCTTGGGGACCCGATGGAGGGAGGGGCGATCGGATGGCGGCTCAGACCCTGCAGCTGATCACACTTCCCTCCCATCGCCCCGTTCATCCCTTTTGTGCAGACGCGTCTACCGCCAACGGCCGGGTGCCCATCTGTGCGGCGGGTCAGAGGGCCAGACGTGAGCTTGCCTCCGTGCCTGTCTCCCTGGGTGCTCCTGAACCCTGGCGGGGGCTTGGCCCACAAAAACCAAACCTCGCGGGTGGGCCCCTTGGGTGCCGCCGCGCTGTTCTCAGGGTCCTGCTGGGCGCAGAGGGCTGAGCCGCAGGCCATGGGGAGGGCTGTTGAGGTGACTAGTGTGTGGGCAGGGGCAGGTGGGCAGACCCGAGTCACAGGTGTGTCTGCCGCCTCTGGATGGACATGGGTACAGACGGACGTCCCATCACACAGACGGACGACTCAAGAGGGTCCTGCGGGGAACACATTCCCCACATTCCTCTGGGTGGGGTTGGAGCAGAAGTGATGTGTGTGTCGCTTCCAGGATGGAGCAGTTAAGAGCTTGGGGCTGGTCCTCGGGCCTGGAAGGGGCCTAGAGCCGATGGACCGTGTCCCCCATCTTGGCACAGGGAGAGCCTGTGGGGAAGGAGGCTCTGACTAGTGACAGAGGCTTGGGTGCTGAGTGAACCCAGAGCCCTGGGGAGGGGGCCTTGGGTGTAGGGCTTACAGGATATTGAGTTTGGGGCTAGTCATTCTGGTGGGAGAGCAGCCCCAGCTGACAGAGGACCGAGGCCAGAGCAGGAAGCTGGATGGGATGCGACATCTCTACCTGAAACACCTCGGAACACGCACACTTGGTACAAGGGGCACCTTGACCTCGGACAGACGAGGACGGAGCATCTCACGGCCGCACACGGACTGCCTCCTGCCCAGACAACCCCAGCGGTTCTCGGCATCTCAGCTTTCTGACTTAGCGACTCATCAAAGGTGTGGCTCCACAGCCACTGACAGACATCGGGCCGGGTGCCCACAGCTGGGAGCATCTCCTCTGCTCAGCTCTTCCCTCGCCGCAGTCAGGTGGCTCCCCACGTCTCTCGGTCACAAGTTAGAGCGTGACAAGCGTCCTGATACATAGATCTCTGACCCTGGGGTTTCACTTCCTGGAAGCAGAGATGTTAGATCAAAAGGTACATGTATTTTGAATGTTAACAGACGCTGCTAGATTCCTTCCCAGAAGCTCTGTCACTACCGTAATTTGCGTCCCCACCAGCAACGTGTAAGAATGCCTGTTTCCCCACCTGGGTGCCAGCGCTGGGTATGACCATTTTCTTAAATCACGGCATCACGGTGCGTCCCCCTCGCCACTGGTGGGGGTGGGCATCTTCCCACAGATTTTTGGCCAAAGCCGGGCCGACTGCTGAAAAGGCCCCCGAGCCAGGCTCTAGGCAAGTCCTATGGGGGCTGCCCTGGCCGTGAGAATGCGGGGCTCTGGCCTCGGGCTCCCTCCGGGAACATGGCAGCCCCGTCCCGGGGGCCCGTCAAGTCTCCCTGTGGCTCGAGGGGCGCGGGGACTCCCTGGCAGGCCCGCCCACCTCTGCCCAGGAATGGGGATGGCGGCGCTCAGTGTCAACTGACGCTTTCATTATAGGTTTATCTTTGAAACCCTAGACAAAACAGGGCTTGTGTGGTTTGACAGAAGAGCCAGCACCTCAGGACCTTGCCATCCACTAAGACGGCTCCTCAGGAAAGAAAAAATACACTAACCTTAAAATAACCAGTTCCCAGAATAGCAGCTAATGACGGCTTCTGAAGGGGGCCCTTTGATCCGGCGGGGCCCCACGCCTTCGCCTATTTACGGCCGTGCCACTCAAGAGCAGCTCACCAGCAAAGAGAGACGTGCTGGGGGTGGGCAGAGGAAAGTCGGGGGTCTGGGCATGGCGTGTGGGGGGAGCAGGGCCATCGGTGCCCATCTGAGGCCGCCCCGCTTTCCAGTGCAACCGGCCCCAGCTGGTGACGAGGTGCGCCACGGAGTCCGGGGCAGCCTGGAAACAGAGCCTCACGCAGGGAATGCCGTTCCTGACGGCCCCCCAGGAGCCAAGGCTGCTGGGAGACAGATGTGGTTATAAGAGCCAGAATCCCAGGTGGACGGTCCTTAGGCCCCTTGGGGAGGCGTGGGTCATGGACCCAGAGGGGCTCGAGGGAGGAATTCAGGGAAGAGCCTGAGGAATGGGAACCCAGGAGGGTGCGAGGAGGTCCCGAGGGGATGCTGGGGCTAGAAGATGCTCCCTCCCACCCAGCCCCAGCTCCGCCCCCACCCCTGTCTGCCCCGCAGCAGCATCTGCTTATCCTCTTGGTGTTCACCCAGCACCTCCCTGGTCCTGGCCTGGTCAGATGCTCGGGGACCACTCTCGCCTCTGTCCACAAGCACATGACAGTCTGAAGCTGCCTCTTTAACAGCCTGTTCACCAGACCTGCTTGGCTAAAAGCACTGGAAATGTGGCTTGTGAGACCAAGGGACTGGATCTTAATTTGATTTAATTTTAATGAATTCACAATTAAATTTAAATACAGATCCCCAAATCAGTTATCGGAAGACTTTAGCTATGGTTGTTCGGAATGCTTTAGGCATGAGAATCCGCCTTTTCAACTGTAAATTTTATGATATCTAAGTGCAGACCAAGCAGTTCTTATGAAAGTGGAGTACCCAAACTGAGGTGCGCTCGAAGTCTAAAACCCATGCTGGCGTTTGAAGACAGGACGTGGGCCATCCTAAGCATTCTTTTGTATTGATTACATATTGAAATGACAATATCTTCATCTGTTGGGTTAAATAAAACATATTACCATGAATTTAAGCTGTTTATTTTTTCTGATGTGGCTATTAGAAAGTTTAAAATTATATCTGTGGCTCCCATTATATTTCTACAGGACAACGTTGGTCTGAACTGGGGCTTGGCACACTTTCCTGTAAGCGGCCAGATAGTAAATATCATAGGCATTAGGGAATCACGTACAGTCTCTGTCACACATTCTTTAGGTCAGGGGCCAGATTTGGTCTGTGGGCCCCAGTTTGCTGGCCCCTTTTCTAGAGGCTCCCAGCTCTAGACCGGCTGGCGTCCTTCTCAGTCCAGCCTACCGAGGGCTGGTGGCCCCACCCAGTCCCCACTGGAGTCCCAGCGTAAGACCTACTGATCACTAAGATCCCCAGGGACCAGCACGAACAAGACACGTTACTACGGCCCAGTAGCTCCTGGTTTCATGGGGAGGTGGAACATGGGAAGGTCAGGAATCAGTACAGGGAGTTGGGACAGCAGCCATCAGACCCAGGCTGCCCAGAAAAATCCCACCTTCCAAACCCTGACTCTGTCCCCTGTAAGTGAACAGGAGTTTGTCTGACCATGAGACTCATTGGCCTTGACGAGCTAGCCAGGAAGTAAGAGAGGTCAGAGGCTGAATGTGCAGTGAAAGTGGAGCCCACAGAGGTAAGAGGTGTCCTGGAGGCATTTGATGAACTGCGTACACTTGAGCTTTGGTGTTCACAGTCTCACAGGTGATGGATAGCTAGGTATCCAAGCCCAGACCTGCCCCAGGTGGGAAGTGTCACAGCGGAGCCCTACGTAAAGCTGGAACCTTCAAAGGGCTCTATGTTCAGTGTAAAGGTCAATGAGAAATAACCTCGTCCCCGAAACGACCATATAGAAAATTGTCTTGCCGCTAACAGGAGTGGAACAATATTTGCCCTGAGAAGTCACATCCACAAGTTGGTCCATGCTCAGCTTGGAAGCCCAAATGCACACCACCTGGGTGGTCTTGAAAACGTTGAGCCCAGGATTTATAGTCCAGGCTGGTAATACCCCCACGTGTATAGCAAAGGAAGCGGTGAACGTAGATCCCCCCTGCCGCCCCAAGAACCTCAACTTCACAGTAGACCTCAAAAATCCCCACAGATACATTTTAAGACATATGAACTCATGGTTAAAAAAGGGAAATCCTCAAAGGGAACAAAACACCATGAATGAAAGCCAGAAGAAAAAACAAAAACAGAGAAGCCGATTCACAACGACTTTAGATACCAGAAATTAAATATAAAATAGCCATATTCAATATTTTTCAAGAAATTTTTTAGATGTTTGAATATACAAGTGAAAGGAAAGATACTATAAAAATGATCTATCAAGTATGCATAAAAACCAAATAGAATTTCCATAAATACGAAAATAATCATCGAAATTTAAAATTCTTTGGATAGGTTTAACAGCAGATTAGAAACAGTTGAAGAAATAACTAGTGAATTGGAAGATGGATCAGAAGACATTATCCAGAACCCAGTACAGAGAAACAAGTGATTTTTTTAAAAGGGAGGGGGAGAGAGAGAGAGAGAGAGAGAGAGGCACTAAGAGACACAGAGGGGATTGAGATGGCCTACCAAATGTCTAATGAAAGTTACAGAAGAGATAATGAACTAAAGCAAAGTATGAAGAGATAGTGGCTGAGTGTAATCCAGAACTGACGCAACACACCAACCACAGATCAAGGAAACTCACTGAATTCCAAGCAGAATGAACAAAAGAAACTCTCTAATTAATAACACAACATAGTGAAAATTCAGAACACTAGAGTCAAAGGAAAGAGCTTAAAAGTAGCCAGAGAGAAAAAATACATTGCCTTCCAAAGAGCAATGACTCACTGTCATCTTTGTTCTCAATAGAAACAATGGAAGTCAAAGTACAGTTGGACAATCTTTTCAATGTGTTAACAGAAAATCTTTTTGGTAACTTAGGGTCTAGAATTTTATACCCAGTGGAAATATTTTTTAAGAACAGCAGTAAAACAGTCATCTTAAAACAAATAAAATCAGAGGGATTTTGATTTGCACTCAAGGAAATTCTAATGAATACTTCAGCCAGAAAAAAGTGACCCCAGATGTAAGATCTGAGATGAAAAATAAATGATGAGGGACAAAAGAGGCAAACAGGTGGGTAAATTTAAACACATATTGATTGTATAAAACACTACTAATTATGCTTGAACTAAAGTATGCAACAAGACATATATATAAGTCAGCAGGAGAGACTGAAACTAAAATGTCCTAAGGTCCTTATTTTATTCCAGATGTGGGTAAATATAGCAAATGGCTCTATTATATAACCATTTACAATGTCCTAGGTTAACCTCTACAAGGATGGCCATATAACTTCAAAACTAGTAGAAGAAAAAATGGAATGAGAAATAATTATCAATCCAACAAGAGGCAAGAAAGAGGACTGAAGTAAACATTAAAAAATTTAGTACAGATGAAAGGGACAAAATACATTGCTAGAAAATCAATCAAAATATATTGGAAATTACATTAAGTATAAATGTATTAAATGATTTTTTAGAAACCTAGCCACACAGTGTTTACAACAGGCACCTAAAATGTGTATACAGGATTAAAAAGACAAGAATTAAAAAACCTGACACCAAAATCAGAAAAAAAAGTCACAATAAAACTAGAGAACAATATCTTTTATGAATATAGATACAAACATTCCTAACAAAATCTTAGCAAACAAAATCCAACCACAGATAAAAGAGATCATATATCATGATCAAGTGGGAAATACAAGATTGGATTAACACCCTCAAATCAATTAATGTATCACACCATATTAATAGAATAAGGGCTAAAAGGCATGTGACCATCTCAAAAGATGCAGAATGGGCAACTGAGAAAATCTAACATCCTTTCATGATAAGAGCTCTGAACACACACCAGGAATAGAAGGAAACATCTCAACCCGATAAAGAGCATCTAAGGAAAATCTACATCATATTTAATGGTGGATGACTGAATACTTTTCCCTGTAAGACCTTCTCTAGCCACTTTTAGTCAACATCTTACTGGACAGTCAAGCCAGTGTAATTAGGCAAAAAAAAAAAAAAAAAAAAAAAAAAAAAGGAATTAAAGGCATTCAGATTGGAAGGAAGACCTAAAACTGTCTTCATTCACACACGACCTGATCCTGTATGTAGAAAATCCTAAGGAGTCAACAACAATAACAACAATATTTACTAAAATTAATAGCAATGAAGTCACAGTTTATAAGCTTAATATCAAAATTTAATTGTATTTCTGTATACTAGTAACAAACCATTCAAAAATGAAATTAAGAAAACAATTTCATTAACAGTAGCATCAAAAATAATAAAATATTTAGGGGGAACGTTAACAAAGGATATGTAAGATTTGTACACTGAAAGCTATAAAATATCACAGGAAGAAATTAAAATAGATCAAATAAACAGAAGGATATACCATGTTCATGAATTAGAAGACTCAATATTGTTAAGATGTCAAGTTCTCCCAAATGGATCTATAGATTCAACACAATCCCTATCAAAATCCCAGCAGGCTTCTTCTCTCTTTTTTTTGGTAGAAGCTGGCAAGCTGATTCTAAAATTCATATAAAAATTCATAGCACTTAGAATGTGCAAAACGATTTGAGAAAGAAGAAAATTGGAGGACTTACACTACCTGACTTCAAAACTTATTACAAAGCTACGATAATCAAGAAAGTGTAATGTGGGTTTAAGGGTAGGGATATAGACCAATAGAACAGAGTTGAGAATCCAGAAACAAACCCATATATTTATGTTCAATTGATTTTCAACAAAGGTGCCATGAAAATTCAATGGGGGAAAAGTAACGTTTTCAACAAATGGTGCCGAGGCAATTGGATATCCATAAGCAAAAAGAACAAAAGCCAAAAACCAAACCAAAACAAACAAAAAAAACCCCAAACTTTTCCTCACACTACACCCCAAAATTAACTCAAAATAAATCATAGACCTAAATGTAAGAGTTGAGTCTAAAAACTTCTATGAGAAAAAAATAGAAGAAAATGTTCATGTCCCTGGATTAGGCAAACAGGTCTTAGATGTAACCTCAAAAGCATGAGTCATACAAGAAAAGATAAGTTGGACTTTTTACAATTTAAAACTTTTGTGTTTTAAAAGACATGATTAAGAACATGAAAAGACAGCCGCAGAATGGGAGAAAATACTTGCAAGTCATATATCTGATAAAGGACTTGTATCCAGAACATATAAACAACTCTTACAACTCAATAACAGAACTACTTAATTAGAAAATAGGCAAGAGAGTTGAATAAACATTTCCCCAAAGAAGACTATGAATGGCTAATAAGCACATGAAAAGTTGCTCAACATCATTAGTGATTAAGGAAATGCAAATCAAACCCACAACTAGAATGGCGAAAAGAAAAAAGGCCAACCATACCATGTATTTGCAAGGATATAGAGAGAGTGGAACCTTTGTACATTACTGGTGGGAAATCAAAATGGTACAGACCCTTTGGAAAACAGTTTAGAAGTTTTTTAGAAAGTTAAACAGAAACTTACCATATGACCCATCAATTCCCCTCTTAGGAACCTGACCGAGAGAAATGAAAACATATGTCCATACACAGACTTGTAGATAAAAGTTCACAGCAGCATTGACCATAATAGCCCCAAACTGGAAACAATCCAAACGTCTATCAACTGGCAAATGGATAAACAAAATGTGGTTGATCCATACAACAGAATACTATTCAGTGTTAAAAAGAAAAGAAATACATGATGCAGCACAGATGACCCTCAAGAATGTTACATTGTGTGAGAAAAACTAAACACAAAACACCACAAGTTGTCTGATTCCATTTATATGAAGCATCCAGAAAAGGGGAATTTCTAGCCTTATAGAAATTTAAGGATACAGAGACAGAAAGCCGGTCAGTGATTGAGTGTGGCTGGCGGTGGGAGCTGGGAATGGTTGCAAATGGAATTGAGGGAATTTGGGGGTGTTGAAAAATGTTCTAAAACTTAGCTTTGATGACGGCTGCACATCAAACTAGAAATTTACTAAAATGTGTTGCCGACATTTACATTGGGTGAATTTTATGGCATGTAAATTATACCTCAAAAGAAAGCTTAAAAAAAAAAGATTACAAACAAAATTAGGTTTGTATAACAATGATAATAGACTTTAAGGGAAAAAAGAACACTACTTGAGAGAAAGCGGGTGTTATGGAATTAGAAAACATTGACTCCAGCAGGGAATAGATAAAAATTTGGATAGTATATGTATCTGATCATAAGCTCTAAAAACACATTAAGCGAAAATTGACAGAAATATAAAGAAAACTAGAAAAATTCTCCACAATTGTTGGCTCTTCAACACATTTCTCAGTAATGATAGATCAAGTAAGATAAAAACATTCCAGTGAGGATATAGATCTCAACAAAACAATTAACAAGCTCGTTCTAATGAACACAAGTATAACACTGTACCCAGCAACTTCAGAATACACATGGTATTCAAACACAGAAGGTACATTTACAAAAGTTGATGACGTGTTGTACCTGTAAAACATATTTCAAAATGTTCCAAGAGACTGATACCCTACAGGACTTCCCTGGTGGCACAGTGGTTAAGAGTCCACCCTGGTCTGGGAAGATCTCACATGCCACGGAGCAACGAAGCCTGTGCACCACAACTACTGAGCCTGTGCTCTAGAGCCTGCGAGCCACAACTCCTGAACCCCATGTGCCACAACTACTGAAGCCCGCACGCCTACAGCCCGTGCTCTGCAACAAGAGGAGCCACCGCAATGAGAAGCCCGCGCACTGCAACGAAGAGCAGCCCCCGCTCGCCGCAACTAGAGAAAGCCGCGCAGCAACGAAGACCCAACACAGCCAAAAGTAAATAAATAAATAAATTTATTTAAAAAAATGATTGATACCCTACAGATCACTTCCTTTGACGACAGAGGAATAACAATTATAACAATGACAAAAATCCTATTCCAAAATAGCTCCTGGGATAAACAAGAGGTCATAATGGAGACTAGAAAAATCTTTGCGTGAATGAACATTAAAATTAAATGCTATATATCAAAACCTGGGGGGTGAAGTTTGAGTGGTATTTAGAGAAAAATAAAAGTATAGTCTTCAATGCACACCTTAGAAATCTAGAAAGTTTTAGAATTCATAATTATCCAACCTAAGAAGTTAAAGAAAGAATAAGACATTAAGCCCAAGTAAATAGAAGGAAGAAAATAAAGAGAAGTGGACGAAACAAAACCAAACCGACCAACAAGAGGATCGACTAGGTCAAAAATTTGTTGAAAACATGAATAAAATCATCAACTGGCTGGCAGGCTTGACCAATGGAAAAAAGTGGAAGTGTAAACCAACAATATTGGCAATAAAAAAGGGGCCTAACCACTGATGACACGGATGCTAAAATGCCGATAAATGCCAATAAATGTGAAAACTAGGAGGGAACGTACAAATTCTTAAAATACGCAACTTATCAAAACTGACACAAGAAGAGATAGAAAACCCCAACTGTCCCATAACCATCCGAGTCATTGACTCGATGAAAAACCTGCCCACAAAGAACGCACCAGGCCTAGGCGGCTTTACCTCCAAGTTTCCCCAAACGCTCAGGGGAAGAGAATCCTCCCCCTATACGGAATATTCTAGAAGATGGAAGAAGGGGGAACACTTCTCAACTCGTTCTGTGAGGCTCACGTACATGGGCTACCATAACCCAACGGGGACACTGTGAGTACACATCACACCCACAAATGTGGACAGAAAAACTCTGAGGAAAATATTAGCTGGAGGGTTTCAGCAGTGTGTAAGGAAGCTAATACAACGTGAAGGACTGGTGTGTGGCGGGGAGAGGCCAGAGGCCACATAGATGTCTGGAAAAATAATCTAAGCCCAAGATGATAAAGGCCTGAACCCAGCGGGGGCGACGCGCAGCTGGCGTGCAAGGGTGAGCCGCTTGGAGGGGCTCTCGGGGTGGTGGCAGGAGCAGGGGGTGTGGCTGGGATGACTAGGACTCCGGGTCCTGCTTTTAGGCCTGGTGGGTGGAGAAGTCTGGGAGGGGGACAGAGCAGGAGGACGGGGGTCTGGGGCAGACGCCAGGTCCTGGGTGACCGGGCCTACCAGGTCCAGGGCAGGGGCTGGGGAGCCTGGCCTGGGGGGCATTCCTGTCAGGCAGAAAGGTGTGCCTGGCTAGGGTTCTAGGCTGGGGGGCGGTGGAAGGAATGTCGGGGGGCTGGGGGGGCCCTTCCCACCCACAGTCTCTGAACTGGGGCCTGGAAACCCAGGACTCCCTGTGTCCGGCTCTGAGCCATGAACATTTCCGGCAAAAACAGAGAAGAAAGAAATTCTCCCAGCCCACTGTGTTCCTCATATCAGCAAAAGCAGTGTGAGCTGAGCTTGCAAAATAAACAGGGCTCAATGTAAACACTGCAGCAGGTCCTGGGGACGGAGCTAAGAATACACACTGGGGGAGGAAGGTGGGAGCCGACTTCTCCATCGGGTCCCCAGAGAGCCGCAGGGTCCCTGCCCCGGAGCAGCCCTGACGGGGAGGGGCCGGGGCGCTGGGGGCCGCGTTCTCAGGACCCGTCCCAGGGCCTGGCGTGTCGGAATCTGACCGCTGCCGCCCGTGGACCTTACTGCTTGCCCTCACCTTGGCCCTCAGTGCTCCTGCGCGGCCTCTTCTCAACCAGACCCCTTCTGTTTGGGCAATACTCTCCTGCTTTCTTCTGTCTCTCTCCACCTCATCTCCCCTTCTGTCTGTGGCTTCCGCCGGGACCAGCGCTTTACCTAACCAGCTAACTAGGCAACCGCTCAACCTCTCCGGGCCTCAGTTTCCCCACCGGTAAAAGAGACTTCATTTGGGCAAACGGGTCCTTGCCAGGGTAGAGAACGCAACGCGACAAAGCAGTTCAAGCCCTCTCCTCGCACAGCTAAGGGGGCCAGCGGGCTCCCCAGGCCAGCGGGCGGCAGGCTGCGGCGGGGGAGCGCTGCGTCTGCTCCCCATTCCCCCGGAGCGAGGCAGGCCTGCACAGCCAGCCCGGGCCAGGGACGGGGCATCCTGAGGGCGGGTGGGGGGCTCTGAGCAGGAGTGCGAGCTGCAACGAGGCTGCAGGACCCCGGAGAGAAGGAAGTGTGGGGGGCCCTCCAGCCCATGTGGCCCCTGGACTGGACATGGGAAGGAGACTCCTCGCCGGGAAACAGAGGCCCCCCTGCACAAGCTGAGCTGGCCTCCCCCACCCCCCGTGACTCCCTGCAAGTGGACAGCCCGGCCACTGACCCTCAGAATGACCTGCGCCCAGGACGGGGATGGGGGCAGCCGCTGTGCCCCCCGAAGTCCCCTCCCCCTCCCCTCCAAGCCCCTCGTCCTGTGGCTGAGTGAGCCGCCGGGCCGGGACCGCCGTCACCGCGGAGGGCCTGAGCTGAGATGAGGAAGCAGTTGGGGGCCAGGCTCCCTTCCGGCCTGAGGCCAGCCCGGTGGGGCTGGGGGAGGCCCGGGGCTCCGGCTGGCACTGCCACCACTGCAGGCCTGCTGGGCTTCCCAGGGCTGGACGGCTGCTGGATTTCCTGTCCCCAGCTTCCCTCAGCCAGCAGGATTGCGAGGGGGGTTGTTTATGGTCCCGATGGCTGCGGTGATAACGTGGGGCCTGGGACACGCCACTGTGCCCTCTGGGCCCGGCGGGGCCCTTTCCCAGGGTCTGTCCCCGAGGGGGGCATCGGCTAGCGGGGGCGGGGCTGGGCAGGCTGAGCTGGACGCCGGCCCACGGCAGCCTCTGCCCGGGTCCAGCACGTGTCCACGGGGCAGAGATTCAGCGTGGAGCACGGCCTGCTCCCTGCCTTGAGACCTGGGGGCATGACTGTGCCTCTTGGGCGGAACCAGCTCCTGGGAGGCAGGACGGGGACGAAGGCGACACAGAGCCCATCTCCCTGAGCGTGTGCGGAACATCCGGAATACTTGCTGCCCAGAAACGGCCCCTGTCCCGGGCGCAGAGCCTGACGGTGGAGGCCACCAGGGGCCTTGCTCCCAACCTTGCCCCCAGGGATCAGGGACTCCAGAAAACCCTTCCCTTTGTTGTTCAGATCTGAAGAAATGTGGGCCCATAATTCTGTATCTCCAAGGCCAACGTGGGCCGCACCTCAGCCCGCCACACCGACCCTGGCTGCACAAGGGCTGAGCCCTGGCTCTCAGACCCCCACCGGCGGCCAGATGGCTCCAGGGAACCCTGTCTCCTACCCTTCATCACCCCCAGAGGACACCAGGCTCTGGTTTAGGTTTCAAGGGGTGGCCTGTCCGGAGGAACAGTGGGCAGAGCCGTAAGAGAGGCCCAGGACAGTGGGACAGGGGACAGAACCAGACCAGGGCAGGGACTTGAGGAGGGGTAAGCACATTTGGATGACAGGGCAGCGGGGCGCTCCCAGGGCTGCTGGGTGGGGGCCGGCTCACGCGCCCATGGGCCACCACGACCCCTGCCAGCGGCGGGGGCCAGTCAGTGAAGGCTGCCTTGGCCAGAGCTGGGCAAGGAGGTGGGGGTGGGGGGCCCTGGGTCCTTTCCCCGGCTCTACCTCTGCATCCGTTGATGTCTGGAAGCCCCGCCCCACTGGTCCCCCCAGCCGGGTGCCTGGTCTGCTGTACTGGGCGTGGCCACCTGCTGCTTCTCCCGGAATCTGCCAGCCCCAAGTCCCGGGTCCCACACGAGGAGACGAGTGAAAGCCAAGGACGGGTCACCAGAGAGGCGGAGTCCAGGCCCCAGAGCCTCTGATGCCGTTCAGCCTGGGGAGCTGGCCGTTCCTAGCTTCAGTACCCATCCTGCCAGACAGGGCATCTGCCACTGGACCACCTGCCTGGGCACAGGAGAGCCACCAGGCCCGCCGAGGCCTGCGCTGACCGAGACGGGCCAGCCCTCCGGCGGGGTCAGGGTGTTGGCGTCACACAGCCCTAGAGGGCCAGGCCCGAAGTGAGAGCCCCCGTGGGCACCTGGACAGTGGCCCTCCCCCACGTACAGGATCGTGGCCCATACCCGCCCAGGCCAGGGAAGACTGCTGGTGGGCAGAGGGTCGTCCTGCAGGCCCAGGCCAGGGTGGGTGGGGCAGGAACCCGGAGCTGTGCCCCTGCCCGCCTGCCCAGCTGCAGCAGAGATGGACACGGGCCAGAGCCAGGCGTTGCCCAGGAAACCGAGAGTCGGACGCATCCCTGCTCAACCGAAATTCCTCTATTTTTAGCCCCCCGGCTGCTTTCAGATAAAGTCCATGTAGATGAACGAGCTGTTCGGCAAGATAACAGCCTGCTCCAAACCACGGAGACTTCAAAGGGCGCAGGCCGCCCCCTCCCATTCCACAGATCCTCCGAGGCTCCCAGGATGCCCTGGGAAGGGTTCCGGAGCTGAGAGGCGGGGCCGCGGGCACAGAGCCCGGCGGGCACTGGGGTGTCCCGGCCACCGAGGCTGCCGGTGCCCTGGAGCGGAGGGGGCACGGCGTCCACGTCCCACCGGACAGCCAGCAGGGCCTCGGCCGTCACTCCCCACCTCCCTTGCTGTCAGGACCCTGCGGAGGAGGGTCCTGGAGCCCACACCCCCTCCTCCCCACTTGACGCACCCTCGTGTCCCTGTCGGCACCTCTGAGTCCCTGAGTGCAAGCGGGCTGGGGGCTGCCAGTGGACAACACTGCCCACCTCAGCGTGCACCGGGCGGTCCTCAGCTATGCCAGGGAGGAACTGTGGGCACTCGGTGCCACTTGCCAATAATGATGCCACTTGTCAGAGGTCTAAGACCAGCCTGGCCTTCAGCGTCCTCCTCCCGCGGGGACCGACGCCCAGTGCACATGAGAGAGGAGCTGAAGCCCTACGTCAGGGAGCCCACACCGAGCACAGGTGGAAGGAAGGAAGGAAAGAAGGAGGGAGGGAGGGAGACCCCAGACACCTAGGGCACCATCCAAGCCCTGCACGCTCAGGACAGAGCTGGAGAGTGAAACGCCGCTGTGGACGGCACCGTCTGGGCCCCAAGGCCGCTGCCCGCCGCCCGCCAGCAGCGACGCCACGTGGCCCGCGAGAGCTGTCGTGGGCTTGGGCGCCTACCTTGTCCTCCACGCGGTTCAGGCGGGCACCGATCGTGTTGCTGCCTCGGTCCTTACTCTTCTCTGTGGGGTTAAAGCACCCAAGTCAGGGACGCCTGGGCTGGCATATGGGGAGGGGTGGGCAGGTGACCCCAACTGGGCTCGGGGAGAAGGGCGATGGGGGTGAGGGAGTGAGGGTCAAAGGCCCGAACTTATGGGAATGTCTCTTAGAAGCTCTTCTGTGCTGAGAACTTCAGGGGCGGCAGTGGGTGGGCCGGGCGCTGGCTTGCTTGTCCCCACTCCACTCTTTCCGGTTCTGTGACCTCCGAGAGCCTCAGAGGACAGGCACCCACCCTGCCCGGGGGCTGCCTGAGATGGTGCCCGCTGTACAAAGGTGACATTCCGCCCCAAGGGGGTACTTGCTCTGGCCGGGGAGGCCTGTCGCCCCTGCGGCCCCTGCCGCCCTGTCCCTGAGTGAGCTGCACCTCCCACTTGAACTTGGGCTAGGGCAACCCCGAGGAACTGGCCTGGCCCTGCCCCCCCTGGTGTGACCCCCTAGCCCCCCCCCGGAGGACATGAGGCCGAGCCTCAGAGCTGGAGAGCAGCACCCTTCTTGCTCCCCAACGCTCTAGCTGGCTGCTCACCCCCCAACCCCACTCCCAGGCCCCCGCCTTCCCAGGGTCCTGGTCACATTTCCACACTCACATCAATGGCCTAGAAAAGCCCGCCATTTGTAAGGACGCACGCAGGTTCTTGCACTAACTGAAAATCCCCTGTAAATCGTGTTTGAAGCCAATTTGCTTAGGGTGGGTCTGCCTGCCCCCCTCTCTGGATTTCCTTGTCAGACATGCACTTTCTGATGGTGGAAGAGGCAGGCGTGGGTGGAGGGATGGTAGGAGGGTGCGGCCTGGGCTGCCACGCCCAGGGTGTCTCCATGCAGAAACCCACCTGAGACGGAGATGAAGAGGGAGGGCTTCCCGATGGACTGGTCCAGCCTGGGGGGGAGGGAGGGAGACGGAGACCGGCTCACGCTTGGCCAGGGCACCGCACGGACATCTGGCCTGTCGGTGGGTGGATGGGCTGATGTGCCCAGCAAGACAAGCTGCCCGCCCCCTCTGGGGCCCGCCCCTCGCTGCCACCCAAAAACCAGCCAGGTGCCTGCCAGGTTCCAGAGGCCCATGCTCCCAAGGGGGCTTCGGGGGGCGGCGCTCAGAGGTGAAGGGCAGTGGTTGGGCTGCTCCTTTGTCACCTTCCCTGGGCACAGCAGGGTGCCAGGATAGCCCAGTGTCCTGAATGTTCCAGAGGCAGGCCTGCAAATGGGCCCTTCCGGGGCAAGGCCAGGTCACTGGGCTGGGTGGGCTTCACGCCCCTGTAGTAGGTCAGCGACAGGGGCGGGGGCAGCCTGAGCCCCTGGCCTGGCCTGTGGTCAGGACAGGCACGTCTCCCAGCCACACCCTGCGTCGCACAGAGCTCGGTTCCCAGGCCAGCCCACCGTGGAGATGCAGCTGGTCTGAGCCCACGCAGGCCCCCAAGGACCACGCTGCTTCCATGAGGATGAGCTCTGTGGGCCCCAAGTCAGAAGCCAGAGGACGTCGGCTACCAGGGGTCGAGGTGCTCAGCTCCCAACTGGTAGGGCCTCTCCTGGAGGGGCTGTCTCCTGGGGCTGGACCTGGCCCCTGCTCACAGGGTGTGTGCTGGGCTGTGAAGTGTCCAGCGTCTCTGAGGCGTGGCCATGTGTGGAGTGAGCCCCCGCCCCTACCCCGCCCGCTCAGATCCCCCCGCCCCCCGGGCCCCGCCCCCCGGGCCCCGCGCGCCCACCTCCTCTGCAGCTCCTTGATGCGCACCATGAGGTTGAGGTGGCCCTGGGAGTACTGCTCGATGACATCCCGCACGTCGTAGGGCTTCCGTGCTTGCTGCGGTGGGAGGGAGAGAGTCACGCTGCGGGCGCAGCGTTAGCGCGGTGACTGCGCCCGCCTTCCGTGCTCTTCCAGGATTTAAGGAGCTGCCCGCGTGGCACCACGGGGCGGGCCTGGATCAGCGCACATGCAGTGGCCGGGCTCATCCTCCCCGGGAGCTGGGTGACCCTGGGCCGGTACCTCAGCCTCTCTGGGCCTCAGCTTCCTGCCCGCTCACCCGCAGGGACCTGCCCACTCTCCCTTTCCAGGCCGCCGGTCCCTGTTTTCAAGCTGCCTTGGAAGAGCTGGCCCAGCCGAGGGCCTGGGGGCGGGGGGCCAGCATGGCCGCCAGTCACTGCGTGGAGGGCACAGCTCCGTGCGGCCACCGCCTGCCTGGGCCCCAAGCTCACCCTCCGCACGCTTGTCGGCCGGCGCACCCACTGCTCTTGGGACGGGGAGGTGGCCCACCCCACCCCCTTCCTAGGCAGTCCCCTGAGCTGAGCAGGGGTGGCCCCGGGGGACAGGCCTCCTGCTGGGCCTCCCAGGCTGCCTGGGAAGGGAGGTTGGTCCCACGGCAGGCCTGCGGCCATGGGGGCAGGGAAGGGAACCCCAGAGCTCCAGGCTCGGCGCCAGCCCTGAGCCCATAAATGCCTCCGGGGCTCAGGTAAGACCACAGCAGAGAGAACGGGGCTTCTCACGACATCAGCAAAACGCCCAGGGAGCATCGGGCTGGCCGTGTCGGGGTCTGATGGCCCAGGAGGCCCTTCGCCCACACAAGCGAGCCAGAGCTGCGTGGGGATATAGGCTACTTCTATTGGGAGAACCGCGGGGAGACGGGGCTGGGGGCCCCAGGTGGTCTCATTAACCCTGAAGGACCCACACTAGTGATGGGCTGGGAGGTTCCTGCCTCTTGCTGGGGAGTGTAGGGGGCCTGAGAGACACGCCAGACAGCTGGCAGGCCAGGGCGGGGCCGGCGGGTCAGAGGGAGAGAAGTAATAAGGCACAGAGGCCCGTTGAGGGTCAGGGCCAGGTCTCAACCCCGGGAGCCCCAGGGCACCTGTCCTCCCTGCCCACCTGAGGCCTCCTTCTCCTTGGGGTGCCACCCCAGAGACTGGGGCTACCCCAGGCTAAGGGTAGGGCCACCTCTGCCTTCCAGAAAGATGGGGTTCCCCTGAGGGCAGGGTCCTGCCTCGATCTCTGGGCACCCTTCAGACATGTCCAGGGGCCCTGCCATCGATGCTGGCGGCTTAACTATGTTCTCGCAGCTCCCCACATCGTCCTGGACCCCAGGAACCCTGGGGCAGCGCAGAATCCTCCTCCCTGTCAGGGACTCTGGGCACAAGAATTCCAGGGGGTTCCTGCTCCCTCAAGATCCGCCAGGCGGGGCCCTCACAGTAACACCCAGCCCCGCTTTGGGCCCCGGGACCACCCCGTGTCCCTCTGTGGCCTACACGCCGAGGCCCGTGGTGGGGTCTCAGGGTCAGGAGGGGGCGGGACTCTGGCAGGCTCGCTGACTTGCCACACACTGTGGCCCTTAGCTACAGGCTAGTGGTAATACCCCAGGGCTCAGTTTGTCCTTCTGTGAGTTGGGGATGCGGAGCCCTCTGGCTGGCAGGGAGGGAGTGGGGATGAAGTAAGATGGTAGGTGAGAAAGGCCAGCGGGTCCTGAACTGGCTCTTGCCAGGAGAGCCCGAGGTGGCCGTGACAGTGTCTGCGGCCGAGCCCAGGGTCTGCACTGCTGTTCAGCGCACACGCCACTGAGTTGTGATCTTGGCCTCCTGTGAGCTATACTGGGCACCTCCAGGCCTGCTGGAGCCGTCTGGGGTGGGATCAGAAGAGGGGAAGTCTGGGTTCAGAGGTCAAAGTGGGGCAGGCCTGGCCTGGAATGGAGCGGGTCCTTGCCCTGGTCCCCCAGACACCCGGGGAGGTCCCGGCCCACAGCGTGCAGGGGAATCTGGGCACCTGAGCGTGTTAAGAGCCTCTGTGTGCACGAGTGGATACGGATGTCCCCGTGGGAAGGCATAAGAGTACAGGTGACAGGTGTGTGTGTGCCCGGGCACGCATGTGCTTGTCTGCAGAAGCGGGGGTGCGGGTGGGGTGGGGCTCGTGAGCAGGCCCCCCACCCCCGGCCTTGCCTTGTCTAGGGTGTGGACCACAACAGGGTAACCGACGCCCGACTGACACCCAGGACCCGTGGCACGGTGGGGTCCCAGACCCCCTGAGACTCGTCTCGGAGCTGAGAAGTTCACCTCCCGCCCCCCAACCAGGGTCTGCTCAGAGCTCCTGGAGGCCTTTGTCGAGTGGTGGCCTGGGGCCTGGCTGGAGACATCATCTCAGCTTTCTCTCTAGAGCTCATTTCCTTGGCAGCAGCAGGAGCCTGAGATGAGCCGAGATAATGCCGGGCTGTCCAGACTGACCGCCGGTGGACATGCGAGTTCAAGGCAAACGTGAAGGGCTGAGAGGCTCTGGCTCCTCCGGCCAGACGCAGGGGCGGCCAGCTGGGTACTTATCGGCAGGCGAGGCGGGCAGGGGGGCCACCCGCCACTTCTGCAGCCCCTGAGGCCAGATGGGGGTGGGCGTGCAGCAGACAGACAGACGGGCTGCTGCGGGGGAAGGGACGGCCTCCCTGACAGCTGGGCCTGGGTGGGGGGCCGCCCCTGGAGCCCCACAGAGCCCCTCACTGCCAGGGACTCGTCCACCGCTTCTACGTCCGTGCGTGGTCCCTCCTTCCTGGAGGCCTCCTGCTGCCCCAGCTTCTGGCCTTGCTCAAACCAGGAAGCTCCCGGGAGCCCCTCTGCTCAAAGGGCCCCGCCCAATTTATTGAAGGCCCCCCAGGGGTCCTGCGCCGAGGGGAGGGGCAGGGAGCAGGGGAGGTGAGGCTGCCCAGCCTCCTTCCGGAAGCCTCCAGGCCATTCGCAGGACCCTGGCCTGTGTCCTGAGGCAGAAAAGGAGACCCTCGGCCTGGAAGGGAGGTCAGCAACCAGCTGTCTTGCCTGCATGTCTGTGACGGGCGCTCGCCAGCGTCCACAGCTGCTCCAGCCACTGTGGCGCCCATCTGCCCAGGGCGGGCTGTGGTTCTGAGCTGGAAGCTGCTCACATCACCCCCAGAGCTGGGCCTGCCATGAACCCCAAGGTTCCGCCTGCCCTGCTGGGTGCCCCAGACCCTGGAAGCAGCCCCCAGGAAGCCTGCTGTCCACCCTGGCACGGCCCTGCGTGGCCCAACAGTGCCCCAGGCAGAGGTTATGGCCTCTGCCCTGCCGGGGCCTGCTCTGGAACGCTGGTGGCCCAGCTGCTCAGGCTGGGGACCATCCCCATCCTGGAAGAGTCCCCGCTGACCCCTCTGCTCCCCAGGTTGACGTCTGTGGTTTTAGACGTCAGCACCAACGGCCCTCGAGTGAGGGCGACACATCGTGGCCCTTCCGGGGGCCTCTTCTGCTCTTGGGAGCAGTCCTGCCCAGACCTGACCCCCGAGGGGGGTCCTGCCATTCCTCCTCCTCCCTCCCCAGGAGGCCAGCCCGCCCTCACCCAGCGCCCCCTGAGCTCCCTGCTCCACCAAGCCACCCCTCTGCTGGTACCGCCAGGGCAGCGGGCCCTCGGGGGAGGAACAGCCACAGAACCCAGACGCCCTCTGTCCGGGGCCGTCGGATCTCGCCCAGAACACTGCTGGGCAGACCTCCTGGCGCCGGCCGACAATAGCATTCACCACGACTCTTTGTTTCAGCAATGAGGAGTCCCAGGCCCTGGCGGGAGCCTTGGCACAACTTGGCCCAGTTTGGTGGGGAACGGCCCCCCTCCAGGGCTGCAGGCAGACAGACGGGCAGGCAGCAGGATGCCACCGGGGACTCTGTGTGCAAACCACCCAGCCAAGGGGGCCGCGGGTGCTGCCGGGTAGCCGGAGGAGCGGGGCGGCCGGGGCAGGGCCTCACCAGGGCTGTCCTTGGGGCCGGGATCGGTGGCGGTCGTGTCATGGCAGAGCCAGTGTGAGGGCTGGGCACCCGTGGACGCCGTCCTGGGCCAGCCCCTTGGGCTCCTGCTCCCACTACCGGCGGGGGAAGGGTTCTTCCCCAGGGCTGCCAGGGGGTGGGGTCTTTCCAGAACCCCGCACTGAGTCTGGCTCTGTGGCCTGGGCGGTGAGGGCTCTGCTGAGGGGGCTGGGACGAGCCAGTGTAAAGCCTTCAGCCTGGGGTGGGAGGTGCGGCCCGGAGGGGGCTGGCTCTTGTCCCAGCCTCGCTGTGACCTCCCAGGGGCTGTGAACAAGCCCCCCCCCGCCCCCAACCTCCCCTGCTTGGCGAAGCAGGCCCAGGGGATGTGGGTATTGGTTGGCTCTGGGCGACCCCCAGTCCTGGCTCCACCCCCAGTCCTGGCTCCACCAAGGACTCACTTTTGAAAGGCACCGGTGGCCAAGCCTTCTGGAAAGAGAATGGCCTCCCCCAAGGGTCCCTGCTTCCTAAGGTTCCATGTTCTCAGAGTCAGGGCTGAGCTGGGCCCCACTCCTCAGACGGAGGACGGTCCCCACGTAGGAAGGAGGGCACCAAGCCTGCCGCCAGCTGGCTTCCTCTGCGGGCTCCCAGGGGCTGCAGGAGACCCACCCCTGGCAGGAGTGCTGATGGGGAAGCCCACAGTCTCCAGCCCCGCCCAGCCAGAGAGACCCTACCTCTCCCTGCAAAGGTGGGCCACCCCGGGGCACAGAGCAGGGCTGGGTCTCCCCTCTGTTCCGACTCGCACAGGGTGGGCGAGGGGGACAAGAGCCCTGAGCCGGCCTGGGACAGAACACTTCCTGCCCAGGTGACGCAGGGCGGGCTCCGCACCCTCCCTGAGTCACTCCCACTCCTGTCTGGTGGGGGGTGGGAGGGGCCCATGAGCCCTCGGGCTCTGCGTGCCTCTGGGCTCTGCGCCGGGCCTCAGGGTCCAGGCCGATCAGGGAAGTGTCCCTCCAGGGTCTGCTGTCTTGGGGACGAATCCTGAAGTCATGGCAGGGTGTTTGACGGGTGAAGGGTCAGGTGTCAGATATGGCAGGGTATGGGGACCCCGCAGCCTGCGCTGTGGGTGGGAGAGGGGCTTTCAGGGTGGACCAGGGCAGGAGGGCTGAGTACAGGACTCACCTGGAATTTCTTCTTGGCCACAAAATACTGCATGCGCCTAATGACCTTGATGGTGGCCCGGTGGTGCTCCCGCAGCCTGCAGTGGAGAATGGGGAGGAGGGCGTGAGTGCGGACCAGATGGTCATCCCGCGCCCACCACTCTCAGAGGCTTCCCAAATGTGCCCCCCATCCCCGGCAAAGGGCTGGGCCTTTCCAGAAACAAGGAGAGTGATCGACCCCCTCCGATGGGGATCTGCAAGCTCACATCCTGGTGGCAGGAGGAGAGGCTGAGGCCAAGAGGCCTTAAATTAGGGGGATGACCCTAGAGGGACCCTCGCCTTGCTTGTCGCTCAGAAGTGGGGGAGGAGTCAGGGTCCCGAGTTGGCAATGGCTCTGCCCCTCACTCACAGTAGAGCCGCAGAAGCTCCTTTCTACCCTTGGGCCTTCTGGCTGCTCACTAGGAGCGTGGGGAGGGGTACAAACAGATGACAGCTAAGGTCCTTTCAGCTGGAAGGTTTTATAGCCCGCCCACCGGTACCCACTTGGAAAATACAGGGCTGCCGGACAAATGAGCCAGGGATAGCTACCACCTGAGCCACCCTGCTAAGGAGACCGTGCGGTATCCCCTCTGAAGTTCCTTCTAGAAACATCATTAAAAAGGGAAACACAATCGTTGATATATATATATATATGTTCACAGGAAAAAGACCGGAAGGAAATACATCCACATGGAACCAGTGGGGATTTTCCTTCTGCCTCTGAGGCTTGCATCTGACCAAACCTTCTGCTGAGAACACCACCACAGCTGTGTGATGGCTTTGAGAGCGAGGAAGACTCCAAGGGCTGAGATCCCAGAAGAGAAACGAACTGGGAGAGCCCACGTGCGCGTTTGTGCGTTTGTTGTGTGGGGCATGCTAGCCGAATGGGAGGCAGGGGGCTCCCTGGGCCGGCAGGAGTCCAGGGCTGCAAAGACATCCAGGACTTGATGGGCCAAGATCCTGGTGAATGGGGGGCCACAGGGAAGGAAGCCCCCTTTCACGCAATTTCCCCTTGAAGCATTTGTGAACTAAGCCGCACAGCATGGGGTGAGATTCTGAGAAACGGAGCAAGAAGCAGCTGCTGGAAGGATAAAAGGCTAAGCAGAGGCCTCCACAGACTCACGTCACTGGGGAGAGGAGAAGCGATTCAGAGTCACCAAGGAGACGGGGTCCTGGCAAACACCCCAAGCTTTGAGATGAGAGCCCCCAACCCTGCCATAGCCTCAAATCACCTCAATCCCCGCCTGGAGCAAGGTGCGCTGTCCCGCACCTTTTGCACGCCAGAGAAAACGAATTATCTGTAGGGATAAGATCACGGAGCCTCTATTCTGTTTTTAATACGCAACAGACTGAAAACAAATGGACAAAACAGACCACGGAAACAGATCTAAAGATGTGGTAGATTGAATGCCTTAAAGACTGGTAGCTCTTGCATCAAGAGATAGAGTTGGTTTTCTCACTGCTTGAATTTGGGCTGACCTTGACCCTTATTGTGATGAAGAGAATGCTGGGGAAGTCCCACTGTGTCTAACTTGTGTGCTCTTGGAATGTGGTCGCTTGAACCACCTGAGCTGGCTGGCTGGAGAGGCCGCGTGGAGAATCATGGTGCTCTGGCCAAGAGCCAGCACCAAGCAATAGGCATGTGAATCGAGGCCATCTTTGACCCTCCGGCCCTGATAAGCGTCCAAGGAGACTGCAGCTGTGAGAGTCACCCCACGCAGAGCCAGCAGGACAACCTCCCAGCTGAGCCGAGCCCAGATGGCTGACCCACAGACTCATGAATAAGGAAAGAGCTGCAGTGTGAAGCCACTAACTTTAGGTGTGGTTTGCCATGCTGCAATAGATGAAAAGAAATTAGGACCCCAAAGTGGGGTACATCATACCAAAATCCTGAAACGCATAGTGCTGGTTTGGGGACCAGGCATTGGGCAGAGGCTGAAAAAAAAAAGGCCTATTGTAAGATGCTGGACTTTGGACAGGGTGCTGTCTCTAATCGCATGAGACTTTGGTGTCTCTTGGAGGGGTGAGTGAATTTTACTTTGGGGGGAATGTAAAAATTTATGGCCAGAGGGTGGGCAGGGGGAGGTTAGAGATGGGTGTAAATCCTTTGCAGTTCCCCCCAGTCGGAGTTCCCCCCAACTATTTCCATCATCACGGAATGCTGCTGCCATGTGGACATGTCTGAGCTGGGCTGCTAGAAAAGCCACGTGGAGGAGAGCTGAGGCACCCTGGCTGACAGCCCAACAGCTCCAGACTCCGGAGGCTAGCTGAGACCACCCAGTCACCCCCAAGCTGCCGCTGGGACGAGCCAGGTGAGACCAGCCAGGTGAGGAGCCCAATACGCTGACCCACAGACACAGGAGCAAACAGTTGCATTGGTTTGCTTCAGAGTTTTTAGATAAGGACTTGAAAATAACCTTGATAAGTAGGTTCAAGAAAATAGATGACAAGATGGAGAATTTCACCAGAGAAGTAAAATCTCTATGAAAAAGAAAGAAAGGAAATTCCAGAACAAAAAGGACCCTCATGGAAATTAAGAAATGCAGTAGATGAATTTGCTGGCAGAGGAGAAGAGAATATTTGTGAATTGGAGAAAATAGCCAGGTTAGAGTATGGAGGGAAAGTAGATTAAACATCTAGGAAAAAGTGCAAGGCATATAAGATGAGGTTAGAAGTTCTAATACACGTAACACCTTAGAAGGACAGGAGGCGAAATGGAGAACAAATCATTTTGAAGCCTCAGTGGCACAGAATTTTCCCCAAATGATGGAAGACATCAGGCCACAGATCCAAACGGCTCTTTGGATCCAGCTGGAGAGAGAGACAAGGTACAACAGACCCAGGCCCATCGGAGTAACCCTGCTGAAGACTGCAGGGAACATTGTAGAAGCTCTAAAGTCAGGGGGGTGGGGGTGAGAATGATGACACATCATCCTGATGGTTGACTTGTCAATGGAAAGGATGAAAGCCAGAATGACATCCTTAAAGTGCTCAAGGAAAATTCCTACCAACTTAGCATGCTATACCCCGTCAAATACGTTCTTAAAAATGAAGGTTCAAGTGAAATAATCCAGTCACAAGAGGATAAACTCTGTATAGTTCCACTTGTATGAGGACCTAGAGTCATCAAGTCTACAGAGACAGAAAGCACGATGGTGGGGCTGGGCCTGAGGGGAGGGGGATGGGGAGTGAGCATTCAAGGGGGACAGGGTGTCAGTTTGGGAAGATGAAACAGCTCTGGAGATGATGGTGATGGTTACACAACAACGTGAATGTGCTTAATGCCCCTGAATGATACAGTTAAAAATGGTTAAAATGGTACATTTTATGTTATGCATATTTTCTACAATAATTATAAAAAAAGAAGGTGAGGGCTTCCCTGGTGGCGCAGTGGTTGAGAATCCGCCTGCCAATGCAGGGGACACGGGTTCGAGCCCTGGTCTGGGAGGATCCCACATGCTGTGGAGCAACTGGGCCCACGAGCCACAACTACTGAGCCTGCGCGCCTGGAGCCTGTGCTCCGCAACAAGAGAGGCCGCGACAGTGAGAGGCCCGCGCACCGCGATGAAGAGTGGCCCCCGTTCGCCGCAACTAGAGAAAGCCCTCGCACAGAAACGAAGACCCAACACAGCCAAAAATAATAAATAAATTAATTAATTTAAAAAAAAAAAAGAAGGTGAAAACTAGACCAAGAGAATTCACTGCTGGGAGACCTGCACTGAAAGAACGACTTAGGGGTCTCCCCAGGTAGAGAGCAATGGTCCCAGAAGGATACCCAGAAATACAGGAAGGAATTAAGAATGTAGAAAAGGACAGATATGTGAGAAAGTTTAAGTTAGTAAATTAAAGTGGCTGAAATAATCGCGATAGTGTCTCCTGAGGTTTAAGGCATAGCTACAGCTAAAAATACATGATAAGAATAGCATAAAAGGGAGGAGGCATCAGTGGAGATAAACAGTGGTGAGCACCATGTGTTGTCAGGGAAACGGTAAAAGTGCTCATCTGAGGTCGACTCCAGCGAGTCAAGGATGTGTGTGATAATCTCTAGGCAACCACTGATGGAATAATAAAGGACTGTAGAATTAACAAGCTAATAGGGGATAAAAATTAATTAATAACAAGTTTTGATTAACCCAAAGAAGCAGGAAAGGAAGTCAAACGGAAGTGATGGGACAAATGGGAAAAAGAAAAGTGAGATAGCAGATTGCATGCATTGCAGAGGGACTAAATATTCCAATTAAAAAACCAAGATCGTCAGATGAGATTTAAAAAAACAATTTGATGTTGCCTATAAATATACTGAAATAGATAGGCATAGAAATGTTGACAGTAAAAGGATAGAAAAAGACATACATTGGCGTTGCCCAGTGAAAGCTAGTGCAGGTAAACTAATATAAGACAAAGAAGACTTTAAGTATTGCCAGAGATGAAGAGGGGATATTTCATCATTTAAAAAGCGGTCAAGGGAATTCCCTGGCAGTCTAGTGGTTAGGACACCATGCTTCCACTGTAGGGGGCAGGGGTTCCATCCCTGGTTGGGGAACTAAGATCCCGCATGCCACGTGGCAAAAAAAAAAAAAAAAAGTGGTCAAAATTTGGTGGGAAGAGATCAATTTTAAATCTGTATGTGCTTAACAACATAAGCTTTAAATATGTAAGAGCAAAAGCTGGCAGAACTAAAGGTGAAAGAGAAAATCCACAGTCATGGTGGGAGATTTGAATGCACCTCGGTGGGCAACAGATAGAGGAGCTGTGAAAACATCTAAAGAGAGACGCGTCTGAATGAACCGAGGAGGAACTTGACGTGATCAACACTTACAGAACACCGTGCTCAGTGCCCAAAGGGCGTCTAAGCTTCCCAAGCACACAGGGAACATCTACCAGAAGGGACCGTGTGCAGGGCTTGAAGAGCAAGTCCCAACAAATTTCAAAGAAAGTAAGTCACATGTGTATGTTCTCTGACCACAGAGAGATTACGCTAGGAATGAATGAGAAAAAGATAACTGGAAAATCCTTAAGTGTTTTGGAAATTAAATATCTCAAGGATCGAAGAGGAAATCTGATAAGAATTGAAAAATACTTTGAATTGAATCACAATAAAACTGTTCCGTATCACAACTTACAGCTAAAATAAGTGCTTGAGGTACCATGAAATAGTGCTTAGAGGAAACTTTGTGATCTTAAATCATATATTAAGAGAAGAGGAGAGGCCAAAGTCTGTCTCAAGAAGTTTAAACGATAGTAAATTAAATCCCAAGCAGGTAGATGGAAAGAGATAATAAAGGTAAGAGCACAATTCAATGAAATAAAAAATGAACATTTCGTTAAGGAAAATCAACAAAGCCAAAATTTGATTTTCTGAAAAGACTAACTAGAGATATTTTAAGAACCTATTTAGAGGATATTACGTACAAAAATCATCTTGATAGTTTAGGTAAAATAGATTAATTCCTAAAAACACCACAACATATAAAAGCAGACGTAAGAAGAAACTTAAAAATCCAAATTGCCCAATTTTAATGAAATAAATTAGATTTGGAATTTACACACAAAAAAGCCTTAGGTCTAGATGACTTCACCAGTAGATTCTTCCTTAAATGGGAAGAAATAATACCAATTTTATACAAATCTTTTTAGAGGATTTTTATGAGTCAGTATAACCTTGATATCAAAACCCAACAAGGATGTTTCAAGAAAGAAAAGTCACAGGCCAGTCTCTCTCGTGAACATGGATGCAAATATCCTACCTGCAATACCAACAAATCGAACCCAATGCCATATGTAAAGATAAATGATCGAGTGTAGTTCAATCCAGTGACGCAAGGTTGGTTTAGCAGCCGAAAACCAATCAACATTATTCACCACATCAACAGAACAAGTAAGAAAACAACATATAAGCAACTCAAAAGATGCAGAAAAACATGTGATAAGACTCAAGACCCGTTCATAATTAAAAACACAACCCTTAGAGAACTAGGAATAGGAGGAAACTCCATTACGTAAAAAACAAACACAAAAGCAAACAGAATCTAAGCAAACGTCATGCTTAATGGTGAAATACTCCTCCTGAGATGCGGAGTAAGACAAGGATGTCCGCCATTACCGTGTCTACTTAATATTATCCCCAAAGTCTCAGCCAGTGCATTGGGTGACGGGAGGGGGGAAGGAAATGAAAGATACAATAATTGGACAGGACAAAGTAAAACTTTTGTCATTATTTGCAAATGACATAATCACATATGTTAAAAACCCCTTCAGAATCTTCAGATACATTATTCTATGGCTAAATGAATTTAGAAAGAACACCGGTTTTAAAGATGATATACAAAAAGCAATTGTATTTCTCTATGTTAGTAACAAGCAACTAGAAAATGAAATAAAAAGATACCAATTGTAACAGCATCAAAACCCACAAGATACCTAAGAATAAATCTGCTGGAGGTGAACAAGACCTCTACACAGAAACATACTAGACATTAGTGAGAGAGATTAAAGAGGCCCTAAATCAGTTGAGGGCTACAGAATACGTTTATAAATTGGAAGACTCAATATGTGTTAAGAGGTGAATTTTGAGGTATGTATGGGTCAAACGTACTTCCAATCCATAGCAGAGTGCTTTCATTGATTCGGTTCCGGGGGGCACAATTTTCAAGCTGATTCTAAAATATTGGTGAAAAAGCAAAGGGCTAAGGTAGACAAGACAATTTTGAAGAACACCAAAGTTGAGGACTCACACTGCCAGTTCAAAGGTACCGTAAAGCTACAGCGATGAGTAGAGTGTATTAGAGAGGTGTGGTGTTAGAATACGCTTTTAACACAGCCGTGTTGGGTAGAGGATAGATCAGCCGGACACAATAAAACATTCAGAAGCACAGACACGCATATGTGGTCACTGTGTTTACAACCGAGGCACTATTGCAATCCAGTGGGGGAAAGAATGTTCTCTTCAGTCAATGGTACTGGGACAATTTGGATAGCTGTATGCAAAAGATATGAAGCATGATCCCCACCACACAGCCGTCACAAAATTAATTCACGTTAGATTTTAGATCAAAGCGTGCAGGCAGAGACCATCAGACCTCCAGAAGAGAGCAAGAGAATATCTTTATGACCTTGGAAGATTTCCCCAAACACAAGCAACACTGACAACAACAAAATTCGACAAATCGCCCTTCCTTAAAATTAAGACCTTCTAGACATCAAAAGACATCATTAAAGGAACGAACAGATGCTCTACAGGCCAGGAAAGGATATTTTCTGGTAAAGGACTTGTAGCCAAAATATACTGAGAATATGCCTACAGATCAGTAAGAAAAAGACCACATGATTTAAAAAGATGATTTGAACAGGTGCTTTTCACGTAGGATGCCCAAATGTCAGTAAGCCCATGAGAAGGCGCTCAACATCATGACCTATTAGGGAAATGCAGATGAAAACCCGAAAGGGGTACCCGTATATACGCTCGCTAAAATGGCCAAACTTAAAAAGGCTGACAACATCCAGCGTCGCAGACGCTGTGGAGTGACAGACGCCCGTGCGCTGCTGGTGGGAACGTGTGTTGGTTCACTTTGGAAAGCTGTTTGGCTGTAGCCTTGGGACCTGGCATTTCGTATTCTCCAGATACTTAACCCAGAGAAACGAGTGTTCACGTCCACCAAATATATCTATCAGAATCTTTAGAGCGGCTTCCCTCATAGGAAGGCCAGCCAGTGACAAAGCTGTATGCAAATACGGTTCCGCGCAGGCTCAAGGACAGGCAAGACTGTTCTACGGTGAGAGGAGCCAGGATAGGGGTTACCTGTGGCGGCAGGGGTGGGGGGCGTCGGGGAGGCTTCCCTGGGGAGGCGGGAAGGAAACTGCTGGTGGGACGGAAGTGTTCTATGTCCCGACCTCGTGGGTTTTTATGTAGGGTATATATACGTAAAACTAAGCTGATCTGTTCCTGCAGGACTCGTGCACTTTACAATAAATAAATCATACCATAGTTTTTATAAAAGCCTTTCAAGATAAGCAGCTTTTAAAGTTCTCGGGGACAGGTGGTTTCTACTTAGCCCAGAGTTGGCCACTTTTGAGCGCAGAGCATATGAGATGCTCTCCAGTGAGACAAAGGCCCCCCATGTTACTGGACGTTACTGGACGTTACTGGACAGTGGGCCAGGCCCATGTGCAGAAGGCACTCAGGTCTGTGTCCCCGCATCTCCTCCGACCGGGGCTCACCTGAGCACATGCATTCACAGGGGTCCCCTGCATGCAGCACCCAGGCCTGGTGACACTACGCACCTACACGGGAGGGGGCGGCAACTTACATACTTCAGGACACACGCGTGCGTGCGCGCGCGCACACACACACACGCACACGGGCTTGGAGGGGGAGCCAAAGCAGGCTACGGGAGGCCCTGAGATTCCTCCTCTGGGGCTTGGGCCACTGGCCCCATGAGCCCCTCACCCCCGGCCTGAGCCCCGGGGGGGGACGTCCCCTGGCCTCAGGTTCCCGCCTCTTGCAGTCCCCCCAGGTGGTGTGTGAGCAGGCGGTGGCCGGGCCCTCCACAGGTGCCCCACTGGGAAGGGCCCCACTGGCCGTGCCCGCCGAGGCCTGGACGAGGCCCGAGGTTCTCAGATCCCACTTCACTTGAACAAAGGACCACACCCAGTGACTGCCCCAGTGGCCTCCAGGGGCTGCCGCCACCCTCGTCTCTGCCAGGTCCACGGAACAAAGCCATGGCCTTTGCAACCAAGCAGCCCCCCAGGCCGACGGGAAGCCAGGGCTGGGGACACTGGGGCCCGGCCAGCTCCGCTCAGGCCTGCTGCGGCCTGGCCCCTGCTCTGGTGACAGCCCCATGGCCAGCCTCTCTGCTGGACACGAAGACTCTGCGGTCTCTGGGGAAGGGCCTGGCTGGCCCCTCTCTCTGAGGGCCTTCTCCTCTCTCCAGGCTGGGCTTGGCCCGGGGAGGGCGTGAGTGCCCTTTTCTGGTGGCTCCAACACCAGGCAGGTGGGACGGGCGGTAGGACTCACCTTGGGCACGCTGAGCCCTGCAGGAGAGCGCGCGTCCCCTTCCCTCTGTCTGAGAAAGGAGGCACCCTCCGCCACCCCTTCGACAGAGAGAAGGACCCGGATGGATACTAGATTTTTATCAATGCTTTTCCCACATCACTTGATAGGATCCTGAGAGTTTTCTCTGCGGCCTGTGGATGTGATGGGTTCTGCTAATGGAATTCTGAATATTGAACCGGCCGGGCTTATCTGGAATAAATCTCACTTGGTTGCGGTGTTTCATTTTTTTATCCATCATTATAGAGTTGGTTGTTCTCTCTCAATAATGTAGAAAACCCCCGGGAACCCACTGCTCAGAATAAAAGCTAGACCCCGACAGCCCCCAATTCAACCATCCCCCTGCCTCTGCCACCCTGGGGAGCCATCGACCTGAATCCATGTCCTTCACTCCTTGCTCTCCTGATTATATAACTTTATCACACTTATATATATCCAAAAAAGGGCATATATTTTTTATTTTAGTGATTTAAACTTTATAGAAACGTATTATGCTTTTCCCTGGGCTTATGTTGCCAAGACCCGCCCCCACGGTTGTGAGTCACCCTGGTCCGTTCGTTTTGACTGGTGGAAAGGACACCTCTGTGTGGACACTCCAAGTACATTCACTCTCCCTCCTGGATGGGCACGTGGCTCGGTGAGGGCAGGACGACACGCACTCCTGGTTACCTTCTCCGGCTGGGCACGGACTGGAGTTTCCCCAGGCTGAGTACCCAGGCATGCCACAGCCGGGTCATCGGTATGTGAAATTGCACCTTACAGGTGATGCCGCGCTGTCCTTCAAAGTGGTGGCTCTGCTAAGCGTCCCACTAGAGGTTCAGGAGAGACCCGGGGCCCCACATTGCCCCACATCCCCGTCTGCTGCCCTAGTGATCAGGCTTCGGGATTTACGCCAGATGAAACCAGTGTCAGCGATGCTCTCACACACTGACTGGCCACGTGTCCTCCACTGTGAAAGGCACAGCCCTGGGCCATTTTTCTGTTCAGTTATTTGTGCACCTATTGATTAGTTTGATGTAAATTGTCTGTCTTTCTCCCTCCCTCCCTCCCTCCCTTCCTTCTTTCTTTCTCCCTCCCTCCCTCCCTCCCTTCTCTCTCTCTCTCTCTCTCTCTCTCTCTCTCCCTCCTTCCCTCCCTTCCTATCTCTCTACCTACCAACCAACCAATTCTTTGTCAATTCATGTATTGGGAATACATATTCCTGTATTAGGCAGTAAAAGGCTTCCCAAAGATGTTCTAATCCCCAGAACCTATGAATATGTCACCTTACGTGGTACAAGGGACTTTACGGATGCAGTTCAGGTGCTGCACCTTGAGATGGGTAGAGTATTCTAGATTATCCAGGTGGGCCCGATTAGACATTTGAGTCCTTAAAAGTGGGGCCTTTCCCAGCTGTGGTTGAAAGAAGCCGTGACTGTGGGAAAGAGGCCAGAGAGCAGCAATGTGACGGCTTTGAAGGTAGAGGAAAGGGCCAAGGACCCTTTAGAAGCTGAAAAAGGTCAGGCATGGATTCTCTCCTGGGGCCTCCAGAAGGAACCAGCCCTGTGATACCTTTCAGACCCTCAGGCTGTGTGGGACTTCTGACCTACAGAAGAACCAAAAGAGGATAAATGCATGCTGTTTGAAGCCACTAGGTTTGAGGGAATTTCTTACAGCAACAATAGAAAACTAGTGCAAATCCCACTTTGAAAATTATCTTTTCACTTTTTTAAGGTGTCTTTCAATGGACAGAAGTGCTTATTTTACAGAAACAAATTTATTAATATTTTTCTTTCATAGTCAATGCTTTTGTGTCTCATGTGAGGAATATTCCTTTATGCTAAGTTTTGAAAGATACAAACTAACATACTTTCTAATGGTTATAAGCTTTGTATTTGACATTTCATTCTTAGGCCCATCTGGAGTGAATTTTTGAATATGGCGTGAGGTCGGGGCCCAACCTCACTTTCTCATTCTGAATAATCACCTATTCCAGCGACTGGCAATGCCATTTTGATCACACTCAGAAACCTCCCATTTGTGCAGGTCTTTTCTGGGCTCTCTGTTCCACTGGGCTAATGAGCGATTCCTGCACCCACACTGCAGCATCTGAATCACTATGCGTTACATCATATGTCCTGGTACCTGGAAGAAATGGTCTTTCCCTGAGCTTCTGAAAAAGGTCTTGGTATTTGTGGCTCCTTATTCTTCCACAGAAATTTTTGAATCATCAGATTATGTTTCATGGAAAAAAAAAAAACCTATCGGGGTTTTTATTGGAATTATACTGAATTTATAGATGAAGGAGGAAGAAATGAATTGACATCTTTATAACACTGTCTCTTATTTATGAATATGGTATATCTCTCCCTTTATGTAAGTTTTTGAAATCTCTAAATAAAGCAAAAATTTTGTTCTTTAAAAAAAAACTAACAAAATAGATAAAGCTCTGGTGAGACTGAGGGAAGATAGAAATAAAAATACTATAAAAGAAAATACGGAAACATTACAAATAGGGATTTGAAAGCTAATAAAAGAATATTCTCAACAACTATATGCCAGAAACTTTGGAAAACCTAGACAGGAACGGCTATATTCTCAGGAAAATATCTAACTCAATAGAACGGACTCCGGATGGAATAAAACATTTGAATAAGCCTACAACTACTAAAGGTATTAAAGTGGTGGTTAAAATATCTTCCCACAAGGAAAAGCCAGGGCCAGATGGCTTTATCCCAAATTGTACTAAACTTTCAAGGAACAGATCATCACAATTTTATACAAACATCTTAAACTGAATGAAAAATGAAAACATGTCAAAATTTGAGGGATGCAGCTAAAGCAGGTCTCAGAGGGAAATTTATAGCATTCAATGACATAGTAAAAGAAAAGAAAAGTCCTAAATCAATGATCTAAGTTTCTACCTTAAGAAACTAGAAAAAGAAGAGCAAACGAAACCCAAAGTAAGCAGAAGGGTGGAAATGATAGCAATATAAGCAGAAATGATTGAACAAGGGAGGAGGGTGTTGCCCTTGTCAGAGGTGTGGGCTGCTGTGCTCAGCGCAGCCTGAGGCCCAGCTGAAGCCATAGAGGACGAGCCCCTTGCTGACTTCATCCCTGAAGGTCCGCACCCAGGAACATCTCCATGAACCGCCTTCTGGTCTCCCAGAACACTTGCTCTTTTGCCCCTGGAAGTGGCTGACTGTGGGGACTCTCCCTTTCAGGTCTTTCCAAAGGAAGGGGTTTGGGGAGGGTGTGCAGAGACAGCAGGCTGCTGTCACCTTTCCCTTTGAGGCCTGGTATGTGTTTGTTGCCCAGTGCCGGCTCTGATAGGAAGGCAGGGTGTCCCCGTCTCAGGCCCGGGGAAGCAGAGCCTCGTGACGTGACTCGTGGCTCAGCCGCCCTGCTGGCGGCAGTGCTGAGGGCAAGACTGCAGTGTGAGCTCTGTCCCCGTGACAGCCCAGTCACCCTCCTGCCCCGGCTCTGGTTTCTGTTGGGGGGAGGGGCGAGGGGAAGCCCAGGCCCCCTCGCCCCCAACCCAGCTCAGTCTGGACTCTGTGTCCGAGTCTTGCCCACCCGGGCTGGCTGGGGGCTCGCTGCCCTGCTGTCTTCCCGTCCCGCCCTTGACCCATCCCACTGGGGCAGCTCTGCCTTCCAGCTCTGGATGCCTGCCCGAGGGCCGGGGGAGTCTGTGGTGGAGTCAGGCGACTTCTTTAGAGATAGCACCCTGCGGGGTGAGGGTTTTGCAATCCTGAGACTTCAAACCAGCCCGCCCAGCGTGCACGGCCCACTGGCTTCTGACAAAAACAGCTCAGGATAGGCTGTGAAGTGCCCCGGCCTGGCCCCGCCTGGGTCTGAGAAGCAATGGAAGGACGGGCGGACCAAGGGGCCACCGTGCCTCTCTTCTGCTGACCCTGAGACGAATGTAGGGTGGCTCCACAGGGGTCTGACAGGGGTCAAGGCCAGCCCAGGCACGATGGGGGCTGAGTCTGCAGCTTCCTCTGCCGCCCACCCTCCCACCATGCCTCCCACGTCCACCAATCCCTGCCACATCCAGGGCCGTGCTCACGCCCACTTGGAGGCCCCCCCCCCCCCCCCGCCCCGGGCAGGCTGCGGCCCTCCCTCACCTCCTTCCTGGTCACAGCCCACCCTCATTCACGTCCAGCCACACCCCTTCCCCAGGGAGGTGTCGGGTGGCCACACTCCCCTGCTGTCACGGCACCCGGGAGCCCCAAACACCGACTGTAATCAAATGATCACCGTGTAATTCATGGTCGCCGCTGGGGCTGAGGCATGTGGCCCAGATATTCCCCACGTCCAGCTCGGAGCTTGGAGGCAGGATCAGCCCTGGCCTGGGAGCCCCAGAGCCCCCGGGCCCCCAGGCCCCCATGTTCTGGGGAGGAAAGTCTAGAAGACCCTGCTCATCTGTGAAGATGCAGGGCTCTGGCCTGAGATGGGCGTGTATCCCTTCAAAACTCAAGTCATATCAGGAGTGGGGGCTGAAGATGGTTAGGACCTGCCCCCACACACGCAAGGTGACTGTGGAAATAATGCAGCTAAGCTGGGAACCGGGGTCAGCACACACCTTGGGACAAAGCGCACATCTCATGGTGGGGACAGCTCACTGCGGTGGGAAATCCCTTGGGGTCTCGTTTCTCTTAACTTCACTCCCTCTTTCACCCATTGGTTTGTTCCTTTGGCCGGGGGCACACATTCAAGAAACTTCTGTGCCCCTCTGTGTGAGGCTCGCTCTATTACAGCACGAGGAAGCGAGGTGTCTGCTGGCATTGCTTTCGTTCGTTCGTTTGTTGTTTTTGCAAATCATACAGGTGCTAAATCTTGGGGAATCTAAAAGAAGGCGACAAATAAACCTATCTACAAAACAGAAATAGAGTCACAGATGTAGCAAATAAACTTATGGTTACGGGGGTGGGGGTAGTAAGGCGGGGAGGGGAGGGATAATTTGGGAGATTGGGGTTGACACATACACACCACTATATATAAAATAGATAACTAGTAAGGACCTACTCTATAGCACAGGGAACCCTACTCAGTACTCCGTAATGGCCTATATGGGAAAAGAATCTAAAAAAGAGTGGGTATATGTGTACGTATAACTGATTCACTCTGCTGTACACCTGAAACCAACACAACATCGTAAATCAACTACACCGAATAAAAATTATTTCAAAAAACGGGCAGAGGACTCGAATAGGCATTTCTCCAAAGAAAAGACACGGATGGCAAATAACAGGTAAAGAGACGCCCAGTGTCATCGCCATGAAGGACACCCAAGTCAAAGCCACTTCACACCCGCCGGGACAGCTACCATGAAAAGATGAGAACAAATATTGTCAAGAATGCATGGCTGGTGGGAGTGAAAGATGGGGAAGCCACTGTGGAAAACAGCCTGGAGCTTCCTTCAAAAATGTGAGGCTGGAATTATCATGAGACCCAGCAATTCCTTCCACTTGCAGTGAAATGCCCGGGAGAAATGGAAACCCGTGTTCACACAAGACCTTGTATGTGAACGTTCGTAGTGGCTTTGTTCCTAACAGTCTAGAGGTGGCAATAACCCAAGTGTCCGTCAACTGACGAACGGATGAACAAAATGTGGCACATCCATTCAATAGAATCTTATTCAGCCGTAAAAAGGAATGAGGCACCGACACTGGCTACGACGTGGGTGAAACTTGAAAACAGCGTGCTGAGAGAAAAAGCCGGGCGCGAAAGACCGCATGTTATAGGAGCCCATGTCCGTGAAATGTTCTGAACAGGCAAAGCCACGGAGATGGAAAGGAGATGAGTGTTTGCCCGGGGCGGGGGAGCGGGGGTGGGGAGTGACGGCTGACGGGTGCAGGGTAGCTTTTTGGGGTGATGAACGTGTTCTAAAATTAGGCAGTGGTGACGGTTGTGCAACTCTGTGAATACGCTAAAACCGGCTTTCAAAGGTGTGGCTGATCTTCCGAGATCACTCTTGACAGCAGGTGCTGGGAGGGAAGGTGCTTGTGTCCCTGGGGACAAGGGGACGGGGAAGGGTTGGGAGCCTTTGGGACGCCCCCAGCCACCCTGGCTCTGGCCAGGGCACAAGCGTCTTTGGGGAGGGACCTTACCTCCGCGTGCTTCACGGACACGGCTTGGCTGCCTCAGGGGTGCCACTGGGCTTGGCCTCCCTCCCTCCCGGGATGCCGCGGAGGCCCCTAACTCCCCGTTCTGGCTCAGCCGCCCCACTTCCAGTCCATCCCCCACCATGTGGCTGCCAAAGGACCCGTTTTAATCCAAGGCGCATATCACAGACCTTGTTACACCTCCCCGCCGCCCCCCCCTCACCCCGCCCCAGCTCCAACCGCCTGCCAAGGGTGTGCAAACCCCGAGGGTGACCTGCTGGGTCCTTCACAACCAGGCCCAAACAGAACAAAACGTTCGGCGCTCTGGGCAGGTTCCGAGGTTATGCACCTTCTCTCTCTCTCCCCTAAATCGTTTCACACGCGAAACACTAAACACGTTGGGTTCTCAGGTCTTTGGAAGATTGTTTTCACATCAGTGATCCGAAAGTCAGAGCAATCGCACGCTGGCCCCCAAGCCCGGGCCTGCGGAGCAGATGCTACCCCCTCCCCCCAACCAGGTGGCAGTGAAATGCTTCGAGGACCTCAGGACAGGTGACTGAAATGGATTTGGCAATGGCTTTGAAATGGCTTTTAACTTATTTCAACACACCCCAGAACCAAGGGAAAGAAGGACATTCTCTGTTTCTTTAAGATCAGGGCATCCGACTGGACCCCCAGAGACCACCCAGCACAGATCGGACCACCCAGCAGCTCAGTTCAACTCAGTTCAGTTTGGTGTACGTCACCTCCAGTTAACTCACTCGGCTTGGGTCAGGTGACCTCAGTGAAGCTGAAAGCCCAACTCAGGCAACTCGACTCCATTCAGCTCAGCGCAGACCAGGTCAACCCAAGTCAACTTCCCAGGGAGTTGAAACCAGCCGGGTAGGAGAGTGACCACCGCTGGGGACATCCTGGGCCAGACGAGCCGTGAGGATGGAAAAGCCAAAATACAGAGACCTCAAGACAGTCAGGAGTGGCCCAGGTTCCAGAAAGCACCACCCCCATCACTAACCCTGGACGGGGTCAGAGAAGAGAGTGGTGGACGGGCTGGTGGTCTGGCCAGCGAGGTGACACTTTTGGGGAACACTGCGGATTACAGAGTGTGGGGATAGTGCCCGTCTGAGGAGCCTGAGAGCATCCAGGGCAGCAGGAGACACAGGAAGGGGGCGGGAGATAGCGGTCAGCAGGGAGGACGGCTGAGCGAGGGTCGGGGACGGGAGGGAGCGACAGAAAGAAGGTCCACGTGGCTGGTGGCCCAAGTGAGGGCAGTAGGAGGGGCACGGGGGAGGCCGGGAGAAGGGGCAGCGCTGTGCTTAGTGCCCAGTGGAAAAGGGCACCATCGAACTCCAATAGTGAGGACAGAAGTGCTGACCACAGCGGGTGCAGCTAGCAGCGACTGGGCGGTCCCAAGCGGCATGTCTCCCGAGGGTCACTCCATCCCACGCTAGCCCGACGCGCAGCATTCAGGGGCCTCGTTTTGTGGGGAGAAATGGCAGCCTCTGCAGGGTTCAGCCCCTTGCCGTGGTGACCTTTCCTGACGCACTGTCGCCCCTGCCTCGCACAGATCCATCCTAGCGCTCACCGCTGGTGCTGTCACCTGGGCAGGGGCACGGCACCCAGAGGTGGACGGCTTGCACGTAAACGCTGCCGCTGACCCTGGCCGAGGGCTGCCTGGGATGGCCTGGGAGGTGTGGAAGAGCCAGAATTGGGGGCCCACGGAGAACATGAACATGGCCGGAGGGGCTGACTTGGCTGTGACCCTGGGCGACCAGGTCTGGGACCTCCGCCACGGCTCCCCAAGACAACGGGCGAGACTCGAGTCCTCACATCAGGGAAAAGGTTTCTTGGGGGCGGGACGTGCCACTGCCTCCCACTCGGGACACCTGGCTCAATCCCCGCCTGCACCTGGCTGCTGGAGACCCCTGCCCCATGAGCCGGGTCCTCTTGCAAATGTCAGCGTCCGTTTCCTCCTCAGAGCCCAAAGCTGTCTTTGGAAAGGGTGCGAGTGGCTGGGGGGGTGTGAGAGTCCCACACAGATGCCCATGCTGGGCTTCAGCTGGTTCCAGCAAATTCCTTGAGCTTTGGAGGCCTTAGGAGCTGGAGGGACCACAAAGGACAGTGCAGACCGGGACTGAGGTTTCACCATAACAAGGACGCGGCCTCGGAGTGAAGTGGAGCCCGGGAAAGCCGTCACAGCCGAGCAGCTCTGCGCCCTAGAGATTAGGAGGTATTGAGAAATCACTAGGACCAGGCCCTGGCCCTTCCTGGGCTGTGGGGAGAGTGGTCCCCGGGCCCCAGGGGGGTGCCCTAAATTGGGTGGGCAGCCTGAAAGTCTGAGGCTGCCCGGGCAGAGCTGCTGGGAAGGAGCCAGTGAAGAAACGCATCTTCGTCCCGGCTTTGTCCCCGGAGGGGGGCGGGCGAGCAGACGGAGGGAGAGAGCCTGGGTGTGAGCAGGCGGCTGGGGAGAACCCCATTTAAATCCTGGGGAGACTATGAGGACGCTTGTTGCAGGCTGTCAGCCCTCATTAAGTTAATGGAACTGGCGAGTTGGCCTGCTTCCAGCACGCCAGAGAAAGAAAACAAGAAAAGTGTTTTCAGGAAAAGAGCCGGGGGTCCCATTTCGCTCGCAGCCCCCGGGAGATTATGAGCCATCCGTAATGGCCTCGCTGAAATGACTTATTGGGAACTCGCTGATTAAAGCGACGGAGAGAAAACCCCTCACGTCGAGGAAGAATTACACGGGCTTCTTACTGATTTTCGTCTAATAGGAAAGTGACTTGGGAGCGTTTCCTTCCGGAAGCCTCGTGAATTACGCACCAACCCTGTCAGGACAGAGCGTCTACAGCAACTCGGGTTCCGGGCAGGAAAGGGAAAGACTCAGAGTTACAACCGGGGCTATTCCATGTAGACGCGAGGAATGGGGGTTCTCCAGAGGGGTGAGCCTGGGGGTCAGGACCCAGAAGGTCCTGCCAGGCTCCCGGGGCGTCTTAGGAGGGGCTGAGCAGGCCTGCGGTGGGGAAGGAGGCGCTGTGTGCGGCCCCGCCCTGCCCCCGGGGGCCCTGCTTTCCTGCTCTCAGGCACGAGGAACGGGCGAGTCACCCCCTGAGGTTGTTACAAAGCACGATGCTCTTTCTAGCCCCTTCCCCCGGGACGGGAAGCTGATGCGGGTTTTGCCCGGGGGCGCTGATGGTGGGATCCCCGCACCAGTGTCTGGGGGCAAAGCCCGCGTTAAGTGTCCCGCTGTCCTTCCCCTTGCCCCGCAGCAGATTCCGGAACCTGCCAGGCCACCCACAAGTCTGCACCCCAATCTGGTGACCACGGCCCCTGGGCTGAGGACCCCGCCTTTCCCAGAACACAAGGCGAGTCTCAACCTCCCCAGAGGCCCCGCCTCTGGCTGTTCTCAGCACAGACCTGGACTCGGGGCCCCTGCAGAGCTCGGCTGGGGGTCTGGCCGGGCTTCTCCCACCCTGTTCTCCCCCACCGACAAGCACCTACTGTGAGCCCCGCCCTGTGCTTGTGAGCCATGCTCTGCCTGTTCGCTACCCCCACGGGACAGGTGAGGACGCTGCAGGCCAAGGGGCAGAGCCGACTGCCCACCGCACGCAGCTCGGGAGAGGCAGAGCCCTGCCTTCAGACCCCCATCCCCTCCCAGACTTGCAGGGCTGAGCGGACTTGGGGGCACATGTCCTCGCCTGTCCCCAGCTGAGGCCTCACCCCCCCCAGGTCCCTCCCACCTTGGACCCCAATCTCCTGGGCTTCTGGTTGAGTTTTGGGGTCATTTTGCCCTTGCAGAGCCTGCACCCCCTGGAAATCATGGCATCCACCGATCCTTCCTGGAGGGGTGCTGGGGGGACAGGCCTCCGGATCAGGGGTGAAGCAGCTGAGCTGGGGATCCTGGTGAAGCCCAGCTAGGCACTGAGCCTCCTTCCTCCCAAAGCCCCTTTCACACTAACCGAGGGGCCACCAGGCAGCTTTGGACGCCAAGAACGACCGCAGGGACTTGCTGGGGTCAGCACGCACCCCCTCCCCTTGCTCTGGGCGCCTCGACCCTCCCCCTCCCATCCCAGCAGCTCATGTCTGACCAGCGCAGAGGGCGAGACGGTTAAACCCAGGGAGAGGTGGCAGCTGCAGAGCGGGGAGGCGGGTGCTCCTCGCGGCTGGGGGCCCACGCACCCAGCCGTCACCGGGGCGCTGCTCACCTGACCAGAACCACAAAGCTCACAGCAGAGGCGAAAGGCCCAGCGTGTCTCTCTCACATGACAGATGACCTGAGGCCCCGAGAGGGAGGGATGGCCTGGGGCCCCTGGGGAGCCAGGAAGCAGCGGGAAGCAGCAGGAAGCAGCCGGGCCCTGCGCACTGTGACCGCCAGGCCTGGTGTGACAGTGGGGGCCCCCCTGCAGTGGCGTCGGGTGGCCTCTGGGGCCTCATTTGCACACCCTGGGCCTCAGTATACCCACCCGTAAGTACAGAGGGCATCAGAGACCCCACGTTCCAGGCTGCCTGGGGACTCCCGCGCCTCTGGGTCAGCACTGGGCCCAGACCCCCCGCCTGGAACCCAACTCAACTGGAGGCAGTGTCGCACAGGGCACAGCACCAGTCCGTGGCGGGGTGGGGAGGCGCCTGGGCGGCCCAAAGCCATGCAGTCCCGTGGCCACCCGCAGCTCCAGCCCCCTCCTACCATGTCTCCCCCGCACACACAACCTCTCTCCCTGGACAAGCAGGGCAGGTGCAGCCCCCTGGGTCCACGCGGAGAACGGGGTATGTGGGTGCCGCCAGGGCGAGCCATGGGCATTCTGGCTTGGCCAGCGCTCCCGAGGGGCGATTTCTTCTCCTGGACCCACGGTCCAGGGACACAGGAGACTCTGCCCCATCCCCGCCTTACTCAGGGAGCTGGGGGTTGGTGAGGGGGGGGTCTTTCCTGTTGGGTCCGGGCTGCTCCTGGGCCAGGCCGAGGGCAGTGCTGGGTGTGCACGAGGGCAGAGCTGGCCTCTCACCCAGCCCTGAGGGCCGAGTAGGGGGGTGAACTGACTTCTGCAGATCAGATACTGCTTTCAGGGCCCCAGGCCTGAGCGGTCTTCTGGAGAATCCCCCTGTGGGTGGTGAGGGAGCCGCTGGCTCCTGGTCTGTTTCTGGGACGGCTCGCTCCAGCTGGAGGGATGTTTTGAAATGCAAACGTTATCACTCCTATCTCCTGATGTCTGAGGACGCCGGCTCCCCAGGCTGGGCTGCCTGCACACCCTGACCCCCACCGCCCTGGCCTGGACATCCTTCCCCGGCTGCTCTCTACTCCCCCTCCTCCAGGAGTCCTCCGCCCGCCCTGCCCTCTCCAGCCTCGGCCCTCCTGTGGAACTTCTGCCCGGCGCACCCACGCCTCCCTGAAGCCGTGTTCCTTTGCTCTGGGGCACACGCATGGGGCTGCGGCGCATTTCTGGACGGCCCCGGCTCTCACGGCCGCTTTCCCAGTGCTGGACCCATAGCGAGTGCCCGGCAAACGAGGACAAATGGACGGGCGCTGGGCTGCTCCAGGCCAGGCTGACAGGGACAGGGCACTGGGCTGCCGGGGGGCAGGCATGCTGGGCTGAGGGGCAGAGAGCTGGGCAAGGCGCTCCCAGGGCCACCACCCGGCCCTCTGCCTTCCCCTCCCCCCAAAGGAAAGGAGAGGTTAATAAACCAATTACTTTGGGCAACGAAGCAAAATAAGTCCCATTAAAGTAATTAACGTCCTTTGCACAGCCCCCATTGGAGAGGACTAATAAATTGGGGCTTTGTCACCATCCGGTAATTTCTTTCTAAGGCGTTTCTTCATCCCCATCCAACAGCACAGTTTAAGGCTCTGTTAATACTTTTAAGACGGGCTCAATGCCAGACTAATTAGATTTGCATTTCCACCATGGGCCAGGCTAGGCTCGCATGTACCCAATGAAAGAGGCCCAAGGACCCCGCCAGGGCCCCGGGGACAGCACCCGCCTTTGAGAAGGGGCCATGTGTGGATTCCCACGTCTGGCCTGACACTCCGTCTGCCTGCCCAGCTTCCCCGCCCCCGCAACTAGGGTCACGGCTCTGATCCGGCGGAGGCCAGACCTCATTCTCCAGAGGGTCCCTTCCTGAATCTGCCCACCCTGGGGCTCTCAGGGGTCCACCGCAGAGACAAACCCTGGCAGGTCCAAGGAGACAGCACGGGAAGGGGGAAGAAGGACAAGCGGATAGTGGAGAAACCTGCTGCGCGCTGACTCGGCCAGCGCCGTGATAAGCGCGCCCTCACGACGGGAGGAGGGTGCTCCACCTACGGGGGCTTCCTCCCCAAAGCACTCGACCCTAGTCCGCCCACGAGAGAGGGAGCAGACAATTCCCAATAGAGCAGCATCCCCCCAAACACCTGACAGTCCTCCTGAAAACTCTCAAGGTCATCGAAAGCCAGGGGTGTCTGACCAACTGTCACAACCAAGCGAGCCTGAGGAGAGGTGACAACTAAATGTCATGGGGGATCCTGGACGGGGTCCTGGGACATTGGGTGAAACCCGGAAATCTGTGGGCAGTGTGGACTTCCGTTACTCATAACGCACCACTGCTGGCTTGTGAGCTGTGACAACCCAGCATCCTAATGTAAGATGTTACCCATAGGGGAGACTGGGTGAGGGGTGAGGTGGGAGCGCCCTGCATGACCTTCGTAATGACTCTGTGATTCCAAAACTGCTTTGAAATCTCCCCTGGCCTCCCCACCCCCCCACCAGGCACCATCACCCAGGCCCAGCTCCTACCCCAGGACCATCATGAACTCAGGCGGCACCATGACCGGGCAAGGCTGGGCCGAGTAAGTGCCTGGAGGGAGGGCGAGAGCCGCCAAATCAACTCGAGTTACCAAGCGCCAAGTGAGAGCTCGGGGAGCATGGGTTTCAAAGGCAAGCAAGGCCGGGACCTTGATCAAGCCCACTGGGTGTACAGGGCACACCTGAGGTGGGGAGGATTGGGAGGTGACAGATGTGGGTGTGTTCGGCGGGGCAAGAGGTGCTGATGAGGAGGCTACAGCAGGCTGGCCCTTGGACGCCAGGACGAGGAACTTGAACGAGCGTGTGCATTCATTCCACCCTGCTGCTGTAGTTTGAAAGCAGCTGTAGACAGTGAGGAAACAGCTGAGTGTAGAAGTGTGCCGACAGAACTTACCTTCTGGACATTAAAATTTGGATTTCATGTAAGTTTCGTGCATCAGAACGATTTTATGCTTCTTTGGAGTTTTTTCAACCATTTTAAAATGTAAAGACCGTTCTTAGCTCATGGGCCATACAAAAATAGGTGGTGGGTCATACCTGGCAAAGATTACTAAGGCAGATAGACTTCTGCAATACTGCTTTTTCAAAAAAAGGGGCAACACAGAACACCTTTGACGGAGGTGTAGAGATTGACCAAGGATGCCAATGTACGTGTTGGTAAAGTGATAAAAGATGTAATGGAGGGCTTCCCTGGTGGCGCAGTGGTTGGGAGTCCGCCTGCCGATGCAGGGGACACGGGTTCGTGCCCCAGTCCGGGAAGATCCCACATGCCGTGGAGCGGCTGGGCCCGTGAGCCATGGCGGCTGAGCCTGCGCGTCCGGAGCCTGTGCTCCGCAACGGGAGAGACCACAACAGGGAGAGGCCCGCGTACCGCAAAAAAAAAAAAAAAAAAAGATGTAATGGAAATTGCAAAAATAACTTTAAAAGAGAGTATTAGGGACATCTACGAGTCAATAAACTTGACAACCCAGATGAAATGGATAAATTCCTAGAACTAGATAAAAAGTCAAAGTTGGCGCTGGAAGAAATAGAGGATGTGAATAAACATGTAGCTAAGAAATTAAGATGTAACCAAAGACCTCCCCCCAAAACTCATGCCTGGGTGGCTGTGTAGGTGACCTCTGCCAAAGTTTTATAAAACACCTAATACAGAAATTCCTACCTTCTACAAACTGTTCCAGGAAGTGCAAAAATAATAACATGTTTTAGTTCATTTTAACAGGCTGGTGAACTGGATTCTGAATCCATGAAAGGAAAATATAAGAAAATAGAATTATAGGTCCATTTCACTTATGAACATAGAGGCAAAAATCCTAAACAAAATATTAGATAACCAAACATGACATTGTATTAAAAAAGAAATACAAATTCGGCTTTGTGTCAGGAAGGCAAGGATGGTTCAACACCTGAACCCTATCAATGTGCTTCTCACCTCAAGGGAAAAAGTACGTGATCATCCCTGTTAGTACAGAAGGCATTAAAACCACAGTAAAAAATTAAACCTCTGAAGAATAAAAATAGAAAGGAACTTCCTTAACTTGGCAGTTTATAGATCAAAGCCTAGAACAAACCACCCAGTTAATGGAGAAACTTTAAAGGCACCTCCACCAAGACCTGGAACAAGGATGTCCCTGACTCCACGCTATTTAAGGTGGTGACTCCACGCTGTGAATGCAAAAGAAAAGAAAGAAACAGTTGTGAGGATTGAGAGAGAGAAGATAAAACTGGTGCTATTTGTAGCTGATTAGGTCACCTACTTAGAAAATCAGCATAATCAACAGATGAGGGATTAGAACGGAGAAAAATGTCCAGCGCGGTTGCCAGATAGAAGATGAACCTGCCCAAATCATGGCATTTCTTCACTCCGGCAATAAAGTCCTGGGAAACATAAGTCCCCCCTTAGCACTAGAGAGGATGCGCTATCTGGGAAAAGCAAAAGCAAACCTCCACCAGAGGCGCCCTCCAAAAACACTTTCAGACTCCAGTGGAGGAGTGAGAAGATGTCCTGAGTCAATGCAGAGAGGTTCCTTGCTCTTGGATGAGATGGTATAAGATGATAGAGATTTCAAGTTTCCCCAAATTCAATCGATAAAGTTGATGCAATCCCGAGCAAACTTGCCATTGAAATGAAGAAACTCCATAAATGTACTCTAAAGTTGGCATGGAGGAACAAAGGCTCTGAATACGTAACTCAAACTTTAAAAGGGGATAATGCGGGGAGGAGGGTAGGTCTTCTGCTGGCATTAAAACCTATCTGTGTGATGCTGGCGTGTCCTCTGGACAGCAGAACGGTGGCGTGGGATCCCACCCCTTGTATACTTGGGAATGTAGCCCACCGCTAAGATGACAGCGCCAGCCGCCGGGACAGCCTGGAGAGGTTGGGAGGTCGGGTGGGAAAATGGAGTCACTCCATGGAGGAAGATGAAGCTGGATTCTCACCTAGCACACAGAGGTATACCTGGAAGTGATTAAAGGCCTACAAGACAATAGGTGAATTGTAACGCTGATGGGAGAAAATGCACGAAAATACCTCCTAAGAGCACACACGATGAGGCCCCAGGTGGATGCATTTGGTACGTCACGATTCAGGATTTCCGTTCAAGGCAGAACGTTACGACTGGCTGGGCCATTCCTTTCCTCTCCGAGGCCTTGCCCTCACCCACCATCTGACTGTCCAGCAGGAACCTCATTTCTCTTTGCAGAAATTCCTTCTTCCCTGCCCAGTCCTAAGCTCTATGGAAGGGGATTTTGTCTCTTTCGTTGACTTTTGTGTTTTTGGGTCCCAGGACGGTGCCTGGCACGTAGAGGCCTCAGGGATCCGTGGCGAATGAACGAAGCAATGAAGGAAGGAATAAATGCACACGTGCGCATCTGCAACCGGGAGTGACCCCAGACAAGCCTCAGCTCTGCCCGGCCTCAGGTGAGGGCTCCCAGACGGGTGCACCTCGTACCCCCGCAGGCGTCAGATGCTCGCCGGGACTGGAGCGGGCAGGAAACTCATCCCTCCACTCACTAAGGCCCAGAAACATCTCAGGGAACTCGGACGCCCCAAGAAACTCCCCAGCTGCCTAGCCCACCTGGTGCCAGTCCCGCCCAGAACTCTCTCCTCTGAGCCTCACGTTCATGTCCGCAATGGGTGTCACCTCCTGTTCTGGAGGAGGCCCCAGAGTGGACGCAGGGCACCCTAAGCAGGCAGGGTGCAGGCCGCAGCTCCGGGCTGAGCCCCTGGAGGCAGCCTGGACGGGCTGTGTGAAGCAGCGTGGGAACGGACGCGGGACGGGCCTCTCCCCTACAACTCTTTGAGCAAAGAACCTGGATCTTGGGTCCCTCAGCTTCCCATCCCTACTCTCCCCTCCCGCAGCCCCAAAGAGAAGCCTTTCAGCAAGCGGGGTGAGCGGAGGGCAGGTGGTCGCACTCAACAGCCGCGGGCTCCCCTGTGGGTCGGGGGAGGGCCGGGGAAGGTGGTGCCAACGAAACACTTCTTGAGCCCCTGCTGGGCCCAGGCCCCGGGGCTCACGGTCGGGGCAGCGGGAGTACGTCCAGGGAGGGAGTAAACAGCTGACTTCCGACAAGGCCAGGAGGAGGCGAAGGTAGGCGGGTGCCAGGAGCGGGGCGGCTGGTGTCCCGGGCCACACGGGGCGGGGGCGCCCGGGGCTCAGAGCTCAGGCCTGGGGTCAGGGGAGAACATGTAGGAGGCAGCCCTCAGGCTGCACCCCTGCCCCCCAGGCCCACCAGGGCAGGCCTGCAGCTGATGTCCTGGGAGGACGCCTGTGTAATTTCCCCTGAAACATCCTGCCCCACCGGAAGGACCGGCCGTGTGTGACATTCCTTTCCCGAGGCAGTTTGTGGACTGAACAGGCACCGACCCATCACTGGGGCAAGTGGCCTGCGGAGCTGTGCACTTGGGCGGCAGCGGGCCGGTCATCCGGAGGGCTGGCCACGAAGCAGAAGTGTCGCGTTTGATCTCGGGCACCCAGACATGCTGTTTCACCTAAAAAGCACCTCTGTGCGTCCACTGGGTCCCCCTGCCACGCAGGCCAGGTGCACCTCCACGCCCTGAGCGTGCCTAGAACTTCTGGGCTTTTCTTTTTAGATAGACAGAGAGCTCCAGGCACTCACGGGGCCATCTGAGAACAGGTCGTGTGGATCCCTCCTCCCGGTCTCACTAGCTGTTTGACTCCAACACGCCTCAACTAAACCTTCCCGAAGCTGCCAATGAAGTTGTCATGGAAATCTGAAATCCACGTCTGTGTGCGCCCACCTGGTACATGAACTTCCACGCACCATTCACGACCATGTTCCCACCTGGCTGAACCATCAGGGAGCGGGAGTGCTGACAGGGGACAGGTGGGCCAGAGCAGGGTGTCTGAACCGCAGGTCATCATAATTTTTAGAAGTAGTTAAAATAATAATAAACATTACATCATGTACTTTATTCATGATATCTTTTACATATTTGCTATAAATTATTATAAAAATGACTCAATTATTTAATATAAAATGATGATCAATAAAACAATAATACAACTATTTAAAACAGAATAGAATCAATTAGAACTGAGACTGCCACAGAACATTGTGTGTGAGCACACACGTGTGTATGTGTGTGTACATGCGTGTGTGTGTGCATCTAGGCCACCAGGAAGATGAGCCTTGCGTCTGGGTTGTGGCCTGAGTGCGCCAGGCATTGCCAGCGGGCATCAGGGGAAGGGCCTTTGGGTGGGCACGGCGGGCAGCGGGATGCGGGTTAGAAGCGTTCCCACTCTACCCCCTTGGGCATCGTCGGCAGAGCCCTGTGGCCCAGCGGTGCCGACTTGAGGAGTCGGGCAAAAGGGGGCCAGACAGGGCTGCTCTCCTCCAGGGGACATTCCCTACTCACGACTTCCTTTGGGAGTCAAAATCGGGGAGTTGGGGGGAGGTCGGGGCAGAGCGGCAGCAAGCCTGGGCCTCCGACATCTCACGCCCCGAGTGCTCAGCAAGGACCTGGGTTATTTCCAACCCTGAAGTCAGCTGTCCAGAGAGGGGGAGGCCCTTCTCTGCAGCCTGTGCCAGGTCCTGGAGGGGAACGGGCCTGAATAACGCCCCCAAAGGAGTGAAGAAAGATGCCCCGTGGAAACCCAGGCCTCCCTCACTTGAGTAGCACGGAGTCCCGGGGCTAGGAGACACCCCCCGCCCCCAAGACCAAAATCAGTCCCCAGGTGGGGAGGGAGGCCCAGGAGGACGCAGCTCTAGTGGAAGCAGAGACGATCGCTAGGGTGCCTCTCGTCCCTTTGGCGGGGGCGTCCTGGTCACACCAGTTGTCCCCGAGTGACCGTTAAGAACGTCAGAGCCTGGGTCTCCCCACTACGGATGGGGGCATGACTCCTGCCAATGCGTATTGAAGCCTGTGTGGTCCGCGGCCTCAATAAGGAGCTCACTGAACACCTGAGAACCCCACCTCCGGTGCGGGCAGAGGGCACCCTCCTGGATCTGAGAACCAACCGCTCCCGAAGCCCCGCCACCGCCCGCGCTCGTGGGCCTTCGGCGGCCGCTTCCGTGTCTCTGCGCCCAAACCCGGAGGCCCCGGGGCACTGGGCTTCCCGTGCCTGCTCCCTCGGGGCCCCCGGCCGTCGCTTATTGCTTGGCTCGGCCTGCATTTCCTCAGCAGCCAGGGCAGGAGGCCCCTGCCGGCCCCTTGGCACCGTGGCCGGCCCCCCTCGGAATGCGGCGCGCGCGGGGGAGGGGAGGCCTCCTTTCCTCCCGGGGCCCTTGTTTGCAAAGCTCCTGGAGAACCAGGCAGGACAGAGCCTGGACAAACACGGAGCATCCTCAACTCCAGAAGAGCCAAATCAGTAAACACCCCCCGCCATGGCATTTCAGCCTCTGATTGATTCAGCTGCGAAGTGTGAACTGCCCCCAAAGGGGGTAGCGGGGGGTCGGGGCGCCCTGGACCAGCATTCAGACAACTTCTTCACGTAAGGCGGCGCGGCTGGGCAGGCACAGGGCCCGCGGGAGAGAGCGCCCCGCCGCAGCACGGCGGTGCAGTGGCCGTGCGCCCCAGGCGCGCCTGTAAACGGGCGCTGCGGGCTCAGCTCCTCCGCTGCGCCTGTCAGAGCCCAAGGCCAGCGGCCACCTCCCGCGGCGTCTGAGCTCCGGGCACCAGGCAGCCCCTACCCTGGACCCTTCTGCCCAGCTTGTGGGGGCTGGTTCCTGCCAGCACGGCCTGGGGTCCGAGCCACCCACTGCTGGGTGCGCAAGAGAGGACGGCCATTCTGTGCAGAACCTCTGCCGGCCTCGAGAGCAGGCCACGGTGGGAAAAACCCGTTTTGTTTTCAGAACGTATTTCTCTTCTTTTTTTACCTTTTCATGTGGAAAAATCTAACGATCTCATAGTGCCCAGCAGAGGGGTCCTGCAGCAGAGTCAACGCTGACTGACAAACTCTAGAGCCCCGAGTTCTGGAAGGTTATACAATGGCCAAGAGCAGCGGCCTTGGGCTGGGGTAGGACGGGGGCTCCCGGGGGCCGCTGGGGGCTCCTGCGGGCAGCAACCGCCCTGGCCCGCCTGAGGAGCCAGAGAGGGGCTCAGCTGGGAGAAGGGATGGGCCCTCTTGGGAAGGTCGAGGGTCCCGGAAGAGGCCCCCGGCCCCAGCTCTCCATGTGCCCACAGCGCCTCAGACAAGACTAGCACAGTCTACAGCCTGCTGTCTCCATTCACAGTGACAGGCTAGTGGTGGGGGAACGTTCTGGAACGCTCCAGCAGAAACAGGGGGCTAAAGGGAGGAGGACAGAGACCCCGAGGGAGGTCACGTCTGGGTCTGGAGGAGGGCGAGCTGGGAAGGCCAGGACCTGGCAGGGGGAGGGCCACCGGCATCTCCCCCAAGCTCACAGGGACCTACCCTGCCTCTGAGACCCACCCTCCCATGCCCTGGTCTGCTGCCGCCTGAGGGACCCCTTCAATTCCCATCTAAGGCAGTGCAGCCAGAGCTGGCTCGTGAGGGGTGCAGGGGGACACAAGGGACCGTGCTCCACCCAGGACACCGTGGGGAGGATAATGGCCCCCAAAGGTGACCACGCCCTGGTCCCTGGAATCCAGGAATGTATTTGGTAACCCAGCAAAGGGGAACAAAAGTTGCAGATGGAATGAAGATTGCTAAGCAGGTGACCTTGACGTGCGACATCCGGGATTATCCCAGTGGAAATACGACCACAGGCGTCCTTATAGGGAAAGAGGCCAGAGAGGCAGAGGCAGAGGAGGAAATGTGACGCTGTGCAGAATGTCAGAGAGATGGGACACAAGGAGGACCCCGATGGCCCGGCTGCCCGTGGAGATGGAGGATGGGGCCAGGGGCCCAGGAATGCGGGTGTCTCTGGAAACCGGAAAAGGCCGGGAGTAGATTCTCCCAGCGCCTCCAGAAAGGAACCCAGCCTGCCCACGCCTTGTCCAGTGAGGGTCTTCAGATCTCCAGGACTAGAAGATGACAAACTCACATTGTTTCAAGCCACCACATTTTGGACATTCGTCACAGCAGACATAGGAGACTAACATGGCGTCCACCGTGTGGCGTCCAGCCCCCAGGGGCCGCCCACCCAGGTTCCGGGCCTGCTGGGGAGGCCTTCAAAGCCAGTGTGTGCTGTCCCCTGGGTGGGGACACACTGGGGTCCCTCACCACATCTGTCCCTCATGCTGTATCTTTGAACACCTGCACCATTGTTTACCTAATATTCCTCCTTTAAATAGACTGTTTCCTTATCCAAGTGGCTCTGAAACCAGAATAAGTGACTCTAGGTAGATGGTAGCTGTCAAAACACACACGATGAAAAGGCAACTGCACTGGATCTGTTCAAGCTCCCCCGTCCCCGTCCAGATTGCCGTGCAGCGGCGCGCACCCTCCGGTGCTCCCACCTTGCTCTGGCCATCGTTGGGGGCTCTCCCAGGTGCCCCCCACCCCGAGAGGGGGCCATCTCACAGAAAGAGAGAGAAACAAGTCCTGGGGCTTCTCACGGTTTGAAAGCAAACCAGAGCTGCGCCAGCCCCGCGGGGCACCGCTCCCGGCCTCCCTCCCAGCTCCTTAGGGCCGAGGCGGAGGTGGGCACAGGGCGGTGGGCCCTGGACGCCCGAGTGGCTTTGCACGGCCTGCCCGTTAGGCTCAGCGGCCAGGTCCCACCTCAGGGAGGCCTCTGGTCCTGGCCCACAGAGGCTGACCTCCGTCAGGACCCTCCTCCAAGTCACATTCCTCAGGAGGGCCCCCGACAGCCCTGTCCTCCCACTCCCATCCCCCTGGACACGGTCAGCTGGGCCCATAGTAACCAGGCGAGGAAACGGTGCTGATGGAGGTTCTCAGCGCCTACGCCCCCTGAACCTCCCTGGGACTCGCTGCTTTCTAGGGGCACAGGGGGCTGGGCTGGCCGATGGCCTCGGGGACCAGAATCCTGCCAGAAAACACAGGACTCCTTCCTCTGGTCGGAGATGATGTCCTCAGACTTTCTAGAATCCAACGGTGGTATCTAATTACAGCAGAGTTGTGTTTTAAAACGTCCTTTTCCCACACAATGAAAAAGTTAGCCACTTTATGTCACCCCCTTTCTTCTGGGGGGTGGGGGGTGGATAACGGGTATTTCATGCAGCCTTGAAATCCAAATAGCCGAGGACCAGTGAGAGGGTGGAAGTTGCCCCCGTCGGGGAGCCAGAACTCCTGGGTTGAAACCCTTGTGTCACCACGCAACCCTGGGTGACCTTGGACTTGCCACCCACCTTCCGGAGCCCCGGCTGGTATGGCCGTGGGATGGGCTCGCGGCGCCTCACACCATGGGCACTGGGTCAGCCCACCCAGCCTGGTGGGGTGGGGGCCTGCCCACCTAGGGCCTGTCCCTGCACACTGGGCATGTGTGGGGTGCCAGCCTGTCACCTCTCCTCACACTCATCCCAGGAGACTGGGCCAGTGTCATCCCAGGGAGATGGAGACCACAGGGGAGTCCTTGCTGAAGGTCGCACTCAGGCAGCCGGGCTCGCACCGTCTTCCGTGGCCCCCACCGCTGCTCCTACTGGAGGACCCCGCCCGCCCCGGCTGTTGAGTGACAGCCAGTGCCCCCCTGGCCCTCCCCGGCCGCGGGCACCCACACTGCACCTGCAACAACAGGGGCAGCCCGGCCCGGCATCCAGTTACAGCCCACTAGGCAGCCTGCTCCGGATTCCTGCGGAAGGAAGGCCGCGTGCAGAGGCCGGGGCCGGGGGAGGACCATCCCCCCAGAGTCCGTGCGGTTGGCGCCCAGCACGTGGTCTGCTGAGAGGACAGCCTGGCCCGGTTGGGGGCCCCAGGGAAAATCAGACGATCCCCACACCTGGAGGCCACACAAGCCCTTTCCAGGCCAAGCCCCGTGTCCTCCCAGTGACCCAGGGTCCCCGCTGGGACGGGGCGGGCAGAGGTCAGCCTCCTCTGGCCTCCAAGGACACTGGGCTTCAGGCCCGTCGCACAGCTCTGGCTGGGGTCTCTGCCCCCTGGGGGCTGGGGGGGAGCAGAGGCCCAGGGAACACCTGCACAGACCCTCTGGGTGTTGGTGGCCCTGCTGCCTTTGTTTTCTCACTCTGGTCCTTAGCCTGGAAGGGGAGAACTCGGGGCCTCTCCGTCACGCTCAGTACAAACATCACCTCAGGTCACTGTGGCCTCCTCATGACAAGGCGGCTGCCTACCCCCTTGGCCAGGGAGCCTGCCGGGAGGGCCCGCACCCCAGCCCCCAGGCCCCAGCCTTTGCTGGGTGGGGGTCTCACTCCTGTCCCCCGTCCTGTGGGTCTCTCTTCCTTCCCCGCTGTTGGAAGCTTTCCTTGCTCACCTCCATTTCCAGGTAGTTTCCCAGTCTACGAGTCAGGGTCAGGCTGGGACACTCTACCCTGCCATTGGAGGGTGGTGTAGTCTTCCCCTGACCCCCAAGAGGGTACAGCCTCCATTCTGTGCCCCAGAAGCTCCCTCCCCTGGGCCGGGGGTTTGCCAACCCCTTTGCCCGCCCTCCGTGCAGCTCCCCGACTGGCTCCCAAGTGCCGCAGCGGCGACAACGGGACCCCCTCGAGAGCCCTGCGACGGGGCTCAGACGCACCACCGCCGCCGACACCCCTGGGCTCCCTGAGGCCCCGCCTCCCCCACTCCGGCCGTGAGGTGGACCCGGAGCCCCAGCGCCTTCCCACCCGCCTCGGACCCTCCAGCTGCGCTTTACGGCCGTGAGGGCCGAGTCAGGACGGGGCTCCCTTCCCGGCACTTTACACAAAGGTTCTTCGCCACGATCGGAGTCAAACGGATTCGCGCGGGGATCGTAAACATAATTAGGAGACTTTTATTCTCAAGCAGCACTTCTGAAATCTATAAAATTAAGCCAATATACGGATTTTTTAAAACACAAGACTTTACAGCCCTGTGAGTCAGAGTTTGCCAGCCCACGAGGCCGGGAGTTAACTCCTTCCAGGCTCAGGCATCCAGCAGGCCCCCCGGGGGCCTCCCTGCCGCCCCCACTGAGAGGTCGACACGCCCAGGAGAGCAGGGACTGCCGGCCTCTTTCCCACCTCCGGCTGCACAGGGACCAGCAGAGGTGACCAACCACCCCCTTCATGCCTCACTGCACTCACAGCCCTCCGCCCCCGCCCGGGGAACCCGAGAGGCCAGATCCATCCTTTGCTCCCCTGCTTCCCGCTCTGGACTTGCCCTTCCTGGCCCCCCGGCCCCCAGGGCGTCCTGCCTCATTCAAAAGCCCTGTGGCCCAAACACCCTCCTGCCAGGAGCCTTTCTGGACCCCACTGATGGGATGTGGGACCCCCAGCTCCTCCTCCTTGGGTCCCGGGGGTCCCGGGGTGTGGCGATCTGGCCTGGGGCACTCAACACCCCCTGGGAAGGGCAGGAAGGATGGTGTTTCCACCCCACCCTCGGCCAGCACCACACAGGAGTGACCTGAGGCCGAGCTGGCTCAAGCCCGGCTCCCGACCCGGACTGCGGGGGGGGGGGTCCGTGAGCCTCGAGCACCTTGCGTTGACCCAGTTCCCGTCCTACAGCCCTGCCCAGCCTGGCGCCTGCACACAGCACCCGGTACTGGCCCCTGGAGCCCACCAGGGCGGCCACATACAGGTGGCAGAGACACGGGCAGCAGGAGGCTGCCCTCTGCTCTGGCCACACCCGTGTGTGTCGCAGCCCCTGCCCAGCTGGGTTTGTCCCCGCAGGAGACGACAAAAGGTCACCTGGAAGGGGCGGGGGTGCGATTCGCAGGCTGTGCAGCTGGGGGACCGGGGGTGAGCCTGAGCAAGTCCGCCATGGTGAAGACCTCAAGCCAGTGGCTTCCCTCCTGGACAACTGGCGCCCAGTGTCCCCCACCCCGGATCCCACCACGCCCCTGCTCTCCAAGTATGGCAGCTCTCCTTCCAACGCACAGGCCCTGGATCTGGGCTCTCCAGGCCCCAGATGCCCAGGGATGTCGAAACTCAAGGGCCCACCTCCTTGCCTCTGTCCCCCTTCCAGACACTGAAGAAATGAGTGAGCTCATCCTGTCTACCGGATCCAGCCTCAGATGTGGCTGTGATTGGAGATGGGGCCTTTCAAGAGGTGAGGAAGGTAAAACGAGGTCACTAGGGTGGGGGCCGAACCCCACAGGACTGGGGTCCTTATAAGAAAAGGAGGTCAGGACACGGACACACACAGAGGGACGACCCCGTGAGGACGCAGGGAGAAGACGGCCGTCTACACGCCGAGGAGAGAGGCCTCAGGAGGACCCAGCTCTGCCCACACCTGGGTCTCGGATTCCAGCCTCCAGGACTGGAGACAATAAACGTCTGCTGTTTCAGCCGCCCGGGCTGTGGGCCTTTGTTAGGGCCGCTCCAGCCAATCATAGTCAGCTCTAGGAGGTGCCGGACACACACACACATATGTGCTTGACGGAAAATCCCAAGGAGGGAGGGGAGGGCGGGCCAGGCCTTGGTAGGACTTGGAGGGGTGGGTGTGAAGGCGCATGGCCTTTAGGAGGAGGACGAGCCCAGGGAGGTGTGGTGTTGACTGTCCCCGGCCCACGGGGCTGAGGGTCAGGGGTGGGTGAGGAGTGAAGGAGGGGTGGCTGCCTCGACCCCTCCCACCTGTGTCAGCCTGTCCCCACCCTTAGCTCCCGGTGTCCTCTGCTCCCCGAGGGCCAGGCCGTCTCCCAGTGGCTTCTCCGGAAGGGACCACCTCGAGGAAGTCAATTTCGCGCCCTCTTCCCGTTTCCACCCGCAGGGCCTCCTGTGTCCTTGTCAACACAGCTGTCAGATCGAACGCCCTTACTGGGGAGTCCTGTGCAAGCCAGACGCCCCCGGCCAGGGCCACACACTGGCACGCACTGCCACCCCAGAGGTGGCCATGGGGACTTCACTTTCCGGTGGCCCCAGCGCAGGGCCGGGGAAGCCACAGCTCTGCCCACGGCCCTTCCCGGAGCCGGGAGCACAGCTCCATTCACACGGGGTCACGTGGGCAGGCCCCAGCAGGGGGCACAGCGTCTGTTTCACAGGAGGGGAAACGGAGGCCAGTGGCTTGTCCAACAACGCACAGTTGGTGCAGAGAAACGGAGCTCGGGATCCCATGTGCTATTCTCGCCCCGTCCAGACAGTAACGCCCAGAGCTGCCAGCTTCCTCCACTTTACTGAGCAGACCTGGGACCTGGCTGGACTCCTCAGGAAGCCCCCCACCCTGAGGCCTGCTCTTTTCTCGGGGTTCCTGGATTGGGGTGTCACTGCTGTCCCCGCTGAGCAAGCGGCCTAACGTTGGCCTCGATAGCCCCCCTCTCCCGATGCTCTCACCACCAAGCCTGCCTCCGACCCCCTCCCTCCCTCATCCCCCCACCCCCACCCCCACCCCCGCAGCCCCTTCTCCCCTGCCTCAGCTAAGCAGCCTTGGACGCCAGGCCCGCCCTCTTCCGAGTTTGTAGTGGCTGGCGGGGCTGGGAGAGCTCACGCGTTCGACCCATCGCCCCCCGCCCTCCATGCCGCCCACTGCTTGGAGCAAAGTCCACATGGCCAGACGGGACTGCCGGGCCCTTTTTGGCTGCCCTGCCCCACGGTGCAGCCCGGGCTCCGGCCTGACCAAGGAGACTCACCGGCTCTCTCTTGCCACCACCCGCGCAGTTTTTCATGTACTGGTTTGTTCTTTCATTCGTTCTTCTAACATTTCTCACGCGGCCTCTCAGGCACGCATCTGTAGTCCCCGGGGCCAGAGCGGTGGCCTCCCCTGCCAGGGACCCACTCTCCCCGCTCTCAAGAGGAGATAAGCTCCCTGACACGTGCGATCAGAGACCAGAAGCTTGGGAGGAGAACCACGAGGGGGTCCTGATTCAGAACGTGGGCGGTCCACGGAGGATTCTCCGGGGGAGTGGCACCTGGCCTGAGGACTATACAGGGCTTGGCCAGGGAGAAGGACTTTGGCTAATGCAGTGAGCTGGGGTAGGGGGGCGCTCCCCAGCCCCTGACTGCTGGGCAGGGCTGTGCTGGGTGTTTCTAGAAACAGGCAAGGCCAGGTGATGCTACCTGTCTCACTGAAGAGGCAACTGAGGCCTGGGAGGGGACGGCGGGCTCAGGTGTGGCCCCCTGTCCACGTGCCTGGGGCTCAGGGCTGGCTTGCCGTCTGTGGGTGGTCACGGGCCCCAGCGGGAGCGCCCGCAGCCATCCCTAGGCGGGGACTGGAGCCACCCTGCCTCGGGCACGGCGGGGCGGGGGCCTGCAGGGCAAGGGGGTCTGGGGGGAGACTGTCAGGGCAGGGGTCCCCTCCCTGGGCCCTGGTGGGTGGGACAGAGGCCCCCAGGCTCCGGCTGTGAGGCGAGGCCCTTGGTGGCGGCCACAATAAATATGTTTGTTCAAGGGAAGCCAGGCTGGGAGCTGTGTGCGCTGGCCTGGGGAGGAAGAAAAGGCCGCTTGTGCCTTGCACACTGGGCTGATTGTCTCTGCTCACGCAACTGTTGCCCCGTGGCCGGAAAGGTCAGACGCCCCTCGGGCCCCGTCGGAAGCAACCGGTGCCTCGGGCCCCTTTGCTCGCTCCCAGCTGTAGCGTGTGCGTCGCCCGCAGCCCCTCTGGGCCTTGGCACGGGGCGGGAAGGTGCCAGGAAAGGTCTGAATGGTGGTCCGGCAAAGGCAAAGGGGGAAGAGAAGCCCGAGTCTTCTGCCCGGCCAGGGCAGCCATTGGGAGGTCAGGCCCTGTGGCCCCAGCACCTGGGAAGGAGGGAGCCAGGGTCGCGGGCAGTGCCTCTGGGCGCGAGGAGCTTCACGGGGGCGCGGTGTGCCCACCGGTCGAATGGAGCAGTGCTGACCGTGGAGTTTGGACGCCAGGGTGAGAGCTGCACAGAGACCCGCCAGTGCAGCCAGCGCGTTGGCCGGCCACCCTCTCCCAGGAGCAGAGAGGGCCAAGGGCCCTGCCCGGGCTGCCCACTCACGGCTGCAGCCCGGCTTCTAGAACGGCTCCTGGCACGCTGCAGGCGCTCGCCAAACCTCTGTGCAGTGAGCACATCCGACGGGGCCTTGTCTCAGGCGCTCCTGGCTCTCCCTGATTTCAGAACCCTCAAGGGCCGGATCCCCGTGTGTACCAGCCTCAGGGGTGGGGTCCGCAGACACCCCGACCCTGGCCTCCTCTTGGCGGAAAGGAGAAAGCTCTAGAGACGGGCTGTACTGGGGACAGCGCCTCAGGCACTAGCGCGGGCGGAGAGAAAGAGGGGACCTGCTCACCTCCACACCCAGCACGTCACACACATACACACCCACGCACACACCCAGGGCTACCAGGGTGGCCGAGGATGGGGCTGGTGGCTGACCTCCCAGCTCCGGCGCCCGGCGGTCCAGCGGACTTGCTGTCCTAAGGAGAACACCTGTGAGAAGCTGCTGCAGCGGCCCAGGGACCTCCTTTGGTTGATGAGTCCCCCTTACAACCACCTTTCAGCCCTAAGACCCGAGGCTGAGAGACGGACAACGGCGGCCTGAGGGAAGAGCTTCTAGCAGCTTCTGAAGCTTCGGTGCCACCGGGGGCCTCCTGGACAGCGGAGCATCCGGGCGCTTGGTTGGGAGAGGGTCGGGCCTCGGCCCCGCCCTAACCTGCTCCTTGCCTGGGCTGGTCTCTGTCCCTCCTCTGTGCACTGTGGGGATTCTAGGGCCCCGAGCCCCGGGGCTTCAGGGTTCCCCGGGAAGACAGGTTGCGTGTGGCCACAGTGGGGCCCTATTTGAGAACACAGGGTGACACCAGAGGGGCTTGCCTGGAGCGGAGAAGAGGACGCCGGACGTGGAAGGAAGTCCACCCGCTGGGAGCCACACATCCACCGGGCAAGCCTCACCGGCGCCCTTGCCCCGCGCCCTGTGCTGGGTGGGCGGCCTGCGGCCCTGGCTCCCTCTCCCGGGACTCTCCCACTGACACACAGCTGGAATGTGCCGGACTCACCAGGGCCTGAATTCCCCAGGGGCTCGGCATTCCGACCGACCGTGGGACGGCGGCATTCCGGTTCTGTTCTCTCCATGCGACAACGGAGAGCATGGGTGGGGCCGCCCCGCAGAACCCGCTCAGGCCGCGGGGAGCTGCGAGCTGTCCCTGGGTGGCAGTGGGGCGGCTGCCCTGCAGGGAACAGCGAGGACACTCTGCCGGCCTTGCCCCCTCCCCGCCAGGCCCAGGGCCTGCAGGGGCTGCGTTCAGCTGGCGGCCAGAAGTAGGTGTTTGCTTGCAACATATGGCAATAAGGCCTCTTTCCTTTTGCTTGAACAAAGCTGAGCTCCCAGAGCCGCAGAGCACCCGGGCCGGGGCTCTGGTCCCTGTGGCCCATCCTGCCAGGGCAACCTCTGGCCCATCCGGCCCAGCTCCAGTCCGCAGCCTCCTAGGCCTGGCCCCAGCCCCCTTTCCCCCTTTCCCTCTCCCTGTTCAAGCCACCGTGGCTGCACCCCCCCCCCCCCCCTGAAATCTCCCTCCACTGCGACGGGGCAGGATGGGAGCAACTGTGGCCATACGAGCCTGACGCCAGCATTTGCTGCCTGGGGACAGAGTCAACCTCCCTCCTGGGGCCTCCCAGACCCCGCGTGGTCTATCCCCACCGCCCCCGCCAGCCACACTGCTCTCCTGCCAGCTCCTACAGTGCCCCCCGCCCATGCTCCTTAGAAGGGAAGAGAGAGGAGTAAACAATGGAAGCGCAGGTCAGAGTGCTGTAAGGAAGGGGCCACAAGCCCAGGAATTCAGGCAGCCTCCAGGGGTTGGAAAAAGCCAGGAGTAGCTTCTCCCCTAGAGCCTCCAGAAGAAGCAGACAGCCCTGCCGGCACCTTGATGTCAGCACAGTGAGACCCATTTTGGACTTCTGACCCTAGAACTGTGAGATATTTAATCTGTGTCGTTTAAAGCCACTAAGTTTATGAGAATTTGTTATAGCTGCCACGGGAGACTGAAACAGCTCCCTTCCCCAAACCCTCAGAACCTGCCACTTGCCTCCTGCCCGCCTGGTCCAGCTGGCTCCCCTGCACTGTGCGATGGCTTCCACCCTGGTCTCCCAGCTCTGCCCCTGCCCCTCCACAGTCCATCCTCGGCTCTGCGGCTGGTGACCCTGTACCACCTGGGCTGGGCTGGGCCCCATTCAGAGCGAACGCCAGTGTCTTCACGCGACTTCCAGAGCCCCGGCCCCATCGGCCTCCTTCTGTGGGACCCCCTCCAAAGCAAGCTCCACCCTGACGCCACAAAACTCACCTTCCCTGGGCTTTGGACTAGTCACCCTCTCCATGAGACGCCCCCTGACTCAGTTTGGGACAGGCCCCTTCCACACACCAGCCCCGCCTACCTTCCCTTTTCCTCCCAAGCGCTTAACGATAAATAATGAAGAGCTAAACACATTTCCGTCTGTTATCGTGTGATTGTCCACGGTTCCCTCTGGAATATCGACTCCTCCAGTATGTGTCAATTTGTACCAAATTCGTATCCATTCATGTTGACTTGTGTCAATTTTGTGTCCATGTTGTATCATCAATCTGTGTCAATTTCCTGCCTGGAGCAGGTGTCCATGTTTGTCAAATACACACCCGCATGTCTCTGCTTAAGGACTTGCGTACTCGATCTGATTGCCGGCAGCCCCACAGTGCTGGGACTTCATGATTCCATTTTACAGGTGTGGCTACTGAGGCCAGAGAACTTGGCCACCCCCAGTGTGGCTCCCCCCTGCCGGGATGCTCCAGGGAGAAGCGCAAGGCGCAGATTCCCGGCCGGGACAGTGCCTGCCCCTGAGGTCTGCCCCCGGGGAGAGCTGGGCTCAGGGGTCCCCGGCCCGAGCGTCCTTTGTGCCCGTCCGGGGTGGGTGGGCGGGCGGCAAGCGGAGCGGTGGATAAACGGGCTATTGTCCTGGTGAGCACAGTTGCCAGCCTGGCGTGCACAACGGCCCCTGTGTCTACAGCAGCTCCCAGAACCAATCAACACCTTATCGCCAGCATTTATCACCCACTATCGGCCCCAAATCAGGCAAACACTTCTGGGGAGTTCAAACCCCTGACTTCACAGAAGTTTCTGTGTAATAATAGATTAGGTTTCTGGTGGTTCAACAGCATCCTGGTCCTCTGGTGGTGGGGGGAGTGTGGCGAGGGGCTGGGGAAGTGCAGGGGGGCGGGGGACTGCCAAGGCCCTGAGCCCCAGAGCCAGCCTACCATTTGCCCTGGTGGGGCCCTCCTGCGACACCCGTCCCCCGGACCGAGCCCTCGGGGACATGATTGGTCATCTAGGTCTCCCCCAGAGCCAGCCTCTGCGAGGACGCAGTGGGCTCTGCCTGGACCTGTGTCCCCCGCCCTTGTTCTCCCCAAGGCCCAGCTCTGCCAACGAGTTCGCGCAGGGGGGTTTGAGAATCTCCAGAAGGAAGTGGCCTGGACCCCGATGGGCAGGAACAAGAGATTCCCCCCTGGCCTCAGAGCGCTTCTGTTTGGGGCAGAGGAGACAACGGACCCTGGGGGGCACAGGGGAGGGCTGTGAGGAGAGGAGGGGACAGGAGAGGAGACACCTGCATGGGGGGAAGGGCAGGACCAGCGTAAGTCCTGGGGGGAGGGGGGCGGACACATGCAGAGGCAGGAACAAGCTGGAAGGGACGGAGGGACGAGAAGGACGCCAGAGTACACGAGCCTGGGGACAGGGCGTGAGGAGGGCAGGGTCTAGGGGGACACGGGGTGCCCCTCTGCATCCACTTCGACGCCCCACAGATCCACCCAGGAAGGCACGCCTGCCTGCATCTCCACCCCATCACGGAGCGAGCAAAGCACAGGCCGGGCTCAGCCACGTGTGTTTCCCATTGACGTGTCCTTGCATCCTGGATGCTGTCTGTTCACCCTTCCAGACCATGCAGGCCTCTCCACGGCACTCTGTCCCGGAGCCTGATCTCCGCGTGTACATCCCAGGCTCCCTTCCGGGGCCTTCCAGTTCGGGTCTGGATCTCCCTGCTGGCTGTGACCGCCACCCCCGCCCCACCCCCCCATCTTTGGTCCCTGCTCCTCTCCTCAAGGTAAACTGTTCACTTGACCTTTGCTCTCTAGGGCTCTGGTACCCTCCCCCTTCCCCCCACCCTCTGCCGCAAGGACATTAGCCCCGGATTCCTGCAGGAGGCCCCACGCTTCCCAGCACCCCGCCCACACAGGATAATCCCAAAGTGTGTCTGCTCTCCATGGGGTCCTGCCCCACACATAGTTACCCTTTATTATCTCCATTTCACAGATAAGGAAACGGAACCTCAGAGAGGCTGTGAGCCGCCCCAGGTCTTGGCCAGCTGGGATCTGAATCCAGGGTGTCTGTCCCAGAGCCCCTCGCGTCCCCCAAGCTGCCTTCGCGCTCCCTAACATCTGCAGACGCTGAGATGTTGAGGCCTCCACTGCTCCAGAACCCCACTGTCCCGGGGCGGGGGGGCGGTATCCTTCCGGAGTCTGGTGTGTGATGCTGCCTTGCTCTGACTTGGGTGGAAGGGTTACAGGACTTCAGAATTTGAAACAAAACCGACAGAGCGGAAGGCAGGCACAGGCTTTCCCGCCAGGAGGCATTAAAGACAACACAGGGTTTGTTAGGACCCCCCTGGGGACAGGGAGCTAGGACCGCAGAGCCTGAGCCCCCAACCAAGTGGCTCAGATGTCCTCTGCCCCTGCTGACCTCCACGCCCAGGGCCAGCCCTCCGCCCAGGGGGCAGATCTAGGGGAGCCCGGTGCCCAGGGTGCACGTGATGTGTCCCTCTTTAAGGAGTGTGGATGTCTGCTGGGAGCCGCTGGGCAGGAGCCTGGGTGCTCTTCCCGGGCCTCTGGAAGGGCAGACCTGGCCCTGGGGCTGGGGCAGGGGGAAGGAAGGGGCGCCCCGCTGCCCAGCAAGGGGCGGCTGCCCGCTGCATGGAGGGAGGGGCACATTCCAGGGGAAGGCAGACAGGCCGGTGCCCTGACATCCCCACGTCTCCGGGTTGAAGTCAGCTCCTACTCAGGCCAACACAGAAACAATGTGATTTGGGGAAGAAATATCAAATGATGTTCCTCCCTGCTGGGAGTGGGCCTTGCCCATCTCTCTGGCCCCCGTCCACTGGCTCGTCACTGCAGTCCCACCCAGAGCCCCTCTGGGCTCCTGGCCACTGCCCTGCCACGTGGGCCACGGCGGGGCGGGGCTGGGGAGCGCTGACCGGGAGCCAATCACTTCTCCGCCCTGGGGCTCAGTTTCCCCAGCCCTGAGGGAGCAGTGGCCGCCTCTTGTGGGGTGTCTGGGCCCCATGAGAGCCCGCTGTGGCCTCCAAGAGGACTCTCTCCCTCACCCAGATGCGCCACTGGCTCCCATTCTCAGGGCATTGGCAGCTCCCCCCAGTCCATATGGGGACCCTGGGGTCCGCAGGTCGGGGGCCTGGGTGGACGAACCTCCACGCACACCCTGGCCCGCGCGGGCCACATCTGCACACACATCACGTGAGCAAGTGCAGCCCGGTCGGAGCCACCGCGGGACACGTCCTCGGCCTCCTGCCCCACCAGCTGGAAGCAATCTCCTCGGAACCGGCAGGTGGTCCTCCTTAGCCGCTCCCGAGAGGCCGTCCCCAGCCGCGCACCCACACAGCGACGGCTCTGCACGCACGGCCGCCTCGGGGCCCCTTCCCTGCTGGAATGAACCAAGCGCTCTGGAATTCGTGGAGAAATCAGGGGTCTTTCGCCTGCTGTTTTTCTTGGCGAGGCCTTATCGCAAATTAGTGGGGAAGCCCGAAGGTTAGGGTTTCAGTTGGTTCAGCAGAATCTGAGAAGCAGGGAGTTGGCCTCCCGCCTCTCCTTGACCCGCAGGGCCCTGGGATGATTAACTGGGCAGGTGACCGGCACTCGGGGCAGGGGAGACAGCGTTTGCGCAAGCTGACCGGTTTCAGAGAGGCCAGCAGCCCCCGCCTTCCCCAGATCCCCCTCAGCTGGACGTGGGAATCCAGCCGTGGAGCCCGCAGCCGGGGGGGAGGGGCCCCTGGCCTTGTGGGGGGTTGTCTGGGAAAGGGCAAAGGCAAGCTAGCCTCGGGTTCTGGGGGCAAGGCCCTTGAACCCAGGGACCCTCTCGCTAAGGTGCCCCCTCAACCACAGCTAAACATGGGCCTCTAGTTCAGAGACTCAGAAGCTCAGGGCCCCAAAGAGACGAACGGCAGGGCGTCCCCGCTATGAAAGCCGTTCTTTCGAGGCAAAAGGTGGTGGAACGGCCTCTCCCGGTCCTGAGAGCTGGGTGGCAGCGTGTGTGCCGCAAGTGAAGCCGCCAAGGAGCCAAAGCAGCTTGCGGACGCCGGGACCCCCTCTCCCAGCGCCGGCCCTGCCGCTGTGCCCCGGCTGCCGACCTTCCACGAGTCGGCCGTGGCCATGGGTCTGGGGGAGGAGGTGGCCGCGGAGCTCCCCGCAGCCGCCACTGTCCCTGCCGTGGAGGGTCCCCGCCAAGTGCATGGCGCTCCCGTCTCCCTGTCACAGATTAGTCCCTGTGGGGCCCACTCTCTCGGGACTGAAACGGGGCAGGGACAGGTCGAGCCCCGGTTCAAGACCTGCGTTTAGCAGACGCATCTGTGGTTTTCAGCAAACTCCACGCGTGACCGTCGGGCTCGCTGACTGTCCCTAAATGGACTGGGTGTCCTGGTGACACACGGCCTCCAGCGTGATGGCCCCGACAGGCCCCCCCGTTTCTGAGCCCTGGCCGTGCCAGGCGCTGCCCTCAGAAGCTGGGACCGGTCACTGGGTCAGTTGTCTGCTCCCTGTAACAGAGACCACTGTGTCCCCACTTCATAGCTGAGAACACTGAGACCTGGGCCTTTAAGTCTCTCGTTCAAGGTCCCACAGCTGCCATGCGGCAGGGCAGCACGAAGCCAGCTCTGTGCTGAGGCCGAAATCTTGATCCTAGAGACGCTGCCACGTGCGGCGGGCTGGTGACCCCCACCCCCATTCTGACTCCTTTCTCTCCTCAGGCAAGTCCCCACGTCCTCATCTGTGAGCCCAGGATAATCACGGCATCGCCTCCTGGGGTGGGGGGTGACGAGCGGGGAGAAACGTGGGCACGGGGCCCCCAGGCTCCTCCCGCCCTTCTCCTGAAGGGACCGCAAAGGGGGTGCAGTGCTGAGGGCCTGCCTGGGGGACAAAGCTCCGCCTTCCCCACTCCGTGGGCAGTACCAGCTTCCCAGGGAACCATGCAGCCCTTGTCCCCGGCCTTCCACGCACACGCCCGGCAGCTCAGACGCAGCCCTGCACGGGCGCGATGGGGGCCCTGGCTTCCAGCCCCGTTCCCTCTTGCAGAAACCCAATACAGGCGGGAGGACGGCTGTCGCTCCCAAGGATTTAGGACCGTCACCTGGCGGAGCTGGAGGGCTCTCCGCCCTGACAGAATAAGTGGCTCCATGCCGAAAGGTGACACCGTAAAGCGATACCGAGCCTGCAGAGAGGGCTGTATATTTTCTGAGCCTGCATGTGTGCGTGTTTTTCTTTCTGTCTTTGCTTCCTGGACTCCTTGTCCGCGGCTCCCCAATGACTTTATTGGGTCGTCCGGGTCCAGATGTGGTTTTCTATCAGAAGGATGGGGCCCCTGGGCGGGGCCCAGGGATTGCCTGTGGAGGTGGTGATGGGGCGGGAGGGGGGTGGCATGGATGGAGGGCAGGGCTCGGTGTCAGACAGAGAGAGCAGGGTTTAAATTTCTGCTCTACCCACTGAAAAGAGCGAATTCCTTCACACCTGCGGCAGGTCGTGAAGGCTGCCACCACCCCTCTCACGCCTGTCAACTCCCCTCTACCATGTGACCGCGCCATTCTCATCCAGGGGAGGAAGTGTCTCTTTACTCTCTGGAATTGGGCTTGGCCGTGCGACCTGGGGACGGTTTGTTTGGCAGCAAAGCTAACTGATACATTGTGTCTCTGAAACTCAGCATCATCTTTTAACTACACTGTCGCTGCTTCCAGGCACCACCGGCACACCAGGGACAGGAGCGTGAGCTGGCCCAGGCCTGGGGCTGTCTTCACGGGGCTTCCACATGTGGCAGGCACATAAACAGTGCCACCTGCTCTCACCTCTGCCACCCCCCCACCCCCAATGCAGCAAGGAGGGTGGCAGAGTATTGCACAGGACAGATGGGACACCGAGACTCAGAGAAGGAGGGACTTGCTGGGGGTCTCGAGGGCTGCAGCTGGGATCGGGCCTGGTCTGGGTAAGTTCACAGCCCTCTTGCATCCCCCCAAGAGGCCCTCATGCCCAGTGTCCCTTAGGAGGCTCCCGAGACTTCGTGACCCCTCATTTGTCCCAACAGTAAACGGGGACAGCGCTGTCAGCACCACCACCCTGGGGCAGCGGGGAGGCCAGGCACGTGGAGCTCCACAGAGGGACGCAAGCTCGGTCAGCGGCCGCACCCGTGCCGGCAGGACAGGAGGAGAGGGCACTCAGAGCTGCTCTGCCTGTGGTCACCCCCTTGCTCACAGCCCTCCAAGGTCCCCGTCACCCTTAGGACACAGACTCAGCCACCCAGCCTGTTCCAGCCGTCTCTCAGGGCCCTGGGGTGACAGAGCCTCGCCAGGGCTCCTACGGTCCACACTCTCACCCCACCCCCCCGGTGCCGCCCAGCTGTGTCACCTCCGTGCAGAGGCTGTCCCCACAGGCTGAGGAGTCACGCCCAGCCCCACCCCAGCTGCCTGCTCTCCTTTCTTGCCTTCACCCCATCTGCTTTTTGTCACCCGTCAACCTGACGGGGTGTCACGTCGCCTGTGAGCTCCAAGGTACAGGCATGTCAGCTTTGTGCTTCTCCCCGCCCCGTGCCCAGACTCGCCGGATCGGGGCCTCAGGACCCAGCCCTGCTCTCAGGGGGCGTGGGGCTTCCCACACTCGGTGCCGGCAGGACCCCGGGAGGCTGTGTGAGCTCCCTGCGTGTGGGGACCGCTCACGCAAGAGGCCGGGCCGCGAGACCCCGGGGGGTGCCGAGGTAGCTGCGGAAAGGGGGACAGGAAGCCCTCGGTGCATGTCTCCCGGGTGACGTGGATGGAGCCCGGCCTCTGGGGCTGAGAGTGAGGGTGTCCCCAGAGGGCTGGGCCTGTGCGGGGCCACCTGAGACAAGCCCACCCCGGGTCCTCCCTTGGCTGGAGGAGGGGCCTCAGAAGGGACTGGGGGACAGACGGACAGTTGAGTCTGGGGGAGCTCGGCGCCTTGGAGGTTCGGCCAGCATCTGGCCAGGCTGGGGAGGCCGGTCTGGCAGCTGTGGGGACGACAGCCAGCCCCGGAGAACCATCGCCCTGCACTGTTCGTCACACCTCAAGCGGCAGAGTGGCGAGGGGCCTCTTAAAGGCCCCGTGGGGATGGGGACGCGACCCCCAAGGCCTGCCCCGCCCCCTGGCCCACTCTGCAGGGCGGCTCCCACCCCGACACGCAGGAGAAAAGCCTCGAGAAGACTCTTGACCACCGGAATGTAAATCCCTAGAAATATTTCTTGATACAATCTGCTAATTCCACTCCCACCTCGGCTGGGAAGCGCCGGGCACACCCTCGGGCGGCAGGCGCAGGAGACAGAGGGTTGCCGTGCTGCACTGCGGCTGGAGTTGCGGCCTCGGCCCTCAAAGCGCCCAGCGGGAGCTGGCTTATTAACGGCCTTCAACAAAGGCCGCAAAGGCTCGGGGTCCCCTTGCGCGGAGACCCCGCGGGGGGCCTTTCAACCCCCAAAGCGCTGCCTTTTAACTTGGCCTCCTCGGCAGGACAAACAGGGGAAGAAATTAGTTGTGGACGCTGCTGGCTGTTTTGTAACTTGTCGTGTCGTCTCCCCGGAGCTGGTCTGGCCCTGGCAGCTTGTCCCCTTGACACTCAGAATGGATAACCTGAAGCAGGCCCCCGCCGGGCCCCTCCCCGCCTTTTTAACTCTCTACAGCCTTCAAGAGACAAATCCCCTTTCTTGCATCTGAGCCTGGCCTCTGCAGGTGCCGGGGTTCTGAGCTGGAAGCTGTGGCTGCCCACACTGCCCTCGTCCCTGGGAAGCTGTGGAGGTGGGCTGGGGCGGGTGGGGCGCTGGCTTGACCTCCGGGATGGGGAGACCCGGGGAAACAACCTCAAACCCCTCAGTGCCAAGCCCCAGTGGCCTTGGGGTCTATGCCAGTCTCCGACTCCCAGCAAGGCCTGCTCCCCACACTAACCCAATTTCATGAGACAAAGGCGGGACGATCGCCCCAAATGCTGCAGGGGCATAACCTCCTACAGGCCGCAAGAGCGGTGCTGCGAATTCTCCGGAAGGCGTGGGGGCCTTGGGCTCTGGAAGCCAGGCCTGCCAGGGGGTAGGGGTCGGCAGAGGCCGCTGACGCTTCAGCTCCCGTTTTCAGTGGTCACTCTTAGGTCCCTGGGGCCCAGGGAGGGCGCCCCAGTGAAGGACGCTCAGGGAAGGCCCCGGCGGGAGCTCAGAGCCCCGGGCAGGCAGGGGTTAATGACACACTGCTGGTGTGGGCCAGCCGTGGGTCCCACTCCCCTCACAGAGAGCAGCCAGGTGACCTTCGAGGGGGCTGCCTCTGCTTTGGGAGGCTCTCCCAAGGCCAGTGGCCTCCTCCTGGCCTTCAGCTGTCCCCTCCCAAGGCCAGCGTGGGCTTGGCCCGAAGGAGGCCTGACCCCAGCCTGGCCCCGGAAGGCAGCCGAGCCAGGGAGCACATGCCTGCGTGTGCAAAGCTGCCGGACGGGAGAGCGGCCGACACGCAAGCCTTCGCGAGCCCGCCGATGCTCTCTACAGATAAGAAACGACGGAGACGTTCTGTCTCGAGGGTCTAACTCTCGCGTGTCCCATCGACTCGGAAGGTCAGCTCCCACGCCGTCTCCCGCAGCGGGGGTGTCTCCTTGCAGGCCTCAGCGAGTTCGGGGACCGAACCCCACTCTTTTCGTGGCTCCAGCCTGCAGGGAGACGGGTCGTCGGGAGCCAGCTGTGGGAGGCTGAGGCTCGGTGTACCCCGCAAGGAGCACGCGATGGGGCTGGGACACGATACGCACGGCCTGGTCACGGATCTGCGATGAGAGCTGGATCTGAGCTCATTTCCGCCTTTCCGTAACTGAAGATTACGGACAATTAGGATGCCTCCGGAGGTCACAGCCAAGCTGGGGCTGTTTGTTTCTCTGAAACCACACAGCCTATGGCCCGAGGCTCTGTGCCTGACAGCCCCAGCTTTGGTCGCTACCAGCCGGCGTCGGGCACTGTGGCCGCCAGACAAGGCTGCCGCCCACCAGGCGGTATCTTGACGGGGGGGGGGCAAAACCATGAGGGTTCTCAGACAGAGACAATTTTCCTGACTTATGTCGCTTTGTGTCCCCAGCTTCTGGGGACGCACGTGCCAGGAGTGACGATGGCATTAACCACCAGCACCTCTTGCGACGGCTAGACGCGTGCATTTGTCACTTCACGTCCACGGTCAAGAGGCACAGGCCTGCTAGCGACGGCTAGACGCGTGCATTTGTCACTTCACGTCCACGGTCAAGAGGCACAGGCCTGCGAGCAACCCCGATGAGGAGACGCGCAAGTCCAGATGGGGGAGGTCAGCCCTGTCTCCTCGGCCCACAGCTCCGAGGTGGCTGGCGGGGCTGGGCACCACGGGGCCTCCCGCCCCCGCACGCACTCAAGGCGGGCCGACGGCACAGTCACACCTCCAGGGGGGCTGGAGCTCGGTCAGCACCAGGTGGACACCAACACTCAGGGTGTCCTAACAGCAGCTTCCCTTCCCCTGACACGCACGTGGCACTGGCCGGGTCACACGCCTACACAAAGCCGCTCGGAGGGTCCCAGACGGCCCAGGCCGCGCATGTGCTCCCGGAGCCATGGCTCCAGACGGTCCCGCTTTCCTCAACGGGGAACAGTCACTGGAAGCCAACTCCCGGAGCTGGCCGATCCCTGCCCTTCCTCCGTCTGGCCACGCATGTCCCGGGGGCTGCTCCCCATAAGGCTCACAGGGGGAGGTCACGGGTCGGGGAGGCCTCCATGAGTCAAAAGGACGGTGTGGAGACAGATGAGGAGGGCGCTTAGCCAGGCAGCACGGAGGCAGGCCGGCCTGGGACCCCTCGGGGGCTCTGGTGCCGGTGCCCAGTGGCAGGAGAGTGGGTGGGGGTGACGGCAGGTGACAGCAGGGAGAGGAAGGCGGGGGTCAGGAGGGGCTGGGGTGAAGCACTGCTCTGAGCCCCACCCTGTGTGCTGCGGAGTCCTCGAGGGTTCTAAGCCAGGCTGGGCAGGATGGCCTGTCCACCCGGGCTCATCCTGAGGAGGGATCAACCCCACAGACAAGGCGCTGCCGGGGCCCCAAGGCTACACCCTTTCAGCAAAGCAAAGCCAGAGGAAGCGCTTGTACGGCAGACGCGCCCTTCCCAGCCAGAGAGCAAAGTTTCGTCCTCTCTCCAGGACCCCCGACGTACCCTGATGCTGAGTTACTCCCCGGGGTGCTCTGACCTCGAGGTCCTGGGGCAGCAGGCGTGGGGAGGGGTCCTCTGGCCCCAGACCACCGACAGGCTGCCCCTCACGTTCCCTCACCCTCGGAGCAGGTTTCCTGTCTCCCTCCAACACCCACAGGGCCTCCCGAGGGAGGCCCCTACAGCCCCACACTCTGCTCCTCTGAGGGCCTGTGTTCAGAACAAAATAAGAAGCCAGCCAGTAGGGCCTGAGGAACTTTCCTGAATACGGGAGGTGGGGGAGGGGGATTGTGACTTCCGGGAACACCCCTCCCCCAACACCAGGGCTCCTCCTAGCCCAGGGCCTGGGGGGGCCTGGGGGGTGGGGGCAGGTAATGCTCTGGGAGAAGGACAGGGAGAAGGGCGGAAAGTCAGGAGGGAGGGAGCAGGGGAGGGAGCGAGGAACTCTACCGTGGCCACCGCGGTCTCCTTTCTGCTGACTTTCTGAGACTGAGCATTTTGGAGGAATTGAGTAACCTGCAAATGGAAGGCCAGGCTGCAATCAGAGGTGCCTGCTGGGCCAGCTGTTACTGCTCTCATTTTAGGGTGCGCCATGAGCTGACTTCCAACACCCTCCCCCCCCAGACGGCCTTGACTATCACCGAGGTGACCCAGAGCCCGGCAGCAGCCCGAGGGACACAGTGCTGGGAAGAGCCCCTGCAGGGGCTGCTGTGTCTGTCTGCCCTACTGGGAGTGAGAAGGAAGAGGGGGTGTTCTGCTCAGGCGCCCCTCTCTCCTCCCACCCCCGGTCCCTTTCTCCTAGACCTCAGGGCAGCGTGGTTTCCAGGGGGCCGCGGTCGCCAGCTAGCAAGACCCTTTCTGCGGCTGGGGGCAGGGGCTCTGGCTGATCATTAACTCTTCCAGGACACGGTGCTGGAGTCTGCAGGCCTGCAGGGTGTGGGAGGCCCCACAGAAGGCCCAGCCGGCTTGGCCTGTCAATAATAGTACAGCCCCCCGGTGATTGCCTGCTCCGTGCTGGGAACTGTGTTCGCACCTCATGGGCACGAAACTCATTTAAGCTCACACATGGCCCTGCAAGGGAGGGCTTGTGCTCCCCGGGCTGACCCTTAGAGAAGGTAAATGTCAAGCCTGAGAACACGTGCCTCGTAGGCGGTGGAGCAGAGGACGTGAACTCGGGCCCTGCACAGTGCGCTGCATGAATGGGGCTCCGCGCCTCCACCTGGAGGGGCAAGGCCGGAGCCCTTCCAGAAAGCCAGCCTAGGTCCCAACAAGGGGCCGTTAAAGCAGAAACCCACGTGTGTGGCTTCCTGATCCCCAAACTCCGATGGTCTCCTCCCTCGTTGGGGGGAGGGACCCCAAATGCCTCACCCGCCCCCCCCAGGCTCTCTTTACTGTTGGCACAGTGACCGGGGCTGCTTGTGAGAGCAGCCTGGCCTCCAGTGCAGGCCCCCCAGCCGCTCTGTGTTAAACAAGCAGCACAAAAGGGAATGGAGCCCGTGCTGCCCGTCCTGGCTACTCCAGGGCCCGTCGCCCGTCCTGCATCTGATGTCAAGACCCGGGAACTCATTCGGTAGCTGTATGTTGAGCTCCTACGGTGCGTCTGGCCTTAGGCCGGGTGCGATCCCGGGAAGTTGCTTGCTATCCAGGACTTCGTTACCTCGGCTCTGGGCTGCCTGTGCCTCCCTCTGAACGTGGGAATAGAAATATCGCCCTGGAGCCAGAACACCAGTGCCTGCTCCATTCACCGTGGGCTGCCCGGTTCCAGGAGAAGGGCCACACCACCTGTGCCATCCACAGCCCCCCCACTTAGCGAGAGCCCCACGTCTTGGGCCAGTCGGGGCCTGGTGGTCGCTGGGAAGCCCTAGCTAAGATGCTCTGAGAGGGCAGGGAGCGGAAAGCCAGCAGGCCCTGCGGAACTGAGGCTGTTGGCGCTGACGCTACTTGGCCCTGGGACCAAAGACAAGGCTGTCTGTGGAGAAGGGACACTCAGAGGTTCCTGGATGGCCACCACGCACGTGGCACTGCCGACCACTGGGCTCCCTTTGACCACCGTGGCTCATTCAGTGGGCCAGCCACGCAGCTCCACCACCCAAAACCATCCCCCCCCGGGGGGGCAGATGAGCTATGATGCGTCTGAGGAAGCCGAGGGGGCCCTCAGCTTCACACCTATCTCCTGCTTCTTCCCCAGCAGGAGAGCCACCCGAGCCTGGCCCCGAGAGGGGGCACAGATCGCTTTGGGGTTATTTATGACCACCCCAAATGTGAAAGATTGTAAGGGATACAAATAGCAATTAATGTGGGCCTAGCAACCAAGACAAACGAGGTGGGTGAGAAATAGGGGGTCTGACCTCCACGGGCAGGGTCAGCCCTTGACGACAGAGCTGGTCCTGTCACTCCCAGCATAAGGGAGGTCAAAGGCAGGGCGCGGCCCCCGGGTGGCTTAAACCCTCTGAAATTTGCTTTTACGGGAGGGAATTAATCCCGAAGCTGCAGGCCTGAGGTTGTCAGGGAAGCCCTGTTTTATCTCAGGTAATGAAGCCCCAAATTTGTCCCTTGGGTAGAAGGGCAACCTCTCCCCCAGCATCCGGTACAGCCAGAGGGATTTCCAGGCGACTCTGGGACTGTTTAATGCTTCGCGTCAGCCTGGTTTCTGACCCGGCTGCCCCCTGCCCACTCAATCACTGGAGCTTGGGCCTCCGCGGCGACTCCCCCAGCCCAGGAGGCTGGTGGCTTCCAGGTGGACATGAGGCTTCAGGAAAGCGTGGGGCCACCCTAGCCGGTCAACCCCCACGGGTAGGTCTGTCCGGAATGTGGCCAGAGGGACAGAGTGTGCTATGGGGGTGCCCCGGGAGGGCTCCCTGGCACCCGAGCCAGCACCCACTCCCCACAGGAGAGGTCCTTCTGGATCTGACTGCTGGCGTGGTCATGAGATCCGAAGGCTGGCAGGGTCCAGGGAGGGATGGGAGTCTCCGGCACGAGACCCCAGGAGGGGTGGGACAGAGGAGGCAGGCTTGGGTCTGGGTCTTTCTCGGGGTGCGGTGGCCCCCATCCCACAGCCACAGCTGGGACCACGGCCCCCGGCTGGGCCTCACGCACAGCAGGTGCTGGTAGGTCCCCGAGCGCCTGCCTCACCCTCCCCGCTTTCCCTCCTGCCTCACCCTCCCCGCTTTCCCCCCTGTAAGCCCTGCCTAGGCCTGGCTGCAGCACTGTCTGCCTGGGCGGCTGCGGGAGGGTCCTCCCTGGTCTCCCCTCCAGCCCCCCACTGGCCACCGGAGGGGTCTGCTAACCTGCAAAGCTGGCCCTGCCCCACCTCCCCGCTCGCCCAGGATAAGGCCTGTAAGGCGTGGGCTCCCCTGAGCTCTCCAGAGAGCCCTGACCCCTGGGAGAGGCGCGGGACTGAACCCCACTGGCCACTCTTCAGCTGCGGGGCTTGGGGTGGGTGGGCAAACATCTCTGTGCTGGGGGTCCTGGTCCGTAGGTCCAGGCTGGTGCCGAGAGCTTGCTGGGATGCGAGGGCCCGGCAGGCCCACGTGTCACTCCTAAGTGCTGGCCCGCCCGTCGCGCTGCTCCGACCTGCACCCAGGGCCCTGTGTGTGCAGCGCCTGCCCCGCCCGCCGCCCCCTCCTCAGGGACCCAGCCCTGGGGCCCCCACTCAGAGCGTCCACATGCTGACAAGCCAGAGAACACGTGTCGTGAGGGGACCAGGCCTCAGGTCCCAGGACTGGGACTCTTCGGGATAGGCACGTCTGTCCACATCGCTGCCTTGCCCGAGGAAGGAACGCCACCGCTTGAAAGCTGATGGCGGGACTCCTCAGCTGGGCTTCGAGACCCTCTCCCACCTGGCGCTGCCCCGGCCTCGAGCACACCGGCTGGGTCGGCCCCTTCACCTGCCATGCCTTGGCCTGCGCTGTGCCGTCTCCTCCTTCAGAAAAGAAACCATCTCTGTGAAGCCTGGAGTGGCCCTCCTCCCCCAACCTGTCCGCCCAACACTTGCGGCTCCCACAAGCTCCTCCGTCCACACAGAGCCTGCACGACGTCAGAGCCCAGGGACACAGAGACGGAGAGGGGCAGAGAGCAGGCTTCCTCCCCACCGATGACAGAATGGCCGTCCCACGGCCCCGACTCCACCAGAACGCTCAGACCCAGCAGTGGAGCCATGTGAGGAAGGCTCGAGACCACAGCCCCGGCAGGCAGGAGCTCGGGACACATGCCTTGCCTCTCAGGAGCCGGGGAGGGCGGGCAGGGGCCAGGCAGGGCCTGACCTCGGTGCCCCGGCTGCGTGAGGGGAGTGGGCCTGACCCGGTCAGGGGCAGAATGCTAGAATATTCCATCTGCCTTATCCCCGGTGGTGAAGCAGGACCTCTCCAGCCAGGGCACCAGTGGGACCACGCCTGTCACGGCCCCGACCACGGGGAAAGCTCAGGAAGGAGGCCTCTGCCCGCAGCTCCGGCCCAGAGACGCTCCGGCATCCAGGCCGCTCTCGCTCTGCAGAGACTCCTGTGGGGCCGGGGGCGCCCCCAATACACCCCCGAGAGCTCCCCAAGCGAGTGGGGACCGAGTGGGACCCAGAGAATAAAGGCGCGGTGGTGAGCAGCGCGCTGGGCCGTCGCGTCTGCAGGGCCGGGCTCTGAGTGGGTGTTTGCCCATCTGGAAGCAATATTGCAGTAATGTAAGACGGCCAGAGTACGGGATATTCTCTGAATACGTGAACTCTACAGTGAGGAATATGGATTTAATGGATAATCTTACCGGCAGCCAAAAGAGCCCGGATTCCTCCCTGGGCCTTCACCCTGCACTTGGCCCCACCACAGCCCGGCCCAGCCAGGGGCCAGCAGCGCCTGTGGCCATGGCTTCCAGAAACAGAGCTGACCCACCATCTGAGCTCACTTTTTTCTCCCATCGGGTGGGAGCGGCGGGTGGGGGGGAAACGGAGACCCGCTCCGGGAGCAACGTGGGTTCCTGTCCTTGAAACCCCGTTTACAGGGAGGAAAGAAAAGTTGAAGAAAGTAAAACAGAAGTGGGGGAGTGGTGATTGATTAAAATCTACAATGGCTACGACTTGTTCTGGAGTCTGGGGGAGAAGAAATCATTTCTCTAGCTCTTCCCAACTGAATCGAGCTGGAATAATAAAATAAAACAATAAAAACCACAGCGGAAAAGATGACTGGAGCGTTTTTATGGCGAGCGGCAGGGAAGAGCCCAGAAGGGCCGATGGAGAGCGCGAACAATGTGATTCAGGGAAGGTCTCCAGCAGGCGGGAGGCGGAGCGGAATGCAGGTCCGGCTGGCCCGAGGCGCCAGGAGCGGGGGCTCCCCACACTCAGTCCACGGAAGCCGAATCTCAGGCAGGGTCCTGGCTGCTCTCTGGGATCTCGTTCAGAGGCTCATTAATCCCTCCCGAACGAAAAATTCCCAAACACCAAATGCTTCGTGCGGCGGTTCACATCACAGGGAGTCTTGCGCCGGCCGCCTCCTGGGTGCCCGGTGCCAAGCGGTGGGCCCGCACGGCGAGGCCTCTGAGCCCCAATCCACAGCAGGACCGTCCTCCCCACCCTCCCCACAGCTGGGGGTCGTCTGGGGAGCTGCCCTTGCTCTGACAATGGCCTCGCAGGGAGGCAGGGGTGGGAGTCCCTCCGTTCTCCCCGTAGCCTCCTTCCCGTGTCCCGCCCAAGACTCTCAAGGAGCCAATGTGCAAGCCCCCTGCCAGGAGCCTGCGAGAAAGTCACATGTGGGAAAGGCTCGGGAGCCCCGCGGCTCCGCTTCCCCGCCACGGGGTGTGGCTGCGGACGAGCAGGGCAGGCCTGAGGCGGGGGTGGTCACGGGGAGGCCCCCCCTCGACCCCATCTGCACATTTGAACGGAAGCCCCCAGAGCTCCTCCACCCACCCCTGTCTCACGAGGTGCGGGTGAGGCTCCGAGTCTGGCATGCGGGCCTCGGGACTCCAGTCCACACGCTTTTGTCTGGCCTGGTGCCCTGGGCGCTCTCTGCCCCTCAATCCTTCGCTGTGATTAGGGGGAGCCCTGCTCTGAGCCTCCCCACAGCCTTGGGGGGCTGCTGGTGAGCACAGTATCCCACTCTGGGCCCGGCCCCTGCCATCCTGTAATGACCTCCTTGAGGCCGGGCAGCCCAGCTGGGAGCAGGCAGGGAGCAGTGGTGTCCGTCCACTCCACACTGCGGTCCCCAGGCTTAGCAGAGGGCGCGGTACACAGAAGGCGCTCAATAAGTGCAGAATGAACAGAAAAATGAGGGCAGTGAGTGATATTCACGGCCTAAATAAGGCACGGGCACAAAGCCCCTCCCCAGTTCCCAAAGGAATCACGAACCATCACTTCCTCGGACGTGGTCCCCTTCCTTACTTTCTGGCGGTCAGGGAATCCAGGGAGTGTTTCCCCCCTCCCCTACCCCCCCCCCCCCCCCGCTTTTACAGATGGAGAGAGAGACCCAGTGAGGCCGGGCATACAGCTGGCAATAATCCAGTTTGGTCCACACAGCTTGGCCCAGCCCCATCCAAGGGGACAGACACAGGTGAGCAGGTGAGCAGGCCCAGCTCCCTACCACCGGCTCCAGGCGAACTCGCCATGAGCGGACTCTGGACCTCCCCTCAAAGGCACCCTCCTCAGAAGCAGTGCCAGGACCCTCCCCTCCAGGGCTGCAGCCTGGATTTGAGACCCTTGAGTTGAAAGGAAATATGAAAAATTAAATTCCTTTTATAAGCTGCCAGAGTCCTGCTTCCCTGGCGGTGAGGCCCCAGGATGCCTCACTTGGTATTTAGGGCTGTTTATCGGTCGTGGGGACTTGCGATAAAACGACTTGCCTGGGAAACAGTTCAGTGATCCCTGCAGACCTTCCTGGGGTTTCCACACCCTGTGCCCAGTCTTGGGGCGCACTGCGGGGAAGATGGTGGAGCCACTCGGGCCTCAGGGAGCCACGGTCTGGGGGTGGCATTCACACTTGGCCGAGGATGATTGAGGCATGGAAAGGTGCCCTGCGAGGGCCATGGGAGCACGAGGGGTGACTCAGGGAACCGGCCAGGACATGAGGAAGCTCTCAGAGAGGGGAGGAGAGCGCATGCCCCAGGCAGGAGTGCAGGGTGTGCAGACTTGCACCCGGGCAACACTTTGGGCACTGCCACAAGATGACACCATGAAGAAACATCGCTGGAGCCCAGAGACAGGGGCCTCGAGGCCTGGAGCAGTGGGGAGGCTCCAGGGAGGGTGGGCCTGGAAGCTAGGCAGAACCAGTGGGTGGGAAGGAAGCGTGGCTGCCGGTCACGGTCGCACAAAATCCCGCAGGATCAACCGAAGAAGTGTAAAAGTTACACCCTGAAAACTATGAGACATTCTTGAAAGAAATGAGAGAAGATCTAAATAAACGGAAAGACATCCCTGGATCATGGACTGGAAGACTTAGCGCTGTTGAAATACCAGCACTCCCCAAATTGACCTACAGCTTCAGTGCAACCGCTCTCAGAATCCCAGCTGGCTTATTTGCAAAAATTGACAGGCCAATCTTAAAATTCACGTGGCAATTCAAGGGACCCAGAACAGCTAAATAATCCTGAAAAAGAAGAACAAAGTTGGAGGACTCACACTTCTCGATTTCAAAACTTACTCCAAAGTTATGGTGATCAAGGCACTGTGGTACTGGCGTAAAAACAGACATACAGATCGATGGAACAGAACAGAGAGTCCAGAAATAAACCCACACGCTGATGGTCAATTGATTTTTGTTAAGGGTGCCCAAGACCACTCGATGGGGAAAGAATAGTCTTTTTAACAAACGGTGCTGAGATAACTAGACATCTACGTGCCAAGGAATGAAGCTAGACTCCTACCTCACACCATATACAAAAATTAACTCAGATGGATCCCAAACCTATATGTAAGAGCAAAAACTATCAAACTCTTAGATGAAAACACAGGGGTAAATCTTTGTGACCTTGGATTTGCATACTGTTACCTAGATATAAGACTAAAAACACAAGCAACAAAAGAAAAAAGTAGGTAAATTGGACTTCATCAAAATTGTAAAGTTTTGAGAGCGAAAAGACAACCATCGAGAAAGTGAAAAGACAACCCAAAGATGAGAGAAAATGTATCTGACAAGGGACCTGTATCTAGACTACTTCAAGAACTCGAATTACTCCATAATAAAAAGAGAAATAACCCAACCAAAAAAATGGGCAAAAGATCTAACTAGGCATTTCGTAAAAGAAGATATACAAATGGCCAGTAAACACATGCAAAGATGCTCGATATAAAAGAAGATATACAAATGGCCAATGAACACATGCAAAGATGCTCGATGTCATCAGCCAACAGGGAAAGGCAAATGAAAACCACAATGAGATACCCCTTCATACCCTCTAGGATGGCTAAGATGAAAATGAGAGTCAGTGAGAAGTGTCGAGCAGCACGCGGAGAAATCAGAGCCCTCGTGCGACGCTACTGGGAACGTAGGATGGCGCAGCCACTCTGGAAAACAGTCTCACAAGGTTAAACATCGGGCGACCTTATGACCCAGCAATTCCACTCCTCCATGGATACCTGAGATACATGAAAATACGTGTCCATAAAAAAGCCTGTACCCGAATGTCCACGACAACATTATTCGTAATAGCTGAAAAGTGGAAAAAGCCCAAATGTTCATCAGTGGGTGAATAAATAAAGTGTGGTCCAGCCATAAAATGGAATATTATTTGCCCATAAAAAGGAATTAAGGCACTGACACAGGCTACAACATGGATGAATCTTGAACACATAATGCTCAGTGGAGGAAGCCCGTCACAAAAGACCAAATATAGTAGGATTCCCTTCAAATAAAACACCCAGAACAGGCAAATCCCTACAGACGCAAAGTAGACGCGTGGCTGCCCGGGCTTGGGGAGTGGGAGGGGAATAGGGAGTGGCGGCCAGAGGAGGCAGGGTCTCTTTTCGGGGTGCTGAACATGTCCTGGAACTGGTGGCCATGGTTGCACAACTCGGAACCTACTAAAAACCGTTGAGTCGTACATTTTAAATGTGTGAATTGTCCGACATGTGAATTCTATCTCAATACAGCGATTAGAAAACAAAAACCACAACCAAGAAAACACCAAACAAATAACGCTGCAGGATGCTGGCGCCCGAGCAGGCCCCGAGAGCGGCACCCCAACTCCAGGCTGCCCCTGAGCGTGGCGGGGCCCAGGAAGCCCTCCGACCCCGTCGTGCTGCACGGCTCCCAGGTTGGATATTTCTCATGGTAAGGGCCCAAGAACAGGGAGCCAGAAGTCCTCAGCAGCTGGGGTGGGGGGGGGCCTGGAAGCCGTGCAGCAGAGACAGAGGCTCCCACGCCCCAGGGCCAAGCTGACGTGACTAAAGCTAAACAGACCCCATGCCACAACGGGGTTACAGTAATTCTGTGCAGCGCGCTGAGCCCCTCGCCAGCGATGGCAGCCGTGGGGAGGGGCGGGGGAGCAGGCAGCCCCAAAGGTAATTTGCACACGGAGTTTATAAGGCCCCTCAGCTCTTTTAAACATATGCTTCTCTGATTATAAACAGCTGATGGCTCACAAGATTCAGATTTTCCAGCAAGGCTTCCAAAAAAAGATTACACTCCAAGCAGAGAAAGGTGACCGGGTGCTTTTCGCCGTGGACGTAAATCCAACCATGTTCTCCGGCAGCTGGGCTGCCCCTGTTGCCAGGCTCCGAGCATGTCACATCTGCTGCCACTGACATGTCTCGAGAAGGGCTTTGGCCCTGGCCGTGGGCCTGGTGGCGGGGAACGGGGGTGAAGGAGATGGAGCCCCCATCTCAGACTGGGTCCTCTGCTTCCTCAGAGCTGAGGCTGCGTGAGCCTTCACCGCCTGCCTTCAGACCTGGTGCCCCTCAGAGGCCCCTGCACCGACCCCCTTGGGGGGAGGCTGCCTGTGCCTCGGCTGACTCCGTTTTCCACCACCCCACCCTCCCCGGAGATCCGGGGTACGCCGAAGGGAAGTTGCAAAGGAAAAAGAGGAACACGGAGCTAGACGGAAATGCCAGCAAAGACCCATGGCCCACATGAGACCCCGCTGCGTCACCTGGCCTGGTTCTGCTCTGCCGCCCTGGTGGTTGGCGTTGGGCCGCAGACCCCAGAAAGGAAAGGATTCTGCTGAGAACCTGTCCACGGCGAGTCTGCTCAGTGCCTGCTCTGAAGCCAGTTTGGGCCGAGGGGCTGGGGGTCCTCCCCCTGCTGAGGAGGGGTCCTCTGAGGCCTCCCCAGCTACGTAAAAAAGAATGTCATGGTCAAGTGGAACGGTCAATGAGCAGGGGTGCTGGGGTCCCCAGTCCTGGTCATGTGTTGGGGGAGCCTGGCTCCAGCGGCCCGGCAATGCCTCCCCCTCTTGTCCAGGAAGTGCTGTGTCCATGAGTGGACGGCCCACCCGAGCCGTGCGGCTGCCGTGCAAGCAGGGCCGCGTCCTGAGGCCGAGTGGTGGACAGGGAAGGACAGACAGACAGAGCCCATGATGCCAGGGTCCAGAGCCGGGCTCCAGCACCTGTTACCTGTGTGACACCTGGCAAGTCCCTTGGCCTCACTGTGTCTCAGTTCCCCGTCTCCACGGTGGGCTGTGATAGGATTAAATGAGCTATGGTCCTAAAGCCTTTAGAGCTGGGTCTAATAGACTGACCACCGCAAGCTGCTGGTTTGGTAATACAGAACTTCTTACGTGGAGGGGCCCCGGCCTCACCCATCCATCACCCTGCTGGGTTCAGGCTGCTCTGAGAGCCTCACTGGGGCTCCCAGGTGGACACGCAGTTGGACGGCCCACGGCACCAGCCAGCGGGTGAGGCCTCGGAGGCAGGGGCTGCCCGCTGAGGCGGAGGCTTGGTCCCCAGGTGTGGCCTGTGTCTAGGCAGGCATGTGCCTGGCTTCCAGGGGGTCTAACGAAATCTGGGCCATTCCCACCACTTCTGCCTTTTGTTCCAAGTGGATGATCACAGAGCAGCAACGATCCTGCCAGAAAGCGCGGGCCTTTCCCAAAGACCCAGGGAGAGCGGAAAAACGGGAGGGGCTTCGGTGCCACTGCCCACCCACACAGGGCATCCCGCCATCCCCCAATTCGCCTGCTCCCCTTTCTCTGTGGCTGACCGATGAGATGGCCGTCGTTGTCTGTGGGCACAGAAAACACAATTGGGACAGAGCTGGCTGTCGAGCCTTCTCCCGGGCCTTGGTCCCGTGAGAGTTCGGGGTCCGTCCTCCGGCCCATAGACCACAACCAACGAACAGGAAGCTATACCCATGGGAAGCGAAAGGACCGATGTGCAGGTCCACGGCTGGCCCCCGCGGGCGGGGCACCAGGAAAGGAGGAGGGAAGGGAGAATGGCCACAAGAGCGTGGGGTCCCCGCCAGCCCCAGGCTTGTGCCCCACAAGGCAGGCTGGGGTCAGACCCGCTCAGGTGAGAAGGCACCATAGCGACCTGGCCCCCTGATGTCCGGGTGCCCTGGAGGCTGCCTGGAGAGGTAGGGTCCCTGGTCGCCAGCCTCAGGAGAGGCCAGCACCGCCCTTCATCCTACCTGCGTCCTAAAGACCTGGACTTGGATGTCCTCTGGGGGAGAAAAGTCACCGGTTACAGTTGCTGGCTTACACTCCAGCTGTTGGCTTCTCCCACTGCAAGCACAGTGCCACAAAGTCACCCCCCTGCTCAGACTCTGACAGCTTTCTGCCGCCTGGAGACCACCCACTGAGTTGAGGTCGCTCACCTCTGTGAGCGGGACCTGCACAGGGTGTGGTTCTCACGGGCACCCCGGGCTAACTAAGAGCCACTGGCCTGGAGGCAGAAGTCAAATTCCAAGAGAGAGCAGAAATATGACTCACATGCCTGGGGCAAATACTGCTGTCTGGTCACAGCACCCTTTCTCCCCGGGCCCAGATACCACATTCCTGGTATACCACATTCCTGGACCCATCAACCACCGGCAAAGCTGGCAGGCAGGCTGAGCCCTCCTTGCTACCCCTGTCAAGGGTCAGGCTGAACCTGGCAAGGGTCTCTTGGGAGGCTGGAGTCAAGATGTTGGCCGGGGCTACAGTCCTCTGATGGCTTGACTGGGACTGGAGGATCCACTTCCAAGATGGTGCACTCATGAGGCTGTTGGCTGGAGGCCTCAGTTCCCCATTGAGTGGACCCCTCCACAGGGCTGCTTGAGCGTCCTTACAACGTGGTGGCCAGTTTCCTTCAGAGTCGTTGATCCCAGGGAGAGAAAGTGAGGAGGAAGCTGCGTGACTGGCCTTGAAAGTCATACCCTGTACCTTCCGCCAATTCTATTTGTCAGAAGCAGACCACTAAGTGCAGACCAAACGCAAGGGGAAGTTAATAAGCTCCACCTCTCGAAGGGAGGAGTCTCAGAGACCTCATGGATAGGTCTTTAAACCAAACGGCCGCATGGTACCCAGGTCAGACGGCCCTTTCTTCTCATCCCTGTCTTTCTTGTCCAAATTCCATCCACAGCCCCCTCACAGCCAATCACCTTGTACCCACCGCTCACCAGAGGCCTGGTGGGTTTCACTGCAGCCACCTCGCTCTTCACCAGCACAGAGCTGAGGATACAGTGGACTCTCTGCAAATATCTGTCCTCACCACAAATATCAGTGGAGGGCCCTGCAATGTTTCAAAAACAATCTATAACCACCAGAGCTATGGGGATGGGACTTCCTGTTAGAAAGCACATTTCCCAGAACTTGAGAGATAATTGGAAACACTTTCCGGGGTGGCCCTGGCACTGCCAATGTCCTCAAGGGCCCCGGGCCGACCCAACCCGAAGGGCTCAGAGATTAGGCTTGAGTGATGGCTGTGGAAATGGCAGGCCGGGGCAGGAAGTGGGGGCAGACACGCTCTGGGACGGAGGCACCGTGGGAAGACACTGCCTCTGGAAGGTAGCAATAAAAAAGGCTCTGCAGGAGCTGGGTCTGGCAGGGCCTGGCTCACTGTGCCTTCCCACCCCCCGGGCCTGGCATACAACCAGGCCTCAAGCAGGTGCTTCGGGGACAGCTGCTGAGTTAACCCGCATCGAAGCAGGGGCTCTGGGAGAATCGGGGTTGGCTAATCAAGGCTTGGCCGTGCAATGCCCAAACATATACACACACAGCACAGCTGCCCTCTTGATGGGAAGTGGCCCACACCCCACGCTGCCACTCATCGGGACCTCCTGGACTCGAGACCCCCCACCCATCCGGCATCCCGTGCTTGCTGACGACAGTTCAGGAAAGCAAATCTGCTGGTGAGGGAAGGCCGGGACTGACCCCAACGCAGCATGATTGTCTAAGGGCGCTCCCCCCCGTGATTCCACCCCTGTCTCCTTCTCGGAGAAGGGGTGCTATGGGGGCCCAAGAACGTTCTGGAATCGGGAGGCGCAGGACCCACGCCAGTCACACTTGTGCCCCGCCCAGGCCTCAGCTAGCTAGGACGCGGACGGGTACCACAGGCAGCTGGGTACCCGTGGAGTGACAGTGTCCCAGGGCCGTGGGATCTCTCCGCGGCTGGGGAGCGGCGGGACTGACACACGTACACAGGTTTCTTAACATTGTCCAGTGGACCCTTAACCTTCCCTCCAAACCCATCCTAGGGTTACCCGAAGCTCGTCCTTGGCCTTGCCAAGGAGTCCTCCCAAAGCTGCCTCCCGTGGGGGCCCGGGCCTGGCTGTTTCTTTCACCTCCACGACTACCAAGGCTGCCAAGGCTCCTGCCTCTCTCACTGGGCAATGGCGAGGCTCCCCACGGCCCCCCTGGGCCCCCTTGCCTCCCTGCCCCCTCCAGTTCTCTCTCCACTTGGCAGCCAGAGTGATCTTTCCAGAAGGGAGATCTGATGCTCACCCCCTCTCTCCCCCAGACCTCCCAGGGGCGCCCCTGCACTGCACTTCATCCCCACCACGGCCTGCAAGGCTCAGGACCTGAGCCCGCCCGCTCTCACCAGCGGTGCCAAGCCCTGAAGTGGAGAACACAAGGCAGGGAGCCTGGGGGGACAGAGCTGGGGGTGGCGCCGTGAGGGTCACAGGGCCCTCACCAGGGACAGCTGCGGTGGTGTGTGTCGTATGCGGCGTGAGTGCAGCGCTGAGAGGGACCAAGGAGAGGCCGCCGGCTGCCGGGGACACGGAGGCAGTGGGCGCTGCCGGCCAGGGCTGACCTGAAAAGGGGGCTTCTCGGCAATCATGTCAGCCACACAGGGAGACCTCGGGCTCTTCGTCCCGCTCTGTGTTCCTGGCCACTTCAGAGAGCAGCGCGGGGCAAGGGCCCTTCCTGGGAAGATGGGGCTGAGGCAGCCACGTGGCCCTGGGCCTCCCTGCTTTGGAGGGAAGCAGCTCTCCGGGAACCTGGCTGAGCCTGGAGCTGGTTCCACCCTTAAGACTCTCGGGGAGGGGAGTGGTGGAGGGCGAACTGCGGCCGGGAGGACCCCTCGGCCGGGTCCCGCCGCGTCCAGTCGCTTGGGCGAGGGGCTCCCACCCTGTCCCTTCCTCCCGCCCGGCCCCGTGTGAAGGAGGGCTGGTGTTTCCTCTGGGACGCGGCGGGGCTCTGGGCCCCATCTGCACTTCTGTGCTGGCAAAGGCAGGAGAATTAGCTCAGCAACTTCCTCCCTTAATCCCCCACCCCCATTCTAAATACCGCGGAATCAGGAGACAAGCCGAGTGGACGTTCTGAGCCTAATTCCCTTCAGCTGTGCGTGCGTGCGTGCACTCGGGGGCAGGGCCTGCGAGGAAACCTTTTGAACCCCGAATATCAGTGCTGGAGGGAGCGGCCCCCATCGCGTACGGATGAGATAAACCAGATGCCCTCTGTCACACGGGGAGCCGGAGTCAAGGCCGCCAGGTGCCCGGGCTCTCTGCCGCACACCCGCCCCACAGTCCGGAGCCCCAGAAGGTGACAGGGGCTAGGGGCCACACCCCAGGGCCTGTGCTGGCCCAGGCTGGGGAGGGAGCCCAGTACAACCCAGAGAGGAGCTGGCCGCGCCTGCCACCCCGTCCCTGAATTCTGCCCACGTGCCCAAGGCCAGCTCCAGGCTCCCCTCCCCCCTGCCCGCCTGGCAGCCCCCAGTCTGTCCCGGGCTGGCCTGGAGTCTGCCCAGCCTCACATGCTTCTTCAGCCAATTCCCACGTGTCTCTTGTCTCCCGACGAGACAAGAAACCCCTCTCAGTCTCGGGCTGTTTTCCTCTCTGTCTCCCCTAAAGGCCTAGGGAGGAGGCGGGGCTGGGGGGCGCACAACAGGTGCGCTGGGCTGGCGGGCAGTACTGGCTGATTGACGGCGCCCCATGCGCGGTGAGGGGGTGAGGGCTGAGGACTCGGCCCGCGTGTGGCTCGGAACCACCCTTCCCACCACTGCGTCAGAACGGCCAGCAGCAGGCCCCGGCGCCTGGCTCAAAGCACGGCCGCGAGGAGACGGTCCCACAGGCACACCAACATGCGGTGCCCGCGGGGCCTGCAGTGTTCCACCGGGAGCGAGTCTGTGAGGGGAGGATGTGAGGGTCTGGGATCTCAGGGCCTGAGGTTAGGGGGCATGCTGGAGCGAGCGAGCACCATCACGGGAGACCACGCACGCGTGAACTCGGCCACTCTTGTGATGCGCCCCTTCCGGGTACACAGTCAGAACCCCCATTTTGTTAGCTACAAGACCAAAGTCAACTCTGATTTTTAAAAAGCAGTTTTCAAAACTTATGGTTACCAAAGTGGGGGGGGGAGGGATAAATTAGGAGTTTGGGATTAGCAGATACACACTACTGTATATAAAACAGATAACCAACAAGGACCTACTCTATAGCACAGGGAGCTATATTCAATATCTTGTAATAACCTATAATGGAAAAGAATCTGAAGAAGAGTATACACACACACACGATCTGAATCACTTTGCTGTACACCAGGAACTAACATAACATTGTAAATTAAGTAAAAAGAAAAAACTCCAGTTAAAGAAATCAGGTTTTTTTCAATTAAAAAAAATCCGTTTTCAAGATGGAATTCTAATCAACACGCTTTGTCACTCTCCGCTCGGAGGTGGCCACCATTTTAAGTGGATCTGCTTCAGATGGCTTTTCATCCCATGCTCAACATGCTTGGATTAAAAGCAAACCCCAGACCAAGATCAAAAGGTTGGGAAAAAGCTGGCGTTCCTGAATGAGGACTAGAGGGGTCAACCGTGGTCCTTCCTACGATGCAGCTAATGAAAGCAACCTAGGGATCGTCGGTTCTGACAAAGGAGAATGTCCAGAACCCTCGGAGAATCTTGTCTGTCTCTCCTACTGGAATGTAAACCCCACACAGGCAGGGATTTTTGTGCCGTTGAAATCTCTGAAACTGCTCTGAAGTCCTGGGGCTCCGGCTTCCCCTGACATCCTGGGGCGGGGTGGGGTGGGGCGGGGGGCGGTGGGAACGGACATGCCCCAGGGTGTCCAGGGAAGGGGCCCCACCTCCCACAGAGAGATGTGGGAGGCCACAGGAGGCAGAGGTCTGAACCGGATCCCGCTTGCTCAAAGCAGTAAGAACCAGGGTAGTGCCTCAGGCCATGTTGGACCTGCCGGCTCCGCACGGCTTGCACTGCTTTTCCGTGTGCTCTCTCTCGTTCCGGTCTTAGCAGCTTTGTAAAGCTGGCAGCGTCACCTCCGTCTTTCAAGTAGGGGCCTCAGCGTGGCGGACCGTGGGCCAGGACCCCAGTCCCTCCCCGCCATTCTTGGCCAGGGCCAGAGGGTCACCCTGTGGGAGTGGGGAGAGGGAGGCTAGGCAGTCAGAAGAGGCAGGAGAGAGGGCAGCTGAGAACCTGTCCTGTGGGGGCAGAGAGGGGCTGGCACCCCCTGTGAGCCTAGGCTCCAAGCACCCGGAGCCTGCTCCGTTGTCCCGTCAGACTTCACTCAGAAAACACAAGTTCAGAGATATTGATGAAATTATTAAGAATTTCAAGATGGCGACAGAAGTGCACTAACCCCTAAGCATGGGGCCCTCTGAGCGCAGGGCCCCACCTGGTTGGTCCTGGTTACAAGTGCCTCCAGGATAGGCAGATGCCAAAACCCTCCCAGCCAGGTGTGCAAGGGCGCCTGGCCCCCTGAATCAAGTGCTCCAACCCAGGCTTGCTGCCTGGCCTTTTGATGGGCTGGGCGGGGGCCAGGGAGATGGCCAATCTGGGCAGTTTCTGAAGGTCAGAGAGCAAGCCTTTGACACTGGAAAAGAGGACGCCATTTCCCCTTTGTCCTCTAGGCTGAACCACAAGATAAAACTGGACTCAGTCACCCTTGGACAGATTCCTGGGTCTTTTCGTAGACATATATTTCAGGCAAACCAGTTGAGATGAATGGCCTTGTTGAGCCCACTGGGTGCGGGGATGGCTGCCAGCTCAACTCTGGGTGGAGGGCCAGGGGTAGCAACCTTGGAGAACACCCTGAGAGTTCCATGTTCCCAGACTGTTTCTGTAATTCGAGTGGGAGGTCCAGGCGTGCTGGTAAAATCTCAGTGCAGTGAGAGCTCTGTGAGGACAGGACTCCTCACTGCCGTTTAAGGCGGTGCCTAGCAGCCGGGAGGAGCTCCATAGGTGTAATGGGTGGAAGGAAGGAAGGATGAGCGAATGGGTAGGTGAAGAGATGGCTGGGTGGATAGGTGGCGGGTGGGTGGATGGTTGGTTGGTAGGGAGAACAGTCAAGAGGCAGAGACAGGATCTGGCCTCCAGGCAAGGGGGGCGGGGGGGCAGGTTAGGAGGAGGAGAGATCGCACACAGAGTTTTCAGGGTCCAGCGGAAGTCAGGCCACTTGGGTCAGGAGCCCTGCCAACTCCCACAGGGTGACCTGGTTAAGTCGTGGCACCTTCCTCACAAGGTCTCCTGAAGACGGAGCAGCAGAGCCCCTGAGGGAGGTGCGCCCGTCCAGCCACGCGGGAGCCTGTGGACCCCCAGGGAAGGGTGTGCAGAGGGCTGGCCACGTGTAGAGTGCCGGAGATGTTCCGCGGGGTCACCCTGGGGTGCACGGCACCGCATCGAGGGGTGACCCAGGCGCGGAGCGAGCGCTGGACTCGCAACAGGACCCGATCGCGAGGGTGGACGGTCGGACCGCCGAGGTGGCGGTGGCGGTGGCGGTGGGGGTGGGGGTGGGGGTGGTACGGCCCCTGAGCAGGGACGGACAGGGCGGGGTGCGGCACGTGGCGCTGGGCTCGCCCGGCCAATGCGAGCCCGGGTGGCATCGGCACCAGCCGTCTCGGCCAATGGCAGAGCGCGGCACACCGCTTTCTGTGCCCGGCCAATCCACGCTGCGGCACGTGGCACGCCCGCCCCCGCGGGCCATCCAATCAGCGGCGGGACGGCCGCCACATCAACCCGGGTCGGCCGCCACTGCGGCCACTCGGCAGACGGTCGCTGTCCCTGGCACGCGGCGGTTGCTCGCGCTGCGCTCTCCTTGTGGCCGCAGTCACCTCGGTGCCGCGCTCTCCTCGGTGCCGCGCTCACCTCAGTGCAGCGCTCCTCGGGCCGCGTTCTCCTCAGTGCCGCGCTCTTTCCACCGAGATGCTCCTCGGGCCGCGCTCTTCACGGCCGCAGCCGCCTCAGTGCCGCGTTCCTCAAGGCCGCGCTCGCCTCACGGCCGCTCAGCGCTCTGGGCGCGGTCCGCCGGGAGGAGCGGGGACGGGCGCCCGCCGGCGAGCCGAGGTGAGCCCCGCGTCTCGGGGGCGGGCGGTGGGGGTCGCCGCGGTCGGCTGCTCAGCCGCTGGGCCCGGCCTGGCTGGCGCTCCCTCTGCGCCTCGTGGGAGCCGGACCAGGGTCGGGACCGAGGTCCGCCTCTGCGTCGCGCTTCCGAGTCTGCGGATGGAGGATCCGAGGGTCGCGTTCCGAGTCCAGGGTCGGATCCGCGTCTGGAGTCCGCCTCGCCCTTCTGCGTTGGGGATCCGTGTCCGAGTCCGGGGTCCCAGTGCGGGTCGGGGCTCTGAGTCGGCGATCAAGTCAGGGCCCGTCCGAGTTAAGATCCGAATTCTGAGTCGGGGAGCCGAGTTCGCCTCGTGGTGCTGCGTCTGGGGTCCGAGTCAGGGGGTGGAATCCGCGGCTGGGGGCCGCCTCGGGGTCTGAGTCGGACAGCTGAGGGTCAGAGGTCCTGGGAGAGAGCTGGGTCCCGAGTCCGGGATCGGGGATCAGAGTGGGGGTCTGGTGTCCGCCCTGTGGTTCCGAGTCCAAGGTCGGGGCTGCCGGTGTGGGGCGTCTAGAAGCCGAGTCGGGATCGGATTTCCGAGGAGGGGCTCCAGGTGGGGCGTCCCAGTCGGGGATTGGAGCCCGAGTCGCGGTTCTGAGTCAGGGTCCGGGTTGGGGATTGGGGTTGCGAGCTGGAGATCGGAGTTGGCGGTTAGAGGTCCGAGCTGGGGATCAGAGGCAGGAATTGGAAGTCGAGGTTTCTAGTCTCAGTGGCGGTTCTGAGTCAAAGGTCGGTCTCCATTTGGGGGTCGGCATCACCGGCCCGGGTGGGGGATGGGAGGAGGGCCTAGAAATCGTGGTCACAGCAGGCGCTGGGAGTTGAGGATTGGAGTCAGGGGGCGCAGTGTGGGCAGGAGCCGGGGACAAACTCACCGCCAGCCCCCACTGTTCCTCTGGCACCTTTTCTGCGCAACGGGGATGAGTGCCTTCCCAGAGGACTGTTCCGGGCACGAGAGGGGTTCACCCGTCTGCACAGAACAGTCCTGACCTAGGTTGAGTGTCACAAAGTACAAGAATGTTGCTAACAACAGTAGAATCTACATTTGAGGTGTGTTTCCCGGTCCCTTTCCTTGCTGCCGTGCCCGCGCCTGCGGAGAGCTCCCGGAAGGGGCTCTTCCGGTTTGTTCTCTGCTGCCTGCCCCGCACCTCGCCGGGAGCCTGATACACAGCCGTGCAGGCAGTGCTTGTTGAAGGAAAGCAGGCAGGCAGGATTAACCAGATTTCTATGGTGTCTCAAATGATCCGTTTCTGCACCTGTTTTCCAGATACTCACTAGGAGAAGAATCTAAGGATTGGGTTGCTTGATTACAGCTCTATTTTAATGTATTTCCAAACATGCTGAAGAGAAAAGTGGGCCTGTTTCAGGATTTATGCTCCAGCTAGAGGGATCTTTTTTAAATTGTGAATCAGAGCATGTCCAAATTCAAATAAGGAGAGCCAAAAGAAAAGAAAATTATGAACTATTTCCCTTATGAACATAGATGCAGAAGTCCCATGTACAGCGTTAGCTAACTGAATCCAACAGTATATTAAACAATTCTTAAACAAGTGGGATTTCCACTAGGAATGCAGAGATGATCCAATATCAGAAATTCTATCCATGTAATTCACCACATTAAGAGACTAAAGGAGAAAAACCATATGGGTCTCTCAGTAGAAGCAGAAAAACTGTATGATAAAGTTTAATGCCTTTGTGTGAGTTGGGGGAGGGCACCACTTAGCCAGCTAGGACTAGAAGGGAACTTCTTTAAACTGATACAAGTCATATAGAAAAACGTTACTTTTCAGCAAACTTAAGGGAGAAACCAAAAGTGTATCTGTCCCTTTAAGATAAGGAGTACCCTTAGGATGCCATCCTGGCCGTCCCCCAGCACAAGGAAAGGGAACGCAGTGTATGGAGAGGGCCCAAGGGAAAGAGAAAGCTGCTGATTGTAAGATAGATTGTTTGTATCAGGGTTCTTAAACGTTTTAGTCTTAGGACGCTTGTACTCTTAAAAATTACTGAGGTCCCCAAAGAGCTTTTGTTAATATGGGTTATATCTTTTTTGATTGATGGTTACCTTCTTAGAAGTTGAAACTGAGAAATGCTTGAAACATAGGACAGTACAAAAGCACGTATTCCGGTGGGGGGTCATGCTGCCTCTGGAAAACTCTTCAACTTTGGGGGAGTGGGAACAGAAGAGGCAAATGTTGTCTACGAGTATTATCACGAAAATACCAAAATAGTTTGGACCCTGAGAAAGAGTTTCAGGGGCTCTCTGGGGTCCTTGGGCCACACTCTGAAAACTACTGAGCTACGTGGAAAAAAAAAATCAACTTTTAGAACTGAAAAGAGACTTCTGCAAAGTGTTTGGATATAAGATCAATGTACCCCCCCTGCCCAAAGCATTTTTTTTTCATGCCAGTAGTGAATACTTTAAAAGAGTAGTAGAAGTTAAGGTAGAAATCAGTGTAGCAGCAAAGTTTATGTCGGGTCTTGGAATTAACAAAGACTTTTATGAAGAAAATTTTAAAATTTTATCGAAGGATATAAAGGAAGAGCTTTCGATATGGAGAGCCGTTCTGTTCTCTTGGACGGGGCAGCTCAGTACTAGAGAGATGTCAGGTTTTTCCAAATCTGTAAATTGAATGCCACTCTGGTTAAACTTCCAGTTGGAGCTTTTGAGGAACTTGACAAACATATTCTAAAGTGTATGTGAAAAAAAAAAAGATCTACAAACACCAAGTGAACTTTGGAAAAGGAGAACAGAGAAGGCCTTGTACCAGCAGATCCTGGGGCCTACTCCAAACCTCAGTGACTGGAATGGTGGGAAACAGAGGCCCGGGAGAGACTTCAGAGGCAGCCCTGCACTAGAGGAAGGTGGCATGAGATAAAGGTGGCCCCACATGTCCAAGGGGACTGTTCAGAAGATGGTATTGGGAAACTTAGCCCTAAATGGAGAAACATGAATGTTGATTCCCATGTGACCCCCCTAGAAAAGCAGGCTCCAAAAGGACTTAAAGATTTACAAGTAAAAGGTACTTGACATTTGTTCAGTAGGAGAAAACTATGAAGAGTTTTGTGGCCCAGGGTGGCCTTGGGGTCAGCACAAGCACAAACCGCAGGACTAAAGTTTATGAACTTGAATACATGCTAATTAAGTATCTCTGTTAAATAAGTCCATCGCGGCAAAGGTCGGAACTATTTTCATAGTAGTGACTTGCCTTTCTTCACTCTGACTTGTGTTGCTCTGCCCAGGTTACAGATGACAAATTCCAAGATCTGTGAGACAACTAAAACCGATACGGGAACAACAGCTAAAATACACTGGAAAGTCTTGCAAATCGATAAGAAAAAGATAGGAAGCCCGAGAGAAAAGGGGCAAAAGATATTAACTGGCGATTTGCAGGAGGGTTAACAACCATGTGAAAAGACGCTCAGGCTCATCAGGAATCAGAGAAATGCAGATGAAAGCCACAGATACTCTTCATCTGAGAAGAGCTAGAAAGTAGGATAATGCCAAATGTTGGCAGAAATGCAGGAAACAAGCCTCCCTGTGTGCTGCAGGTGGGAACGTAGACAGGCAAAGACATTCTGGAGGGCCATCCAGTACTTCTTCCTCAAAGAAAATATTTAATACCTGCAACCTACCAGTTTCCCTCCTGGGTAAACAGCTAGAGCAGTTCTCACCAGAACAACGAGGGGCTGTGTGTGTGCACGCTCGGTGCAGCCTGCCTGTGAGGGTGGGGAGCTGGAGCCTGGCACTGCGGTTAGGAGTAAGGACTGGATGTACACTTCCCAAAATGGAGACGTGTGCAGACACGGCGCCGAGTGACACAAACGCCAAACAAAACGAGAGCCTCGGTACACGGCTCTGTATTTAAGTGAAAATTACACACCACCCAGACATGCTAGAAGATCCTCCATGCATTACCAGGCCGCATGCACACAGCGATATAAATAAATTACACTGGAGCGGCTGGCTACGGCGAGGGGAGAGCTGGGGTGGAGAGCAGGGATTAAATGGAAAAGCAGAAAGATGCCTTTTCAGGGGTGCCTCCCACAGACCCTTATGGGGTAGCCCACAGTGCTTCGTGAACTTAGGGCTGTGAATAACCCCATGTCCTATGCAGCAGAGTCCCCAAAGCCAAGAGCGAATGAATGAATGTGTGTCCTGTCCCTCCCCCTGCCAGGCATCCTCGAGTAGCTTCTATTTTGGGGAAATAAAATTCAAATTCCATCTGGTTTTACAAGCTCTGCCCCGCCCGCTGTCCTTCTCCCTCACCGAGCTCCTGTCACGCCAGCCTTCTGCCTGTGTCTCAAACCAGCCACGACAAGTGCCTCCTGGCCTTTGCACCAGCTACTTCTGCCTGGCTGTTCCCACGACAGCTCCTTCTCGTCCGTCCTTTAAGGTCTCACCTGAAGTGCGGCCTGTGAAAGAGACCTCCTCTGAGCCGCCCCTTCAGTCACTCGCTAGGTCGGCACTAGGTTTCAGGCTTCCCCGTGCACAGACTATGCCACAGTATTTTCTAGTTCCTTAGGCGTCTACTTATTTGTTGCCTGCCTGTCCCCTCTACCAGAAGGGAGGCCCCTTGAGAGGGTGTCTGTCTTCTCTTCAGGGTCTGCACAGGGCGGGGGTACGTCATGCATTGCTGTTGAATGGCTTCATTGATTTGCTGAATGGAGGAAGAGGCCAGGCCAGGAAGGGGTGCATCCACTTTCAGAACGCAGTGAGAAAGCACACAGCATGTCGGGACCTCAGCCCCCAGACCGAGGGTTCAGCTGCCGCACCGGGGACGTTCGGCCTGAGCATTCTTGGTTGTGGGGCGCTGTCCTTTGTGTCTCAGGGTGGTTAGCAGCTTGCCTGGCCTCTACCCAGTACACACCAGTAGCACCTCCACAGTGGTAATAATCAAAAACGTCTGCAGACACTGCCACATATCCCCTGGGGGGCACCCCAGGTGAGGGCCACTATCTGAGACCCGCTCCGGGACTGGGGTGATCTCTGCTCTGGCCCTTTAAGCGAAGCAAGCCCTGACCTGCACCCCGCCACACCCAGCACCCACCGCTCTCCCTCTGAGTGAGAGACCCTGACCCAGGCCTGGTCAGTGGAAGCACCCCTTTCCTCGGCTAGCGTGTAACTCAGGCTAGGCAGGTGCCTCCACCCCAAGGCCGCAGGCTGCGACCTGGGGCTCCAGTTAGAACTGCCCTGCGGCCGCATTCCCTGAGCGCTTCCGGCACAGGCGCCTGTGGCTTGTCTGAATTAGAGGTGGCCTGGGTAGAGGCCGAGTGGGCCCTCTCACCTTTCCCAGTTAGTGCAGACTGACGAGGGAGTGGCTCTTGATGGACAGCAGACCCAGAAGGTTTGCCGTGCGCTCCGGGAGGAGGAGGCATCCTAGGGGGCCTCAGCGCAGGCCTGGTGCGGGGGGGAGGGGGAGGGGAGGGAGTGGCCTCCAGCACTGTCCTTCCTTCCCAGCCATTGCCGTGTTCCTCCCTGCCGGCCGGCCCCAGCAGGACTGGGTCACTGACGGGAGCCTGGATGACCCAAGGTTCGATCAGATAGGGAAGGCCCACGGACCAAAACCGGAGCTTGCACCCGCTCCCCCAGCCGCTCCATCTGCGGAACGAAAGCCTTTCTCTGGGAGCCCTTCCTTGGGCTGGGCGAGGCCCTTGTTTGCAATTTAAATGTGGCCTCATTTATGGAGGAATCCTTGCTGCTGCGAAAAGCTTTGGGCTTGGGCTCACCCTCCCCAGCAGCCCGGCCTCAGCCAGAGAAGAAACTGATCTAATAGCCCTTTCTCCTGCTAATTGTAGCAATTAGTGTCATAGAATGGGGACTCCCTGGGGGGCCAGTGCCTAGCACACGAGCCTGTCCCCAGCTCCTCCGGCCACTGCCCAGGCAGACTGGGCCCCCACCAGGGCTCTGGCTGGGCTTCGGGGTGGGGATGGGGGTGGGAGAGAGGGCCAGGGCCATCGGGTGCCCAGGCGAGTTGTGGCAGGTGTGCACCAGAGCAGTTCAGTCCAGCGGCCACACAGGTGACCCTGGGCTGTGAAGAGGGCCTGACCGGAGCAGAGAGCCAGATCATGTCCGCCTGAGTGTGAGTGTGTCCAGGAGGGCAGAAGTGAGGAACATCTGAGGGTGTGACAGGAAGTCGTCCTGCAGCAGGTTGCTGTTACAGGGTGGGGAGCCCTTTGCCAGTGTGGCCCAGTGGAATCCCTTCTCTCCCCTCCCTCCAACAAGGGAGCTCCTGTTCCTTCATTCTTGCGCCTGTGCTGTTCCGGGAGATTGTAGCAGGCCCTCACAGAGCTCGCTCGCACTCCAGGCCTGCTCGCGAGACAGGCCACGTACAGCTGACTTTGAGGCAGCGTCCTGCCATCTACACAGCACGCGCCCAGGCAGTGAATCCTGTCTGAGAGGCAGGGCAGCGATCACTGCCAGTTTACAGATTTGGTCACTGAACAGACCTTTGTCGAAAACTCAGCAGGCAGTAGGAACTCGGCAGGAACAGGAGCTGAGCAGCGCCTGCCCTCTTTGGGGCTTGTGGGCCGAGGGGAGAGACTACCCGGTGCGTGCGTGTGTGTCTTACTGCACCCCAAGGGGAATGCTCTGCAGGTGGGGACACAGAAGAGACTCATATAACAGGAACCACCTGCAACAGGGTCTGCGCCAGGAATTAGTCTGGGGTCCTAGAAGTTCCCTTGGGGAAGGTGGGGGAGGCAGGACAGGAGCTGCAGGCAAAGGGCCCCCTGGTGGAGGGAGCCCATGAGCCAAAGGGCCGGAAAGAGGCCAGGCACCTGAAGCGCAGAGCAGGCCACGCTGCTGCTAAGGACTTTGGCCTTGTTCTGAGAGTGCCGAGAGCCTCTGAAAGGTCCCACACGGGGAGTGGCCCAGTTGGATTCGTGTTGTGAAATGATCCCCCTCCTCTGAGTGGAGAAGGTACTGGAAGGGGACAGGGGCGCTGCAGTGCCCAGAGACGGTGGCCTGCCTGGACAGTGGTGACGGGAACAGAGGGAAGCAGAAATCTTCCGCAGATGTCAGGGTGAAATCAACCTGGTGTGGTGTTGGACTGACTCGGGCAGCTAGGATGGGGGAGTGCTGGGCATGATTCTGGGGTTTCTGGCTTGCATGGCAGGGGTGGGTGGCAGGGACCTCTGTTGTTGGAGAAAAGGTGCCTTGGTGGGGTGGAGTATGGCATGAGAGACTGCAGAAGGAAGCCGTGGGGCTGGTGACTGGAACGTGGGTCTGCAGTGTGGAGGGCCAGGCTGAAGACATGTTTGGGAATCAGGGACCCACAGATGGTGCTGGAAGCTGCAGGCGCAGCTCAGGGAAGCAGTTTGGAGAGAAGAGGGAAGCCAGCCCTGGACAGGTCCTGAGGAGCTCAGGTGTTAACAGCCAGGCCACGAGGGAGAGCCTGCAAAGAAGATCGAGGACAGACCCGGAGAGGCGCGGGAAAGCCAGGAGACCAGGAAGGAGGGAAAGTCACCTGCCTAAGTAAGGGTCATGGCCCCTGCAGAGGCCATACTGCAAGCAGTGTTCCTGGGCCTCTGACCATTGGCAGTGGATGACCGCCGCCCTAGAAATGGCCCTGCTGGGATGCGCCTCCAGCCAGCGTGGCTCTCTGCTGGCCACCGCTCCCCAGGACACACAGGGAGAGACCCTTTCCCCAAAGTCCTTCCTCCTTTCTCATTTTGCCCTTGGTATTGTGGCAATAAAGAGCCTTTCCCTGCAGCACGTGCGGGAGGCTGGGTTGACTCCCGCGGGGAGGCCTCGTCCTTGCTGAGCTATTTCATAACCTCGGAAGGGTGGAAAATCCCCCCAATCTTAACGCAAAGCCAGCAAGCTGAAAAATGGCCTTGAATAGGCTGAGATGAGAAAACAAAGAGGCCGTCAACATCACAGTCTTGGAGGGGGTGGGGGGCTTCAGTAGACCCCACGCAGACAGCAGTTTCTTCTCGGCTTTTAACGCCCAGACTCAGAGACCCAGCCAGGGACAGGCGTTCAGGGGGGTGGCGGCAGCACTTCAGCCCAGCCTTCCTGATTAACAGTTCAAACAGGCTTCAAAGGCTCAAAAGGGGTTAACTGCAGAGCCTCGAACTCCTCCGCCTGCTAATTTTTAAACGCAGCTGAGCTCTGAGTGCCCCTCCCAGAAGGCCCTGAGAGGGACTCTGCTCAGCCCCCACCCCCTGGTGTCGCCAGGAATCTGTGTGCATCTAGAACAAAGGCTCCCCATGCCCTCCCTCTTCCAGCTTGTTCTGATGCCTAAGACAAGACTTCACCCCAAAGCCGCTGCCCTCCATCCCAGCCTGGTGGACATGAACACATGGCCGTGACTTCCAAACGAACCTTTGAGATTGGCTTAAAGGAGCTGGGACCTCAACCCAGGTGAAACCTGGGTGGGAGTAGAGGCTTGGACTCCTGTGCCCCCAGAGACCAGTTCCCAGCAGTGGGAAAGCAGCAGCCCGGGACCCAGGGCAAGTGGGGAGAGCGCTCCCACAGCCTGAAGTCCACAGTCTCCCTCTGACTTCCCTGCCAGGCTGAACACACCTGAAGGCTCTAGGAATGGGATGAAAACTGCTCAGAAACTGTTGACAGATGCCCCTCACACCCATCTGCCCTAACACACACCCACTCAGTCGTGCACTAAAACGCACAACGCACGCGTGCTTAGCCTGTGACCCACTCCTCGACAAGGCCTGGGGCTCTGTCCCCTCTTCGTGTTGCTTCTTGCCCAGCCCCTGGCCCCTGTGGCACCTTCTTCATGACGGAAGCTGAGACCCTACCAGGCCCACGGGCTGTTCCCAAGGTCCCAGGACCCAGCCTCTGCTCTCACGTTGCCTCGTTCGCAGCCCCTAGGACCCCTGCTCCTCTCAGGGAGGGAGACAGCCTTCTAGTATAGGCGCATGTCACCCGCAGAACGGTCACGCCAGCAGCACCAGCCCTCTAAAGAAGCCGTGCAGCGCCTTAACTTCATCATGCCCGACTTGATCTAATCCCCCGCCGCCCAGGGCCCAGGGCCGGAGGCACTGCGCGCACGTGCAGATGCGGCAAAGAGCAGCCTGGCCACACAGAGTGACTTGCCCGAGGCCGCTGGGCACCGACACGGCAGAAGTTAGCTCGGCCTCTGAGGAGGCCAGCCCTCCCTGTCCTCTCACGGCGGGGAGGGCTGCAGGCCTTTGTCAGGCTCCCTGTCCAACCTCGGAAGACAGAGTCACTCTCGAACCTTCAGCTCGCCGGAGAACCAGCCTGAGAGAGGGTAGGAGAGGCAGGGCCGGCCCTCAGGCTCACATGCCTTCTCAGCTTGTGCTCGGGCAAAGGTCTCCCAAGCAGCAGAGCCCTGGGCCACGCTGAGGCCCGCCACTGTCATCATTGTGGGGGAAGGCAGCCTTGGAGTCCAAGAGGCCTTCCCTGCACATGCAGGGGTGGGAGCCCAGAGGGATGCCCGAGGCCACGGCTAGGCACCTGGGAGGGCCAAGTGCCACCCTGACAAGGTATCGCTTCCCTCCCTGCATAGGCCACTCGGGAGCCAAACGCCACCCCCTCAACTAGCTTCCCAATGGGACTGTGCCCCGCCCCAGTGCAAAGGGCGCTGCCCCCAGCAGCCACTCACCGGACCCTGGCCTCCTTGGCCAGCCGCTCATCCCACTGCCCCTCCCACTCGTGCTGCCAGGGCTGCAGAGGCCGCTTGCTGGCTTCTTTTGTTCCTGAAATGTCTGGATGTCTGAGAATCCAGAAGGTACCCCTGCTAACAGATTTCTACATCATTCATTGAGTCATCATTCATTCTGGCCCTCCTGTGCAGGCCCAGTGCTGGGACGCGGGGGCCATCAGAGGGGGTGCCCCTCCGTGAGCTCCCAGGCTGGCAGACAAGGCAAGGGAGCAGATCACGGGCTATGAGGTGGAAGATGTCGGGGACACACTGGCTGCGGCCAGGCTCCTTCTGAGCCAAAGGAGGGAGGGTGGTTCTCCAGACACCTTCTACCTCTAGGGCTCTTGGGAGGAACACCAGTGCCTGGGGGTAGGCGGAGCAGAGGGCAGGGGTTTCTGGGGGCATGCGTCCTGGGCTGCCCCTCCCCCACGCTCCCCATTTCCCAAGGAGAGGCTGCTTCTTCCCCCGCTAAGGCCCCCTCTTCCCAAGGCCACCCAAAAGGCCCCAAGCTGTAAGGGGGGGCATCCCAAGAGTGGCATTGAGTCCCAGGGCCGGGTGGGAGATTATCTACGCAGGGGCTGATAGGAGCGTCCCCCAAGGGCTGACTTCAAAGCCACTCCGCCTAACCCCCTGCATCAAAGTCAGCAGGCTGAGCTGTTTGAACATTAAAAGAGTGGGGGGGTCACCTCCCCAGCCACCTGCGCCTCCACAGCTTCTCTCCTCAGGATCTCAAAGGCCTTCTTGCACAGGTGGGTGGGGGCCAGACCACCCAACTGCCAGGCGGAGGAGCCACTACTACAGGGCGGGCTAACCGCCCCTCAGAATCCTGCAGGCGGTACGCGTGCCTCCAGTTTCCCAGCCTGGGCCCTGCGGTCCCGGCTTTCCTGGTCATCCCCTGCCATTTTCTCTGGGTTCTTCTAGAGGGTTGACCTGTTCCCCAACCCCACATGTGGAAGGAGCAGAGAGCGGAGCTCCCTCTTGCCCCGCCAGCTCAGCTCCAGACCTTGCCGTATGACCGGCCTGCGCTCTCCCCCTCGGGCACCTCTCCAGGAGGTCTGGGCCCAGGGGGCTCTTGGGGAGCAGTGGAGTGTGGAGGTGTGATATGGCGGCACCGAACAGCAGCCCCGGCCACTCAGTTGGGGTCCCAGTTCTAGCACCGGTGAGGTACGTGTCACTGGGCAGGTCCCCTAATCTCTCTGTGCCTCATTTTCCTCATCTGTGAACCCAAATTAAAACCAGCAGGGTACCTCCTGGGGTTATTGGGCTGGTCAGAGGGCCAGCTCAGTCCCAGTGTTCGGGAGAGCACCTGCCTTGTCAGCAGTGAGCATGTAGAATGGTGGCACTAGGGCCACAAGGCCTGGCTGCCCGAGCTCTGCCCTGCCACCTGGAGCTGGAGGCCAAGCCCGGCGTGAACTGGGGAGGGCGCACGCAGAGACTGGGGCGCAGCGCTGCAGGGGGGGCTGGCAAACGGCAGCAGCTATTGAAACTTTGGGGGAAGTTCCCCAGATGTGAGAGGAAGGCCCCAAGGACGCCATTTGAGTGGCGGTGCTTGGACTGTCCACAGGCCTCAGTTTCCTCGTCTAGACAGAGGCTCATCATGGCGTCTCCCTCCCAGATCAGACAGCCCAGGAGGGAGAGCGGACATGCCCTCGGTGGGCTTCAGGGCAGACCCTTCCTTTCCTCTCTCTCAGGAACTCTCTGCCGAGGCTGGGGTTTTTCCACCTGGCCTCCCTCCCCAGCCCACCAGGTCCCCTGCCTGACCCCAGCGTACCCAGTACCCAGGCCCCAGAGCACAGACTCCTTGTTGCAGCCGAGAGCACGCGCGCGCGTGCGTGTGTGTGTGTGTGTGTGCCCGAGCCCAGAGAGGTGCTGACCCCTCCCTCACACAGGGACATCAAAGGGAAGCAGGAAGCAGCGAGCCGGCTGACCCCCAGCAGGCGGGAAAAGTGCAGTGTCACAGCGCAGCCTGGGGCCCAACTGCTGGGGATTTTCCATCCCACCAGGATTTCCGCAGGACACCCCGACTCCGGCCTTTGAGTCTCCTTGGGAACCGGGGTCTGGGCTGGAGGCCCCTGTCCTCAGTGTCTCCATGACTGGCTGGCTGCTGGCCCAGGCGCATCAGAACACTGTACCCTGGGCTCTGGGACCTGGCTGGGGAGGGAAGGCCACAGATGGAGCAGAGGGCCTGAGAAGAATGGAGAGGGGAACCTGTCCCTCCCCCGCCAGCCACACCTCCTTGATAGGGGTCAGGGGGTCAGAGCCACCGAATAGGCTGTGTCAGGGAGAGGACTGTATAAACAGTCCCAAGTCCCAGGATCCCAGGACGGCCCTCTTGAATACTGTGCAGCAGCCCCAGTGCAGTCAGGGGCGCTGTATGGACAGCTGGGCTCGTGGGCGTGTATCCACCTACCAGAGCCTTCTGCAGAGCGTAGCACTGAGGGCAGCCACAAGCAGGCCAGGCTGTCGCAGCCCTCAACCCAAGGCCATCAGGCCTGGGAGTCCAGCACTCTCAACCGGCCCTGTACTTGGTGGACAAGCCCCGACCCAGATCTCTCCACTGCAGTTTGTGGGTGGGCTGAGGTCTACTTGGTACACCCCATTCAGGGCATCTGTGTCACTGCCTGGCATCCTGTCCCCCTAGATCTGCGACTGCTATGTCTTCACCCTGAGCTGTTGCTCCTGCCTCAGCAAGCCAGACCTGGCCTTGTGCTCGCCTTCACTCACCAGGAGGACGCACCAGGCATGCCGTGCACCATGAGGGCCTCATGGACCTGGGTCGGCCTCTAGGCTGGTGACCGGACTGACGCACACCAGGGCCCTCTGGCCGGGGAAGTGCACCTGAGTCCCTTTGTTTGTTCTGTGGGGGTGGGCAGAGGAGCTCTTGCTCCGGAGGGAATGCAGTTTTACAGCTGGAAGTCAGTGCTCCCAGTCTGAAAACGGGGCCTTGAACAGGGGTTTGCCATCCGAGTGGGGGGACCCGTGTTTGGTCGAGCAGCCACGCTCTGCACAGCCCAGAGCTTGGCCTAAGAGCAGACGTGCTCATGTGGAGAGTGCTGGCAGCCGGGCCCGCGATCCGGTTACAGCAGCTGTCCCGCAGGAACGTGCTGCCCAGGGCCGGGAGCTGTTGTTCCGGGGCTGCGAATGAGACTCAGTGCTGGGGGCGGGGGGGGGGGGGTGTCTGTTGCTGGGAACTGTTTCAAAATAATCACAGAAACTTGGCAGGCAGGAGCTCTGCCCGTAAGGGTCCAGGTCTCTGCACGGGGTGCCCACACCCTGCCGCTGAGGGTGTTCCTCCCCTGGCCAGGCACAGTGTGGTGTGGTCTGGGGTCTGGCCTCCCAGGCCAGTGTCATCATTGGGATAGGCATGTTTGTCCCCTGCATCACAGGGCCTTGGGGTCACACAGCCAGGCTGGAGCTGATGGTCGAGGAGCAGGACGGGCGGGCACAGCTGTGCTCTCAGGAAGGCAGGGAAAAGGCCAGGGCGAGCGAGCGAGACAGGGCGAAGGGCGACGATCTGCCATTGACTCAGGCTTGCTAGGGGCAGGCCCAGCACCTTTCTCTGTTCTCCCATGCCCCGGATGGGTGAGAGCCAGAGGGGCCTAGAACAAGCCCCATCGTGACTCTCCTGGAACTGGGCTGAGGCCCAGAGCGCGCAGGCTGACGGTGAGTGGGCCAGGACTCGGGCAGGCTTGTCCACAGAGAGAACGTTCGGCTTAGCCCAGGCGATGGCCTGGACCCTGGTGAGTCAGGAGGTGACTAGGAGACAACCTGGCCCACCCTGCCCGGGAGTCCTATTCCAGAGGATGGCCGACGCTGCAGGTGCCTTTGGGCAGACGGAGTCAGAGCACCGGGGTGGGCAGGGGCCCGCCTCCATAAGCCCCAGACCCAAAGGCCCAAAGCCTGCATGGGACCTCCGGAATTACAGTGCCTGAGCGAGAGGCTGTGGCGGCCTGTGGCCTCTGCTGCCTGCGTGGGCTCATCCTCCCACCCCACACGGAATGACAGCAGCTCACCTCGCAGCTGCAAGGCTCGATATCTGTGTGGGTGCTGCCACTGAACAGTGGGGCCAGGGTCGCACGCCTGGGTGTGAGCAACCCTCTGGCGTGGCCTATCAGATGGAAGGCGCGCTGGGCTTCCCATTCAGGGTGCAGTTCCATGTAAAAGGGGACCCGTCGACACCTGTCCAGAACCAGTGATGTGGGTGGCCCTCTACGTGACATGGCTGGGCCCCTGAAGTGTGAGACACGTGGCTGTGGGTGTGACATGCCATGGCATGCACACTCTGGGATCTGAGGACTGAAGACATGCTCTCGTGAGCTGTGCCGGCTGCCCCACGTAGGGGAACATTCTGTCCAGATGGGGACCCTCTCCAGGCAACCCCTTCCCTGTCTGTTCAGGTCTGAACATTAGACGCTCTGTGCCAATCGGACACGGCTGCGCCCCCGCCCCCGCCCCCGGCAATCTGTAATTCTCACAGGTTGTCCCCAGAGGCACACATGTCAAATCCAGGAAGTACGAGTGAGGCAGGGAGCGGAGGAAGCTGTAAATGCAGAGCCGCGAGCTCTGAAGATGGAAGCCGTCTCACCTCTTATCCAGTCACCTGCTGTGCGCACAGCACACCAGCGCCCTTCTAGTGCACCGCGTGGGTTAGGGACACAGACCTACTTTCTGATAGAGACAGAGCCTTGGCAAAGCACCGCCTGCGTCTCGGGCTGCTCTCTGAAGGAGGCTGGTCCTGCACTTGCCCTGGTGGGGAGATTCCTAGCCCCTGCCTGTGGCTGGAGCAGTCTGTGAGGGAGAGTGAGAGGCAGAAGCTTCCCTCACTCCTGCTACATGAGCAGGCCTAGCTGAGGGGCTCCTCCCGGGTCCCTCCGCCAAAGCAGGTTCTCGGTTGGCCACAACTCTGGTGCCATAGACAAGGGGCATTTCTTGCCCCGAAAGTCACTCCAGAGACACTGAGAAAGCAAATCTATTGCTTTTCCAACCCCTAACAGTGGAAAAGAAGGAAGAGAAGGGAGGTCACCTAGAAAGTTCTGGAACACAGTCTGTTTATCAAATGAGTATATTTTCACATGAAAGAGAATGCTGCTGGGGAGCTGAGGAATCAGTGGGGACTGAGCCCACATGGCCCCCTGGAGCTTATGCGGTGCTGGCAGCAGGCCTCAGGCCTTCATACATACACCTGGGCCACCTAGGAGGAGATGCCACAGGAATACGAATGTGGCAGTTCACTCCAGCCACGTCGGCTTCCCTTTTGTTAAGTTACTTAATCCAATCAGAGAAGGTACCAGGCACAGTCGTTAACCGGCAGCTGCCTGTCTGCTGGCAGAGCCCTACCAAAGCCCCCGAAGGCACTGCTCCTCCTGAGCTCTGTGGGGTGCCCCGTTCTCAGGGGAAAGGTCCTCTCGAGAGCCGGTGTGAAAGGGTTCCCAAGTTGCTGTACCAGTTAATGAGTTATTTGCTCTAAACAATATCTTGATAAAGGGGAAGGATGAAGTTAGCTGCTGTTGACTAAGGAGAGACAGGGTTGCCAGGGAAATGCTTCTAAATGGAAGGAAACAAAAGGCAGTCATTAGGTTTTGTCTGACCAGGAAAAATGTCGTGGAGAGTGTACCTTTGGCCATCTTTTGTGTTTATGATTTGGAAGAGAGAGGCAGCAGCGAGTGTGCGGCCAGGGAGAGGAATCCAACAAAGCTGGTGGAGGCCAAGATTTGGGGGCACAGAGCAAGGGCGGCTGCCCTGGAGCTCAAGCCAGGAGGGAGTGAGGAGGGCCTAAGGCCCAGGCTGGACCGCGAGACCTCCCAACCTGGGAGTACTGAGGTGAGAAGTGAGGGGGGGCTCCTGGAAGCAGAGATGGAGCAGGTTGGATCAAGTTGGGTCTGAACTGAGCTGGCACTGCGGGGCAGCGCTCTCGGCCTCAGTCAGTGTACAGGGGCTTTTACGTCTTTAAGTCTTGCTCTGTGTTGTAAATCTCTGCTTCTCCTCAGCAGTTCGAAATGTTTACTCTGAACTAAGCCCTGTGTTTTAACACGAGTCATGTTTTAATAGGAAAACCATCTTTGATGGAATCGTATGCAATTCTTACTTTTTCCTGATCAGCCAGAGCCCCAGGTCCAGCCTTTGTAGGCAGTAGTGACAGGAAGAGGGGCCTAGCCCTTGGCACAGAAAACCTGGCCTCCACACGACTGGTCTTGCAAACCATCGTCCGCACTCAGGCCAGCAGGCTGCAGAGGGCCAGGACCTTCGCTCTGTCCCTCACCTCCAGCTCCGTCACCCAGCGCGAGACCCCTCATTTGGAGCCTTTAATCAGGTGCTGGCCCCATTCCTAACACTGGCCCATCCCCATGCCTCCTGAGCTGGTGAGAATTATCCCGGGAACAAGAAGATCTAAAGGCCCCTGGTTCTCAGGCTAACAGGAGACTTGCCATTAGGAAGGGGGAGCAGACTTCCTCTCTGGGGAGGGCATAACTAGGGCGACCAACCAACCAAGGAAGGCGTGTGAACACAGCCTGGTGGCGGAGAACCTCTTGGTCTCAGCATGCACAGACTTGAGTTCCTTCCCAGGAGCCACTGTTTTCTACCCGGGAGCATCTGCCATCCCCAGAGCCTGGTCCCTTGATCTACGAAAACTGAGACAGTGCGGCATAACAAGGCCCTGGCGGACCACCAGAGTGACCGCACTTCATCTCCCTGTACTTCTAGGGAGATGTACGGAAGGGAGTGGGCTCCAGCGGGGCAGAGCTTTCGGTCAGAGACCCCTGGTAGACTCTGGACTCCAACTGCCATGGACTGTGTGAGTGGGGACGTGCCCTGGAGGAAGAGCAGGGGTGAAGGAGCTCCAGAAAGAGCATTAAGGCCTCACTGCTGCTTCGAGACCCGCTGCAGACTGGGCAGGCCCTTGTGAGGAGGATGGACCACAGCCAGGGTCCTGCACCTGACAGGCCCTGGTGCAATCCCCCCTTGCTTATTCATTCACTTATTTATTCGTCAAACATTCACAGAACGGCCATGATGGGCTCTGTGCGGATTAAACACTGAAGATAATGCTGAACAAAAAGACCTACTTCTGCCTTCACCGGCCTTGGGATCGAAGGAGACGGCTCGTAACCCTTCACCACAGACAAACACCCAGTTATACATTAAGAACAAGAGGGGAGATGGGTTCTCTGTGGACCAGTCTGAGGCTTAGAAATTGGCCACTCTTAAGGAGGGACGTAAGTCGGTCCCAGCCTGGGGAAGGGGAGAGGGTCAGGAGAGAGCTTGACTTGTTTAAAATGACACCAAGGGAGTATTTGAGGAGCGACAGTGACTTCATCAGAGCCACTGCTCAGGGTCAATACTAGCTTTGTGACCCTGGGCCCGACTTAACCTCTCAAGCCTCAGGTTGATTATATATAAAACAGGAGTGATAATATTCTTATGTCAAAAGCTGCCGTGATGTAAGGATTAGTGAAATGATGTTTATAAAGCACTCAGCAAAGTGCCTGGCTAAGGGCGAGTACTATTATGATTTTAAGAGGATTCTTTAGTCCAAAGATGTGTGCAGGGTAGCGAGCCTTCTCCTCACCGAAAGGGTAGCGCCGGGGCTCCTTTGGAACGCAGTGCCCAGGGAGTGTTGCCGAGGAGATCAGGACCTCTGAGAGAGCAGGGGTGGTCCCTGCCCAGATCCTCCTGGTCTCCTGGGGCTTGCACGGTGCCTGGTGTGTACACTCACACCTCCTGCCTGGAAGAATGGACACACAGGGCAAGGGGGCACCGTCTCCTCCGCCTGCCTGCCGGGCACCGCACTGGATCTTACAGGTGCCTTCAGCTCCTAGAGCCTAGACCCTACACACATCCACGCTGGGGGAACCCACGGGAGTTTCAGACTGGGGCTGCCCTGTGCCCTTCTTAGCTCAGCGGTGTGGGGGTGTGTGTGTGTGTGTGTGTGTGTGTGTGTGTGTGTGTGTGTGTGTGTGTGTGTGTGTGTGTGTGTGTGTGTGTGTGTGTGTGTGTGTGTGTGTGTGTGTGTGTGTGTGTGTGTGTGTGTGTGTGTGTGTGTGTGTGTGTGTGTGTGTGTGTGTGTGTGTGTGTGTGTGTGTGTGTGTGTGTGTGTGTGTGTGTGTGTGTGCGTGTGTAGGTGTGTGTGTGTGGGCTGGCCCAGCCTGGACTGGGTGGGGGCTGTAACAAACCTCATTTCCCATCAAGGGAGCCTGAGGCCGTGAAGGTCAACTTATCCCCCCCCCCCCGCCCCCAGAGCTCTCGCCAAGATTCCCATTCTTAGTCTGCAGTCACCCCAGCCCGAGAGCAGTGCTGCACATGGGGGTGAGCAGGGAGCTTCAAGATGACTACGAGTCACAGAGCTGGGGAGAGAGACACAGCTGGGTGGGCTGGTGGGAGGCAAGAAGATACTGGGAGAAAGTGAGGCCCTCTCTCGGGGGAGCAGTCAAGACAGGAATGCCCTCCTCCCGGCCCCACAGGATGGCCCCAGGGCTCCCAAGCCCCTCCTTGGGGGCTCCCTGAACTCTTGCATCTATCCCATAGGGAGCAAACTTGCTTCCTTCTATCCCACTCTCTATCAAACATAAATGATGTAAAAAGGACTTTTTTCCCCCCGAATCCTGTTAGCGTTCAGAAATAGAGTTGTTGTACAAGAATTCTTTCACAAGAAGGAAATCCTGCCACTTGTGACAACACGGATGAATGTGGAGGACAGTGAAATAAGCCAGACACAGAAGGACAAATACTGTATGATATCACTTATATGAAGAATCTAAAATAGCCAAGCGCAGAGAAGCAGAGAGTTGAATGGTGGTTGCCAGGGGCAGGGGGAGGAGGCAGCCGGGAGGAATTTGTCAAAGGGCACAAAGTTTCAGCTCTGCAGGGTGAATGAGTCCTAGAGAGCGCCTGCCTATCGCAGTGCCTGTAGTCAACAGCCCTGCATCGTGTGCTTCAGAAGTTGCTCAGAGGGTAGATCTGACGCTACGTGTTCTTAGGAAATAACAATATACATGATAACAGAGGGCGTGAAGAAACTTTTGGAGGTGATGGGTATGTTTATGGCCTAGATTGTGGTGACGGTCTCATAGGTATACACTTATCTCCAAATTCAGCACATTGTATACATTAATTATGTACAGATTTTGTATGTCAGTCGTGACTCAATAAAGTGGTTGAAAAAAAGAAAATTAAGAACAAAACAAATTTTTTTTCACAGGAGCTTTTTTTTTCTCTTTGAGCATATATTTTAAAATAGTCACATCCTTAACGAAACCTTCCACAGTCTCTGTGGAGCCAGAATCCCACTGATCTGACAAGGCTGGCATAATAAAAGAACACATACTGATTTCATCTATGATAGTCAGCGCAAAAAAAGGGAAGCTATTAGTAACCAGGGTCCATCAGCTGTAAAAATAACCAGTGTAAACAGGGTCACACCAAGAATGCAAAGATACATGCAGCAACCTGGATGAATCTTCAGAGAACTGTGTTGAGTGAAAAGAGCCAGTTTCAAAAGGTCCCATACTGTACAGTTCCATTTATAGAGCATTCTTGTAAAGACAAAATTAAAGCAATGCAGAACTGATTAGTGGTTGCCAGGGGCTAAGGACAAGGTGAAATGGGAGCGAAGGGAGTGTGGCTATGAAAGGGGGCTACATGAGGGACCCTGGGGTGACAGAAGCTCCCCTGTGTCAGCGTCTGTATCCTGGCAGTGATCTGGTCCTACAGTTTGCAAAATGTTACCACTGGTGCAGACCGGGTGAAGGCTGCGTGGGATCTCTATTATTTCTCACAGCTAGCTGCTGCATGCGAACGTACAACTATCTCAGAATGAAAAATTCATGACAAAAATCACGATCGCCAAATTAAAAAAAAGTAGTCTTCCTAAAAATACCCAATAATGAAGATAGAGAAAATCTATACGAACAGAGGGCTAAAAAATACTGAGGGACATTACAACTGACTTGAACACATGGATAAATCTCCTATTTTTGGCTAGAAAGTCAAAAATATTGTAAGAAAGATAATTCTAAGTTAATCTAAATTGATTGCCGTTTCAATAGAAACTACTGGCAGAATATGGAGGGACACACACACACACACACACACACACTTTTTTTTTTTAAATCAGGCAAGCTGATTATAAAATTTATGTGAAAAAAAATCAGCATGTTGGGCTTCCCTGGTGGCGCAGTGGTTGAGAATCTGCCTGGTAATGCAGGGGACACGGGTACGAGCCCTGGTCTGGGAGAATCCCACATGCCGCGGAGCAACTAGGCCCGTGAGCCACAACTACTGAGCCTGCGCGTCTGGAACTTGTGCTCCGCAACGAGAGGCCGCGATAGTGAGAGGCCCGCACACCACGTAATGCAAGTCCTGTACAATTCTGAAAAAGCGTCTGGAGCTCTTTGGTGCAGCCTGTCCCTCTGTGTTCCGGAAAAGCACTCGGGTTTAAAGATTACCCATTGTCCTAAATAGTCTGATGAGGGTGCAACTTCACTTTTTTCTGAAGGTGATTCTACTCATTCAAACTCGCCTCTCCATCGACGTTGTCAGGCACCTACCATGATAAACATGAACTGAATGACTCATCTTGAGGTAGGGACATGCATTTAACCAATACTATATAACCTTACTATGTGTCAGCACCATTCTGTGTACTTCACATTAGTCATTCATTTAATCCTCCCAGTAACCCTCTGCAGTAGGCACTCTTTCTTATTATCCCCATTTTACAGATGGGGAAACTGAAACTGAGGTTAAATGACTCATTCAAGGTCCAGCAGGTAGGAGGGGTGCAGTTAGGATCTGAACTTGCACTACAGCTCTAGAATCTGCTTCTAACCACTACTTTTTTGTTTACAAGTCAGTAAAGGAGAGCACCAAGCAGGAGGTCTGGGGACAGGGGCACATTCCTCTGGGCTAGTTTCACAAGGATGAGGCTGGAAAAGCCACATTGGTACAGGTGGTCTAGATTAGATAAGGAAACTGAGTCACTGCTGTCCAAGTCATGATGTGAAACCATTTTGACCTGCGCTGGTTATAACAGCACTCCAGCTATAACACTTTACCGTGTCAGTTATTTTCCTTTCCGGTGGTTGGCCTGGGGAGGGGAGGGGCTGGCTACATGTTACAGATTTTTCTTATTGCCATTCTTTTCCTTTTTGAATTAGGCTTATTTACTTTCTTGAGTTACTGAATTCAGTTTTCATAAGATGCCCTGAAACTGTGATCATACATGAGTAGGAAGTGGCCCCCAGGGTCAGACCCGAGACCCAGGTGCGTCCCTTGTCTGGACTCTGCCATGTGAGTGAGCCCAGAAGAGACAAGTGCTCCTGTTCCCTGACAGCATTAGCCACCAAGGCGAGGACTCAGCCCCAAACACTCAGGCTTCCCGTCCAACTCAAGAGCTAATCCTGTGTCTAGAGTGTTGTGGTCTGAGGCCATGCCATGGATTCCCTGGTTGACTGTACTGTGTGAAATGCAGCTTCCTCTTATGAGTAAGAGAGATGGGGGAAACCTGCTATACTCACAAGCACATCATAAAGTTCAAAAGTCAAATAACTGAGGCTGGCCCGTCACTAGGCCCATCAGCCATCCGTAAGACAATCTAGAAATGGACACATTAAATGAGAGTTTGAAATATGATAAAGGTAACAACTTAAGTCAGTGGAAAGAAGATGATGTATTCAAATAAATAGTGTTGGGGTAACTAGTTAGACACATAGAAAATAAATCGAATTTAATGACTCCTTATGTCCAAATCTAGAGGGAGCACTATTTAAATGTAAAAAGATGAAGGACGCCCACTCTCGCCACTTGTATTCAACATAGTTTTGGAATTCCTAGCCACAGCAATCAGAGAAGAAAAAGGAATCCAAATTGTAAAAGAAGTAGAACTCTCACTGTTTGCAGATGACATGATGCTATATATAGAAAATCCTAAAGATGCTGCCAGAAAACTACTAGAGCTCATCAGTGAATTCAGTAAAGTTGCTGGATACAAAATTAACATACAGAAATCTGTTGCATTTCTATACACTAACGACGAAATATCAGAAAGAGAAATTAAGGAAACAATCCCATTTACCATTGCGTTGAAAAGAATAAAATACTTAGGGATAAACCTACCTAAGGAGACAAAAGACCTTTACTCCAAAAACTGTAAGATGCTGTTGAAAGAAACTGAAGATGACCCAAACAGATGGAAAGATACACTGTGTTCTTGGATTGGAAGAATCAATAGTGTTAAAAATGACTGTACTACCTAAGGCAATTTACAGATTCAGTGCAATCCCATTCACATTACCAATGACGTTTTTCACAGAACTAGAACAAAAAATTTTAAAATTTGTATGGAAACACAAGACCCTGAAAGGACAAAACGATCTTGAGAAAGAAGAGCAGAGCTGGAGGAATGACGCGCCCTGACTTCAGACTATACTACAAAGCTACAGTAATCAAAACAGCATGGCACGGGCACAGAAACAGACATATAGATCAATGGAACAGGATAGAAGGCGCAGAAATAAACCCCCGCACTTACGGTCAATTAATCTACAACAAAGGAGGCAAGAATATACAATGAAGAAAAGACAGTCTCTTCAATAAATGGTGCTGGGAAAACTGGACAGCTACATGTAAAAGAATGAAATTAGAACATTCTTGAACACCATATACAAAAATAAACTCAAAGTGGATTAAACATATAAATGTAAGACTGGATACTATAAAACTCCTAGAGGAAAACATAGGCAGAACACTCTTTGACATAAATAACAGCAATATTATTTTGGATCTGTCTCATAGAGTAATGGAAATAAAAATAAACAAACGGGATCTAATTAAACTTAACAGCTTTTGCACAACAAAGGAAATCATAAACAAAATGAAAAGACAGCCTATGGACTGGGAGGAAATATTTGTAAATGATGCTACCGACAAGGGATTAATTCCCAAAATACACAAACAACTTATACAGCTTAATATCAAAAAAACCCCAACCCAATCAAAAATCGGGCAGAAGACTAGATAGACATCTCTCCAAAGAAGACATACAGATGGCCAGCAGGCACATGAAAAGATGCTCAGTATCACTAATTATTAGAGAAACGCAGTCAAAACTACAGTGAGGTATCGCCTCACACCAGTCAGAATGGCCATCATTAAAAAGTCTATAAATAATAAATGAGGGTATGGAGAAAAAGGAAACCCTCCTACACTGTTGGTGGGAATGTCAAATTGGTACAGCTGCTATGGAGACCAGTATGGAGGTAACTTATAAAAGTAAAAATAGAGTTAACCATATGATCCTGCAATCCCACTCCTGGGCATATATCCAGAGAAAACGCTAATTCAAAAAGATACATGCGGGCTTCCCTGGTGGCGCAGTGGTTGAGAGTCCACCTGCCGATGCAGGGGACACGGGTTCGTGCCCCAGTCCGGGAGGATCCCACACGCCGCGGAGCGGCCGGGCCTGTGAGGCATGGCCACCGAGCCTGCGCGTCCAGAGCCTGTGCTCCGCAACGGGAGAGGCCACAACAGTGAGAGGCCCGCATACCGCAAAAAAAAAAAAAAAAAAGATACATGCACCCCAATGTTCATAGCAGCACTATTTACAATAGCCAAGACATGGAACCAACCTAAATGTCCATCAACAGATGAATGGATAAAGAAGATGTGGTGTGTGTATATGTATGTGTGTACATATATATATATATATGTACACACACACACATAATACACAATGGAATATTACTCAGCCATAAAAAAGAATGAAATAATGCCATTTGCAGCAACATGGGTGGACCTAGAGATTACCATATTAAGTGAAGTAAGTCAGACAGGAGAGACAGATAATCATATTCATATCACTTATATGTGGAAACTAAAAAAATGATACAAATGAACTTATTTACAAGACAGAAATAGACTCACAGACATAGAACACAAACTTACGGGTACCAAAGGGGAGAGTGGGGTGGGGGAGAGATAAATTAGAAGTTTGGGATTAACATATACACACTACTATATATGACATAGGTAGACAACAAGGACCTACTGTATAGCCCAGAGAACTATACTCAGCATCTTGTAATAACCTATAAGGGAAAATAATCTGAAGAAGAATATATATATATATGTGTATGCATGTAGATATATGTGTGTGTGTGTGTGTGTGTGTGTAACTGAATCACTTTGCTTTACACTTGAAACTAATACATGTAAATTAACCATACTTCAATTAAAACTATTTTTTAATGTGAAAAATAAAGATGACAGAAGAAAACATGGGAGAATTTATTAAAACAATCTCAGAATGAGGCTTTTTTCCAAAATTTTTCCAAACTTTAAGACAAGGACCTCAAATCACAAAAGACTGCCAGAGCTGACTGTCAAAATTTAAAAATTCTGAAGTCCAACAGGAAAAAATGGACCAAAAATTTGAACAGTTTATGAAAAGAAAATACAACTGGCTTCTGAAACACATAAACAAGCTCAACTTTTAATAAAATATAAGAAATGCAAAACAAAAAACAAAAACAAAAACCCCCCAAACACTCAAATTTAAAAATCCTGCCAGCAGAAAACTACAGAAGCTCAAAGACTGAAGAAAAATTGGGATAAAATATTTTCAACATCTAAGACAGAGTTCCTATAAATCAGTAAGAAGAGGTATTAAAAAAATTAAGGGTATGGAGAAATGGTTCACAAAAAAGAAAAAACAAATGTGTTTACTTCTTTGAAGAGATAAAAGCCTCATTTACAATAAAAGAAATGTAAGTGAACACTCCAGTACACCATTTCTTCCTCAGTCAAATTAATAAAGATAAAAACTGTGACCACTCACTTGTTGGTGAAGGTGTGGGGAAACGGGCATGTTTGTGCCATTTTCATAGTAGCATAAATGGGTGCCAGCCTTCATGATTTGGTAGCATCTATCAAAACACGTACAGATATCTTAACCTTGCTGGAAATGGGGGAAAAACGGGCCTCTTGAAGTGAATGCACTTAAAATTTCATGAAAAATAGACTTGATTGGGAAGTTACCTTGAGAAGTAGTAATAATAGTTTTGAAAACAAGATTATCTTATATAAATGTAAGTTGTTACAATCGTAGATGCCTACTCGTGAATGGAGAGAGGTTCTGGTGGCATGTTTATAAAACATGCCGTGATGCCACAGTAGGGCATCTTTCACTTCATAATGGACTTTGGCAGCACGTCCACACAGAGGATCATTTCTGTAGAAGGCAGGGCTTCATGGCTTCACTAAGGGCCTACCCTTAATCCTTTATTATTTCATCTGCTTTTATTATTTCTTTTTTGAAATGCTTATCTAGGTATCAGCCTTGATTTTCTCTTCAGTTGATAACTGGTTTAACTCTGCCTAATCTCCTAATCTCTGTTAGAGATTCTTCAATTTCACTGCCCTTAACTTCATGAAATCTCTTATCTTGACAGGATTTACAGTTCTTCTTCATAAGTGATTTACTTTACATTGTCCTTATTTGATAAGAGACAGCCCAGGAGGAGACTCAGTCAACAGAGATAGAGCAGGGAGAAGATGGGTGGGGAGAAACAATAGTGTTCAGTGGGGAGGGATGTTTCAGAGGGACTAATTTCATAATCGGGCAGTTCATTAGTGAATATTTGAATGGTTAATGGCCGTCTTTAGCTGCCCTATACATCCATCAATAGGGGGCTTGTTCCATACATTATGGCACAGTGAAATGCTCTGCAGCTGTTAATAAAAAGGAGAAGCGCTAGATGTCTTAATATAGATCCATCTCCAGAACACACGGGCACCTTCCCTTTGAACAGCGCACACTGGGGCCGCCGCGTGCTCACCAAGAAATGAGAGGGCTTGCTTACGGAAAGCTGAAAGGTTTCCTTACAGCATGATGCCTGCGGAGACAGGTCCCCGCACAGTGCACTGGCCAGGGCTCCGTTCTCTTCAGATGCCCTGGGGCTGCTTCCTGCCCAGACCATCAAGCAAGTAACTGTTGGCCACCTCCTGCCAGCTGCGGTCAAGTCAGTGTTGCCCTTGAAAATGCTCCTGGCCTTAATCAGGCTTCAATGAGCAGCCCATCTCTGCATCCTCTGATGGAAGGCTCTCTGATTAACAGCCAGCACGATACTCTTTAGCCTTGTTACAGGCCTCCCACCCCACCACCTACGTGCCTTTTTCAGGCAGCTGGGTCCTCGTGTTCACCAGGAACAGGACCCATGCCAGAAAGACTAGAGCCGCCATGAGCACAGCCCCATGTGGGGAAAGCCCAGCCCAGCAGACTGAGAGCAGAGGCCACGTTCTCTCAAGGATCCTGGAAGCTAAGCACGAGAAAGCAGCACTTCAGCTACAGTGCACTGAGCTGTCACCTGTTCATGTGTGTGGACACACACGCCACTGCAAAATAAAAACGCCCCTGACGTGTACTGCCCTGATGAACCAGTCTTGTCTGGGCAGCTCAGAAAGTCTGGCATACCTATATATTAAGTCAAAAAGGCAAACTGCAGATAAATATATATGTTACCACTTGTGTAAAAAGGAGGTATATTATAGATACGTGTTTGCCCCTATAACACATTCTGAAAAAATACAATAGGAAACTGGTAAAAGTGGTAGCCTTTGGGGAAGGAAACTTAGGAATTCAGGGCTGGGGTGGGGACAGCCTGATTTTTCTCCATATTCCCTTTGTACACTGAATGTGTTTTACCATGTGCGTATGAGACTACTTTATTATTATGATTTTTTAAGCACAGCATTTTAATAGGGAAGGAACAGTGTGCTGCGGCTCACGCAGATGTTCTACCAGGCCGTGAACGAGCAGCCCTCCGCTGCAGGGCTGGGGTGGCCGGCGAGGGGCAGCTCCCGCGGCGCAGCGGTGTGGGCTCTGGTTCATGTCACTGCAAGGGGCGGGGGCTGCTCCGGCACAAAGAGGGTTTTGACAGGGAGAGGCAGAGCTGGAGTGAGAGCAGGCCCTGGGCGGGCTCCCAGCGAGCCCCCCGCCCCCACCCCCCTCGATGGGAAGGGGTGCCCTCCACCCATCTGCAGATCAGCAAGGCTCTCCTAGGAAATGAAATGTTACATATGTTTTGTCATTACAGAATTTTGAGAGGAGTGATTTTTAAAGAAGTGAACCGTGCACAGCATGTTCTGACTGCTGTGTCTCACTATATCAAGTTTTTATGTAAGTTTTTTCCATTTTCAGGTAATCTCTGATTTTGATTCATGCAACAGTGACAACAGTTGATACGTTTTTCTGTTGATTTGCCTAATGTCTGTGTTCGTTTAAATATTTTCCAATGCATCTCCACATTTTAAACTCCTTTAAACTATACCTTAGACCCCATTTCACATTCATGCTTTATATCGCCGAGACTCTGCTTTGGGGAGGAGCAAATTGTCTTCCCTTCTGAAATGGCGCTGCTTGGGAACTAGTTGGGTCCCGGGTATTCTGGGGAAGTGACACAGTGTTGACCTAGGAGGGGGTCCTGATCTCTCCCCATGGGGAGAAGGAACAGAGAGGAAGTTGAGGCTGGCGACCCTCTTGGGACATGCCCACACCCACCCTCTCCAAGGGCTCTGCCCTGGACATCCACCTGGGCGTGGGGAGGCCTGGATACACCGTTGGCAGAGAAGCTGGGCGGGAAGAAGCCGGCCCAGCGCCCGCCACTGTAAGAGGAAACGAAGAGAGACAGCTCCAGTCAGCCCCAGAAGCGAGGCCTGGAAAAACTGCAGCTGGGGCGAGCACAAAGGACTTTTCAGACCCTGCAGCCAAGGTGCCCAGTGAGCTTTTTTTTTTTTTTTAAAACAGCTATTAGGGCGACGAGCCTTTCCAAAGGCCAGCAGTTGGCGAGGGTTTCCAGGAAGCTGGTCTGGCACGAGGCTGGGATTGGAGCAACTTTAACGAGTTAACTTCAGAAGGAAGGAATCATCAGGAAAGGTTTAAGGTTCAGCAAACTTTTTGAATTATTTTGCAAAAAGTTCTGGCTTTCAAATTCAAAGGCGTGTTTTGCCGTGACTGTTTTAAGCCAGAGCCTGTTTCAAAGGCAGCGCAGCCCGCACGTTTCTGATTCATTCACTCCAGGTATTCGTCTCGACTCCTCTGGACGAGCTCTGCAAGTGCTATCCAGTGCCGGGAAGTGCTGGGGTCACCTTACACGTCTCGTCAAACATTGCTCCACCCACGCGCCTCTCCCTCCGCCAGCCCCCATGGCCGTGTGCACACGCGCGCGCACACACGCGCACACCTTCCCCAAGCAGGAAGCTGCTCTTTGCCAAGAGCGAATGGAATTCAGATTTCCAGAGGGTGTCCTTGGCCTCCAGCTCCACAGCCACACGCTGAAGAAAGGTCCTAGTGTGTGTGGTGGGGACTGAGAGAGAGGGGCCTCCATCTCTGCTCACGTCTATCTCGGCCCCAAGAAAAACCCACAACTGGCTGCACTCTGCTGAGCCACACCCGGCCTCGGTCACATTCCTTCCCTTCCTGAGCCCGCACTGGGTGGCCCCAGCAAACCAGCCTCCACAGCTTCCTCCCGCCAGCGGGAGACCTAGGCCGGGCCCTTGTGGGGCAACCAGCGATTCCAAGTGAGGCGCCCGCGCCCCGGGCCTGAAGCGGTGGGAAACCACCGAGGGGCCCTCGGGGCCGGGCCTCCGGCTCGGGCCCGCGCTCACCTACGCGGGGGAGGACGGCGCTGCTTCCCCCTGCAGCACACTGTGGGGCCGGCCCTCTTCCTATCCAGCCTTTGCTCTGCTGGCTGCGGAGCTGGTGGGCCCGCTGCAAAGGCTGATGCCGCCCTTTCCCACCACAGGGTCCCTGCGTACACACCGGCAAGAAGGAGCCCCTCTCCCCCATCCAGTCTGCGCCTCCCAGGCCCTGAGGTCAGCACCCTCAGGAGTTAAACATTTACAGGCAGAGGCCAACACCAGCCCCAGTAAATGAGACAAGGCCGTGATCAGCCTCGCATGGTGGGCTGGCTGGTCACGCTCAGCTTCTCTTTGGCCTGAGTCACTGGGACCTTGCACCTGTGTGGCCAGGTGGCAACAGGCGGAGAGAGAGATATTTCTGCAGGTCGTCAGAGCCAGCGAGGACGGTGATGGGCAGGAGCTTCTGTGGCATTTCAGGGGCTCAGCGCGGGGGGGGGGGCCTGGTGCCCCGGCAGAGTGTCCACTGCTAAACAAAGGCCAAGCTCCACTCTCCTCAGACAGCGCCCTTTGTTTGCTCATGGAACTGTTTTCACAAGCCCCAGGCTCCGCGTGGCCTGCACTTCTGCCTGGGGAGAAGGCTGCAGCTCTGCAGCGTGGGCCGTGAGGCGCACGTCGGCCTTCTGGCCTTGCTCAGGGCTACGCGGAGCCTCCTGCCTGGGCTGGGGAAGGCGGCACCCTTGTCTTGGTCTTGCCCACTTGGGTCTCCTGGACAAGTACTCTTGAGCTAGCCCGAGACCAGCTTCCCTGTCCTTTCTGACCCCACATCTCAGTGTTTCTGTAGTGCCTCAGCTCCACCAGCCTCTCCTTGCAGGCGTGGGCTGCCGCAGAATTAACTGGGGGGCGCTGTCTCCCGTCCCCTGCGTGTGGGACTGGGGGGAGCACGCTGAGGAGCAGGGCCCGGCCAAGCTGACGGCCACGCGCTGCCCCCCCGGCGCTCGGTGCTCAGGAAAGTGCGCCAGCCACCCCCGGGACTGGGGTCCCTTGGCCCAGGTGATGAAGGGGACTGGCTGGGCCTGGCGTGGGGTGGAGCACAGGCCCCACTAGAGCAGACAGGCCCCTGTGGGACAGCAGAAGAGCTCAGGGTTCAGAGTTCAGAGCTGAGGGCCTAGCCCTGGCTCTGCCAGCAGCTGAGCAAGGTCCTCTCGTCTTTGGTCTCAGGTCTTTGGTTTCCCGGTCTTTCCATCTCCTGGCCTCTAAAGGGATACATCCCCCCCTCCCCACCCCCGAACCCAGGCCGTGTGGTCTGAAGAGTCCACTTCCCAGCGCCCGAGACAGGCAGGTGGGGGGCGGGGGCCCGCGAGCACAGAGCTTTTACAGGTACAGCCGCAGACGGGGGGCCACCGGGAGAGCACCTCAAGTGAGGCCCTTGGAGCCCCTGGGGATGGCCCCACCCCCTGCCGCTGCACACGCACCGGCCCGGGCTCAGGCAGGCCGGGAGCCAGTTTTCCTGAGCATTGCTCCACCCAAGGCTGCCCCATCTTATGACCCTGGCCTTGCAGCCAGGCCCCCACGAGCTCCCACCTGGAGCCCACACACCCAGCTGGGGGGTTCATGCGGCAGTTCAAAAGGAAGAGCAGAAGAAAAGCACGCAAGTGTTTCAAACTGGAAGAGGTTCAATTCAACTTAACAAACCTGGATATGAACCTAAAGAAAACACTGAAAACCAAGCCCACCTACAAAAGGCCCAAGAGAGGAGGTTAAGTAGGAAAAGAAAGGTCCCCTTGGGCCCGAGGACAGCTGCCCAATCCCGGCCAGGGAGTGGAAGACACTGGGCCCCAGTGCAGACCGAGCGGGGCCAGGAGGACTCGCCCAGAATGTGCTCAAGGACTTTCAGCTAAAGGTCCCAATGTGACCTTACCCTGAACTTTATACCCCAGATACAGAGATCAGCTAACTGAGGAGTTAGGCAGAGGACCAGCGGCTGGCTGCCTGGTGCCGCCCACCTCCTCCTCAGGGGCCTGGCTCTCTGAGGGCAGCAGTGTTCGGCCCAGAACCACAAGTGAGGCTGTGGGGAAGGATGCTGAATGTATATATATATAGTGTGTGTGTGTGTGTGTGTGTGTGTGTGTGTAGCTCTGTGCTCTGAACAGCCTTACCTACCCACCCCCCCCAATCTCCCAAATATCTTGTTGTTTTATGAAGTCACCCTGCTCTCTGCCTCAGTTTCCCCAGCAAGGCACCACAGGGCACAGCAAGGATTCTACTTTGGGTGCAGTGTAGTCTGACCTTCTGTGATGGCTCAGTTCCAAGGTCTTGGAAGACAAATCAGGTAGAGTCAAAATTACCTTTGAAAATGCCTTGAATTTCCCCTAAAAACATTCCTTCCTCGGAGCTTTATGTATCCCCTCCTGAGCTGCCCTTGTGCCAGCTGAAATGGGCGAGCTCGTGTGTGAACCCCTGGGGTGCACCTACTCTTCTCCAGGCGCTCCCTGTGCCATCGTCAGCGTGAGCCTCTCGGGCCACTGCCAGGTCAAGAGGTTACTTACTGGGAAGGTCAAAGCAACAGTAGGCTCACGGCTGGAGGTGTGAGGATGACGTGGACACCAGGGATGCCAGTCTCTGAGGCTGGACCTGGCCTCCTAGCTCCCTCTGCCTCCAGCTTTTCTTTCTCTTCCTCTTCCCTCCACGAGGACTCTAAGGTGGCAGCCGGCATTCCCACGGGCCAGCCAAACCTGACAGCCTTCTAGCCAGACCTCGGACCGCTAGCCACTCATTGCTGAGGATGTGCCTCTAAGGCGTGGCCCCTGCCCAGGACACCTGCACTGTCCCAAGAGGGCTGGTAAATCTTAAAGAATGAACGCTAGAGGGGGCGCTCTGGGGCAGCATGAGAAGCCACAGAGCTGGGTCTGCCACTGTACCCTGGGGGGCCAGGTCAGCGCTGCCCTGGAGTAGTCTGCAGGCCTGCGTGCCCCTCGCCCTCCTCACACGGCGGTGCCAGGTCCGTGGTGTGCGAAGAGACTGAACGCGAAGAATTCTCACTGGAGAAGATGGTCACAGAGTCACCCGACCAGCACACAGGCTGTCTCTGCACGGACTGTTCTCTCCTGCCCGGAGGGCCATAGAAACACTTTGGGGGCGCAGACCCAAACCAGGCTTCTTTGCCTCTGCTGGCTAGTTACCTCCCCACCCCCTGCTTGCCAGCCCTCAGGGTGCCAGTCCAGCTTCCCCATCACAGACTGGGGCTCCCCTAAAGACTGCCGCTACCTCACGGGGGACGCCGGCAAGACCCAGTCCTGTGAGTCGGGGGGCTGACTGACGAAGCGCTCGCAGGGCCCTACCGAAGACTCGGCCGGCAGCAGCGCCCCTCCCACCCCTGACGCGGGACGGGCTCAGTCGATCCTGCCAGAGGCTCACCCTCTCCTGAGCACCCGAAAGCCACCAGGTCTACGAACGCTGCTGCCACATTCGGGCTGTGCAGCCTGCGGGCCGCTCAGAACCCTAGAGGCACCGTGCGCTTCCCTTCCGTGCCAAGCACAGCACCGGGGAAGGCAGGGTTTGTGGCCTGCCCTGGTCCTCACTCTGCTTGAAGATGGGTGCCGTCCTTGGCAGGTGAGTCCGACTGCGATGAGAATAGAGGGCAGAGGCGTGGCGGGGCACCTGTGACCACCGTGGGGCATGGGCCTCTGCATTCCCCCCAAGAGGAGCACAGTGGGCGCCAGGTTTCTCCCTGCACCTCCACAGGGGCCAGAACAGCTCGTGAGCCCCTCTCCCAGGGGCGAGACGCTGTGGATTGTGGGTCTGCGTCTCTCCTCTGCCGCTAGCCCATCCTGGGGCCCGGGGCTTTGGGGCCTCCAGGTGTATCTTGTTAAATAAGGACGACACCTAACGGTGGCGCACTGTGACCTCATCTGTGTCCCACGGAAGCTTGTGACCTGGTGGTTTCAGAAGCTCTCAGGCCAAGTAAGGATGTCCCCGTGGGGCCCCTCGTCGTAAGGTGACATTTTACACTGTCTGCTGTCGGGCAGGGCACCTTCCTGAAGCAGGTGCGCAGCTGGATGCCTGACCCCGCCTTCTCAGAAGCTAACACCAGCACCGTGAGACACATCCCTCATGTCTGCAAGAGGGCACTGAGGCTCAGAGAGGTGAGGTGGCTGCCGTGGCACCCACAGGCAGGATAAAATGAGCCAGGCTGGCCAGAGTCCGCCGGTGGGCAGTGTCCCCAGGCTTGGTGAACCCATAACCAACACCAGCTAACAAGGAACAAGAAATCTCAGACAAGGGGTGCGTGATCACTGCACTGAGAACTAGGACACGGTAGGAGAAATGAAAGAAGACCTCAATAAATGAGGGACACGTCGAGACCACAGTTGCAAAGACTCAACATAGTAAAGATGTTTACTCTCCCCATAATCATCTAGAGAGCCGCCGTACCTATTAGAAGTTTTCTGTGGAAACTGGCACACGGATGGAGAGACAGGTGCCACACCAAGACAGCCAAGCAAGGCAGGAGAACTGGCTGGAGCCTGCTTGATCAGCTGTCCAGGGCTGGTATCAAACTATAGTGATGATGAAACATGGCCCTGGCAAAAAAGAAAAACTGAGGTCTGACTCATGGAAGCGAATAGAGCCATGTGTAGACAGTGAGCTGGTTTATAACGATGCTGATACGGTAGGGCAGTGGAGAAAGGACGGTCTTTTCAGTAAAGGGGGCTGAGTCAAGCTGGATATCCAGATGGGGGAAAACTGTCCCCTGACCTCAGCCTCGTACTGCAGGCAAAAATTGATGCCAGGCGGACTGTAGATCTCCGTGTGAAAGGTGAACTGTTAAAGCTTTAGAAAAAACCAGAATATCTTTATGACCTTGGAGTAGTCAGAGTTTCTTAAATAGGACACAGATAGCACTCTCCAGAAAGGAAATGTTTGATTAACTGGATCACCTTAAAATTAAGACCTTCTGTTCATCAAAAGACACCTTAAGAGAGGAAAAGGGCGACCTGCAGAGGGAGAGGTGTTGTGTATATATATATATATTCCAAATAATCTGACCAATGACTCACGTCCAGGGTAAAGACAGAACTCCTACAATCAAAAGAAAAGATAACCCAGTAGAAAGTGGGCAGCCGACGTGGGCATTTTACAAAGGACGATATCCAACTAAACAATAATCATGTAGAAAGGGGCTCAACTGTATGAGCCGTTGGCTTACTGCACATTAAAGTCACAATTTGATGCCCCCAGACACCAGTATGGCTAGAAGGGAAGTGACGGAGAATGCCCAGTGTTAGGATATAGAGCAGCCAGAATGCCCCAGTGCCACTGGTGGGAGTGGAAATGGTATATGCCTGCTTTGGGAAACCGTTAGTCAATGTTTACTAAGTCAACAAGCTCGTCCAGTGACCTGGCAGCTCCGCACCTAGGCATATACTCGCCAGAAAGCAGCCCATGTGTTCATCAGACTAGACAGAATATTGTTAGCAATAATGATAACAGCCCTGCCTTGGAAATTGTCCAAGTGGCCATCCAAGGAGAATGGATAACCGAAGTGTAGGCCGCTCACACAGCGGGGCGCCAGCCGGCAAGGAAGGAGGGCGGCACTGCTCTCTTCAGCCAGACGGCGGGGCTCCCAGGGACTCGGACAAACGGGCGCGTGCACTGTGTGAGTCTCTCGATAGAAAGTTCAAGAACGGACAAAGCCGAGTCCTGTTGCTAGAAGCCAGGACACTGGTTACCCGTGGGCATCAGTGACAGGAAGCGGGAGCCTAGGGGCTTCCCGGGAGGTTCTGCTGCCTCAGCTGGGGGCTGGTTACGTGCGTGCCAGGGGCTGAAAATGCATAAAGCAGTACACTTGAGATCTGTGTACTCATCTGCGTGTACTTCATGCTTCAAGTCGAAAACAGTGTCCTGTATGCAAGGACAATCCTTTCTAAACTTGACTTGAGAGAGGGCCAACCCAGGCCTGCAGAGGGGCTGGGTCTGCCCACAAGCACCCTCCACCCTCGGCTCAGGGGACACACGCCTCAGGCTTCCTGATCAGGCTGCCTTGGGACTCAGTCTCCCCTTCTAGGTTCAAGCAGAGCCCAAGAGGGGGCTGTGCGGTACTCCCCGACGGCGAGAAATGTCTCCACGTCAACACCCGTGCGGTCTGTGCAGTCGTTTTCCCCAGCCACTTCTAGGGTGTGGACGGTCTCTCCTCCGGCGCTACCCTAACCCTAACCCTAGCCCGGTCCACGCTAGCCTTGCTGAGGACCTGCACCACGGAGACTGCTGAGCGGGGCCTGAGAGCGCCTGGGCCGGGGGTTACGGATGGCTTCTGAGGAAGTAAGGAGCCTCCCCGCTTTCCTCTGGGCCTCCCACCCAGACGGCGGGCCCACTCCCCAGAGCAGCAGCCCCGGGAGACTGGCTGCGTCCTCCTCTCATGCTCAGATGGAGGAAGCGAGGCGCCCAGAGGTTAGGGGGCCTCCGGGGGCAGCCCGCAGCTGGGCTGGTGCAGGCTGGGAGCCAGACTGGGGGCATCCGATTCCCAGTCCCGTCTCTTTCCCACTGAGCCACTCCGCCTCGCTTTTAATTTAATTAGGAGAACATTTAATCCCCCCGTGCATTTCAGAGACGGGTTTGCGCCTGGCCGGAGCTGCGAGGCTCTGACGGGGAGCCTGTGACTCATGTAGCTTCGCACAGCCCTCCCGGGCGGGCTCCCACGGGGCTTCCTTGGCACCTCGTGCAGACAGAGGTGGTCTGGAGCGCCGAGGAAGACAGGACAGTGGTCTGGAAAGACAAACTAGCCTCATCTGTTCCCGGCAAGCCCCCTCCTTTATCCCCCTGGACACTGGCCCCAGAAAGGCCTCTCCGTCCTTTCCCACCAAAGTTTGCAGGGTGAGAAACAGAGCGAGGGGCTTGGGTGTTCGCAGAGGTGCAGTGCCTGGCGCCTCCAGGGTCCATGGGTGTGGGCCGCAGTGGGCCCTGGGTGTCTCTGAAACGTCCCAAGCAAACCTAGTCCCATCAATAGAGCTAGTACCCCTGATCCACGGAGCTGAGTGCAGGACCAAGCCTTGTGACATTTGCCCCCGTTTCCAGAAGGCATGGGGCTGGCCCTGGCCTCGCTGACAAATGCAGATTTCAGGAGACATTAGTAGTGATGTGGATGAAAGCCAGGCCACAGCGGCCTTGCTGGAGAAGAGAAACTTGAACATTTTGGCGTGAGATTCCGCAGGGTCCAGGAGAAAGTTGAAGACATGGAAATTCTAATTAACGCACACAGGGCTGGTTTTGCTCAAGGACCTCCAGGCTGTCATGTCGCAGGAGGCCTGCAAGTATATGCTCGCTGGGTGTGTGTGAGTGTGTGTGAGCCTGCTTGCTCGTGGTCACCTGGTGGGTGACCTGTAGCGCCCCAGCCTTGGCCTTGCCTTCCCTCTGCTTGCCTTCCCTAGAAGGCCCCTGGCCTGCCCTGTGCCTATCTTGGTGTACAGGGTGCTAACCGAACTCTTCCCCCTGCAGAGCGGGGCAGAGCGGTGGCTAGTTAAAAAGAGCTGAATCTCGCCCACCCGAGATGCCGTGATGAGAGATGGAGGGACCAGGGACCAACTCTCCTGGAGGGACCCTTCAGGGAAACCACAGGCTGCTGTGCTCACAGAGGGTCTGGCCACTTGAACTACCTGTCTTGGGTGTCCACGTGCAACCGGTGGGGCAGATGTGGGTGCCAGGCCACTCCTGGCTGACTGCAGCCGTGGGGAGGACTCCATAGGGATGGCCGCCGTCTCCCAAGGCTGCTGAGAGAAAGGGTTCCCAGGCCACGGCCCACACACAGCCCTGGAGCTCAGAGCCACAGGTCCCGATGCTGAGGCCAGTTCTGACCCAGCCGCCCCTGGCCCTGCACGCCAGCACCCATGCTGAGGCGCCCACAGCCCTTGCTTCATCTCCTCCTCGGGAGGTGCTGGCTGGGGGGCCCCTGTCTGCCTTGGGGTGGGAGCCATAGTCCTGGAGCTCCCTCCAGCCTGGGGCTTGAGGGGTGCCAGATAGGGAGAGGCCCAGGGGAGCCGCACATCGCCCGCTCCCCAGGAGCCGAGGATCCTGGGAGACAGGTACCCAGAAAGGAGTCCCAGGGCCCGTACTAGGGCACAGGGAGCTGGTACAGAGGGCCTCAGGGCTGAAGGAGGACGCGGCTGCCTGGCCTGTGGACGTCCTGCGCCTCCTTGAGAGGGGATGACTTGAGAGGGCCTTAGAAAGGTGAGCAGGAATCTCATGGCTGCAGAGGAGTGCCAAGGCTGTCCCCGATGGGACACCGTGTGCGAGGCACAGGGATGCACACAGGGGTGGCCCTCCCCTCGGGGGGCAGGAGCCTAGGAACTCACCCCAGCTCCCGGGGAGCAGGGCTCCGCTACGCCCCACTCCCCCAGATGCCTTGTCTCCTGCCTCACACTTGCTCCTTGGAAGCCCTGTGGTAAGACTGGGTGGGGGGTCGGGGGGGCACACATGCAGACAGCCGCCTGCTGGCCCTGCTGGCCCTGCTGGCCCTGGAAGACTATCTTCCTGAAAGGTGTGGGTGCGACTCCGGCCCGGCCACCCAGATTCGTGTGAGGGCCCTGGAGCTGCCCAGGGGCGTGCCTGTGGGGCTGGAGTGCCCGAAGCTACTGTGTCTCCCCCGCCCACTGCACCCTGGGCCCTGCTCGCCGGCAACCCCCTCGGTTACACCAGGCTGGCTTGCTGACCCCCAGTCCCCTGACCCCTCGCTCCACCGATGGCCAACAGGCCCCGGAAAGAGGAGCTTCGCCCAGCCCCAGGGACCTTCCCTAATCAAGGCTGCAGTGACCTCACCTCCCTGGGGCCCAGCGGGCGGGGAGAGCTTGAGATGGAAACAAAATGTGTCTTTATTTATGCTTTTAATTTGAATCCTGGAACCGGCCCAACATGGTAATACATTTAACATCAGTAAAATGCTGAAGAAAAATGGATCTGTTTTTCAGTAACTGCCTCCCACCCGCTCTGCCCGCTGTGAGACCCCCGCGCACACCCCCCATCCCTTGCACACACCAGGGCGTGCGCCCCTCTCTTCCCCGCATGGAGTCCGTGGGGCTGAGCTGCCCGCAGGAGCCGAGACGGGTCCCCGAGCGGCTGGAGCCGAGTTTAATGAGGGGCATCAATCACCAGGCGGGCCGTGCGGGAGGCAAAGGAATGTGGTCCCAGCATGGGCACCGAGGCCCGGCCATCCCCCTCCCCGCCCTGCCCTGCCGGCAGTCACAGCCCTAAGTAAGCATGGTGCCCGGCGGTGCCACCTCCTTCCCCAGCCATGGTGGGGTGGGGCCTCTACCCAGCCTACAGCCCTGGGGGCGCCTAGGTCTGAGGCCCCCACCGTCTCCTTCACTGTGCCTGCATCCCCCCTTTCCCCACCTGGGCTCCCCCGAGCAGTACTCTGACTACTGAGGACGTGGGCACGCAGATCCCTTGTCGTCTCAACCTTGACTCTGTCTTGACCAGACCACAGTGCCTGGAGGTGTCCTTTCGACTGCAGCCTCGGTCTTTCCACTCCCAGCCTTCACTGCAGACCCCTCCTCCTAGCACCACGCCTAGGCTCCTTCCCACCTTCCCAGCTGCCTCATCTCCAGGGTCTGTACTGGTTCACAGGTTCTGGGGCGAGGACTCTACCGGGTGAGGACTGCCTAGGCCCAACCGGCGCTGGAGGGGACCACTCCTGCTACAACCAGCGGGCCACGCCATGCGACTGCTGGACCGAGAAGGCCCACCACAGGCTCTCTGGTTGGTGATGCCCCAGGCCCACAGCAAGCAGAGAGAGCTTGGGGCCTCTGTCTTGGAGGAGCGAAGACAAGAAACGGCCAGGCTCCTCTGACGATGCAGCTACACTGGCTCGAGTTCCCTCCTGGGGCTCCCTGGGCAGGTGGGCGGCCTCCAGCCTTGGGAAACGTGGTGCACGCAGATGCCAACACACATGGACCTCGCTTCAGAAGGGGGGACCGTGAAAGGCAGCTGTGAGCTTGGCTTTGGGCCACCTCGGCCCCCAGCCTCACCACCCTCACCCTGGGCCTCTCTGCAGGGGCCTTGCAGGGCCCGGGGAGCTGGTGAAGACTGACTGCCCCGCTGGATGGATGGTGGGTGATGGCCCTGTCCACCCGGGGGGCAACTCCTTGCATGTGCATTCTGGGGGCCGGGCCACGGCTGAGAGAACAAAGGAGAGCGAGCTCTGACAGGAAGAGACCGGCCAGGAGGACAGGAAGGGGCAGGCTGAGCGGCACAGTGAGGCCTGGGTGCTGTCCACCCGCGTGAGGGCCGTGGTTCCCAGCAGGCGCCTGGCCGTCCTCGCTCTGAGCAGGCACTGCCGCCTGGGCTGCAGACACCAGCCACAAAACTGCAACTATTACCGCTTTGGCGTCCTTTGCGCCCCAGATTCGGTACAGGCCTCAGCCAGAGTGGGAAGCTGGCATTCTGCCTTGGGACGCTGACCTGCACCTGCCCCTCCCACCTGGCACCCGCCACTGCTCACGCCTCCGCCCTTGCCCATTTATCAAGTGAGCCTATCAGGTCATCTCCGGGATGGGCCCAGAGGTCAGAGCCACATTCCCAGGGGTGGCCTGGAAGCTGGCTCCGGTGCCGAGTCCACGAGGATGAATAACCCTGCTTTCCAGTGACCTGGATGGCTCCCACCGAGCCTGAGAATGCTTTCTGTGCACACCCTGCTATCGATGGGGTGCTGTCCACCTCCCTGGGGGCCTGGGGGTCTGGAAGGATGGTAGGCCATCCTGTCTGATCATGGTACCACCTTGAGACAGTCCAACCCTCCTCTCACTCTGGCTCCCCGACTCTGTCAGTCCTCTGGTTACAGAGCAGCCAGGAGGCCCTGCAGTTAGGGTCCCGATTCCTCAGTCATCTGCAAGGCAAAGGCCACACCTGGCCGGCAGCAAAGGCAGCCAGCCTGGGGCCTCACTCCCAGAGAGATGCACACGGTTCAGGACAACCTCGAGACCCTTACAGAGTCCGGAGGGCCGAAACACGCCTTAGTGACTCCGCAGAGAGAAGGAAAGAAGGCCAGCAAGTGACTCTCAGAAGGGCCGAGAGGGCCGCTCACACACCCCAGCACAGAAGGACTTCTCTGGGGAATCCCCAGTGGGGCAGTGGCCAGAACGGGCCCGCGTGTCCCACTGACCCCGCCACAGGCTGTCACCACTGGGCGCCCTAGCCGGGAGCACCGAGTCACGACGGAGGGGAACCACACCATGGCCGGGCCCCAGGGATTGGCCTGGCGATACCGCGACGGTGGGGGAGGACAGGCATGCGTCCCAGGCCAGCTGTGCCTCGGGGGCAGGCCAACTGGGAGGCGTGGAAAATCAGCCATTTCCTCCACCTGAAGGAGCCCCTGAGGACAGCAGCGGCAACTGGCAGACAGCAGTCGGCATCTGCCCCGTGGCTTTGGCCAGGGTTCCACCGGGGAAATGCGAAAAACAAAGTCGTCTCTTTTTTGGGGGGCAGGGGAGGGGGCTAGGGGAGAGAAAAACAATCTTCTCAGACGCTCGAAGCACGAAAACAAGTGGAAAATGATCAGTCTGGTTTTCCGTAAGTCAAAACAAGAGGATCATGTTCCCAGGCTCAGTGGGAAATGCCCTTGCTCTCCTCCCCGCCTGGTGCCCGGGCACTGAGGCCAGCCCCTGGTGGTCGGTGGCCCCAGGTTGCTGAGGGCAGGCAGCGAGCGGTGGGCACTGAGTGAGGAGACCTGAGCCCTGGTCCAGCACTGAGCCCCACGCCCTCCTAGCTCATCACCCCTGGGTGAGCGGACACTCACTGCGACACATGGGTGATGGGCGCCAGCAGAGTCTCCCCTTCCAGGTCCAGGTCCTCGGCAAAGCTGTTGGTTCTCGTGAAATGGGCCGTGCTCACTTCCAGCAGCGTGGGGCTCTTTTTCACTGTGGGGGAAGATGCGGGACAGCACGTTAGGCTTCCATGGAAGGCTTGATGGCAGAGGGGGCCCAGGGTTGCTCAGAGCTGAGATGCTCACCCCAAGCTGCTACCCTGGCTGTGGGGCGGACCTGTGCCCCTGGAGCCTTCCCACAGACGGGTAAGATATCTACTCGCAGGGCTGGGTGAGGAGTGCAGATGGTGTATGAAGCCTCGGCACAGAGGACTGGCGGGGGGAGGGGTCCCGATGGCCCCCACGTGCCTGAGGCCACAGTGGTCAAGGAGCAGTTGAGAGCCGATGACACCTCCTCAGAGTGAGGACTGTGCCTGGGCTGAGCTCAGGTGTCTGGGCCTCTCCCCAGGTTCACACCAGACGTTCAGGTCAAGAATAGAACACAGCTGCCAGGCACAGGTCTGCTAAGACACTGACGCTCATCGCCACGCTGTCACTGTCACGTGGCTGCATGGCTTTCGACGCATCCGTGAAGACCCAGGGTGGTAGGGCTCCTGCTCACAGAGCGTCGCAAGCCGGGGAGGAAGGGGCAGCCGCAGAGCTCCTGGCCCCTTGCGTCCGCCACCCGCACCCTGAGGGAGGCACAGGAACCGCCCCGACGGCTGGTGTTGGCATTCAGACTCCTGGGCGCACCCACAGTGAGCAGGTGCTAGTGTTCCGGGCTGACTAAGAATAATTAGCAGTCCCCTGGTTTTCAATCTGGACCTTTTTTATTTTTCCATTTAAAGTTTTTGTTGTAAAATAACGAATGACTTGTAAAAAGGGACACAGTGCAAAGACTCACGAAGGCCTTCCTTCCCCGAGGTCATCAGCGTTAACCACCAACTAGATTCCCAGCTCACCCCTCTGCTCACGAGAGCAGCTGACACCTGGAGGGACTTGCATTTATACACACGTGACGGCTCTGTTCCTGTCCCTGCAATGTGCCCATCTCATTTTTCTACAGGTATTTAGACATGGATCTAAGTCTTGTTTTAGTAATTGCGTAACAGTCCGTAGCTTAGATCTACCACAATTAACTCAACCATTCCATGTGTGACGGACATTTGGTTCCATTAGCTTTAAGCCACTACTTTAAGACGATGATGCACCCGTCCATCTTTACGAAAACCTGACATATTGAGGCAGGTGAGAGGGTGCTTCCTTGGTACGTTTAATAGGTGTGGCTGGACCGTTTTCCCAAGAAGTCGCATCAATTAGGCTCCAGCAGCAGTGTGTGCACACATGCCACCTTCTCCACATCCATGTCCGCACCGGCCTTTGCAGCCTTTGCTGGGCCCGTCATGTGTAGATGAAGACGGGCGTGGTGCCTTTCCTTCTATGCTGGATGCCCGTTGTGGCTCAGAGGCTATTTGGTTTTCCTCTTGTGGGATTATCTGTTCTTATCCTTTGCTCACTTCCGTTCGTCAATTTGTAGGAACTTTTTTCTAGGCTAGAGATCATTAACCCTTTGCATATGAGGCACGAGTATCTTCCCCAGTCTGTCTTTGGTGCTTTTACCTTAATTATGGTGGTTTTGTCACAGAACGTTTTTTATGATTTTGAAGCGATACCTATCTTTTGCTTTTTGAAAGAGAAAGGATTCCCCACCCCAAAGTAGTACAACCATCTCCTAAACATAAACGTGTGAGTGTGTGTAAATTTTAATACATTTAGCACTTACACCTCACATTGTAGGAGATCATCAACAATCAGAAAATGAAAATGTAAAGGTATTGTATGCAGTCTTACTGAAAAAACTAAAATGAAACACAAACTATAAATTCTCTTCAAGAAGACACAGGAGAAAGTCTCTGGATTTGATATCAAAAGCTCAGTCTGTGAGCAGAAAAAAATGGAAAAACTGGACTTTATCAAAATTAAAAGCATTTGCTCCGTAAAAGACACCGCGAAGGGAATGAAAAGACAAGTCACAGACTTGGAGAAAATGTTTACATGTCACGTGTCTGGTCAAGGACTTTGATCCAGAATATGTAAGGGACTGTGGCAACTTGACAAGAAAGCTAACAGCCCCGTTTTAAAAATGGATTACTAATAAGCTCATGAAAAGATGCTCAGTTCAACCAATACCAGTCGTTGTTAGGGAAATGCCAATTAAATCCACAGTGAGCTACCACTCTACCCACGTGAGGATGACAAAAACTTCTAAATGGCATCCGTTTCGGATATTTGGTAAAGAATAAGGTTAGAGCCTTACTTTTCACTTTACATTAAGGAAAGAAAAAAAAGGAAGCGAAGCCTGACAATACCACGTGCTCATGAAGATGCAGAGCAGCTAGGACGTTTACATGTTGCTGGTGAGAATGCAAAACGGTGCGGCCATGTTGGAAGAGGGTTTGGTGGTTCCTCATAAAGTTCAACATACGTTTATCTTGTGGCGCGTTGGTCCCTGTCCCGGTTATTTACCCAAGTGAACTGAAGTTGTACATTCAGAGAAACCTGTACATAAGTGTGTATCGCAGTCTTGCTTACAGCCGCCCCAACCAGGAAACAACTAAGATGCGCTTCAGCAGGTGAACGGATAAACTGTGGTACGTCCATACAACGGAATTCCATCCAGCCCTCAAAGACGGGAACTAACGGTTCACGCGTGCCACGACACAGCTGAGTCGCAAATGCATCGTGCTAAGCAGTGAAGGAAGCCAGATGCAAAAGGCTACATATTACATGATTCCATTTATAGGACATTCTGGAAAAGGCAAAACTACAGGGACATAAAACAGATCAATGGCTGCTAGCGTTTAGAGGAGGGGGAGCACTTGACTTCAAAAGAGTTGCACAATGGAATTTTTCGGGCTATGGAACTTCTCTGTATGATGTGGTGGTGGTAGGTACATGACTCCAGGCATTCGTCAAAACCCATAGAACTGTGCGTCTCCAAGAGTAAATTTTACTATACGCAACCCCCCGCTCCCCGCCAAGTAAGCCTGTTGGAGGATCCAGGATGGAAAGCATACTGTCACGAGTGAATTCTGTATTACGAATACGTAACACAGCACTAAAAGGAGAGGGGAAGAAGGAGCTGGCCCGTGAAGCCTTGGGAAACAATCTTCCGATTGGATATGTTTAAAGCAAAAAAACCCCGAACTGTCATAAACACAGTATTCTAGTTGGTAAGTTTGTTTCTCATAGGGGTACTACAGGTACACTTGAGTTAAATAAGTAAATAATTATAGATACTGGGAGCCAGGATTCTCAATGTCAGAAAAAAAGTAACAAACAGAGTTAGGGGGTGGTGAACGAACCCTGTGGTCAGAAATATCAGTATGAACTTACATTTAGTTTAAAATAGACACAAATAAGTACGGATGTACGTGCACACTTGGGTCATTCACATACATACATTTCCTAGCTCTGTCCGCTGAGAGGCCCTAGAAGCAGTGACTAACTGTGGAGCAATGAGCACCTAGTGCCCAGATCCTGGTTTTGAAATCCCATTCTCCAGTAAAAGGAACCAGGGCTCTCTGATAGAATGGTGATTCTAGGGCTAGGGCAGGGGAAATATAAGATAAGCCTGAAGTATTGTCTAGTGTTAGAAAGGAAAGAAATGCGCAAAAATAAATAAATGAGAAGGATGAGGGCATATCAAATGGACACAGGAACTAACCCAAAAGAACTCTCAATCCAGTGACCAAAGCTAGAACAATTTGAGCAACAAAATAAATAACATTAAAAATATTATACAGAATCCTATCAAACATTTAGAGAAGAGCTGACACCCATCCTTCTCAAACTCTTCCAAAATATAGCAGAGGGAGGAACACTCCCAAACTCATTCTACTCATTCTCATTCTATGAGGCCACCATCACCCTGATACCAAAACCAGACAAAGATGTCACAGAAAAAACTACAGGCCAATATCACTGGTGAACATAGATGCAAAAATCCTCAACAAAATACTAGCAAACAGAATCCAACAGCACATTAAAAGGACCATACACCATGATCAAGTAGGGTTTATCCCAGGAATGCAAGGATTCTTCAATATATGCAAATCAATCAATGTGATACACCATATTAACAAATTGAAGGAGAAAAACCATAGGATCGTCTCAACAGATGAAAAAGCTTTCGACAAAATTCAACACCCATTTATGGCAAAAAACCCTCCAGAAAGTAGGCACAGAGGGAACTTTCCTCAACATAAAAAAGGCCATATATGACAATCCCACAGCCAACATCATTCTCGGTGGTGAAAAACTGAAACCATTTCCTCTAAGATCAGGAACAAGACAAGGTTGCCCACTCTCACCACTATTATTCAACATAGTTTTGGAAGTTTTAGCCACAGTAATCAGAGAAGAAACAGAAATAAAAGGAATCCAAGTCGGAAAAGAAGTAAAATTGTCACTGTTTGCAGATGACATGATACTATACATAGAGAATCCTAAAGATGCCACCAGAAAACTACTAGACCTAGTCAATGAAGCTGGTCAAGTAGCAGGATACAAAATTAATGCACAGAAATCTCTTGCATTCCTATACACTAATGACGGAAAATCTGAAAGAGAAATTAAGGAAACACTCCCATTTGCCACTGCAACAAAAAGAATAAAATACCTAGGAATAAACCTACCAAGGAGACAAAAGACCTCTATGCAGAAAACTGTAAGACACTGATGAAAGAAATTAAAGATGATACAAACAGATGGAGAGCTATACCATGTTCTTGGATTGGAAGACTCAACATTGTGAAAATGACTATACTACCCAAAGCAATCTACAGATTCAATGCAATCCCTATCAAACTACCAATGGCATTTTCCACAGAACTAGAACAAAAAATTTCACAATTTGTATGGAAACACAAAATACCCCAAATAGCCAAAGCAATCTTGAGAAAGGAAAACAGAGCTGGAGGAATCAGGCGCCCTGACTTCAGACTATACTACAAAGCTACAGTAATCAAGACAGTATGGTACTGGCACAAAAACAGAAATACAGATCAATGGAACAGGATAGAAAGCCCAGAGATAAACCCATGCACCTACGGTCACCTTGTTTTTGATAAAGGAGGCAAGAATGTACAATGGAGAAAAGACAGCCTCTTCAGTAAGTGGTGCTGGGAAAACTGGACAGCTACATGTAAAAGAATGAAATTAGAACACTCCCTAAAACCATACACAAAAGTAAACTGAAAATGGATTAAAGACCTAGATGTAAGGCCAGACACTATAAAATTCTTAGAGGAAAACATAGGAAGAACACTCTATGACATAAATCACAGGAAGATCCTTTTTGACCCACCTCCTGGAGAAATGGAAATAAAAACAAAAATAAGTGGGACCTAATGAAACTTAAAAGCTTTTGCACAGCAAAGGAAACCACAAACAAGACGAAAAGACAACCCTCAGAATGGGAGAAAATATTTGCAAACAAAGCAACTGACAAAGAATTAATCTCCAAAATATACAAGCAGCTCATGCAGCTCAGTAACAAAAAAACAAACAACCCAATCCAAAATGGGCAGAAGACCTAAATAGACATTTCCCCAAAGAAGATATACAGATTGCCAACAAACACATGAAAGGATGCTCAACATCACTAATCATTAGAGAAATGCAAATGAAAACTACAATGAGGTATCACCTCACCCCAGTCAGAATGGCCATCATCAAAAAATCTACAAACGGTAAGTGCTGGAGAGGGTGTGGAGAAAAGGGAACCCTCTTGCACTGTTGGTGGGAATGTAAATTGATACAGCCACTATGGAGAACAGTATGGAGGTTCCTTAAAAAACTAAAAACAGAACCACCATATGACCCCGCAATCCCACTCCTGGGCATATACCCTGAGAAAACCACAATTCAAAAAGAGTCATGTACCACAACGTTCACTGCAGCTCTGTTTACAATAGCCAGGGCGTGGAAGCAATGTAAGTGTCCATCAACAGATGAATGGATAAAGAAGATGTGGCACATATATACAATGGAACATTACGCAGCCATAAAAAGAAACGAAATTGAGCTATTTGTAGTGAGGTGGATGGACCTAGAGACTGTCATACAGAGTGAAGTAAGTCAGAAAGAGAAAAACAAATACCGTATGCTAACACATATATATGGAATCTAAAAAAAAAAAAAAAAGGTTCTGAAGAACCTAGGGGCAGGACAGGAACAAAGACGCAGACATAGAGAATGGACTTGAGGACACGGGGAGGGGGAAGGGTAAGCTGGGACGCAGTGAGAGAGTGGCATGGACATGTATACGCTACCAAACGTAAAACAGGTGGCTAGTGGGAAGCAGCCACATAGCACAGGGAGATCAGCTCGGTGCTTTGTGTCCACCTGGAGGGGTGGGATAGGGAGTGTGGGAGGGAGAGGCAAGAGGGAGGGGATATGGGGATATATGTGTATGTTTAGCTGATTCACTTTGTTATTACAGCAGAACCTAACACACCACTGTGAAGCTATTATGCTCCAAAGAAGATGTTATAAGAAAAAGACTTCAACAGGAAAAGAAAAAAAATATTATACAAAATAATAGTATTAGATTATAGCTCAAAAAAATAAATATTCCTGAGTCCATACCAATATAAATCACCAGATAATTGGAAGAGAGGGATAAATCTTCCTTATAGAAGAATTCCAGATAATAAATGCAGAAAGACTGAGGGAAAAAACCACCATTAGAACACCACAGTGATATTTGCTACAGGCAAGATCCAGGGACGAATGCTAAAATTAGTAGGTGAAACTTTAAGGAGAAACTTCAAAGTATCTCCTCTCAAATATTTATTCATTGCCGTGGTGGTTTTAACATATGTTCACCAACGCTTTGATATTCTCTCATGCGGGAGGTAGACTGTAACTCCCCTCTCCTTGGGCGTGGGCAGGACTTGGTGACCCCCTTTCTCATGACTAGACTGGAAAGGGAAAAATACTAAATAAGGCTGGCTGACACCACCTTAACCAAGTGGGTCAAGGTTAACACTACCAGTGACAAACCATGTTGATGTCATGTACCCTGATATGGTGCAATGAGAAAAGCACCTCACTTCTGTGGCATTCTTCCCCCCAAACCCGTAACACCAGTCTAATCCTGAGAAAATAGTGACAAACCCAAACCGAGGGACACTGACACCTGACTAGTATTCCTCAAAAGTGTCAAGGTCGGGGCTTCCCTGGCGGCGCAGTGCTTGGGAGTCCGCCTGCCGATGCAGGGGACGCGGGTTCGTGCCCCGGTCTGGGAGGATCCCACATGCCGCGGAGCGGCTGTGCCCGTGAGCCATGGCCGCTGAGCCTGCGCGTCCGGAGCCTGTGCTCCGCAACGGGAGAGGCCACAACAGTGAGAGGCCCGGGTACCGCAAAAAAAAAAATAAAAAAAGTGTCAAGGTCATGAGGAACAAGGAGGGACCAAGATTTGTCTTCATGGATCAGAGGAGACTAAGCAGACCTGACTAAATGCAATGATGGATCCTGGGACAGAAAAAGGACATTAGTAGTTAAACTGGGAAAGTCCAGATAAATTAGCTAAACTGTAGCTTAACTACTAGTGCTGCCGAGTGTTCATTTCTTGGTGTTGCTAACTGTACCATGGTTTTATAAGATGCTAACATTAGGGGAAGCTGGTGAGAGTACAAAAAAAGCTGTACTATTTTTGTCTCTTCTGTAAAAAGAAAAAAAAAAAAAGCCTGTACACAGGAGTACAAAAAATGTTTAGTACATAATTAAGGACATACAAGAACTCTAAGGAGAAATTATAAGACCTTAACAAGCAACATTCAAGAAGACATAAATAATGGAGAAATAGCTTTTGTTCCATTGACTAGAAAACTCAATAGTGAAAAGATTCTCCCCAAATCTTAATAAAAATCCCACGGTTTCTGTGTTGGAACCTTGGCAAGCTGATTCTAAAATTGCTCTGGAAGTGCAAAAAGCCAAGAATCAACAAAATTCTTGAACAGCAACAAGGTAGGAGAACTTGCTCTACCAGACATCGGTACCTCTTACAAAGTAGCAGTCATTAAGGTGGTGTGGTGCTAATGCAGAAAGAGACAAACAGCCCAAGGGGACAGGGTTGACGGTCCAGAAACAGCCCCCACACATCTGGACGCTTGCTGTGTATAAGAGGTGGCCCGCACATAGTGGGAGGAGGAAGTTCAGGGAGAGCTGGCTGTCCACGTGGGAAGAAGGTTGACTTGGACCCTTACCTCACACCATACATCAACATTTCATTCTTGGCATTCCAGGCAATTGAAGGCTAATGGAGAGAAGTAAAACTATAAAGACTTTCTGACTGAATCTAAAAGAATATATTCATGACCTCGGGGTTCGGAAGGATTTTCTAAAATGTAAGCAGTAACCGTAAAGGAAAAGACTGATTAATTTAACTCCATTAAAACGGAGTCCTGATCATCAAACAACACATCTAAGAGTAAAAAGGCAACCACAGAAGAAGAGTACCCACAAAATGTAAAGAATTCCTGCAAATCAATAAGACCGATGTTAGCAACTTAATGCAAAAGGGGGCAACAGACAGACGAGCACATCGCAGGAGAGGACTCCAAGTGGCTGACGAACATGTGGAAAGGTGTTGTCCCTGACTAGCAATCAGAGAGATGTAAATAGACTCAGGGAGCTCGCAGCCCATGGGGGCGAGGGCCGACTTCCAGCAGGAAACCGCACAGACATTACTTAGTCACACCCTGGAGAAGGGCTCCGAGGGAAGGGCTGTTTGCCCGTGACATTCTCGGAGAGCACAGGAAAGTGACGGGTAAGTCTTGAAGAATGCGTGTGCATTCAAAGGCTCTCAGGTCTGGGACCTGGCGGGAACGTTTACAGCCCCCGTTTTAGAGACTCGGGGCTGAGATTCAAGTACCCTGGGTTATATTATTCAGTCGTCAAGTGACAGAGCTAGACCTTCATCCAGGACTCGAATGTTCTTTCAAAAAAAAAAAAAAGGGGAAGGAAAAACGAGCACAAATACATATTTCTACGTCTGCATCACTTGTATACAGAAGGAAGGAACAGCAGAGCAGTGGCTGGAAAGTGGGACTGCTTTCCAAACATCCGAGATGACAGGGGTGAGCCACCTGACCCCTGACAAAGGCCCAGCCCTGGTGTTTTAGGAAATTAAAGTGTGCACATCAGTTGGCTGCTGGGAGCGGGTGGGGCCTGCACCTGCCAGAGAAGAATGTGTGATGTTTGGTTTCGTCCTGAGAACAGCACAGAGGGTCCCCGCAGCGAGGGGCAAAGGCAGGGGCTCCACAGGTTGGTTTCTCCAAGTCAACAGGAACGGCACTGCTCTGCCCAGCTTCTGTGTCAGAGACTGTGGGCTATATGCCTCCCCCACCGCAGGCAGGCAGCAGTCAAGGCTGCAGACCCTCCCCGTTACCCGGCTGCAGTCACAGCCTGGTCAGGCCCCTCCCTGCAAGAAGGTACAGGGGGTGTGGCAGGGGCTGGGGGGGGGGGTAGATGTGAATCCTTGGCAGACACAGTGGCACGCTGCCCCTTCAGGCAAAGCTCTGTGCTAAGTGCTGTGTCCCAAGAGACCTGGCTTGTCATCCCCAACTTCAAGGAGACTGAGATGGGCGTTTTACAAAGATGCGCAAAAACCCACGGCCCTGGCCTCGCAAGTGCAGAGCGGGCCGAGCCCGTGGTGGACTCATCGGGGCAACTCATCTGGACACCAGGCCCCGAGGAGGGCACCGGAGCTACGCTAGGTGAGCCATCTGGAGTGCCAGGCCTTGGGAAAAAGAGCACTGCGTCCTGGCGACAACGAAGGCACACTTTCCTAAGACAATCCCAGTTGTCAATGCTTTAATTCCTTGGCTGCCTTTGCCTTGTCAAGGCCAGAATCTGGGCCTAAGTTTTCAGGGCAGAACAAAACAATTTTGTTTTCTAGGAAAATGGGAGGTCTGGGATGGCGAACGCGGCCTCTGGCGTGGCGACTACCACAGCTGGAGACGTCGGCTGCCAAGGCTCACCCTCTCTCCAGAGAACAGGAACCAAACAGCGCAGCGTTTTTCCTTCCAGCCAGTGGCCCTGCTTAACAGGGTGATTTGAAAATATGGGCACAGAAAAAAGACTGGAAGGAAACTGATCGAAATATTAACCGTTCGTCTTTAAGTGAAGAGACTGGATGATTTCCATCTCCTTCCCTATTGCGTTCTATCTCGGACGGTACTTTCTCAGGTCAGGAAACGGTGTTTTGTGGAAGTCTCCCACATCTGGGCCTTGCCCCGGCCCACGGCCCTGCACGTCTCGTCCTGGAGGGACGTCAGAGTACGTCGGAGCACGCTCTGTCCTTCCACCTGGCCTGGAACCGCCCGCGTGCCTGAACAGAGCCCTCTCCGACCACGAACATCCCCAAAACCTGCTCCCAGGAGCACCTGGTCTCACTTCTTTCGACTCTCCGTCGAGCCCCTGCCCCCTGCCTATTCCAGCAAGTCCAGCTTATCCCCAACACTGGGACACACTTGGCTTCCACGAGATGCATGAAGGGAATTCCCATTTCCCCATCTGCTGCTTCAGTCATGACCTCATTTCGTTGTCACAGCAGCTCTGTGGGATGGCAGCTTTGATTCCCATCTCTAGACAAGCAAACAGGTTAAAAAGGCTAAAAACTCACGCTCTGGGTCACACAGACTAGGCCGGGACTTCAGCACCAAGTCAAACTTGCTGTAAGGCCCCAGCCCCTCCCCACTGCCCTCTGCCCCCAGGAGAGTCCCCTCTGGTGTCCGGGTCTTCACCTAGCCCTCCCGCTGGTGACTGATGAAAATCCTGCCTGATCTCCCAGGTGTAACCCTGGGAGAGCTTCACAAAGCTTCCCAAGGCTCTAGAGACCGTCCCCTCCTCTGGCTGGGTGCAGGGCTATGTGTGCCCGGACCGCAGGTCCGTGCATGTTCCCTGGCACGGGGACCTCGCCTTCCACCTCCCCCGTATCCCTCCGGGGCCTGGCACAGGCGTGTTCCCCAAGCCAGCTCTCTCCACAGGGATGAACAGAAGCTGCCCCTGTCCTTCCCAAGTCAAAGCCCCTTCCCACCCACCCGCCTGGCCCCCACCCCCTCTTGGCGGATTTGCCAAAGCCCTGCAGATCCTGCACTGTGAACGAGAACCCCCTCCCCAGGGCATCCGGACAGCTGCAGCCAGACCCTGCGTGACATTGCTGAGCCTCGGCCCCAGGCCCGTGGCAGCTGCCCATGCCCGGCTCACAGACCGCGAGCCAGCACCGCCGCGTCGCCACCTGTGTCTCCACTCAGCGGCGAGAAGTAAGGGACACGGACAGAAAGTGTAAAAGCCATTCCCACGACAGCTGCCAGGAACGGGGCGAAGAGGGGAGTGAAAACGCACACGCACAGCCGGCACCGGTTCCGCTCGGGGAAATACCTTGCTCGAGTGGACACCTGTTGTTTGTGCCTCCAGCAGCGAGGCCTGGCCTCTGGGAACAGCTTCTCGAAGCTTCCTTGGGGGGCTGCCCTTTCCCTCCTCCCAAGGCTGCAGGATCCAGGTACTCGCTGGCCATCCCCAGAGAGGGCCTGTGGCCCAGGCCTTGGCCTGCAGAGGCACAAAGGCAGGGCTGAGGGCGGCTGATCGCCCTGCTGGGACCCATGAGAGCCTGGCCCCAGACGCTGGCACACACGATGGGGAAAGAGGTGGCCTCTTTCTGCTGGGTTTGCTAAGCTGGTGGCCATCTTGCCCCCTTCAGAAAGTGGCTGCCTGAGGACACAGCCGTCCCAGGGGGCAATGGGAGAGGGAGGGGGAGAGGAGAGGGAACAAGGCGGGTGGGCGGAGAGCACAAAAGGGGGAGAGTGAGAGCAGCAAACGGGATCATCGCAGCCCCGGGGTCCAGCTGTGTCTGAAACAGCTGGGTCCAGTCCTGGGAGCCAAAAAATGTCCCTTTTGTGCTTCAGCTCGATTGAGTTGGGGTTCCATCATTTGTTACCAAGAGAATCTTCGAGAATGCGTGTGGCAAACTTGGGGGTGAGGCGTGAGCCCCAGGGGATGGGTCTGAGGAGTCAGAGTCACACGAGAGCTGTTACTCGCACGTCCCGCACGGTGCCTTGGGGGGTACGGGACAAAAGCTGGCGGGAGGAAGCTACCTCTGTGACGGCCCAGGGAGCTCTCAGAAAGCGGCTCCCTAAAGCTGGAGGCTGGCTCTCTACTGCTGTGGTGCTGCTGTAAGGTTGCCGAAAGCAAACTGTGGAACGTGCTGGGTCTCACGTCCACTCAAGGGCACGCAGCGTGGGTTGGACACGAGCACGGCGGTGATGTGGGCAGAGTCAAAGGTGACCCCGGGAATCCTGACCCACCCTGGGGAGGACGCCGGGCTTCCTGCGCTCCCAGGGGTGAGGGCACCGGGGACCCTTGCCCCCAGCGCTGCCCCTCACCACAGGGCTCGCAGGCCTCGGCACACACAGATCTGAGAGGGAACGGAAATGGTTCTGCGGGACCAAGGGCGGGGTCCAAAGAGCGGGGGCGCTGAGGGAGACAGGCAGCAACCGAGCCAGGACAGGGTCAACCCCGAGTGAGTACAGGAAACGGAAGGGGAGCCACGCAGCCACCCACACGACTCGGTCGACCCTCCGGGGTCTCCATGCTCCGGGAAGTCACCGTCCAGGTTTCCTAAGACACAGTTCCAGGGGACGGTTCCCGGCAGCTAGAGCAGCCCCGGGAAACGTTAATATACAATGGAATCTGGGTTAAGCAGTGTCTTCTCCAAGAGTTGAGCTCACAGGACATTCCCAAGAAACCTCTGGAGAGGTGGGGAGGAAAGTTTCTGGAGGTCTTTGGATGAAGAAAACAAAAAAAAATGGCCTTGATTTTCAAGGCGAAATTACAGAGGAAGAAAAAAATGTTTTTAATCTAATTAAGAGCGATCTTTTCACCTTCATCACAACACCGCGGAAATGTGCCAGTTCTTAACTTCACACAATAATCAAAGCAATTAGTGAGGGAGAAGCCTTGGAAACCGGTGCAGATGTTCTCAGAATGTTTAATGGGGAAATGAGTTGCAGGCCTCGTTCTCAGTATCCGGCTCCAGGCCCTGGCTACCAAATCCAGACATCTGCTTGGGCCCCACCCCCAGGCCCCGAGGGCGCGGGCTTGAGAAACACAGGTCCCTTCCCAGGCCGCCTCCCAGCCAGGCCAGATCCGGGGCCGAGAGGCTCCCCATGGCTCCCCAAGCCGGAGCCTGGACACAGTCAGAGCCACCCCAGAGCTGGGGGCGGGGGGAGGCTTAACATCAAAATTATGTTAACAACTGATGTCAAAAATAATCAGCTCAGCCTGGCTCCCCCACCCGGTCCCTGCTGGCTGCAGGAGCACACCGGGAGGCAAGGAGAGGGCAAGGGGCCCTGCGGGGGACTCTCAGCTCTGACACCACCCCCACCGAGTTTGCGCAAACACCACTTCAGGAAGAGGCATGGTGGCCTCTGTCTGGTGTGGCCCCGGAGTCCCCGTTCCAATGCCGCTGGCCTCCTAGTGGGTCGAACATGAGGAAATTTCCAATAATCAGAAAAAACGTGGAGAAACGAGGACGGCGCCTACTGAGGAAGCAGCCTTTTGCAGACAGCAGAGGGCCACATGGCTGGTGTTAACTGGCTGTGGGAGACCCGAGACCCCAGCTGGGTCAGACAGCTTAGCGCATCTCGGAGACCCCGCCGTATGGCAGGCGTCAGGGACACAGAGGTAAGGAACACATGATCCCTGTTCTCGAGGACACACAGGCAGCACGGGGGCCCCACCCGTGTACCCTCAGCGCTCACGTTCCACAAGCACCAAAGGCTTCTCCACGCAATCCCGCCAGATGCTTTCCCCAGCGCTATCTCTGACCTCGGGGGCCTGCTGAGCCACACACAGGGCAGGCCAGAAGTGACGCAGAACGAACCCCCTGAGAGGCGGCTCTCGGCAGTGAGAGATAAACACCCTAAGCTCCTTGAGCAGCTGGTGGAGCAACTCTGAGGAGTGTTCCCTGCAGCTTCCCAGCTGCCCACCATAGAGCTCTGCCTCAACGAGCGCCTTGCAACACGGATTCCCAGGGTGGGCTCGAGACCCAGGGAAACTGACCCACGACCGCGCGACGGGAAGCCGCTGGCGCGCTTTCAGTAGGAGAGCAGCAAGGCCTCCTCTAAAGAACTCCCTTGGGCTGCCGTGTGGAGAACGGAGGAGAGAAGGCAGGAGCGGAAGCAGATCGGTGAGGAGGGGAGGGGAACGGCCCAGGCAGAGAAGTGGAAGCAGCTCTGACCAGGGAGGTGGCCGCAGAGAAGGCAAGGGGCGGGCAAAGCCCAGAAAGTTGGCAAGGGCTGCCGACGGGTTAGACACAGGCACTGAGGAAAAGGCGTCGTTTGAAAAGGTTTCCAGGCAGTTTAGGGAACCACAGCATGTCGCTCCCCTTCCCTCTGGCTCCGAGTCTCCATACCTGTCCGCCCCCCGCAAAGCACAAAACCAACAAGGAGCGCAAACAAGGCCACACGCGACCCACGCCTTTGGCAGCGGAGCACGTGGCCTTCGAAGCACCTGTGAATGGAGAACTGAACCAAAGTCCAACGGCGCCACGGCCACCCGCCCATCACGGCGAGACTCCAAAGTCAGGACATGAGGCTTAAATGCCCAGTCCAAACACATTAGGGAAGCGAGTGGCCTCAGCAGAAAGAGAGGAGCAGGTGCCTCTGAGGAGCCTTCCCTTCCCAGAAACACTGAGAAATGAAGTAAATCTGTCAGCGTCAACCCTGTCAGGACTCTAGAAAGCAGTCAGGAGTTTACGGCACCCAAGTGGACGCCCAGCCGTGAAACAGGCAATTGAAAAGCGACAGGAAAGCTCTGTGGCATTTTTCCTTGTCTTTGCAGCACCCCGTCCCCCACTCACTAGCAGTCCTGGAGATGGCTGCCCACACGCCCAGTATGGGACCCCGATCCCCGGTTCTGGCGGGAGCAGAGCAGATCTTATGCTCAAACAATGTGTCTGTTTTGTATTGTCTGGAGGCTGCCTGAAGGTGATTGCCCTTGTTTCCTCTACAAGGGAACTCTCAGATGACAACGGTGGACATTCCTTGAAAACACTGTAAGGGAGTCAAGCCAATCACAGCCACCTGGGGAAAAGATTACAGTTCAGGCGGACAATAGAGCACTGAAAGCCTGGGAGGAAGAGCTGGGGAAAGAGCATCTGAGAAACCAGGCCGTTCTAAGACACCCGTGTAACGCTGAAAACTTGAGAAAGTCAGGAGCATGCCCGGGGCAGGATGCATGCTCAGAAAAGTCCTGAGAACACACTAAGCTTTCACTTCTGACTGATCTCTGTGCCCACCTCCAACAGGAAGTGAAGGCGGAGGCAGAGTTGTAAACAGCCTGGCCAAATCTTGAAGGATTGCCCCAGCACGTAGCTAAACTGCAAAGGCTGGGAGAGTTCTTTCACTTTTTTCCTTCCTCTCCCTCTCTCGGACTCCTGGCACTCAAGGAAGTCTCTGTCAAAACAACAGCTGAACACAAGCGGAACAGTGGCTTTAGAAACCACACATGGCAAAGAATACAGATGTCAAAAAAATAGAAGTCACTAAACAGTTACAGCTCATAGCAAGGGAGAAAAAATCCCGAGAAGGGGAAAGAATCTACTGGCTAGAGTTACTATAGATAATATCCAAAATAGCCAGTTTTCAACCAAAAATGATGAAATTGTGAAGAAACAAGAAAGTATGGCTCATTCACAGAAGAAATGAACAGAAACCATCTCTGAGGAAGTACAGACACTGAGCTTACTAGATAAAGAGTTTAAATGAACTTTCTTAAATATGTTCAAAGGACTGAAGGAACTCATAGACAAAGAACTAAAGGAATGATGTATGAATGAATAGAGAATGTCAATAAAGAGAGAAATTATAAAAAGGAATTAAATTCTGGAAAAGTATAACAATTGATGTGAAACACTCACTAGAGGGTTTCATTAGCATATTTGAGCTGAAGAAAAATCAGGGAGCTTGAAGACAGGTCGATCTGTATTATCCAGTCTGAGGAGCGGAAGGAAAAATGAACAGATCCTCTGGGACATATCATCAAGCATGACAACACATCCATAATGGGAATCCCGGAAGGAGAGGTGAGACAGGAAGGGGCAGGAAGAGTATTTGAAGAAATCATAGCTGACTTCTCAAATTCGATGGAAGACATGAATCTAAACCTCCAAGAAGCTCAGTGAATTCCAAGAAACAAATCATAATCGAACTGTTGAAAGATAACGACAGAACTGTGACAGGAGTGAGAGAAGTGCGTCATCACACACAGGGGCAGTCAGTAAAATTAACAGCAGATTTCTCACTAGAAAGCACGGAGGCCAGAAGGGAATGGGATAAAATTTTTAAAGTGTTTAAAGAAGAAGACAAATATCAAAAACTGAGTTAAGAATTTTTTTTCTTGATGTGGACCATTTTTAAAGTCTGTACTGAATTTGTTACAATACAGCTTCTGTTTCGGTTTTATGGCCAAGAGGCACGTGGGATCTTAGCTCCCCGACCAGGGATCGAACCCACACCCCCCTGCATTGGAAGGCGAAGTCTTAACCACTGGACCGCCAGGGAAGTCCCGAGTTAAGAATTTTATATCTAGCAAAATTATTTCAACAGTGAAGGAGAAATTAATATGTTCTGAGATAAACAAATGCTAAGGGAGTTCCTTGCTAGCCGACTTGCCCTACAAAAAGTGGTAGAGAGAGTCCTTTAGGCTGAAATGAAAGGACACTAGAAAGTAACTCATACCCATACAAAGAAGTAAAGAATTCCAGAAAAGGCAACCACATAGGTAAACACAGAAGCCAGAACAGACAAAACCCAAAGTTAGTAGAAGGAAAGAAATCATAAAGATCAGAGCAGAAATAAATAAAACAGAGGTGAAGAAAACAATATAAATGATCAATGAAGCTGGTTCTTTGAAAAGATAAACAAAATTGATAAACCTTTATCCAGACTCATCAAGATAAAAGCAGAGAGAGCTCAAATCAATATACTTAGAAATGAAAAAGGAGAAGTTACACAGACACCACAGAAATACAAAGTATTATAAGAGACTACTACAAGCAACTCTATGCCAATAAAATGGACAACCTGGAAGAAATGGAAAAACTCTTAGAAAAGAACAATCTCTGGGGCTTCCCTGGTGGCACAGTGGTTAAGAATCCGCCTGCCAATGCAGGGGACACGGTTTCGAGCCCTGGTCCAGGAAGATCCCACATGCCGTGGAGCAACTAAGCCCATGCGCCACAACTACTGAAGCCCGAGTGCCTAGAGCCCATGCTCCACTACAAGAGCAGCCACCGCAATGAGAAGCCTGTGCACCACAACGAAGAGTAGCCTCCCACTCGCCACAGCTAGAGAAAGCCTGCACGCAGCAATGAGGACCCAATGCAGCCAGAAATAAATAAATAAATTTATCTTTTTTTTAAAAAAAGAACAATCTCTGAAGAATGAACCAGGAAGAAATAGAAAATATGAACAGGCTAATCACAAGTACCGAAATTGAAACTGTGATTTTAAAAATCCCAACAAACAAAAGTCCAGGACCAAATGGTTTCACATGCGAATTCTATCAAACATTTAGAGAAGAGTTAACACCTATCCTTCTGAAATTATTCCAAGAAATTACAGAGGAAGGAACACTCCCAAACTCATTCTACAAGGCCACCATCACCCTGGTACCAAAGCCAACAAAGATAGCACACACAAAAAAAAGAAAATTACAGACCAATATCACCGATGAACATAGTATTGAACAGTATTATCATATCCTTAGTTTATAATTCCTCTTTATTTCCTACATGACTTAAAAGACAAATACATAAAACAATATCTATACATCTATGTTACTGGGAATACAATGTATAAAGGTATAATTTCTGACAATAACAACGTGAGGGGGATGGCACTGTATAGGAGTTGACTTTTTGTACTGAGGAAGAAAGTCAGTTCATCAAGATGTAACAATTATAAACATGTACACATCAAACAACAGAGCCCCCAAGTACATGAAACAAACATTGACAGAACTGGAGGGAGAAAGAGACAGTTCTACAATGATAGCTGGAGACGTCAATACCTAACACTCAATAATAGATAGAACAACCAGACAGAAGATCAGTAAAGAAATAGAAGACTTGAACAACACTATGAACCAAGGAGACCTAACAAACTTTTGTAGAACACTCCACCCAGTGACAGCAGAATACATTCTTCTCAAGTGCACATGGAATATTCTCCAGAATAGATCACATGTTAGGCTTCAAAGCAGTCTCAGTAAAATTTTAAAAATTAAAATCATACCAAGTATCTCCTCTAACCAAAATGGAGTGAGGCTAGAAATCAATAATAGAAGGAAAACTAGAAAATTAACAAATATGTGAAAATTAAACAACACACCCGTTAAAAACTAATGAGTCAAAGAAGACATCACAAGGGAAATTAGAAAATATTTTGAGATAAACAAAAATGAAAACACAACATACCAAAGCCTATGGGATGCAATGAAAGCAGTGCTCAAGGAGAAAAATATAGCTATGAATTCCTACATACAGAAAGAAGAAAGAATTTCAATAACCTAACTTTACAGCCTAAGGAACTATAAAAAGAAAAGTAAACTAAACCCAAAGTTAGCAGAAAGAAGAAAATAATAAATGTGAGCGTGGAGAAATGAAAGAAAAACAAGAGCCAACTAAACAAAAGGTTGGTTATTTTTGAAAAGATCAACAAAGTTGACAAATGCTTAGCTAGAATGACTAAGAAAAAACAAGAAGATGCAAATAAAAACATAAACGAAAGTGGGGACATTACAATTGACCTTACAGAAATAAAAAGAATTGTAAGAGAATACTATGAACTGTACCCCCAAAATTAGATAACCAAGATGAAAGGAACAAAATCTTAGCAACACATGAACCACAAAACTGACTCAAGAAGAAACAGAAATTCTGAACAGCCTTATAACAAGTAAAAAGTATGAATCACTGGGCTTCCCTGGTGGCACAGTGGTTGAGAGTCCGCCTGCCGATGGTAGGGGACACGAGTTCGTGCCCCGGTCCGGGAAGATCCCACATGCCACGGAGCGGCTGGGCCCGTGAGCCATGGCCGCTGAGCCTGTGCGTCGGGAGCCTGTGCTCCACAACGGGAGAGGCCACAGCAGTGAGAGGCCTGCGTACCGCAAAAAAAAAAAAAAGTATGAATCACTCAGTAATCAAAGATCTCGTAGTAAAGAGAAGTCTAGGACCTAAAGGCTTCACTGGTGAATGATACCAAACATGTAAAGAAGAATTAACACCGGTCCCTCAAACTCTAACAAAAAGACAGAAAGGAGGGGGACACTGCAACATATTCTATGAGATGAATATTACTCTGATACCAAAATCACACAAATACACCACAAGAAAGCTAGGTATCAATATCCCTCATAGATTCAAAAACAAACAAACGAAAATCCTGGAGGAAAATACTAGTAAACCAAATCCAGCAGTATATTAGAAGAACGATATCCCATGAGTAAGTGGGATTTATCTCAGGAATGGGAGGGTGGTTCAACATAAGAAAAATCAAAGTAATACATCAGAGTAATAGAATTATCTCAGTTAACACAGAGAAAGCATTTGACAAAATCCAACAACCTTTCAAGATAAAAATTCTCACAAAATTAGGAAAAGAAGGGATCTTTCTCAACATGATAAAGAGCATTTACGAAAAGCCCGTAACTAACATAATAATGGTGAAAAGACTAAAAACTTTCCCCCTAAAACCAGGAACAAAAGGATGCCCATTTTTACCACTGCTTTTCAACAGTGTACTAGAAGTTTTAGCCATAGCAATTAGGCAAAAAAATAAATAAAAAGCATCCAAATTGGAAAGGAAGAAGTAAAATTATTTTTATTCACAGATATGATCCTACATAGAAAATCCCAAAGAATCCACAAAAGAAAAAAAAAACCCAACCTATTAGAACTAATAAACAAATTCAGAAAACTTGCAGGACGTGGTCAACACACAGAAATCACTGGTGTATCTATACACCAGCAATGAACAATCGGAGAAGGAAATTTTTAAACAATTCCGTTTACATTAGCATCAGGAAGAGTAAAGTACCTAGGAATACATGTAACAAAGAGGTGAAAGACTTCTAGGCCAAATACTACAGAACTAATAGAAATTAAAGACCTAAATAAATAGAACAACATCCTATGTTCATGGATTGGAAGACTTAATATTGTCAAGACGGCAATGTTATCCGGTGACCCACAGACTGAACGCAATCCCTATCAAAATTCTAATGGCCTTTTCTGCAGAAATGAAAAAATGGATCCTAAAATGTCTATGGAGGGTAAGGGGCCTAGTACAGCTTAAAAATTATTGGCAAAGAACCAACTCAGAAGACTCACACTTCCCAACTTCAAAACATACACAGGGCTATATTAATCAAAATAATGTGGTACTGGCATAAGGGTAGACATTTAGCCCAATGGAATAAAATAGAGAACCTAGAAATAAACGCTCATATATAGTCAACTGATATTCAATAAAGGGTACCAATTCCATTTGATGGTAAAAGAACAGGCTCTTCAACAAAGGGTGCTGGGACGACTAGACAGCTGGACACAGGAAAAAGCATGAAGATGGACACATACCCCATACCGTATAAAAGTTATCTCAAAATGGATCAGCCACCTAAATATAAGAGCTAAAACCACACACTTCTTAGAAGAAAACAGAGGTCAATCTTGACGGCCCTGGATTATGGGCTAAATGGCACTGAATTGTTTGACTCTAAAATGATCGTGTTACGTGGATTTCACCTCATTAAAAAAAAAAAAATAGGGGCCACAGAAGACTTCAAAGAAGCACAGACACAGTTCCCCCCAGGAAAACAAAGTCCAGCATTAGGTGTCAAAATGGAGAATGCAGGACAGAAATAGGCAGTTCAGAGCAACAGCAACAAGGAAGGGCTTTGAAGTGAATGGTCAGAAGCGGCCGTCCCAGAGAATCACGTCTTGGGGAGGCTCAGGTAAACAGAGAAGTGGCACGACCAGGAAGGTGAAGAAGGAGATAAGAGCGGGAAGTGAAGGAGACCCCTGCAGGAATTAAAGAAAAGCAAGACATGGAAGTTACCTCACACACATACCCCAGGACAGCAGCACCTGGAAATGCAACTGCCTAAAAGAGGACAAGCCTGAAAGAAGACGGCATTTTTGAACTAGGAACTCTGACCACTAAGTACATGGGAATATAAGTGAGCAGACTACATTCATATACTACTGCTGTGAGGAAAAACGTATCAGAAAATGAGAATAAAAACTTTTCTGCTTATAAAAGTCTCCTCCAAAGTCTAACCATAAAGTTGAAGAAGACTGTAAATAACATTCCCAACCAAGATAAATATTTTCAACACTTGGGCCATGAAAACATACCTGAATCAGTAATAAGATCACTTAAAAACAGAAATGGATAAAAATAAAAATAAGAAATGACTGAACTAAAGATAGAAATAGATGAAAAGCATGAAAACAGCTAAGATAATTAAAATGAGAGGAAGACAGAAATAGCATCAGAGTGACCAGGGTTGAAGTGGAAGATAGGCAAAGGGGGTCCAATGTGCATATAACTCAAGTCTCTGAAGAAGAAAAGAAAAACAATAGAAATACTATTTAAAGGCGTATGTTAAAAATTCTATAAATACAATAAAATCTAACACATTGAAAGGACCCACGTGGGTACTGGGTACCACGTGGGTACCAGGAAACTGACCTGGAACAATCAACTCTGAGACACTTCCTGGTAAAACTACTAGACTTTAAAAATAGAGAAGAAATCCTCAGGGCCTCCAAGCAAAAGACGACATAACAAAGGCAACAGACTTAACAAAAACAATATACAAAGTGGAGCAGAATTTTCAAGAAACTTAAGGAAGTACTACAAACCAAGGATTTTATATCCAGTCAAGCTGAACTTCATGTATCACGGTGATAGAAAAACAGTTTTACATATGTACAAAATACTGTACACATGAGCCCTTGCTAAGCAAGGCTTAGAGGATAGGCTTCATCCAACCATGAGGAGACTGGAAAAGCTCTGGCAAAAGAACCGATGGTAAACATTGTATATATTTAGTTATAGAACTAGATGAAGACCTGGAGAGAGTCATGGCTGAATGATAATACACGAACATCATATGTCCCTGCAAAAAATAGAAAGAATACAAATAAATAGAAAGGATACAAATCTGGGAGGAAGAGGAAGAGACAATGAAACAGTGGATACATAGTAAGCATGTCTTAGGTGGAGTGTATAAAACTGACTTATACATCTAATAGATAGGAATCCGTGTGGCATACCAAATAGGATAAAGAAAGAAAGAGGGGGATTAAACCAAGATTAGTAATACAAAGGAAACCATTAGTTAAAAAAAAAAAAAAAAAGTATAAACATCCTTAAATACCAAAATAATTTATGAAAAAGCAAGGCAGACACACAGAGCAACAAAATCAGTATGTCATAATATGGGCAATAATTGCAATATGTGATAATATACAAGGAACTGAGATCAAATTTATCAGTCATATTAATAAATGTGAGTTAAAAACATGCTTTTCCAAAGAAAAACATATTCAAATTGGCTCATAAAGTAAAATCAACTCCATGCAGTTTTTAAAACTCAGACATCTAAAATTCAGTGATTAAAATGCTGAAAAATGGGGGAATGGATAAGATTCACCAGATAAATGTAAACACCAAGAAAACGGGTTATGATTCTGGCATGCTGAAGAAGTATAATTAATGTTATAAAAGCTTAAATGGGACAAATAAGGATCCTTTATAATGCTAAAAGCCACATTTCATAATGAAGTTACAACAATTATGAATAACTATGCAATAAATACCACCTGCATAAAACAGAGACTACTAGAGATGCAGGGAAAATATAAATACATTAATAAGGCAAGAGTCACATTCTACTTCATATGACAGACCAAGTGGATGGATAAACAAAGCAAGGATATAAGGGGTCTGAAGAACATAATTCACAAGTCAGGTCTTTTGTGTATATATGGAACAGGAGACCACGGCAATAGAGAATATTCCTTCTTGAGCACACAATTATAAGTCTGAATACACAGATCAAGAAAAATACACAAATTACCCATTCAAAAAGCTAAAAAAAACCCCAAACCTACAGTAAATCAAAAGAAAGCACAAAGAAGAAGACAGCAAAGACAAAAGCAGAAATTAATGAGGCAGAAACAAGTAAAAGAGTAAACGCAATCAATAAAATAAAAATCCTGGTTAAAAAAATAGACAAACTACTATTTAATTAAGGAGAAAAGAGAGAAAGCACAAATATGCAGAAGTAACAAGAGGAAGTAACTACTGTTGTGGAGGAAATTCATAAATATCGTAACAGACTACCTGGTACAGTTACATGCAAAATATTTGTAAAACCCAGATGAAATGGGTAATTTCCTTGCAAAACACAATTCATCTAAAATCGATCCCAGTAGGAATAGAAAGCTTAAACACCTAATTTCCAAAAAATAAACAGAAAATTTTATCAAGGAACTACCCTAAAAGAAAGTGTGATATCCATTAGATTTCACAGGAGAATTCTACCAAAATCTTTCAGGGAACAAACAGTCCAAATTTTACATATATTGTTCCAGAGCACAGAAAACGAAGGAAACCTTCCAAATATACTTTATAAGCAAATGTAACACTGATATATAAACCTGATAAAAACAGAACATAAAAAGACCAATATTATTTATGAATGCTGATGCAGAAGTCCTAAGTATTTCCCCATATTAATAGGTTTGAGAAGAAACATGATTACCTCCAGGAATTCATCATCCACTCCTAACTAAACTCTTGTGAAAATACAAATGGATGGACACTGCCTTGATAAAACTACACAAATACTAGGAGCAAAGAGGAGTGAATTCCTCTACAAACTAAGCATAGGAAAAAGGGTTCCCAGCTGTGACTAAAAATCTAGATGTAATAAGAGAAGACAAATAAATTTGACTGCAGATTTACTAAACCTTTAGCACAGGAAAAAATCTTAATCGAAAGACAATGACAAAAATGGAAGGAAATCTTTGCAACAGAAGGCTAATGGCCATGATATACACAACATTTTTTAAAATGTAGGGAGTAAAGAACCAAGACGACTATAGAAAAATAAGCAAAAGATATAAACAGATATCTCAGGAAATGGTATATAAAAATGGCCCTTAAACTTATGAAAAGATTGCAATTTCATGGGCTTCCCTGGTGGCGCAGTGGTTGAGAGTCCGCCCGTCGATGCAGGGGACGCAGGTTCGCGCCCCGGTCCGGGAAGATCTCACATGCCGCGGAGTGGCTGGGCCCGTGAGCCATGGCCGCTGAGCCTGCGCGTCCGGAGCCTGTGCTCTGCAACGGGGCAGGCCACGACAGTGAGAGGCCCGCGTACCGCAAAAAAAAAAAAAAAAAGATTGCAATTTCACACATAAAAAGATAAATGCAAGCTAAATCTAAATTGAGATACCATTTTTTATCTATCAGATCCCACAAAAATTCAAAATCTTGATAACATACTCCTCTAGTGAGACTGTGTGGGAACAGTCTCACACTGCTGGTGTGACATCGAAATGGCACCGGCCTTACAGAGGGGAACTTGGCAATATTTAACAAAACTACATGTGTATTTATATTTCAACCTGACAATCCCACTTCTGGGAAATTACCTTAAGGATACACCTCCAATAATATGCAAAAAATACGCAGAAGATTACTCAGTGCAGCATCATTTGCAATTACAAAATATTAGAGGCTAACCAGAGTGCTGACCACAGAATGATGAGCAGAGCTGCTATCCAGAAACTACCTACGCATACAAGTATAAGAGACTGGTTGAAAAGACTGTACTATGTACACACCAAGGAATATCATGCAACTGTAAGAAAGGAAGAGAAAGCTCTGTAGGAACGGAGATTGAGTGATTTCTAGGAGATACTGCTAGGCAACAAAAGCAAAGCACAAAAGAGCATATACAGAAGACCACATTTTTTTGTAATAAAGAAGAGGAAATGAGAAAACTATGACATATGTTGGATATACACACGCCGTCACCCACTACTGGTAACCAGAGAACACTGAAATTGGTGACCAACAAGAGGTGGGGAGAATCAGGATGGGAGGGGTATGGGAAGAAAGGACATTTCTCTCAGGAGACCTTTTTGTATAGTCTTGACTTTGGAAGTAAATTAATGTTCTACATATACAAAAAACAAAATTAAATCAGCAAGATGTGGGACGCCTCTGGAATGGTGGAAGGAGGACCTTGACAAAACTTCTCCCTAGAGAGCAATGACAAAATTGGACAAAATTTTTTTAAAAAACAGTCATTTAAGAACTCCAGAAGTTAACCAAAGGCATATAACAAACGGAAAGGTGTTTATTCAAGAAAAAACGACTAAACCTTGGTAGGAACAGCAGGGTCTATGGCAGTTTAAGTTGGGGCCGCTCCCATCTCCCCACCCAAGCTCAGTGGCACCGTAGCCTTAAGAACTTTCAGTCTCAGTGCCACAAAGAGGGATAACTGGATTTGGAGCTCCATGGGAAAACCCTTGCATTATTGTCAAACAGTAGTGATCTCAGTGGAAAATAATTGGGCAAGGCCAACATCACAGCTACTGAAGCCTGCAGTATTGGATGGGGCAAGCAACAGGCCAGAAAAAAATTTTGAAGGGATCCCTGAAATCTGGAAGACTGCACGTCCTCTCAAGAGAGACCAGAGAGAACCCTTGTTGTCATGTATCCTTGGCCGACTGTGAAACCCTGTGCAAGCAGAAAGTAAAAGCCAGGGAGACGGGTAAGCTACCTGAATTTGAAGGAATATGTCAACTCATACAAAGATCACCTCAGCAAATGGTAGAAGCCTCACTGGCTCAAGATGTTTCAACAAAACTGATCCATCAGCCTCACCACAGATCCAGGGATGAAACCAACGAAGCCAGACTTAAAAACAAAAGTAAGAATTCAAAAACAAAAACAAAAACTGAGCAGAGACATCAGTGGCCATATGCTGCATGACACACAGACAGTGCAGGCAAGGAACCGCCAAGTCAACAAACACAGCAACAACAATCACCCCGGGTTAGGGGGAAGAATGGGAACACAGAATTCCTATATTACATAAAATGATCAAATTTTAACCAAAATTTTTGAGACATGCGAAGAAGCAAGGAGTGTAACCCTTAAACAGAAATAAAGAGCAGAGTCAACAGCAAGGATCCCCGAGAGGGCCTTCTCAGGCCAAGACTTCAAAGCAGCTTTTGTAAATCTGTTCGAAGAACTAAAGAAACAACAGTAAGTGAACGAAGGGAAAGTACGATGACAGAGGCTCATCCATGGAGAATATCCATAAAGAGATATGGATTATAAAATAAACCAAGTAGAAACTCTGGAGCTGAAAGCACCACTGAGATGAAAAACTAGGGGGGCTAAATAACAGCAGATCTGAACTGGCAGAAGAAAGAAAGAATCAGTGAACTTGAAGATACAGCCGTAAAGATGATTCATTCTGAAGCGTATAAAAGGATGAAGAAAACTGAACAAAGCCTCTGAGGCTTGCCGGATACCATTAAGGGTGACAATGTATGCATAATTCAAGTCCCTGGAAGGAGACAAGAGGGAGGACAAATATTATTTGAAGAGATAATTCAGCATTCACCTGAAGCACGCTGTTTTCAATTAAGATGCTTACTGTAATCCCCAGACTATGCTAATAGGAAAATAACTTTATAAATAGGAAAAAGAAACTAACAAAGAATGGCACACTAAAACATATCTATTAATACAACAGAACGCAGTAAAGGAGGAAGAAAAGAACAAAATGAGAAGAGACATGAGATGTACAAAATTCATAGCAAATGGCAGATGTAAATCCTACCGTGTCAATAATTATGCTAATAACTATAAGTGAATTAAACACTCACTAAAGAAGCAGAGATTGCCAGACTGCCTAGAACGAGAACCAAGTATATGCTGCCTACAATATACAAATTATATATTCAAAGACACAAACAGATTCAAAGAAAAAGGATGAAAAAAGATGACATGAAAACACTAAACACAAGAACGCCGGAGTAGCTATACTAAATATCACACGGAACAGATTTTAAAATAAACTATATTCCTGGAGACAGTGAGGAATTTATAATGATAAAAGGGTCAACTCATCAGGAAGAAATTAAAATTATAAGATAAAACTAAAAATCATAAAGGAATAAAAAGTATATATGCAGCTAACAACAGTCCTAAAATACATGAAACGAAAAATGACAGAACTGATGAAAGAAATAGTTCAACAATAATAGACAATTCAACAGTAAAATAAGAGTATAGTTCAAGTTTTTTATATCAAGATCTTTATATCCTTGGACTTTCTATCTTGTTCTGTCCATTATGAAGAGTGGAGCACTGAACTATTACGTAACTACTGTTATTGAACGAGGCAGTGGGACATGGGCTATGTGGAGCTCTGCTTAACGACCTCGTCTGTTCTGGTGTCAGGGACCCAATGAGAAGCTGAGTACTCTACCCGGCAGCGTGGTCCACTGGGGAGGTGATCTCATACCCAACTCAGAAGCAACAAGACAGTGTGAGTTGGTGCCCCCACTTTCACTGGGAAGATGTCCGTGGGACAAGAGGGAAGCTGAACTTCCACTCACCTGTCTACAATGAAGTAGTGTAAGGCACTGCCCCAGATTTTCCGGCGTGGGATTGCTGGGAAGCACGGGGGGAAGCTGTATCTGCATGCTCACCCAGCCCTCTTGCTACACCTCAACAGGAGAACTGTCTGCTAAAAAAAGAACAAGAAACAAACAAATAACCAAAAAATAAAAGCCACAATCACCACAACAAAAAACCAGAGCCCAATATTAAATTGGATCCAGAGTCTTATAATCTCTACAATTTCCAGGGTACAACTGAAAATCACTTGTCATGAAAGAATCAGGATGGTCACAATATAAATGAAAACAGATAATCAAGAGATGCCGAAACCAAAGTAAATAAAATGCTGGGATTATCTGAAAAGGACATTTAAGAAGTCATCCTAAAAATGCTTTAATAAGCAATTACCAAGTTTCTTGACACAAATGAAAAAGAGGAAAATTTCAACAAAGAATCAGCCATTTCCATTTAAAAATGGAAATTATAGAACTGAAAAATACAGTAACTGAGAATAAGCTCACTGGATGGATTCAATTGTGGACAATAGAATCTTAAACTTAAGGCTACTCAATAGAATTCACTCAAGCCGAACAACAGAAAATAGACTGAAAATAAAAAGTGAACAGTCTCAGTGACCTGTTTGACCACAGGGAAAGACCCAACATTTGTATCACTGGAATTCCAAAGGCGAGGAGTGAGTGAAATAAAAACTGTATTCAAAGAAATAATGGCTGAAAACTCCCAAATTTAGTGAACGATAATCTTACAGATTCAAGATGCTAAGTGAATACAAAGTATAAACCCAAATATACCCCCCAAAATCTATACCAAGACACATTATAGATATATGAAAACTAAAGACAAAAAAATTTTTTGGAGAGAAGACAAATGGCACAATATTCTTAGAGGGAACACTGATTTGAACAGCAGTGGATTTCTCATCAGAAAACATGGAGACCAGCAGAAGTGGCATAACATTTTTCAAATATTAAAGAACTGTCAACTGTAAATTCTATAATCAGCAAAATATACTTCAGGAATGAAGGGGAAATAGACATTTCAGAAGAAGGGAAACAGAGAATTTGTTGCTAGCAAGCCTACCCTTAAAGAACGGCAAAGGAAAGTTTACAATCTAACGAGGTGCTTAATGGATGAGAAGGAAATACTTAAAGACAATTGTATTTTTTAAATGGTGAGGATAAAAGAAACTAAATGGAAGTAAGGTTTCAATACTTCACTCAAAGAAGTAAAGCACTGATATCAGTAAGTTATGATAAATTACATATTTACACTCAATACCTACGGCACTTACTAAGAAAACCATACAAAACTTCTTACTCCCAAACACTGCAGACATCAAAAGGATAATAAGGGAATATGTCAAACAATTCTACGTACACCAGTTCTGCCAACTGAGATGAAATAGACCAATTCCTCAAAAAGCACAAACTACAATTCACCCACTATGAAACATCTGCCAATTATATATCTGATAAGGGGCTAATATCCAAAACATGTAAAGAATTCATACAACTCAATAACAACAGAAACCAATCCTATTAACAATGGGCAGGGGACTTCCCTGGAGGTCCAGTGGTTAGGACTCTGCACTTTCACCGCCAAGGGCCTGGGTTCAATCCCTGGTCAGGCATCTAAGATCCCACAGGCTGCACGGCACAGCCAAAGACAAACAAACAAAAAACGGGCAGAAGATCTGAATAGACATTTTCCCAGAGGAGACTAAAGGATGGCCAACAAGTACACGGAAAGATGCTCAACATCATTAATCATCAGGGATATGCAAACCAAAACCACAATAAGGCTTCATCTCGTACATGTCAGTACGGCTATTATCAAAAAGAGAAGCAACAGCAAGTATTGGTGAGGATGTGGAGAAAAGGGAACTTTTGTGTGCTGTTGGTGGGGTTATAAATTGGTGCAACAAGTATGGAAAACAGCATAGAGCTTCCTCAAAAAATTAAAAATAGAACTACCATATGATCCAGGAATTCCACTTCTGGGTATTTATCCAAAGAAAATAGACAATAGAATCTTAGAAATGGGTAAAACAGAATAAAGCAATATAGGAATAACTTATCTGTATATAACTGGGATTAAGTTGTATAAATCTGAAGTAGATTCTGATAAGTTAAGATGTATATTATAAGAACAACTACTAAGGAAATAGTCAAAAATAACTAAAGAAACAAAAAGACATGTGCACCCCATGTTTACTGCAGCATTATTTACGATAGCCAAGAAAACAACTTACATCCATTGATGAATCAATGGATAAAGAAGTTGTAGTGTATATGTGCAATGGACTATTATTCATCTATAAAAAGCAATGAAATCTTGTCATCTTCAACAACATGGATGAAGGGCATTATACTAAGTGAAATAAGTCAGGCAGAGAAAGACAAATACCTTTTGTATGACCTTTCTCACATGTGAAATCAGACACAAAATGAAACAACAAAAGCGAAATCCACAGGTACAGAGAACATATTGGTGGTTTTCAGAGGAGGAGTGGGGAGGTGGGAGAAATGAGTGCAGGGGAGGTCAAAAAAAAAAAAAATGAGTGCAGGGGAGGTCAAAGTAAAAAGAAAAACAAAAATTTAAATTTGCAACTAACATATAAAGACAAAGACAGTCATCCAGGAGATACATCCAACTAATAGGAATTCTAGAAAGAGAGTGCAGAGAAAAACCTTAAAAGGGAGGAGATTAATAAACAAAACACTGATTCCTCAGAGTAGAGGGATGTGAGAGTCTTCAGACTAAAAGGGTTCGCTCACCAGGTGTCTAGCAAAACAGATGATGGATGAAACACCCCACTTCTGGGCTTATTGTTGTGACATTTCAAAATGCTAACCGTAAATTAAGGGGGGAAAATACTAAGCTTCCAGAGGTGGGGAAAGCAGGTCACCAACAGAGGAATGAGACTAACATTCGCAACCTCCCCCCCAATTTTAAAATAAATAAAATATTATCAAGTAGAATTCAGCAATATACGAAAAGAATTATACACCATGACCAGTGGGATTTATTCTAGGAATGCAAAATTGGTTCAGTATTCAAAATCATTCAATGTAATGCCCCAAATTAACAGGTAAATAATAACGATTACGTGATCATATCAACTGATAGACACAGTTCATCTGACAAAATCCGTCTCTTCGTGATCAAAACTCATAAACAATAGAAATAAAAGGGCACCTTCTCATTTGGATAAACACCATCTACCAAAAGGAACTTTATCTAACATCATACTGAATGGTGAGAGACTGAATGAGTTCCCCTTAAGACTGAGAAGAAGGCAATGATTTTCACTCATCATTCCCATTCAACATACGACTGGAAGTAATAGTCACTTCAACAGCACAGGAAAAGTCAATGAAAGGCGTACGTACAGGAAAAGAAGAAAGAAAACTGTCACTATTTGAACATGACATCATAGCGAAAATGCTAAAAGCCAAAGACAAGGAGAAAATCTTGAAAGGGGCAAGAGAAAAAAGGGAAAACCAACAAAACGAACAGGTGACTTTTCATCAGAAAAAGAAATGGAACCCAAGAGCAGTGGGGTTATATAATCAAAGTGTCTAAAGACAAAAAACTAACAATCTTATATCCAGAAAGACTATCTTTTGAAAGGAAGGCAAAATAAAGACATTCCCAGATAGACAAAAATAGAGAATTTCTTGTTAGCATACCTACTTTATAAGAACTACTGAAGAAAGGTTTTCAGTGACACCAGATAGTAAATTGAATTCACACACAGAAGAAAACAAAAAGCATCCCTAAAGGCAATTATGTAATTATACGATATAAATTCATATTTCTTCCTATTTCTTCTAACTGAATTGTAAAGCAACTGTATAAACAACAGGTATTTAGTCGTATCGTTGGGCCTGAACCATACAGAAATGTAAAATAGTTGCCTTTTTTTTTCTTTTTTAAGTTTTAGAGTATTTTATTATAGAGCAATCGAAACGGAGACAGCACAACACAACAGAACAGAAGCAACACAATGGGACAACATCCAGTGTTTGTAACAGAAAAATTTCAAACAATCCAAACCCCTTAAACAAGATAATGTATGAAAGAAAGTGACACACATTCAGAGGACTGCGATCAAATCAACTAGAGCTACATGTATCAACCTCATTAAACTATAAAAACACAATAGCAAGTGAAAACAGCAAGGATTAAAAGGATATTTACAGGATAGTACAATTTACCTATACTTTTTAATAATGCAAAAAACTGCATATTGTTTAGTGAACATGCATAGGGTGTGATATGGTGAAAGTGTACACAGAAATGATACTCCTTGATGAAGAGAAAAGGTATCAATACCAGCTCGAAGTAGGTTGGTTGTTGCAATGCTGAACTGTGCTAAAGAAATGTCAGCAGTTGGTAATTTGAATCCAAAGTAACAAAAGGATAGGGTCAAATATGTTAATTGAGGTTAATCAGACAAACACTATAAATATATACTTGCTTTTCTTTTTATAAGACATAAAGTTATATAAAGTAATCATTATCACACTGTATCGTTGGGTTTATAACATACATAGATGTAATATGTTTAACAATAACACCACAGAAATGGGTAAAACGGAATAAAGCAATATAGGAATAACTTATCTGTATATAACTGGGATTAAGTTGTATAAATCTGAAGTAGATTCTGATACGTTAAGATGTATATTATAAGAACAACTACTAAGGAAATAACTCAGTCAAAAATAACTAAAGAAACTAAAAATTTATATTAAGAAATATTCATTAAATGTAAAAGAAAGCAGTAAAGGAGAAATAGAGGAACAAAAACTACACGAGACAGAGAAAACCGAAAGTAAAACTGCTAACGAATCCAACTATATTAATAACATTAAATGTGAATGGATTCAACAATCAAAAGGTAGAGCTTATCAGACTGCCTTATCCAACTATATGCTGGAAGCATACGTTAGATTCAAACATACAAACAGACTGAAAGGAAAAGGATGGAAAAAGATATAGCATGCACACAGCAACCATAAGAAGATACTTCAAGTGCTGTATTAAAATGAGACAAAGTAGACTTGAAATAAAATAATGTTACTAGTATTGAAGAGGGACATTTTATAAGGATAAAAGGTCAATTCATCAGAAGATATAACCATTATAAACTTATATGCACCTAACAATATAGCACCAGAACACATGAAGCAAAAATTCACAGGCCTGAACAGAGAACGAGCCAATTCAACAATACTTGGAGACTTCAGTACCCCGTTTTCAATAACGTGTAGATCAAACAGGCAGATCAATAAGGAAACAGAAGACACGCACAACACTGTAAACCACCTAGACCCCACAGAACACTACGAACAGCAGCCACAGAAATATACAGTCTTCTCAAGTGCACATGGTACACTCTCCAAGATGGACCCCATGCTACACCATTAAACAAACCTCAATAAATTTTAAAGGGCACTATTAATAAAGAGTATGTTTTCTGAGCACAACAGAATAAAAGTAGAAGTCAATAACAGGAAGAAACTTGGGGGAACACATAAATATGTGGAATTTAAACAACACTTTTTTTTTTTTTTTTTGCGGTACGCGGGCCTCTCACTGTTGTGGCCTCTCCCGTTGCAGAGCACAGGCTCCGGACGCGCAGGCCCAGTGACCATGGCTCACGGGCCCAGCCGCCCCGCGGCACGCGGGATGCCCCCGGACCGGGGCGCGAACCCGTGTCCCCTCCATTGGCAGGCGGACTCCCAACCACTGCGCCACCAGGGAAGCCCAACAACACACTCTTAAATAACCATGAATCAAGTAAGGATTCACAAGGAAAATTAGAAAATACTTTGAGATGAATGAAAATGAAGGCACAACGTACCAGAATTTACGGGATACGGTTAAAGCAGTGATCAAAGAGGCTTTTGTGACTGTAAATGCCCACATTAAAAAAGACAACAGACCTCAAATCAATAACTTGACTTTCCACTTTAGGAGGCTGGAGGAAAAAAGAAGAAAAAACTAAACCTAACACAAGCAGAAGAAATGAAATACTAAATATCAGAGTGGCGGTTCATGAAGTAGAGGATAGAAAAATAATAAAGTCAACAAAACCGAAAGTTGGTTATTTGAGAAGATGAACAAAATCGACAAACCTTTAGCGAGACTGATGACAGAAGAAGACTCAAATGACTAAAATCAGGAACGAAAGAACTTTACAGCTGACCAGCCAGAAATAATAAGGATTATACCAAATGCTCTGAACAATTTTGTGTCAATAAATTACACACCTGAGATAAAATGGACATATTCCTAGAAAGTAAAAAACGACTAATTGTAAGTAGAAAATTTGAATAGACCTATAACAAATAAAGAAACTTAATTAGTAATCAAAACCCTACAAGGAAAAGCCCGGCAGGCCCAGATGGCTTCACTGGTATACGCTACCAAACATTTAAAGAATCAATACCAATTCTTTACAAACTCTTCCCCCACCGAAAACAAACATAGAAGAGGAGGAATCACTTCCCAACACATTCTTGAGACCAGTGTTACCCTGCTACCAAAACCAGACAACGATAGAACATGAGGAGAGAACTACAGACCAATACCTCTTATGAAAATAGGTGGAAGATGCTCAACAGAGTAACAGCAAATAAAATACAGCAATAGATAAAAAGGATTATACACTGTGACCAAGTGGGATTTATTCCAGGAGTGTAAGCTTGGATTAACAACTGAAAATCTAGTGCACCATATCAATAAAATAAAGGACAAAAACTACACGATTATCAAAGGAAGAAAAGACACAGAAAAAAGCATTTGATAAAATTCAACACACTTACATGATGGAAAAAAAAAAGCTTCCAATATACTAGAAATAGAAAGGAACCTCCTCAGCCTCATAGAAGGCGTCTATTTAAAAACCATAGCTAACTTCGTACTGAACGGTGAAAAACAAAATGCTTTCTTTTTAAAATCAAGAATGAGACAAAGATATCTGCTCTCACCACTTCTACTCAGCATTGTATGGGAGGTTCCATCCATGACAATTAGGCAAAAAAAGAAATCAAAGGCATCCAGTTAGGAAAGAAAGAAGTACAACTATCTCTAGTCATAGATGACATGATTTTATGTATAGAAAATCTCAAGGAATCCACTCAAAAATGACTGTAACTAATAAATGAGTTTAGCAAGGTTGCCAGATCAGTATCGATTGTCTTTCTACGCACTTTCCATAAAAAAATCAGAAAATGAAATTAAGAAAACATGACATCAAAAAAGAATAAAGCATAACAATGTGAATGTACTAAATGCCACAGACATGTACACTTAAAAATGCTTAAAGTGGTACATTTTCTTTTATAGGCATAATATTTTACCCCAATAAAGAAAGAAAAAATTCAGGAATAAATTTAAGAAGTGCAAGATGTATACTCTGAAAACCATAAAACCTCACTGAAAGAAAGTCTCTAAAGAAGCAAAAGGCATTCCATGTTCATGGATTAGAAGACAATACTGTTAAGACGGGGCTACTCCCCAGACTGATCTGCAGTTTGAACACCATCCTTACCAGAATCCCAGCTGGCCTCCTTATAGAAACTGACAAGTGGATTCTAAAATTCATATGGAAATTCAAATGACCCAGAATAGCCTAAACAATCTTGAAAAAGAATGAAGTTGGTGGATTCACACTTCCCAATTTCAAAACTTACTACAGAGTGTTCAAGACAGTGTAGTTATTGGCATAAAGTAAGACACAGATGAATGGTACAGTATGAGCGTTTAAAAAAATAAAGCTTTGTATCTGTGGTCAATTGATTTTTTTTTTTTTTTTTTTTTTTGCGGTACGTGGGCCTCTCACTGCCGTGGCCTCTCCCGTTGCGGGGCACAGGCTCCGGACGCGCAGGCTCAGCGGCCATGGCTCACGGGCCCAGCCGCTCCGCGGCATGTGGGATCTTCCCGGACCGGGGCACGAACCCGTGTCCCCTGAATCGGCAGGCGGACTCTCAACCACTGCGCCACCAGGGAAGCCCTGTGGTCAATTGATTTTTGACTACAATGCCAAGATCATTCAGTGGAGAAAGAATAGTCTTCTGAACAAATGGTGCTGGAACACCATGAAAAAAATAAAGTTGGACCACTCCCTCATACCATATACAAAAATTAACTCAAAATGTGCCAAAGACCTAAATATAACAGATAAAGCTATATAAATCTCTTAGAAGAAAACGTAAAGGTAAGTCTTCATGACCTTGGTTTGGCAATGCTTTCTAAGATATAACACCAAAAGCAGAGGCAACGGAAGAAAAAAATAGGTATATTGGACTTTATCAAAATTAAAAGCTTTTGTGCTTCAAAAGATATAAAGAAAGTGAAAAGACAACCCACAGATGGGAGAAAATATTTGCAAATCATACATCTGATAATGAACTTGTGGCTAGAATATATGAAGAATTCTTACATTTCAAAACCAAAAAACATCCCAATTTTTAAAAATGGGTGAAGAATAGACATTTCTTCAAAAAGAGATACACACACGGTCACGTTAGTCACAGGCAAACGCTAGTCAAAATCACAATGAGATTCCATGTAACACACACTACGATGGCTATGATAGTAAATTTTAAAAAATAACAAGGCGAGGATATGGAGAAACTGTACAGTGTTCATGCGTTGCTGGAATGTACACACTCACTTTGGAAAACTGTTGGTTTCTAAAAAAAAAATTAAACACAGCACTAAGTTGACTCAGCATTTCTCTCCCACATACGTACCCAAGAGAAACGAAATCGTATGTCCACCCAAATAGATGTACACAGACATTCATAGCAGCATTATTCCCAAGAGTCAAGAGGTGGAAGCAACCTAAATGCCTATTAAGTGATGAATGGATAAATAAAATGTGGTATAGCTATACAATGGACTATAATTCAGCTACAAAAAGAAACGAAGTACTTTTCCGTACTACAACGTGGATGAATTGAAACCAGTATGCTAAGGGAAAGAAGCCAGGCACAGAGGACCACGTACTCTATGATTTCATTTTTATGAAATGCCCAGGACAGGCAAATCCACTGAGACAGAAAGTGGATAGGTTGTTGCCTAGGGCTTAAGGGGATGGAATGAGGGGTTGGGAGGTGATATTTGAAGGGTGCTGGGTTTCTTTCGGGGGTGATGAAACTGTCCAAAAACAGATTACGGTGATGGCTGCACAACCCTGGGGATATACTTATAACCATTGAACTGTACACTTTAAAAGGGATGAATTGTATGGTGCGTGAGTTATATATTAACACAGTTGTTGCCAAAAACACTGTTGGAGAAAATATTCAGGGTCTAGGGTTAGGCAAAGAGTTCTGAGACCTAACATCAAAGGTGCAATCCATTACAAGGATAAACTGGACTTCATCAAAATTAAAAGGAATCTGTTAAAAGGACGAAAAGGAAAGCTACAGATTGGGCAAAACTATTTGCAAACCACGAATCTGACTCAGGACTAGTATCTGGAAAATATAAAGACGTCTCAAGACTCCATGTTTAAAACGAATCCAGTTGGAAAACGGGCACATGATAGGAACAAATATTTCACTGAATAGTATATATACAAATGTCACATAAGCACATGAAAGGATTTTCAGTATCACTAGCCATTGGGAAAATGCAAATTAAAACCACAACAAGACAGTGCCACACACCTATGAGAACAGGTCAAATGAAAAATCGTGTCAACACCAGAGGCTGACAAGGACGCAGAGAAACTGCGTTGCTCATACACTGCTGCAGGGAACATAAAATGGGAACGGCCACTGGAGAAAAGTTTTGCAGTTTCTCAAAAAACAAACAGACAAAAAAACTAAACATGCAACTACCACGCAACTCAGCAAATACACTCTTGGGCTTTTGTCCCAGAGAAATGAAAACTTATGTCCACACAAGAACCTGCACACGGGTGCTTACACCAGCTTTACCTGTGTATCAGTCTCCTATTGCCGCTGCAATATATTACCACAAACAGTGGCTTAAAGCAACACAAATTTACTCTTTTACAGTTCTCGAGGCCAGAAGTCTGCCATGAATCTTACAGGACTAAAAAATCCCTGGCAAGGCTTCCCTGGTGGCGCAGTGGTTGAGAGCCCGCCTGCCGATGCAGGGGACATGGGTTCGTGCCCCGGTCTGGGAAGATCCCACATGGCGCGGAGCGGCTGGGCCCGTGAGCCATGGCCGCTTAGCCTGCGCGTCCGGAGCCTGTGCCCCGCAACGGGAGAGGCCGCAACAGTGAGAGGCCCGCGTACTGCAAAAAAAAAAAAAAAAAAAAAAAAAAAAATCCCTGGCAGGGTTGATTCCTTGCGGAGCCCCTTGGGGAGCATCCGTTACCATGCCTCTTCTTCTGGGAGCCAAGTGCATCCCTCAGCTCATAACCCTGTCCTCACACCACACGGCAACTTCTCCCCTGCTTCCAACATCATATCACCTTTCTCTCCTATAGTCACATCCCCCTCTGCCTCCTCATGTGGAAGGACACTTGCGACGACACTGGGCCCACCTGGATAAGGCAGGATCATCACCTCTCCATCTCAAGATGCTGAATTTAAGCACATCTGCAGAGCCTCCTTTGCCAGATAAGATGACAGTCACAGCTTCTAGAAACTAGAACTCGGATTCTTCAGGGGCCATTATTCAGCCCATCACAATCTGTCACAGTCCCAAACCGCAAGTGACCCACATGTCCTTCAACGGGTGGCCGGTTAAACAACTGCAGTCCATCAACACCATGGGATTCTACTCAGCAATAAAAAAGAAACGACCTATTGATACACGAAACAACTTGAATCTTAAGAGAGCATGTTAAGGCAAAAGAGCCAATCCCAAATGTCACATGCTGTGTGATTCCACTTACACAACATCCTTGAAATTACAAAACTGTAGAACTGGAGAACAGATTAGTGATTTCAAGGGATTAAAGAGGGATGGGAGTGGGAGGGAAGTGGGTGTGGCTATAAAGGGGCCACCACCAGGGATCCTCGTGGAGATAGAAATGTTCTGCATCTTGACTGTCTCATTGTCAATGTGCTGGTTGTGACCCTTGAACTACGGAGGGGTTAGGGACGTCGACCCGCTGGGCAGTCAAAACTCCACTTACAACTTTGGAGTTGGGTCTCCAATCTGCAGTTCTGCATCTGTGGATTAATGAACCATGGACAGTGTAGCACAGTAGCACATATTTATTGAAAAAATATCCATATATACGTGGACCTGTGCGGTTCAAACCTGTGTTATTCAAGGGCCAACTGTTTTAGAAGATGTTACCACTGGGGGAAACGGTGTACAGGGCGCATGGGATCTCTCTGTATTATTTCTTATGATTGCATGTGAATGTCTAAATCTACAAAGTTTAACTTTTTTAATGGGCAAAAGATCTGAATAAACATTTCATCAAAGAAGATATATATCATCGGCCAGTAAGCACATGAAAAAATTCTCAGCATCATCAGTCATTAGGGAAATGCAAATCAAAACCCACAATGAGGGCTTCCCTGGTAGCGCAGCGGTTGAGAGTCCGCTTGCCGATGCAGGGGACGCGGGTTTGTGCCCTGGTCCGGGAAGATCCCACGTGCCGCGGAGCGGCTGGGCCCGTGAGCCATGGCCGCTGAATCTGCGCATCCGGAGCCTGTGCTCCGCAACGGGAGAGGCCGCGACAGTGAGAGGCCCGCGTACCACACACACACACACACACACACACACACACACACACACACACACAAAATAAAAACAAAACCCACAATGAGAGAACACTTCTGTTCAGCCCTGAGAGGATGGCTATAGTAAAGGAGATGGACAATACAAAATATTGGTAGGGAGGTGCAGGAAGAGGAACTCTCACAGCTTGCTGGAGGGAATGGGAAATGGTACATCCAATTTGGAAAACAGTTTGGCAATTCTTCAAAAACTTAAACACAGAGTTACCATTTGACTCAGCAATTCTACTTCTAGGTATCCATGCATGACAAATGAAAGCACGTGTCCACACGAAGACTTGCACATGAACGTTCATGGCCACATTATTTCTCAATATAATACCCCAAAGGCGGAAACAACACAGACATCCCTCCACTGGTGAATGGATAAACAAAATGTATTCTACCCATACAAGGGAATACTTTTTAGCAATAAAAAGGAATGAAATACTTTTGTGTGCTGTGATTTGGATGAACCCCAAAAGTATGCTTGAAGAAGCCAGAAGAGAAAAGATTACATTTTATATGATTCCATAGATATGAATTGTGCAGAGTAGGCAAATCTACGGAGGCCACTAGAAGGTACATTAGTGGTTGCTGGGAGCGGGAACAGTAATGAACTATAACTGGGCATGACGGATCTTACGGTGGGGTGGGAGACGTTCTAAGCCTAGACTGTACAGATTGATGATACAAGTCAGTAAATGACTAAAATTACACTGAAAATGGGTAAATTTTATGGTATGGAAATTATTCCTTAATAAAGCGTTTTTAAAAACAAGTTAAAAAAAAGAGAAATGTATACCCAACTAATTTTCAAATGAGTAACATAACCACAATGAAAAGACAGAGGAGGAGGGAGAGGAGAAATCACTAATCCAAGGTGTTTGAAACTATAGTATTTGACTATATACCCTGAGTCTTGAGCAGGGTGATGTCGAGAGTTACAAACAGATCATGGACACTTTTCAGTAGGTTTGATTTTGTAGTGATGAGGACCAAGCAATGAAGAAAGTATTTTAGATGCGCTGTAGGCTGAGCAATGTGTCTGTGTGTTGATGTGGCTGGGAACCAGGCATCTCACTGTGGACAAGGGGCCTGCAAATAAGGAGTAAGCCAGTACAGACGGAGGAGAATTAGAGACACTGGTACGGACCCAAGATTTCTAAAGTGTGCAAATGCTTCTGTGTGTGCATGTCTCTGTGTCCATGTCTACGTATGTAAGGACAACGCGTATTTACATGTGCGCGTATATGCATACATTTCCTTAGCTCTGCACAGAAAGGGCCTAGAAGAAAAGATACGTAACAGCAATGAGCATACACAGTGCCCAGGTTTTGGTGTCTAGTGATTTCGTTCTCCATTAAAAGCAACCAAGGCTCCTGGGAAAACTGGCTGATTCTAGGGCTGGGGCAGAGCCCGAATCCTGTTATACCAGAACATAAAGAACTGCTAAAAGCAAACAACCAACAACAAAACCCATGTCAGACGGACACAGACGCCAGCCTGAAGGGTCTTCCACTGGCCAAATCTGGGACAATTTGAATATCAAAATAACGAAGGACAATAAAGAATTATAATAGAAAAACCGTAAGCCCATGCATATAGACAATCAATCAACAGAAATAAATAAGTGGAAGAGAAGAGAGGTTCCTTCTTACAGGAGAACGTTGAGATATTTTCTCTTGGAATACCATTCTGGCGAGACGGTATTTTTTTTTTTTCAGCACTTCTGTGGAAGGGGCAGTGGGGTTGGCAAATGAGCACTTTGCAACCACCATAATAGAGTCTGGTTCACGAAAGCCTCTAAATCTTGGCGGCGTTTTTTGATAAGGAGCCAGATTATTTGCATAGCCTCCAAGTATGTCCCCCAGATTGTTTATTGGTTCTAAGGCAAACGAGTGTAACTGTTTAGCAAAACAACTGGACAATGTTTCCAGCGGGTGATTAAAGTTAGGGGCAGATGCCATCATGTGCCTCGGGGACGGGACACCCCCAGGAGGACACCACATCACGTTGGAAGTGTGCGCACTGGGAACGCGCAACCTGAATCTGACCACGAGGAAACATCAGAGGTGCCTGTCCCCCACCCAAAGTAGCGGGGCTGTACCCTTCAAAAAGGTCCATGTCATAAAAGACAGAAACTGGAAATGTTCCACGTTAAAGGAGGCCAAAGAGACATGACAACCAAAGGCAATACCGACCCCGGGATGGATCCTGCCCTGGAGGGAAAAAATGCTACAAAGGACATCGTCATGTCAACTGGCAAAGCCGGGATACCGATGTTAGACTGGGTAAAGGACTGCATCAACGTTTAATTGCAGAGTTTGATAACCACGCTAGAGCTTTAAAAGGGGGCATCTTTATTTTTCAAGAAATACGCAGCAAAATGTTTAGGGGCAGACGGGTGTAGAGTATGCAACTTACTCTCAAATGGTTCAGAAAAAAAAGTGTTACGCAAATATACGTATAGAAAGGGGGCACAAATGATCAAATAAATGGGGCAAAATGTTAACAATCAGTGAATCAAATCTTAGTGAAGGGTCTGTGTTTTCTAGCTCATTCTTACTCTTACCATTTTTCTGTAATTAAAAATTACTTCCAAATAAACAGCTGAAAAAAAAATCCCAAACCCTGAGGCATTCACAGTGGTTCTCTACTGGGTGTGACTTTGCCCCCCAGGGCACATTTAGCAACATCTGGACATTCTGGTTGTCATAACCCAGGGATGCTACTAAACATCCTACAACGTCAGCCCCCTCAACAGAGAATGATCTGGCCCCAAACTTCAACAGTGTCACAGCGGAGAAACCCTGCCCTACTCGGCTGACAGGATGGAAAATCATCCTGCCAATGGTGGCTGGCAGAGTGCCCTTGAGGAAGGCAACCTGGCAGCACCCACTGAAATGAAAAATGCACCTAATACCTGTGTTACGGGCTAAGTCGTGGCGCCCAGATTTCGTATGTTGAAGCTCTAAACGTCAGTACCTCAGAATGTGACTGTATTTGGAGACAAGCCCTTTCAAGAGGTGATGAAGTTAAATGAGACTGGTGTCCTTATAAGAAATTAGGACATACAGACGCCAGAGATACACACACAGAGGAAAGACAACGTGAGGACACGGTAAGGCGGCTGCCATCTCCAAGCCAAGGAGAGAGTCCCCAAGAGAAATCAACCCTGCCGACACCTTGATCTCAGGCTTCCAGCCTCCAGGACTGTCATACTTCTGTGGCTTCGGCCACCCAGTCTGTAGTATTTTGTTATGGCAGCCATAGCAGACTAATACATCCTGGAAATTATCACAGAAAGAAAGGTACAGTAGCCCTCCCTTATCCATGGGGGATATCTTCCAAGACCCCGAGTGCATGCCTGAAACCGTGGCTTATACCAATCCCCGTGTATGTTTTATCTTATACACACATACCTAAAGTTTATATATATATAAATATATATATATAAAAAACTATAGTTGATTTACAATATTGTGTCGTTTCGGGTGTATAGCAAAGTGATTCAGTTATATATAGTTATTTGTTTTCTTTTTCCGAGTCTTTTCCATTATAGGTTACTATAAGATAATGAATATAGTTCCCTGTGCTGTACAGTAACTCCTCGTTTACCTCTTTTATATATAGTGGTGTGTATCTGTTAACCCCATACTCCTAATTTATCCCTCCTACCCCTTTCCCCTTTCGTAACCATAAGTTTGTTCTCTATGTCTGTGAGTCTGTTTCTCTTTTGTAAATAAGTTCATTTGTATTATTTTTTAGATTCCATATATAACTGACATCATATAGTATTTGTCTTTCTCTGACTTACTTCACTCAGTATGATAATCTCTGGGTCCATCCATGTTGCTGCAAATGGCATTATTTCCTTCTTTTTCATGTCTCAGTAATATTCCACTGTGTATATATACCACATCTTCTTTATCCATTCATATGTTGATGGACATCTAGGTTGCCTCCACATCTTGGCTATTGTAAATAGCGCTGCTATGAACACTGGGGTGCATGCATCTTTCAGAATTAGAGTTTTCATCTTTTCCATATATATGTCCAGGAGTGGGACTGCTGGAGCATATGGTAACTCTGTTTTTAGTCTTTTAAGGAACCTCCATACTAAAGTTTACATTTTAATTTATATTTAAATTATATCATAATTTAGATAAAGTTTAATTTATAAATTAGCCACAGTAAGAGATTAGCAATAACACAGAACAATTATAACAATATACTGTAGTAACAGTTATGTGAACGTGGTCTCTCTCAAAATATTTTATTGTACAAATGTAATGCCTTTCCCATGTTAAGCAAGGATCATGCACTATGGCCGTAACTTTTGCAGTTTGACTTGTGACTGCAAAACTAGCACGAAATTCTTTCTCCTTCACTCTTTCACAGATAGAAGATTCATTCGTACCATAGATCTCAGCAGTCTCAGCATACAACTTTTTTTTTTTCTTTCCTTAAAAAGCTGAGAACTTTTACTTTTCACTTAAAGGAAGCACTTTACAGCCCCTCTTTGTCATATCTAAATAGCCAGAGTCACTCCTCATGCTTTTTGGGGCCATTATTATGTAAAACAAGGGTCACCTGAACACAATCGCTGCAATACACGACAGTCGATCTGATAACCAAGACAGCTACTTCAGTCACGAAAGGGCAGAATGCACTGGACAAAGGGGTGATTCATCTCCTGGGGGGGCAGAACAGGGCGGCATAAGATTTCATCACGCTACTCAGATTGGCACACAATTTAAAACTTATGGATTGTTCACTTCTGGAAATTTCCATTTAATATTTTTGGACCATGGTTGACCACAGGTAACTGCAACTGTGGAAAGGGAAACCACAGATGATGGGGGACTACTGTACTTGTACGTAGGGAAGTCGGGCTCAAGGGAGGTTTTTAGAAAATGGGCCAAAGCCCGATGCAGAATGGATTCTCAGCAACAGAGAGCACTGTGGCATGTGCATAGCACGGGGAATGAAGGAGAGATGTACGTTTTAGAACGAATTGTTCCGGCGTCTTCGGGGGGAGTCTTATATGATATGATCCCATATGTTTGGAAATCAATGATAAACCCCTATAGTATCATGTATACTGAGTTCATCATATATTATGAGCACGGGGAAAAACACGAGAATAAATCTTAGATCATTAACATAAGGACAGCACAAAAACATACACATTATACACACGTGTAGAGTTACAGGTGTGTGATAAAGTAATAAAAGTGAGAAAGCTTAAAAGAAAGACCAGCCCTGAGATCTGTGGCACAGGGAGCCAGGTGGAATGCGGGCTATTTGGCAGGGGAGGGTAAGGGAGGGTCAGAGCAGAACCCAGAGACACCAGAGTGCTGGCTACATACAGGCCCTGGGTGGGCACCTGCATATCTTAGCTCACTCGTTCAACACAACAATCCTGGGAGCAGCCCTGTTAGGATCCTGATTTCATGGATGCAGAAACTGAGGCAAAGAGAAGGCAGTAGTTTGCCCAGGGTCACACGGAAGAAAATGGCAGAGCTGGGCTTTGGCCCCAGGAAGGTTGACTATTGGGCTGTGCTCGAAACCAGTCCATAAATTTGCCACTTGACTTTTTAAAACATATGTGTAAAGGAAGGATTTAATTTTCCCATTTCAGAATTTGGCAGATGTGTTTGGTTAAAAAAATAATAAGAATAAAGAAGGCTGGAACATATCTGAATGATGCAGTGAGTAAGTATATATGTATGTATACACATACATACGTATGTACGCATAATCCGTCTCTACATAAAATTTATCTGTTGTATAAAAAAAGTTCACGTCCTACAAATAAAATATATAATTTCTTATATATTTAAGAAAATATATCTTCTTAACTTAGGTTCATGGAACATTTACAAAAGCAGTAATTTTAGTTTTGTACTTGGACACAAAGAAAATCTTCATTAAAAAAGTAGAGATTTCACAGGCCACATCCTCTCACTGTAAGCCTGTTAAATTGGAAATAAATCCCAGTGATAAAAAATACACTGCTTAAAAACTAAGAAAACATTTCTTAAAAGAACTCTAAAGAGTAAATCAAAACACAAAATAAAAACTACCAATAAAGCAATGAAAAGGAACATATTTCATAGTAAGATCTATGTGTCATAGCTAACGCTGCAATCAGAGGAAAATTTATAACCTTTAAAATGCCTTTTAGAAAAAAGACTTTAAATAATCGTACTGTTACTCTTAATTAAATTACAAATTAATGAAGTTAACCAGGAAGAGGGAATTATAGACATAAAAGCCCAAATTGGTGAAATAGAAAACAAAAATAGCAAAAAGGTGGTTTTCTGATAAGATAATAAAAGTGTAATAAATAAAATAGATAACTCTCTCATGAACTTGATTAAGGAAAAAGAGCAAAACTATAAAAGCTCAGGCAAGGAAAAAAAAAAGAGATGAGAGATACAGAAGACAGAAAATCACTAAAAGAGGAAATTAGTTGCTACCAAGTGGCAACATAAATGAAACTCTTGAGGAGTTAAATAGCAATGAATAAATTACCCCAAAAGCTGCAGTAAATTTATTTAAAGTAAATTACCATAAAACAGACTAAGAGGAGATTAAAGATCTCCTTTAAAACATGTCCCAGGCCCAGACGGTTTTACAACTTAGTTCTAATATTTAACCTTTAAAGAGAAGATAATTCCAATGTTCTTCAAACCGTTCCAGGACACAGAGAAAGGCAGACAGAGTTCCCTTTTGTAGAACATTTGTATTCGCACACACCTGATGGCAGATTTCCTGCTCTTTTGAACCTGAGGCCCTGTTATTTCTAGGATCAGATATCAGGGATGTCTTTCATCAACACTGAGAATACAGTTTCACCGTATTAATGGCTATTTAATGGATACATGATACTTCCTTTAAGCCGACCTCTACTGATGGATACGTTGGTGGTTTGCTGTCTTTTGCTATTTAACAATTGCAGAAATCAGTATCCTGATAATGGATCATTTTGCAAATGTGCACCGTCAGTGTAGAATAAATTTCTGTAAGGGTTTGAAGGGCATATGCAACTTCCATTTCATTGAAATTATCTTATTTGTCTCCATAGAAGTTGTACCAACTTAATCTTCCAACATCAATGACTGTGGTGGAGGGTTTCCCTGTACATTCACCTATCAAACTCTTTAATATTCAATAATCAGATAGGTTTAAAAATCTCATGGCTTTAATTTGCATTTCTTGTATCATAATCGAGGTTCTCAGCATCTTTTCATCCTTAAGAATCACTGGTATTTCCTTTTCTGAGAACTGTCTTTGTACCTTTTATTCTTTTGTCTTCATGATTTACAAGAGCTTCTTAATATATTGATGAAATTAGCCCTATGTCTATGATATGAGTGCTAACTATTTTCCCCAGGATATAATTTTTAAAAATTATTTTTCGTATTTTTTGCTATGCAAAATATTTTTATTTTCTATATTTTTTTCATTTAGGCATAACTGATGTATAATAAACTGCATGTTTAATGTATACAATTTAGTGACTTTTTCCCCACAATTTAGTAACTTCTGACATACAATTAAACCATTGCCACAATGTGTTGAACATATCCACCACCCCCCAAAGTTTCCTTGAGCCCTTCTGTACTCCTCCTCCCAACACGGTCCCCGTCCCCCCACCCCCCTCCCAAGGTAACAACTGAGTTTTTGGTCACTCTAGATTCGTCTGGATTTTCTAGAGTTTTATATAAACAGAATAATACAGTATGTGCTCTTTTCGGGTCTGGCTTCTTTCACTCATTGTCATTATTCTGAGGTTTATTTAGGCTAGTACTTTTCATTTTTGAGTAGTATTCCAACGTACGGATACGCTACAACTTAAAAAAAATTGCCCAAACGTTATGGGTATTTGGGTTGTTTCCAGCTTTCATAAAACTGCTATGAATATTCCATGGACAAGTGTCAGTATATGCATCTGCTCTTATTTCTCCTGGACAAACACCTAGGAATAGAATGTCTGGATAATATGGTGGGTACATATTTCACATTTTGGGGAGCGGCCAAACTGTTTTCCAAAGCAGCTGCACCATTTTGCATCCCCACTAGGAGAGTATGAGTTCCACTTTCTTTACCAGCACCTGGTACGGCCAGTCTTCTTAATTTTAGCCAATATAATGATGTACAGTAGCACCACATTGTGGTTTTAATTTGCCTTTCCCAAATAACTAATGATGTTGAGTACGTTTTTATGTGCTTGCCCATATATCTTCTTAGATGAAGTCTCTGTTCAAAGCTGTTGCCCATTTTTATCTGTTGTCTTACTATTCAGTCGTAAGTGTCCCTCATGTATTTTGGATACGAGTCCTTTATCAGATGTATGATTTGAAAATATTTCCTTCCAATCTCCGGTTTGTCTGTTCATTCTCTTAGTGTCCTTCAAAGTGAAGCCTGTAATTTTGTTAAGTTCAGTTAATTTGTTCTAATTATGGCTTTTGCTTTTGGTGTCATGTCTGAGAAATCTTTAACTCAAAGTCACACAGATTTTTTTCCTATGTTTTCTTCTGTATTTGTTGGCTTTAAATTTAGGCCTCTGGTAAATTTTGAGTTAGTTTTTCTATCTGATGCAAGATGTAGATCCAGGTTCATTTTCTGGCATATGGATACCCAGTTGTTCCAGTGCTGTCTGTTGAAAAGACTACCCTTTCTCTACCAAACTGCCTTTGTACCTTGATCAAAATTCAGTTGTCCATAGATGTGTAGGCCTCTATGGACTCTCTAGTCCGTTCTGTTGATCTGTTTGCTCACCTTGATGCTACTACCACACTGTTGGTGTAGTCCTCCCACTTTGTTCATTTTCAAAGTTGTTTTGGGGTTCTAGGTCATGTGCATTTCCATATGAATTTCAGAATCAGTTTGTTAATTTCTACAAAATGCCTGCTGGGATTTTCCCTGATATTACACTGGGTGCAGAAATCAATATTGAATCTTGTGGTTCATGAACATGGTATACCTCTCCATTTATTTAGATATTCTCTCAGTTCTTTCAGCAACATTTTGTAATTTCCAGTGTACAGCTCTCACATCTTCGGTCAGATTAGTCTCTAAGTATTTCATATGGTTCATGTTACTGTAAGTGGTATTTTAAAATTTCAATTTCAGATTATTTCCCGCTAGAACATAGAACTGGAATTGATTTTTCCATGTTGATCTTGCATCTGCCACCTTGCTAAATTCACATATTAGTTCTTGTAGTCATCTTATACATTCACCAGGTTTTCTACACATATAACTATGTCATCTGCAAATAAAAACAGTTTTATTTCTTCTTTTCCAACCTGGGTGTCTAAAATTTCTTTCTCTTGCCTTCTTGTTGTGTTCCTGACCTTAGGGGGAAAGCAGTCAGTCTTTCTTCATTAAGAAGTTATAGCTGGGACTTCCCTGGTGGCGCAGTGGTTAAGGCGCCGTGCTCCCAATGCAGGGGGCCCAGGTTTGATTCCTGGTCAGGGAACTAGATCCCACACGCGTGCCGCAACTAAGAGTTCACATGCCACAACTGAGGAGCCCGCCTGCCGCAACTAAGACCCGGCACAACCAAATAAATAAATAAATAAATATTTTTTAAAAAATAAGCTATAGATGTAGTTTTTTCATTAGAGCTTTATCAGGTTGAGGAAGCTCCTTTCTGTTTTCTACTTGCTTTTGTAATACTTGGCTGTTGGATTTTGTCAAGTTCTTTTTCTGCGTCTATTGAGAAAATCGTATGGTTTTTCATTTGTTAATATGGTTAACTGACTGATTTTCTAAAATGTCAAACTAACTCTGCATTCTCGAACCCCAGTTGGTCATGATGTATAATCTTCTAATATATTACTGGATTTGATTTGCTAAAATTTTGCAAAAAAAATTTTGCATCTATGTTCACGAGGGATACTTAACTATAGTTTTTTTTCTTACAATGTCTTTAGCTATAGCTTTCTTTTCTTACAATGTCTTTGGCTGGTTTTCAGATCAGGGCAATGCTGGCCTCATAATGAGCTTGGAACTATTCCCCCCTTTTCAATTTTCCAGAAAATGTTGTCTAGAATTGATTTTATCTTTCTTAAATGCTTGGCAGGATTCACCAGTAAAGCCATGTGGTCCTGGAGAATGTCTGGGGGAATGTTTTGAACGATAACTTTGATTTTATCAGCAGAGAGAGGACTATTCAGGTTATCTATTTCTCGAGTAGTTTACATCTTTCAAGACATTTGCCCATTTCACCTAAGTTGCTGAATTTAAAGACTTGTAGAGCGTATTCCCTTATGACCCTTTTTGTATCTGTAGAATCGGTACTGCCATATCGCTCATTTCCGATACTGATACTTTGTGTCTTCTCTCTTTTTCTCCTGATATTTCTGGGTAAAGGTTTATCAACTGTATTGATCTTCTTCAAACAAATCGGCTTTTGGTTTCATTATTTTTTCTCTTGTCTTTGAGCGTTCCATTTCATTTGTTTCCCCTCTGAGCTTTATTATTTTCTTGTTTCTACTACTTTGGGGTTTAGCTTGTTACTCTTGCTCTAGTTTCTTACGGTAGAAGCTGAGGCCGACTGGAGCCAATTCTCTTCTAGCGCACGTGCTGGTGCTCTGTGCTGCTTCCTGGGTGCTGCCCTTAGCAGAGCCCACACGTTTTGATATGCTGTGTTTTCATTTTCATTGAGTTCAACATCTTTTCTAGTTTTCATTTGGATTTCTTCTCTGACCCTGTCCTACTGGAAGCATGTTATTTAGTTTCCAAATATTTGAGGATTTCCCAGAGATCTTTTTCTTATTGATTTTCAATTTAATTCCGTTGTGGGGTCAGAGGACAGACTTTATATATCACTTGAATCATTTTAAATGTACTGGGATTTGTTTTATGGTCCAGAACCTGCTTCTATCTTGGTAAATGTTCTGCATACACTTGGAAACAGTATGTTCTCTGCTATTGTTGGGAGGAGTGTTCTGTAAGTGTTCATCAGGTCAACTGGGTTGAAAGTACTGGTCAGAGTTATATCCTTACTGCTCTGCTCTCTACTTGTTCTATCAACTTTTGAGATAGGTGTATTAAAATCCCCAATTCTCATCCTGGATCTGTTTCTTTCTCCTTTTACATATTATTCATTATTTTTTCCCTTCCGGCTACTGGGTTTGAAGTCATATTTAGATATACCAACTTACGAATCAACAGTCATTTAAATACTTTATATATTATAGGATCCGATACGGAGTACTTCTGTTATTATTTTTCTAAATATTCTCTAGTTTGGGATTTTGTTGTGTCTTTGACAGAGTTTAAAAGCCAGGAACACCACCAATCAAAACAGTAAAACGCTGGATCCAATCCCCACAAAATCAGAAACACATCAGGGAATCCTTGCCCATCGTATTTCCAAATTAGCCTGCAGCCCCCTCCCCTAAGGCAGCACACCAGGAGCACAAGATCACTGGTGTAAACGTTTGACTGGACACAGCAAAAAATCAATTGTACACTCGTATCACAGTAAGTGATAAAAGCAGGAACAATACGGATAGTGTAGGTGGAACCAACCCAGGTGTGTCTATTCTTTAAAACTAAGGAGACAGGACTTCTGTCAAAAGCCTAACCGTTGCTACTCTGGGCAGTGAGACAACAGGGGATGATTTTTCTTCATTATTCTCGTGTGTATGTTTCATAGGCTCTATAATGAGCATATGCCATGTTTTTAAGCAGAAATAAAATCTCTTGAAATTTGGGAGTGGCCATCTTTTGGTCATGAAGAGATGGGCCGTGATGGGGTGACCTTCGGGCAAAGGGGTCCAGGTGGAAAAGCCTGGCTGTGGGTGCAGGCGGGGGGTGCAGAGCTGGGACGATGAGTGAGGGCCAGGCTACCACGAGACCCAGAGGTATCCAGACGGCAGCCCCGAGGGGACAGGGAATCCTGGGGGGGTGGCATAAGCAGGCACGTTTGTTCACCTGCTCACTGGCTGTACAGAGCAGATGGGAGGGGGGAAGACAGTGAGGGAGATACAGAGAGACCATCCTCAGTGAAGCCCTGGGGCAGCTTGGAGGGGACGGGAGTGAGCAGCCTGGGGGAGAGCCCGTGAGAAGGTTCTGGTCTGCGAGTTCAGAACATGCCCACAGAGCTCGTCGGGCCTCGTCTCCTGCCCCGCCAGACCCCCACACCCACTGGAGGAGTCGCAGGCCCCAGCCTGCAAGACCTTGCGGGGACCACCTCCTCGGGACCCCGAGGCTGCATGAGTGATGTGCGGTGACCAGGATGGTCACCAGAAGTTATGACCACAAGTCCTCCCCAGAGCCAGGGGGATCGTCACACCCCAAGACCAGAACAGAGGGGCAGATGTCAGGAGGGCGCCTGGGACCCTATTCTTGTCCTGAGCAAGGCAACTCTGACCCAGGTGAGACCGAGGCGGACACAGACCAGGATGTCACAGAAGGAGAACCTCGCCCTCAGGGCTACACCAGTCCACGGACCACATGCTTCAAGGTAACCTAGGGGCTTGTTACCGACACACATTCCTGAGCCTCCCTACAGCCACTGTGACTCAAAATCTTGAGGGGTAGGTCTCTGAGTCTGTTAAAAGTTCTCCGGGTGATTCGAGAGGCACCCAGGGAAGTTCCAACCTGAAGCACCACTGCCCAGCCCCAGCCAGCGGGGGCTCCCAGCCTTCCTCGCCGGGAAGAGCTCTGTCTGTCACCAAGAGGAGGACTTCCATTTCTGCCAATAAGTGGGCCTGATGCCATGAAAAGCCTCTCTCTGCAAGTTCCGGAACAGAGCCAACCTCCCGCAGGCTCTGCTGAGCTCACCTGACAGGGAAGGGGGTGTCCCCATGGCCAACAGGGGAGCAGGTGCGCCCTGGCTCTGACCCGCTGGCCTCTAGGGGTTGCCCACCTGAGGAGCCCCAGTGTGGGCCTTACTGCCCCCCGAGGGGAAGAGGCCACCCCTGGAAGCAGCAGGAAGCAAGAACTGGCAGCTGAGGCTCCACATCGAAAAGCTGAACCAAGAACCAAGAACCAAAGGGTGACGCAGACCAAACTCCACCCCAAAGCCAGACAAAAGCCAGCCAAGCCCTCGCGTCGGCCAGCGGGGGAAGGACGCTCCCCTGCCGCGGCCTGCGCTCCTGGAGCGTAAGTGGTGGTGTGCTTAGGCTCGCCCTTACGGGACACTGGCTCTGTGCTTACGTGACACGGGTTGTCTAGAAAACCCCACACCTCTAAACCAACCCCACGCGTGTCCTGGCGTGGTTCGCGGGATCACCTCTCCAGAGCCCCCGGGAACCCATGGGAACCTCCACAATCACAGCCTACGCCGGGACCCACGAAGAAGCAAGCGTCAGAGAGTCCACCGCGAACAGAATCGGACTCTCCAAGAGGCGCAGGTGAGGGAGGGACAGGAGGGGTACGAGGAGATGAGCACGTTCGAGGGGCTGAAGAATCCAAAGCTCTGTCGTCCAACGGGAGGAAAATACAAGACGCTAAGACCAAGCAGGTGAGCCCCTCACATGAGGACATTTGGAAATGGAAAACCAGGTGGCAACTGAAATACACACCTCGCCGGCTGGCACCCGGGAAGAGTTAGGAAACCACGAAGAAGCTGTGCTGGGGATGCAGCACAGGAAGACCGAGACGGCGGGTTTGAGAGACGCCGAGGAGGATGGACCTGGAGGGGCAAGTGGAAGTTTCCAGGCGAGGTCAGAGCAGTTAGGGGAGGTACTGTTCTAGGACACGGTGGGGCTGATTTTCCACTTGACGCAGGACACAGACCCTCATTCAGGAATCACGACACCTTGTAGGCAGGACAAGTAAAAATAATCCACCAGCTTGACTGACTACAGTGAAACGATGGAACACCAAAGTCAAAGAGAAGGTATTCAAGGCCACCAGACGGGAGGAAGGGTCACCTACAAAGGACTGTCAGTTAGCTCAACAGGGCACACCAGCCGGGAGACGGTGGTGGATCTCCAGCCTGCTCAGACAGAATACAGACCTCTAATAACCTATAACGGAAAAGAATCTGAAAAAGAATAAATATATATATGTGTATGTATATATATATATATATATGTGTGCGTGTGTGTGTGTGTAACTGAATCACTTTGCCGTACACCTGAAACACTGTAAATCAACTATACTTCAATTAAAACAAATTTTTTCTATTAAAATAAATACAGATCTCAGCCTGTGATGTTCTACACAACTAAACCATTGTCCAAGAGCAAAGGCAAAATACAAAAATTTCAGACGAGCAGAAACTGAGCAGGCCGTCGACAGACCATCCCGGAAGAGAGCACAGGCTTCAGGAGGAAGGAAACTAAACCCAGACTGAGAGACAGAAAACTCGCAAATCTGTCGGCAAACACACTCCTGTAGCGTCAGGACAAGCAGCTAACGCAGAGGACTGTTTACAAAGGCAAAAGCCAAACACGGGGCAGCAGGGCCCGTGAAACGGGAGGGTGATGGGGGGGAGGGGGTGCGGGAGGCAAGGAGCAGCTGCTGACCGATGGGACGGGCAGGCCGTCAGGACAGAATCGACTTGCACGGCCTCCACACGCAGAAGGCAAGAGGATCGGAATCCCGCCACCCCCGGCGAAGCCCATCAGACGTGAACAGGAGCCACAAACCCCCAGAGCAGGCAGGGCCTCCACGCCTCCGACGTGGACGTGGTCCCTCCACAGAGCGGGGCACGTGGGCTTCAGGCCCATCATTCTCCGAAATTCTCTGTCTGAAGTCTCTGTGATGAGAGCGCTCTTTTCACCTGGTGTCCTCACCCCGCCCCCACCCCACCCCCCACAGCTCCACCGTCACCCCGGGAGCCCCTGAGGTCACAGGTCCCACCTCCAGCTGGCTCCTGGCTCCCCCTACCCGCACCCCAACACCATGGCTGCAGGCCCTGGGCTGGCCCGCCACCGAGTCTCGCCTGTGGGCCCTGATCAAGTCCTGCCCGCTGCCCCGTGCGTGCCACCCCAAGGAACCACGCAGGGCACAGGGCTAACCCATGGCCACTCCTGCTCCGTGGCCTCCACAACCTGCCCCGTCCAATGCCTGCTGGGTCCGGGTCACGACTCATGCCCGAGGCCGCCAGACTGGTGAAGAAGCCCCGCAGGCATCTGTGTGAGGTGGGTGAGGTCAGCACCCGCCCAACGCAGACACCGCGTGCCACGCCCAGGTCACCTGGCAGACACGCAGAGGTGTGGCTGGCCCCCGAACACCTCTGTCCAAGATACTCCTGCCATTCGCTGGCTTTTCCTCGCCCTCCCAGCCAGTTCCACTCAGCCCTGATGTCACCTCCTCCTAGAAGCCTTCCCGGACCTGCCGGGCTCAAGCCAGGTACTCAGCCCTCAGAGGCCCACACACTCTGCCCTCTTGCTGTCGCCTTTCTTCCTCCCTGGATGTCAAGGAGCGCGAACAGTCCCTGGAGAGTCAGGATGGCGCGAGCAACCGAGTGACCGGAACCTGCAGGGGGGTGGGCGCCGTGCAGGAGGGACCCGGGCCGCACCGGCCACCTGTCACCGCTCACAAGATCTTCCCTGAAGACGGGCATCCACCCGGAAATCAGAGCGGCTCAGACAAGGCCCTAGAACCCACGAACGAGGGGGAGCAGGTCTGCCTGGGACACGGGGCCTGAGGGTCGCAGGACAGGAGCCCAGAGAAGCTGCGAGCCTGAGACACAGAGAGATATCACTGAGGTGGGGGAGAGGTGTGCGGGCGGGCACTGCCGTGGGCAGGGGATACCCTGGGCTGGTAGGTGCCGTGGGCAGGGGGGCAGGCGGGCGCACGGGCAGGTACCGCGTGCTGGGACAGAGGTGATTTTGTCCCGCACGCCCCATCCTTGAGGTTCAGGTTCAAGGCCTGGGACTGGCGTGGCGGTGGAATTCAGCACGGCTGTTTGCGCCCCAGCGCGTGGGAGCTGGGCCTGCAGGCCTTTCCCAGTGATGGCATCTGGCCCCGGGATTAGCGCCCCTTCGCCCACACCAGGGCTCTTGAGAGCCTCTGGGTGAGGAGGGTTCAGGAGTGTCAGGTAACCCACGGGACCCAGGCCGACAGCTCAGGCTCCAGAAATCCGGTGGCTCTGGGCTGGGCTGACTTATCGCGTTGGCAGGAAAGAAAAAACTCCTCCGTGCGGGAGCATTCCACAAAAGGCGCCCGACTTCCCGGCACTTGTACCTCATTAACATTCCGCAGACATCGCTGAGGACTTAATAACGCCAAGCAGGCTGAATGGACGCATCGTCTCGGGCTGCTCCGCATTCAGCCACCAGCGAGCGACGCTCCTCCCCGCGCCCGACCTGCGCTTTAGCATTTGCAGAAAGCCCCCATCTGCATCGCGACAATGGTCCTGCCCCAAATCCGGAGCCGTTGTCACAATTGTCCTTTGTACCCACTCCAGCGGGCAGGCAGGCAACGCGACCCAGGGGCCCGTCGGCGAGGCGGCCGGGCCAGAATCCCGACGGTGTGTGAGGAGGCCCTGGGCAGCCCAGCGCCCAGCAGGGTGGGCGCCCAGGCTCGGTCTTGCACGCCCAGCTCCCAGAGAGGACGTCCACAGGCAGCCTTGGGAGCAGGGAGAGGCCGTGGCTCCTTTCCAGAACACTTTCTGCCCTTCTGCCAGCAGTGACCAGATGCGGGAGGGTACATCACGGGTTGGCCGCCCACAAAGCCAGCACCAGGCGGACGGGGTGCCAGCCGCCCATGAGCACGACGTGAACTCACCACCCTCTGCCATGCTGAGACAGTGACACCACCCTTGCAACCACCAGTAAGCTGAAACGTTCTGGCGGACGCGGGAACACTCTGGGGGTCCCGGGAAGAGGTCCAGGAGGGGAGGGATGGACACAGAAGTGACAGGGAACAAGGGCGCAGAGTGTCGAGGGGGGCAGAGCCGCAGGCACACACGGTGCTGGCTCAGGACCCCCAGCCCCACTCCACCTGGAATGGGGGCCAACGTGTACTACGGGCCACCTCCTCTCTGCCAGACCTGGGGCGCCAGCCACACAGCACGAGCGAGGCAGGGCCTGGCTCCCAGAAGCCCAGAACAGAAGAGAACGTCCGCGGGTGATAGCGGGCCAGCGGGGGCAGACATGACAATACCAGCTGTCCACAGGACAGGAGCAAGTGCTAGGGGGAGAAGGGGGCGTCCGGACACCCCAGAGGCCCCAGCAGCCCTGGGTCAGAGCTGGGCGTGGCCCTGTCCCCACCCCTCACCCTGTGTGAAGGTTTCTCACCAGAACTGTCGTAGCCGTCCACCGAGAAGTGTTCAGGCCTCCGCTCCTCCGAAGTGGGGTCGCAAGTGATGTGCGGGACCGTCAGCATCCTCTCTCCCGGGCTCACCCCGTTATCCTTGTCCAGTTTGAACTTTTTTTTCTTTACCTAAAAAAACCAGACAATAAAACTGTCAGTTCCTGGGTGTCGTCTGCCAGGCCGTCTGCTGGCCCCAGACCACCTCTGGGGCACCTGCCAGGGCCCAGGCCAGCGCCCTCCCACACAGGCAGAGGGGGCTGCAGCGTGTGATGCTGCCAGAGGGGCTCTGCCCAGCGGCTGCCCTGGGAGCTCACAGCCTGGGGGCAGGCAGACAGGAAACTAGCCAGCAGATAAACACACAGGAATACCCCAGGGCAGGTGGTAACGAGGGCTGTGACCAGCGGGGAGTTAGAGCGGGGCAGGGCGGGCAGACAGACTGAGGCCAGCCGAGGCTTCCCTGAGGAGGCGGCCTGGAGGGAGCAGGCCATGCTGGGATCTGGGAGAACCTTCTGGCAGAGGAAAGAGCAGGTGCAAAGGCTCCAGAGGCAGCCAGAACCTGGGAGCCTGCGTCTCTCCACGGATGGCGCGCGCGTGGGCGCGGGCCAGGAAGGAGAGCTCTGTCGGGGCGGGCCACACCCTTCGTGCACGAGACTCTTGCCTCAAGTCTGCCCGAGCTCCCCTATCCTATGACCACAAGACCCTCTTCCCTGAGCCAGGATGCCACCTCCAGCCCCTGTGGCCCACCAGGTCCAGCATGGAAAGCCCAACACCAAGGCCCTCTCAAGAGCCTTCTCCCAGCAGCTGGCCAGAATCCAGCCCGTCCTGTTCCCGGGGTACTTCCTCGGGACCTCCCACAGCCCTGGCCACGGAGCAGCCAGTCCTACAAGCCCCCAAGCCTGGGGACACCGGGATGGCAGGAGCCCAGCACGGGGTGTACTCCCCCAGTGCCCACAGTGCCGTGGGCCACGCCGGGCTGAAGCACCAGAGTCAAATCCTGGCCGTGGGCTGCGGCCGCATGGCCTCCCCGCCCGTGTGTGAGTGCCCCATCCTGGCGGCAGCGGGGGGGGGCTGGTTACCATGGCAGACTTCTTGGGCTTGGGGCTGGGGGAGAGCAGAGCATGGCTGCGGGGCGGCTTCCGGACGTAGATCTTCCAGGTGGAGGAGTTGGGGTTCTCGGCCGCGTAGCACCGCCACGCCGTCTGAAACCAGCAGAAGGGAGTGGTTGTCACCGCGGAGCCCCCGACGGGGACTCCCAGGGAGCTGCGGCCCGCCACTCCTGCCTGGGCCCCCTTCTGGCAAGACCACGGGGCTTCCTGGCCACCAGCCCCTTCCCCAGGCTCAGGGCCTGCCCCCACCCCCAACAGCCTGTTCCCTTCTGCAGCCCACAGCCTCATGGACGGTCGCACGCGGTTCAGCCACCACAGGGGCCTGTGAGCCCCAGTCCGTCTGCGCCCACCTCCACCTGCCGGTTCCCCCGCAGGGCCCCCGCCCTCCGTCCTGGTCGCCGGCCTCTCCTCGGGGACGCCGCAGGGGAGAGGTCACTGGGGGCGTGGAGGGGCAGGGCCCCCAGGGCCAGCAGGAGGCGGGGCTGAGTGTCCAGGAGGCAGAGCCCCCAGGAACCCACAGTTTCCGGGGCCTCCAGATGGCCTGGGGGTGAAGGTCTTAGGCCTTCACTCTAGAGATGCCCACGGCAACTACCACCAGGGTGTGGCCTGGAGGAGGAGACCCAAGGGGAGGCCACGTCTGGTGGTGGGGCTGGAGGGGGCGCCAGGAGCCTCGTAGGAGGATGCACCCTGAGGGCCTCGGCACTGCCGGCCACGGGCGCTGGAGAGAGAGATGCCGGGCGGGGGCCGGGGAGGGCTCCTGGGACAGTGATGCCACCTCTGCGATGGGAACCCAGCGGACATGCCGCCCCCGGCCCCCCCGCCCCCCTCAGCCCAGCCCCGCCCTCCAGGCCCCGCCCCCGGCCCCCCCGCCCCCCCTCAGCCCAGCCCCGCCCTCCAGGCCCCGCTCCAGGCCTCTCCCGCCTCCTGGGAGGCTCGTGTGAGGCCGCACACACGCCCCACGGGAAGTCAGTGCGCCCCCTCCGCGGGCAGGCCATCTGCAGCCTGATTTACGGTCTCCCCGAGAGGAGGCTGTGGCGCCGTAAAGCCAGGCCTGAGCGGGGGCCGGGCCCCCAGCTTTACGGCTGCTGCCTTCACTTCCTTCCGGGGCAGGATTAGCGTCCGGCCCCAGACGGTGGTTCCGGACAGGCTTACGAGGAACAGGATAGAGGCCCCGGCTGGGCTGCAGTCGCCGGCGTGACCCCAGACGGTCTCCGGGGGCCGTTCAGCTCTGGGTGCCCAGAGGGGTCCAGGCTGTGCAGGGCCGCACGCCCACGCCGGCACGCGGTGACAGCCCTGCCCCGGGCCCCTGCCCGGCCACCCCTCCCGTAGCCCCGCGCCCACTCCGCCTTGTCCTCAGCCCCGGGCGGCCGCCGTCCGACACCCTTGGAACACGAGCCTCCAGAGGTCCCTGTGCCCGGGCCTTGCTTGGCACTGAGAGGGCCGCCCAGTCCTCCAGGCTGTTCCAGGAGCCTGGGGTCTCAGAGCCCAGCGTCCAGGGGCTCGGGGCCGCCTGCCTGCTTGCCCGCCTCTGGAACCTTCCTCTCCCACTGCTCTCGGGCTGGGAGCCTCTGGGACAGCCTCATCACAGAAACCTGACGGGACAGCCTCATCACAGAAACCTGCAGCCCCTGCCCCGCCCTCAAGGCCCGGCACCGTGAGCCCCGGGCCCTGTAGGGGCAGCAGCCGGGCCTTCAGAAAGTGAAGCTGGCCCGTCAGTCCAGAGCGCAGCCCGTGCCGTTGGGTCACCGGTCCTCACCTCCTATCGGCCGGGAGGACTGAGCCCCGTGGGTGCTGGGAATGGCCCACAAGCATCAGTACTGCACAAGCAGGCCCTGACCCCTGACCCTGGGGGGGGAACGGCCACCTGCGGACCCCTTACTCTTCGCTCCAAGTCCTCCCTTGCAGAGTCGGGGGCTGGCCACAGAGGAGGGAGAAGACAGGCACCAGGCGGCCGCTGCAGCTGGAGGCCAAGGGCCCACCGGACTGACCAAATCCGGGACAGGCCAGGCCACCTTCTAGTCCCCCGGCCTGGCCCACAGGATGGAGGAAGGTGGGCTCCCAGGCTCCTGTGCCCCCACCCCATCGGCACCCGACGGTTCCCAGGACAGGAGTTCCAACAGGTGGGCGTGTCTGTGGCACGGATCGCGGCCCTTCCGTGTTCAGGAGGGTCCACAGGAGAGGGTCTCGGCGGCCCCGGGGGCCGGGTCAGCTCAGGGCTGAGAGCCGTTCCCAGACCAGACACGGCTCGTACTTGCCCGGGCAACACAGGGCCGGGCACACTGACCACCACACGACGGCGACAAGGCCGCGGCGGTGGCTGCCATCACCTGGATGAGCGAGGCTGCCGCCGGGATCTGCCGGTTGAAGTGCTTCTGCCTCTGCTTCTGCTGGACCTTCAGGGCAAAACCGGAGCCCAGAATCCCCTGCAAGGAACAGAAACCAGGGCTCACATCCTGCAGACGGCGGCGTGGAGAGACGGGCTGGGCACCGGTGGCCTGCTTGGCGCTGCGGGCCCCGTGGAGGAGGTCGGCGCCTCCGGCCCAGCCCGTGGGCAGCCCCACCCAAGCAGGACCCACTGCTGCCCCCACCCCCCCAGGACTGCTAACGGGATGGAAAGGGCCGGCTCACCAGGGGGAGCTCCCTGTCCGCAGAGGGGATCAAGCCACACACACACACACATACGCTCTATGTGTACACGCATACACACGTTACACCACAGCCTGTGACACACACGTGCACGGACAGACACACCCGCAACACACACGTGCCGTGCATGAAGGACGACCACACACAGAGAACATACGTGTGGCACACATGCACCAGCGCATACAGTGCATGCGGTATGTATACCTATGTGACACGTGCATAGACAATACGCACGCACACAGATGCACACGGAGCACGTGTGCATGATACACACGGTACGTACACACAGACAGACTGCGTGATGTGTAACACGGGCACATGCAGTGCACACACACACGGTATGGCCACACACCTACCAGGCGCCTACATACAGAGTGAACTAGAAGACTCTACGGTCTCCAGGAAGAACAGGGCTCAAAGCCACCCAGGCCACAGTGCAGGACCCTCCCTCCCTCACGGCTGGCCCCTCTGCGGGTCTGTGGCAGCCACCACGGGCACCTCACCGCTAGCCTCAGCGGCCGAACGAGCCGGCCTGCACCCCGCTATTTGCCACGAGAGGCCTGGCGATCGCCGCGGCCCACACTTGCAAAGGACCCGCCGGGGGCCGGGAACAGGAAGGCGGCGGCCTCCAGAGGCTCTGAGGCGGGCGAGCTGGGGCCTGAATGCACCCCCTGAGGGTGGTCTGCTCACAGGGCCCCCCCTGCCAGCCCCAGAGCCCGGAGGAGGCTGAGGAACTGTGGAGAGGCCCCCCAACACAGAGCACCTACCGCCGGAAGCGCAAAGAAGGAGATGGCGAAGACGGAGAAGCAGGAGGCGATGGTCTTCCCGACCCACGTCTGGGGCACCTTGTCCCCATAGCCGATGGTGGTGACCGTCACCTGCAAGGACGAGGGACAGCGGTCGGCACGCAAGCCCCAGAACCTCAGGGCGGGCGTCCGTCCGTCCAGCCTGAGCCCCGCGCTCCATCCGAGACCTGTCACCGCGCAACAGAGGCCAGCGAGAGAGCCCAGCACCGAGCGGCCGGGCGGCTGAGAGCACGGTGCTCGAGCCCGCAGGGTCTGGGTCCCCCAGGCTAACGCCGCAGAGGAAGCGAGCCCCAGCGTACACACGGGCGCTCGGCGCCGACGGGGGTAGCCTCCCCGCCCCACCCCTGCTCCGTCCCCAGGAGGCCTGCCAACCGGGCCACCGATGTCGCTGTGCTCCGGCCCCCAGGAAGCCGGAAGCTCCCACAGAGGCCCACCCTCCCCAGAGAGCCCGGCCACGACGACGACACGCCACTTCCTGACGCCACCCCAGGCACCAGATGCTGCGTTTGCCCTTTGCTCGGAGGGAATCAGACGCAGCTAGAGCCTCCTCCTACGTGGGGGAGCTGTCTGTCCAGGGCGTGTGCCGGGACAGTGGGACTGAGGGGCTGCTTCCACCCCACCCCCACCCTAGGCTTGCCTCTGCTGCCACCTGAGGCTTGCTCCCCGGCGGGGCCTCCGGCGTGAGCCCGCCAACGCCATCCTGCAGGGACGCAGAGCCCACCCTGGCTGTGCCGGCCACGCGGCCACACCTGTCCACGCCAGGGTCCGGGTGCGTGAGGAGCCAGCTCTGCGCCTGGCAGGGGGACCAGGGCGCCCAGAGTCCTTGCTCATCCCGTCAGCACACGCGCTCAACCCGTGGTCTCGCCAGCCCTGTGCTAGGCAGCCCGGCTTCCCCCTTCCAGGGCCCCCAGCCCAGGCCAAGTGAGGACGGCCCCTGGCAGCTCGGGAAGTTGTGCACGGAGCCTCCATGAGACCCCCCTGCCCGCTGAGACCGGCGGGGAGCGGGGCCTGGGGAGGCCCATTTCACAGATTCCACTGAACAAGGCCCAGGCGGGAGGCGGCGGCTTCTACAGCAGGGTCCTTGGGGCCCGCACACGTGTCCACGCGGACAGGGACAGGCACACAGGACGGCTCAGAAGCCCCGGGGCAGAGGCGAGATGTCCTCAGGAAGCAGGAGGGACCAAGAGCCCGGGCAGCGGGAAGGACCGCAGTGCGGGAGCCCGGGTTACACCGAAGAGCACAGCCTGGGGGCAGCACGGGCGCACGCTCCCGCCCACCCAACACCCACCATGTGACTGTTCGTGGTCCTGGCTCCCGGGACCGCCACACGGAGCACTTCCTGGCAACGTCACCGTCCCTCAGACACACGTCCACGCCCGCTTCCAATGTGCTGCCCGTGCACGCGTGCACACACACGGATGGCCCGACACGGAGACAGGGAGCCGCACACGCACGCTGAGACACGCTAAGGCAGCAACGAGGCACACGCATGTGTACGTACCACACGTGGCGCAGGGTCACATGAAGAGGGGCCGGTGCCCGCGTCAAGCCCAGCTCCCTCCAGGCCCAACGCCTCACATGCACACACAGGCAGTGCACACCTGGAGCCCGGCCCAGTACCTGCAGGGTGGAGCAGGCCAGCCTGAGGCCTTGGGCAAGGCTGAAGGCCAGCAGGCAGATAACGGGGCCGGGAGAACCTGCAGCTCCCCGCCAGCAGCCCCCAGAGGGTCTGCGCCCCTCGTGTGAGGCCTGGGCGGCAGCTGCCTCTCGGCACCTGGGTGCACGGAGCAAAGGCACATCAGGGCTGCACATGGGGTGGGGCGCCCAAGACGCCGCATCCAGTGTCTTCCGGAAAGTGGCTCTCATAGAATTATTTATTTATGTGTAAACATACAGTGGGTCTATTTTTAAATTTCTAACTTTCATCTTCTAATGCGGTATTGACAGACGTGAGTCCCGTAAACGAAAGCCTTCTGGGGTCTTCAGTCACTGATAAGGGCGTCAAGGGGTCCTGAGACTCCAAGTTCGAGAACGGCAGCCATGCAGGGAGGTGGGGGCAGGGTGACCTCTGAGATGGGCCTGAGTGTGGCCCTCACGACAGGGGGCAAATTTTAAGCAGTGCCAGAAAACTCGGGCTTCGAGACAAATAACACATAATACAACCTTCTAATTATCAAAATTAAGGAAAAAAAAAACCCACCAAGACAACTGGGAAACTGATGTAGGTGGGAGGAGGAAAGGGGCTGGCTGAGCGGTGCGGCCAGGCCAGCGGGTGGGGACACCCGAGGCCACCTCCCTTCTCGGACAAGAGCACTGGAGGCGGGACCCCATGTCCTCGCTGCCCGGCTGGGAGGTGCTGGGACTCCAATGGTGGGCAGCAGGAAGAAGCCAGGGGAGCCCCGGCCAGGTGTCCCCCACCCTGCGGCGCAGGGCACACTCCTGGCTTCTCAGACTCTGCCACAGACCTTCTTTGTCAAGTTAACGACATCCTTTCAGCTCTTTGAGGAAACAGCCCATCCCCGCAGAGCTGTTTGTTTTTCCTGAATTCACAGACACAAGCAGCTCAGGAATGGGCCGTTTTATAGCCTGCGTGCTCGGAACTCGCCCCCCATGGCAGGCGATCGGAATGCAGATCTGCACGCCCCCTGGGCACAGACTCCGGGGAGACAGCTCAGCGGGGGGGGGCTGAGCCTAGGGTGCGTCCCCCGTCCCCCGTGTCTCTCCTCCAGGGACAGGAGGCACGAGAGGACCTGCCAGTCCCCCCAGCACTTTGTGTCACGAGAAGCTGGCGCTAGTGTCATTTTATTTCCTCCTGGACGCCGGCCTCCGGGGGAAGTGGGAAGGCCAGCCCAGGAGCCCAGCTCCACAGAGGACGCGGTCAGCCTGCAGCCACACTGCAGGCCATGGCCATCTGTCCAGAGGGAACGGGCAGCCAGGAGTGGGAGTGAGGAGGCACCAACGTGGACACTAGGGGCTCGCGCCGGGGGAGGGCACCCCCGTCTGGCAAACTCGTGACCACGCTGTGAGCTCGGGTCCATCTGCCAGAGGGGGAAACTGAGGCCGGGGGGTCTCACCACTGCTAAGTGACGGAGCTGGCAACCAAACCGGCTCCTTGGCGGGACAGCTGGAGAACAAGCCCAGGGCCAGAGGCTGCCGCGCTGAGGGGTCTGGGGCTCGCCCAGCCTCGGGCCACCAACATGCCCAGAGGAGGCTGGAAGGACGGAGCCAGGGAGAGGGCACCTCGGGGGAGGAGAGGTGTGGACAGAGGGGAGGCTGGGCGGGTGGCAGGACTGCCTCAGGACAGCAAAGGGTGGGAGCAGCGGTCCCGGGCCCCAGCTCCAGCCATCGTGGGGCTGCCCCAGGAGACCCCGGCCAGGCTTGCAGGGGACACCATGAAGGGGACAGAGGCCGGCACGTGAGGGCCGAGGGGACAACCCTGCCAGGCTTGCAAATTGTGGGTAAAAACAAAAGCAAACACACCCCCCCAAACAAGCCCGCTTCCTTTCAGAAAGGAAAAACTCAATAAACGAACAGAAACCCACGCGGGCCCAGGGCTCCTCGTTGCGTGAGCGCATCTTCTCCCTATGGAAACCTCGGCGCCCTGGCCGCTGTACTCTCGGGGAAAGGGTGCGGACCGTGGGGACGGGGTCAAGACCTTTCTCCCTCCTCGGGAGGGGCCCTCAGGAGCTTCACACAGTGCCTGGTGGGACGCTGTGGACACCCCGGGCCCTGCCCGGGCCGCGCCCACCCCACAGCATGGCCAGGCTCGTGGCCCCTCACGCAGGAGACTCTGCCTCGAGGGCTCCGCTCCGACGTGTCCTCCTCAGGGGGCCCTCACTGACTCCCAGGGAAATCACGGCATGTGGACCACGACTGACCACGACCAAGCCTCCGAGAGCGAGACCCCCAGGCGGCTGACCCCCTGCTGTGCCCCAGTGCCCAGCGCAGAGCAGGACTGCCGGGATGTGCCTGGTGCCCAGGACCAGCCCGGCCAAGAGGCCCCAGTCCTCCAAGGAATGTCTTGGAAGCAACGGAAAGAGTCGCTACCTTCCTGGGATCGTGGTCCCCTCAGGGAGCCCCACGTCGGCCCTTGGAGGTAGACCTGCCGCCTCCCATTTTACAGATGGGGAAACCAAGGCACGGAGCGGTCACATGCCCTGCCCTGGCCCCAGCGCGGCTGCACGGTGCACCCACCCCTCTGTGCCCCACTGCCGGCCTGGCGGGAAACACAGGTCCCTGGGGGCCAGGAAGAGCCAACACACGTAGGCGCGCACACGTGCACACGCGCGTGCGAAGAGGGGCCGCTCTGTGAGTTAAGGTGTTAAGAGGCCGGGAGCCGGCCGGGGCAGAGCTGGACCCTGGGCACCAGCAGGGCTAAGGGCTGTGACTGGGCCGCGGCAGCCACGAACACTCGAGTGTGAATTAGGTGGCTGGGGGGTCACTGCCTGTCGGCCAGCCTGGGGGCGCTGCCCAGAGAACCGTGGCCAGTAACAGCCCCTAAAATTCACAGCCAGCCTTTGCTGCATCCTCGTTGGGCGCCAGATACCCCGGGCTCTCTGTGTCCTCACTCACAATCCTCCCCAGCTCACGAAAACAGGCACCCAGCTTATACCCAGGGAGGCTGGGTAACCTGCCCAGGGCCACTCAGCAGGTCAGCAGCGGAACAGGATGGCTTCACACCACGCTCCCGCCCGTTTTACCCCACTACTTCCTGTGTCACTGTGTTCCTGACGCTGACCATGTTTCTCTCCCTCGAGCTGAAGCTGGAAAGTTCTTACCTGGGATGACAAGAGCTGAACACCTGCCTCACTGGGCCTGCTGAGTCCATGCAATAAAATCGCCCCAGGGGGTCCCTCAGTGGGCAGTAAGTACAGAGAGGCAGACCTGCCCTGTGGACCCCTACTCATCCTGCAAAACCCAGTCGTAAAGGCCCTTCTCTGGCTGGGCTCCCAGAGCCCACGGTCTCAGCCCCCTACACGACTGTCAACAGGTGCAGGATGGGATCGGGGCAGGTGGCAGCCCAGGGTCCTGGAGACCCTCTGTTCTTAGCTGCATAGCACCCCTGGGCTTTGCATGGAGTCCAAGCAGAGGAAAAGCCTTGAAGGGCTGGGGGCCTGGCCCACCACCCTCCGGGCCCACAGGGCTTCGGTTTCCCCAGCTCCAGATGAGGTCCTGACCCTGGTTCCACCCACTGGGCGGTGCCGACAGGCCTTGCATGTGAATATCTGGGAGGCCCTGTCCTCACCCAGACCCCCCACTCGGCCCCCAGACCCTTTTGGCCTCACTCTGCCAGGATGCAGTCCAGCCTGGAGAGCCAGAACTTTCTGGAGCCAACAGCTAAGGAGCCAGACTCTTGTTTTAAATGGTGGCTGAATGCAGGGGCGGCTTCTAGCCTTTCCACTCTAAATTCTAAATTTAGATGCAGGGGGTAAACAGAGCCCGGCAGCCTCCTGATTTGAGAGACCCCCGGGCACTAAACAGAGGAGCCCGTGTTTGCAAAAACTGCTCTCCCCCCGACTCAAACTTTAACACAAACAAATGCATTTTGTTCCAAGGGCAAAGAAAAAAGTCTTCAATCCTCCCCAACACCTCGGCAGCCAGGCACGGGGCGTCACACTCCGGGTGAGGGGGCAGCTCTCACGCCCAAGTCAGGCGTCCCCACCTGGGCTAGCGGGAGCGGAGGGGACCCTCAGCCTGGAAACTGAGGCTCGGGGAGGGGAGAGACATTCTTGTGATGTCCACCTGGGACGGCGCCGGCCTGGGCTGAAGGGTGTCCACCCAAATCCATGCCCACCCAGGCCCGCAGAACACAAGCCTATTTGAAAAAAGGGTCTTTGTTGATGCAACTGGATAATGATCTGGAGAGGAGATGGTCCTGGGCTCCCTGGGTGGGCCTGGCACCCACTGACCAGTGTCCTGATAAGAGACGGAAGGTGCAGCCACAAACCCAGGAGCACTTGGGGGCCCCAGAAGCTGGAAGAGGTGGGAAGGACCCTCCCCCAGAGCTTTCGGAGGGAGCCGGCCCTGAAACCCCTTGATCTCGGACTTCTGGTCTCCAGATCCATGAGAGAACGCAGCTCTGTTATTTTAAGGCGCTCCGTCTGCGGGACTTTGCTGTGGCCGCTGATGCGCCCGCTGTCCTGCGGGCCACAGACAGAACCGCTTTACGGGCACGTCAACTGATGCATCCACTCGTCCAGCAGACACCGGCCAAGGCTGGGCGCTGAGGATGCCGGCGCCACCCCTGTGGCACCTACAGCCCTGCCGGCGGGGCCACACGCAGCAGTGGCCACGCCCCCCCGGGAACTCGCCCCCCTGCCCTGGCTCCACAGAGGAAACAGCAGATGGCCCACCCCAGCGGCCCAGACGCCCTAGTTTCAAGTCTGTCCCACGCATCCAGCCAGAGGTGCCGGTCTGGCGTGGACGCAGCGTGGTGGTGGGCAGTGGCCCGGCCGGCAGGCCTCTCCCTGCCAGGCTGTACCACCTGGTAGGCAGACCCTGGTCTGTCCGCCCTGGACGGGGAGCCACGGGGCATGGCAGGGCCGGGCTCGCTCCCCGTGTGGCCCACGAAGCCACGCAGAGGACGGCGCGGGACAGCCACCGTCGGGCGCGGTGGCCAGCTGGCTCTGAAGCCCCCGGCCAGGCCGCGCTTCCTGAGCTGCTCGTCCAGGACGTGCCAGGAGCACAGCATAACTCGAGCCGCGGCCGCTCCACCCGCCTGGACAGCTGCAGGGGCGCCACCGCTGTGAATGGGAGTCGCCTGCCCAGGAGCTGGGCGGCGGGGGTGCCGGGCCCGCGGGAACAATGGCCAGGCCGGGGCCGCAGCTGACGGCGAGGCTGGGGCACCGGTGCCAAGCCGGGCACAAAGGGGCCGTTTTCCCGGCCGGCGGGCGGATGTTTGCACAGGTGTGCGAGCGGGAGCGCCGTTCGCAGGGGCCGGGCCGGGGGCAGCTCCGAGCGGCCGGGGAGGTGGGGGCCGGTGCCAAGGCCGAGCACCGCTTATCAGCTGAGCCGCGGCCGTCACCCATGCGCTTCCCACCGCGCCATCCAGTCCCGGGGGTCCTCCCGGCTCTGGGCATCCTGTCCCTCCACAGGACCTGCCTGTCACCAGGACGCCTCCCCTCCCTGCCCGGCGCTGGGCTGTCCCACCGAACCTGCCGGGGGGATGGGCCGGGGGCTGCCACGCCCGGGCCCGTGGAGGCACAGGCCTGCAGGGGGGCCAGCAGAGCTTGCCTTCCCTGGGCGGCCTGGCACACTGGAAGCTTCCAGAAAAAACGCTGACTCGTCCGATATCAGGCGCCCCTCCCCCAACACGTGTGGGCCTCCTGGGGGTGTGGGTGGGGGCACACGGGGCAGCTTCCCGCCCCACCCGGACCATCCGGGATGGGCCTCCCTGTGGAGGCTGGTGGGGAAGCCGGGGAGACAGTGAACCCCTACCCCGCTTCCGGAAGGAAGCAAGTCAGGGACAGACACGGCCAGGGCCCGGCACAGCCACTGCCCGGACCCGGGACCCCTTGGACCTGGTGCTGCCCCGAGGCCTCGGCCCGACCTCGTGCAGCCTGCGACCCTCTCCTCTCCCTGGCTGAGCGAGCCTGGACGTCAGCCCCCCAGCCCCCAGCTCAAAGGGGCTCCCACCGGCCACCCTCAGCTTCGGGCAGCTCGCCGCCGGGCCGGTGTCACCCGCTCTGCTGCTCAGGCTGATTCGGACCCCAGGCACTAGCCCCTGGCACCCAAGTGCACCCCACAGGGAAGGGGGAGAGCCAAGGCCGGCCCACGGCCCAGAGTTGGCCCACGGAGCCGGCATTCGGGCTGCACCCCTGTCTTCCCCCACGGCCAGGGTCTGTCCGGGCTGCCTCAGGGCCCCCTGCATGTGCTGTTCCCAGGCCGGTAAGCTGCTGGCCACCCTGCCACTGAGAGCCCAGGACCTGTCTCCCCACAAGGCCCGAGCGGAGGGTTTGTTGAGGGGTGTCCTCTGCGCCCTGAGGCCCACACACAAGTGAGGCTGGGCTTCCGTGGTGAGCAGGCCCCGGGGGCCACACAGCTCAGACGTCCTGCAGCTGGCGGAGACCCCTGCCACCACCCACAGCGTGGCCATGTGCCGCGCCCCGCGCCCCACGTCTCCCTTCCCCACCACAAGCCTGACCCCTGGGAGGAGCCAGCCCACGCTCCCGGACACGTCCAGGCCGAGGCCAGGGTGCTGGGTGCTTGCAGGAGGGGGACACGGCACACCCAAGGAGCCCAACTTCACAGGCGGGGGAGCCTCCAGGCCCCCAGGACAGAAGCCGGGGCACTGCTGTGTCACCGCTGCCTGGGGCCGGCTACAGAATTTGCGGGCCGGGTGCGCAGGCAAAACGTGGGAGCGCTTTCCTTTTTCCCAGCACCCCCCTCCCTGTCACGGTGGCTTCTGTTTGCTCTACAAAGTCACGCTCCTTGGCGCAGGGACACTGGAGGGGCCAGCACAGAACCTCACAGGCGCGGGGCACAGGGTGGCGGAGGAGCCGGCCCCAGGGAAGGCGGGAGCTGGGACCTCGTGCGGCCGTCGTGCCCACCGCACAGTCGCTCTCCGTCCCGCCAGACTTGCCTCCCAAACGGCAAGTTCAAAGATAAAAACCTTACGGACCCCACAATGGTGACTGTCGGGCTTTACGCATCCAGCGCGGGGCCCTCCTGTGCGTGGCGCCCTGTGCCGCCCGCCCGTCCAACCTGTGCCCAGGCGGGGCTTCAGGCGTTTGTGGGGTGGTCTCGAGGCGTAAGATCTTGAGACACCAGAGCCCCAGGGTGACATCCCGGCCCCGCCCCGCCCAGGCCCCGGGTGGGCAGTGGCCGCGTGGCCCAGAGGTGCCGACTTACCACCCCCCACCAGAGGGCGTCCGCGTAGCTGCCGAACTCGACCTGGCCCGACTCGTTCACGGCGTCCTTCTCGGCCAGGTACACGAAGTAGGAGGAGAAGATGAGGCCCAGGAAGCCGATGTACAGGGTGGTGATCAGCTCCTGGGAGACGGCAGAGGAGGTGTGACCAGCCGGCGCCCACGGACAGCCGGGGCCCTGCGCACCCGCGCCGGGCAGACATCACAGGGGGCGGGGCCTGCCGGCGGCAAAGCCCCAACGCTTCCCACCGAGTTGACATAAACGCCAGCGTGTCTCACATGCAGACACCGGACTTCAGAAATAATTCATTTTTCCCAGCTCGTCAGTGGCAGTGCTGGGTCTCAGCTTCCAGGAGCGAGACCAGTGCCCTGGGCCACCAGCCCGGCTCTGTTTCCTGCAGAGCCTCGGTGAGATGCGGGGCGGGGCCTCACGAAGGGGTCGGGTCAGCCGCCTCCGCCTTCACGGGGCTCATCACGATCTGCCCCGGTTTAGATTTCGGGGCCTCTCGGACCCTTTTCCGTGTGGCATTTCTGTCTTTCCATCTACCCGACAGTCTCTTGTCCCGGCTTGAGGGACGTGGGCACCACCTGCCTGGCAGGCTGGGGACACTGGCCCCTCAGCTTGGGGGCAGGACAGCCCAGCTGGCTCAGGCCGAGGCTGGGCCGAGACCCTGTCCTCCCCCCGGACCACCCACCTGGCGGTGGATGAAGACCACCGAGCCCAGCAGCCTCCACGTGCCCCCCTGGCGGTCGACGTGCAGCATCCGCAGGATCTGGAGGAAGCGGATGCCCCTGCGGAAGACAGGTCGCTGGGCGCCCCTCCCCCATGCGCCCCTCCCCCTCCCCCGTGCGCCCCTCCCCCTCCCGAAGCCCAGGGTCAAGGTGGGGGCAGCACCCCAGGCCCGGAGCCAAACCTGTACATTTCTCAATTCCTTTGGCCCCCAGACCACCTTCTGGGGGCGGCCCCAGGATCACCCCAGTTTACAGACGAGCAGACGGAGGGCCCCAGACTGTCAGGTCCCAGCCTGAGTCCCAGAAGTGAGTAAGCGCTCCTGTCCGACTCAGCACCGGCCCTGAGCCTAACCGCCTCCCCCAGCACGCGGCCCCGCCGCTCTCACACCCCCGCACCGGGGAGCCCGCAGCCCCGCCTACCTGATGGCCGAGGTGGCAAACACCTGCCCTTTGGAGCCCACGCAGAGGACGACCATGGAGGCCACGACCACGATGAGGTCTGGAGGGGACAGCGCCACCGTCACCAGCCTGGCAGCTGGACACCGGCAAGGAGCCTGGCGGTCAGGCGGGACAGGGCCCAACAGTGGGGACACGGGGACACCTCAATGGAGAGACCAGGCCCTCCGTCCCAGGCACGTGCAGAGGCCCCCCGCACCTACCTCCCCAGCCCTGTCTCGCGGGCCGCTGAGGGCAGCGGAAGCCCAGGTTGTGTTGAGCTTGACCAGACCCCCTGCCCTGTGAGCAGCCTCTTGGGACAGAGGACCTGGGCGCTGAGGCTGGCTCCTGTGTGGGGGACCTGGGAAGTCACCCCACTGGCCTTGGGATCCTGCCCTGTCACAGGCGGAGGAGGGACTCTGCCTGGTGGTGTTCGTGATGGGGGTCCACCTGCCAGATTCTGGGGGAGGGGCTCAGCTCTTGCCAGGAAACCTCGGGGTGAAGCTTCCAGGGGGGCGGGCATGACTCACCGATGATGGAAATGGGCTTCCGGGCAAAGCGCAGCCGGCCCCAGATGCCCACGTACTTGCTGCGGCAGCCGGCTGACCAGAGGCGGACCACGTACTCCGTCCCAAAGAACACGACCAGGACGATCTCCTGCGGGGACAGAGTGACGTGAGCTCACCTCAGGCCCCTCCCCCCTGCACCCCTCCCCCTCCCCCGTGAGCCCACTGAGAGCAGGCGGCCTGGGCCCCCGTCTGCTGCATCGCCCACCTGGACAGGCCCAGGTCCACCACCGCATTCAGTACCACAGAAAAAAGATCAGACACTATGACTAAGTGGGATTTATACCTGGAATGCAAGGACAGTTCAGCACATAAAAATCAACCAGTGTAATACATGACATTAACAGAGCGGAGGAAAAAAATCGCATGGTCTCCTGATCGCAACGGATGCAGGAAGAGCATTTGACAAGATTCAGCACCCTTTCGTGATAAAAACAGTAAACAAACTAGGAATAGAGGGAAACTACCTCCGTGTAATAAAGGCCATATATGAAAACCCCGCAGCGAACGTCGTATCAACGGAGAAAGGCTGGAAGCTTCTCCTCTAGGATCAGGACCGAGACAAGGATGCCCACTCTCACCACGTCTATTCAACAGAGTACTGAAGTCCCAGCCAGAGCAATTAGGCAAGAAAGAGAAATAAAAGGCTTCCAAATTGGAAAGGAAGAAGTAAAATTATCTCTGTTCACAGACGATATGATCTTATGTGTAGAAAACCCTAAAGATTCCATGCAAAAAACCTGTTAGATCTAATAAATGAGTTCAACAAAGTAGGATACAAAGTTGATCACGAAAATCAGTTGCATTGGGCTTCCCTGGTGGCGCAGTGGTTGAGAGTCCGCCTGCCAATGCAGGGGAGACGGGTTCGAGGCCTGGTCTGGGAAGATCCCACATGCCGCGGAGCAACTGGGCCCGTGAGCCACAATTACTGAGCCTGCGCGTCTGGAGCCTGTGCTCCGCAACAAGAGAGGCCGCGGTACTGAGAGGCCCGCGCACTGCGATGAAGAGTGGCCCCCGCTCGCCACAAGTAGAGAAAGCCCTCGCACAGAAACGAAGACCCAACACAGCCATAAATAAATAAATTAATTAATTTAAAAAAATCAGTTGCATTTCTATACACAAACCATGAACAATCTGGAAAAGAAATTATAAAACAATTCCATTTACACTAGCACCAAAAAGAATAAAGTACTTATGAATTAACTAAGGAGGTGGGACACTTGTACAATGAAAACTAAACAATACTGTTTAAAGAAATCAAAGACGACCAATAGATGGAAACACAACCCACGTTCACGGATTGGAAGACTTAATACCGTCAAGACGTCAATGCCACTCAAAGGGATCTGTAGACTCAATGCAATCCCTCTCAAAACCCTGATGACAATTTTTGCAGAAACAGAAAAAGCCCTCAGATTCACACGAAATCTCAAGGGCCCCTGGATAGCCAAAACAAGATGTGGTCCATCCACACGACGGAATGTTCCTCAGCCTTAGAAAGGAGGGAAGTGCTGGCACAGGCTGCAGCGTGGATGGACCTGAGGACGTCGTCAGCTCACTTCCAGCTGGTGCCCTGCCCTGTCCCCACCCCGTCCCAACCCAGGGAACCCAGCCCCGTCTGGGGACTCCCGCTCCCATGCCCGGCCTTGCCTTCCCCCACCATGGGGCCCACCGGGAGGGGGTAACCGGACACTGGCTCCCGAATGCCCACAACTAGGATGGAATCCTCATACCGTCCAGCTTGTGTGTGGGGCAAGCTCGGGGGATGATGGGAGAAAACGTGGGACATTTCCCGCTTTGCTTTTGCAAGAAAGTTCTTGGTTTGCAACGTCAGGTTCTTCAGGGTCGGGGTATGTACGGTCGGGGGCACGTGGGGGATGGTGGAGAGTGAGGGAGGGGGGACGCTCGCAGGCTCTGTGGCCTCAGAGGGTCGTGCTGGCGCCACCTCTGTCCTCAGCTGGAGGGTGGCTGAGCCCACCGGGGAAGGAGCCGTGTTTACCTGCCCACCACCCTCTCCCTGGCCCTGGAGCATGCCCGCCTTGGTTGGCCCTGGACACGGATCTGATGGAGTGAATGAATGAATGAACGAACGAACGACCGATCAGACCAACGAGCGACCGAGGGCTCCCTGGTACCAGGGCTTCGTCTCGGGCGTGTGTTTCCCGAGATTCTGGCCCAGCCGGTCCTAAGTGGGTGTAAGGAGGAGATGACAGACAGGAGGCCCTAGCAATGAACGACGGCGTAGGGGGGGAGCGGCTGGAGGGTCCGGCTTCCAGTGTTTGGCCATCTCGACAAGGGCCGCAGAGCCACCACCTCTGGGTCCCCAAAGCTGAGACACCAGTGCTGGCATCTTCAGAGAGGAGGGGTCACCGGACTGCTGATGGCCCTGAGGGGGCGGACAGAGTCCCCCAAAGAGCAGTCCTCAGGGCCTCCATCCCAGCTCTGCAAATCCAGACACCGCCGGGCTGATGAGTCACTTAGCAGGTTTGTTCTTATTTCGATGCGTTATTTTTTTACTTAAATACCTTCTCCAGCCGCGTCCTAAGCATATTCGAAGCGATAGAAATCTTACAAACATCAGGTAAGAGCTTACTGCACTTCAGTCTTGCAACAGACCTTCTGATAAATAAGTAACTCCCAGGGCTGGCTGTTGACGCTGCGTGTCTCCCCCTCCCCCCAGATTATCCTGGCCTCGAGCTCAGAGCTCCCCCTGCCCTCTTGGGGCTGGCGGGCTGGGGCTGGGGGACTCTCCCCCTGGACGGGTGAGAGGTAGGAATAACTTAAAACAACGCTAAGCCCCAAGTCCCATTTGAGCCTGGAATGCAGCTCGAGGCCGGGATGGACATGCCACCAGTCCACCACCGGCATGCTGGGCGGGAGAGAGCCCGGACCGGGGCGGGGGGAGCACACGTTTGCTCCAAGATCAAACGATCCCCACACCGTCAGCCTCGAGCGCTGGGCAGGGTGGCACTTGGGGCCAAGGCCGGGACCTCCAGGGCGTCGCCGTGGCCCAGCCATCACCATCTTTTGGAGCCACCTGTCCACTGACCTGGGTGCCGGGAGGGCGGACAGGCTGGCCTGAAGTTCTGGACCTGCAGGGACTCTGGAATTCTTTCACCAGAGGGGCCTGGGCCACCCTGGGCTGGGGGCTGCTCTGGGGGCTTTGACTGGGCTGGACTGTCCATCTGTGGAGGCCAGTAGGCTAGGGCCTGCCGGAGGGCTGACCCCCCCAAGTCTTCCTGTGGGGCTGCCCCTGACTCAGGGGACAGCACCCCCAGTCCAAAGCAGGCTCACGGAATGGCAGGGCTGCTTCCTCTTAGCTCCGGGGAAAGGGGGACCAGCCTCCAGCCTCAGTGACCCAGACCCAGAGGATGACCCCCCGAACCCCTACCCCCGGCCACCCTCCCTGCCCTGGGTTTTCTCCAGCCGGCAGGGGCAGGCCTGCAGCTCGGCTGTCTCTGCAGACCAGGCCCTGAGCAAGCCCCGGAGGGGAACACAGAGGCCTCAAGCTCCCCCCAGAGCCTGCCCACCTCAGTCCCTGCCTCCACACCCCAGCTCAAGCCACCGCCCTGGCCCCACGGCCCACACTAAGGGTCAGGGCTTGCCCCGGCCCACCCGAGAGCCTGCCGCCGGCCCCAAGGCACACGCCCCTCCCCGCCTGGGCCCGAGTGCTCGGCCTGGGGCCCTGTCCTTCCAGCTCCTCCTCCCCCCGCCCCCCAGGTCCCCACACCCCCCTCGGTCCCGCTCAGGCCCCCCCCCATCACACCTGACCCCTCCACTGATAAGAGTCAGCCCAGAGGCCCCTGTCCACGAGCCCATGTGGTGTCTGCATGCCCGCATGTGAGCAGGGGTCAAGGATACTGGCCGGAGCACGGCCCTGAGCTCTGCCCCACAGATATGGGGAGAAGGGGCCGTCCTCGTGTCAGGGACCTCCGCTAAGACCGCAGTCACCAGAGGGACGAAGGGCCCCCTCCCACCTGGCCACTGTCCCTCAGACAAAGCAAGGTCGCCTCCCAGCTGCACTTGGCCTCATGGACCAGGGACCTGTGAGCCGGCCAGGCGCCAACACCAGGGCACAGGCCCGAGAATCCCCCGCCTGTGGGAAGCAGACCAGGCACTCAGACGTCAGGGCTCCAGGCAGCCACGAGCCCCGCACCTGGCGGCCGTGCCCCTCCTTCTGTGAGTTTCAGAGCAGCGGGTCCTGGGCTCCCCATGTGTCTCACAAGCAGCGGGGTTTGGGGTGGCTCTTGGCAGTATTATTTGTAATGTTTAGAATTATTTTAAAAAACAAAGTTCCTAAGAAACAACTCAATTAAAAAATGGGTATGAAACTCGAATAGGCATTTCTCTAGAGAAGACATACAGACGGTCAAGAAGCACATGAAAAGCTGCTCAACACCACTGGCCGTCGGGAAACGCAAATCGAAACCACAGCGAGACACCGCCTCACACCCATCAGGACGGCTACTATCAGGGAAGCGAGATAAGTGCTGGCGCGGATGCAGAGAAACTGGAGCCTTGCGAACGGTGGGCGGGAATGTAAAATGGTGCGGCCGCTGTGGAACAGTGTGGAGGGTCCTCGAAACTTAAAAATAGAATCACATGTGATCCAGCAACTCCACTTCTGGGTATAGCCTCAAAAAAAAAAAAAAAGAAAAGAAAAGAAAGCAGGATCTCAAAGGTATTTGCACACCCGTGTTCACAGCAGCACTACTTACAACAGCCGAAAGGTGGAAGCAACCCAAGTGTCCGTCGAATGAACAGATACACAAACTGAGGTCCGTCCACACGACGGAATATTACTCAGCCTTACAGGGAAGGCAATTCTCACACAGGCTGTGATGTGGGCGAACCTTGGGGACACTACACTCAGTGAGAGAATTCAGACACAGAAGGACAAATCCTGTCTGATTCCACCCACATGAGGTCCCTGGAGGAGTCACGTCCATAGAGACAGAAAGTAGACGGTGGGGTCCCGGGGCTGGGAGAGGGGAGTGAGTGTGTAATGGGGACAGAGTCTCTGCTTGGAAAGACAGAAACTTCTGCAGGCAGATGGTGTGACGTTCCCTCAACAGCGTCAATGTACTTAATGCCGTCCAACCGCGCACTTAAAAGTGGTTAAGATGGTAACCTGTATGTTCTATGTATTTTACCACAATGTCAATAAAAAGAAAGCCTTTCGGTGGCTGCCGGGGGCCGGGGGAGTGAGGAATGGGGGTCACTGCTGACGGGTGCAAGGTTCCCTTTCGGGGTGACGACAAAGTTCTGAAACTAGACGGAGGTGGTGGTGGTACAACGTTGTTAATGCGTTAAATGCACTTGAAAATGGTGACCTGTGCGGCGAGTGTGTTTTTCCATGACACAAACGTCCCCTGCCCCCGGGCGCTCTGCGCTCAGGCCTCTGCCTGGACCTTGGGGCCGGCCCCGCGGGGCAGAAACCGCCGTCCTTGAGCCTCTGACTCTCAATTTTGTGGTCCATTGTTAGTTCACTGTTAAATGAGCAAACGGAGCACGGTGATTGCCTGCAAAGGTCACTCGGGTGCAGCCGCGTCCCCAGTGGAGGACAGTGCAGGAAGCGAAGCGCAAAGGCCAGGCCGCACTGGACACGGGCGGGCACTGGACCCCCGAGACAGTGCAGCGCCGGGCCGAGGGTCCCGGCTACCAACGGGACGCCCAGGGCCCGGCTCGCTCTGCACGAGGAGGCGCCGCCATCGGGCAGATGGACACGGGGACCCCCGAGCTTGACCAAGTTACAAGTAAGGGGAACAGCCCGCACCCGCCTTCGGTGTTTTGGGGTAACGGCAGTCAACAGCAGATCCGCAAATCCCGAGAGTCAAGATAAAGGCTCAGAAAAGCAGGTGCTTCTCTGGGTTTTCCAGCCCCGGTACGCAAAGGGGAAAGGGTGCGGATCCCTTGGGCGTTTCGTAATCCCCGTGGCACCACTTCCCACCCCCCCAGAAGGGTGAAGGTCCACGCGGCCGTCTTATCTATTGCTTCGTTTTTATCAGCTCGTGAGTCCTCATGCATCGGATGCGTTCTGAGGCTCAGCCCTGCCCGCACAGCCTGGCTCAGAAGCGCTGGCAACGGCCCGCGGAGCACGGCCCCGGGTGACAGAAAGCGAGCCGGCCCGGAGGCTAAGCCCCGCGCGTTGCCTGTGCGCAGAGCCTAGCTTCTCGGATGAAAGCGCCTGTTTTGTTGTATTTGCTGAACAATAAAGGAAACCTCACGGACCCTCATCGCTCTCCCCCTGGTGCTTAGATGATACTGCTCTGTTATCCTCATGATGAAAAATCAATTTTAAAGAGAGTTGGAAGGTTAACTGCCGGGAATTAAGCACTGAGATTTGTGGGGTGGAGGGGTGGGGGCCGACGGAAAGCAGAAATTGGGGTTGAGGACAAAAGGCACGGCACCCTCCCAGGCGGCCGTGTGGATGCCAGACGTGGGCAACTCGGAGATGGGGCCTGGGGGACCCACTGCGGGAGCTCCTGGTCCCTCGAAGGCTTCCAGGTGAGAAGGACGCCTGTGCTTTCTGGGGTAAACAGGATTTCACCAGACAGATGGGGGAGCCTGGAGGAGGGGTGGACTTGGGGGCCAGGCCACGCCACCCGTCAAGGCCAGGGGCGCAGGCCACCAGGGTGAGGTCTCTGGAAGAGGTGCGGGCCGCCTGGCCCCGGCCAGGTGTCCCCGGGGGGGGAGGGGGCTGGGGTCCCCAGCACAGAGCCCGGTTGGCGGGCTCCAGGGCCAGCTGTTCCACCTCCACGGGGGACCGATAAGCCCCAGAGGGGGCCGGCCTCGGCATTCCCGGGAAGGTCCGCTGGCCGGAGGGCGCGGAGCCGGCCTGCGTGCTGCTCAAAGGCTCTTTGTTCAGGGGCCTGCCTGAGGCCAGCTGCTCCCAGCCGCGCACCCAGGCGAGGGCCATGGGCCTCCTGGTGACATGTGCTGGGCACAGCTGGCCGCCCTGCCCCCACCGCGGAACACCAGCACCTCCACCCAGCCAGAGCTGCCCGGCCTGGGGCAGGCACAGGCTGTGGTCCTGCACGGGGCCGGGATTCTGCCCGCCCAGGACCCGCTGCGGGCTGACCCCCACACCCCTCCCCACCCAACTCCCCTGAGCCGTGGGGAGCCCCTGTGCTCGGCCGTGTTCCCCGGTCCCACGGCCTCCCTGGATGCACGGCCACCACCTTGCCCCTGGGCCCCTCTGCGCCCGGCCCGAGGTCCCAGCGGCCCGAGGTGGCCGTGACAGGGTCGGTGGGCCAGGCCCTGGGTCAGGCGCTGGGAGAAGGGAGGGGATGGCCCTGTGGCCCGAGGGGCATCCACGCTAGGACAGAAGGGCAGGCCGGCCCCCGAAAGCATCCACCCTCCCGCAGGACAGTGAGATCCAGGGCCACCAGACGCCCAGGGCTGGTGACCCGGGTCAGCCCCTCAAGCCCGCGGTGCCTCAGTGACCCCGTCTGTGAAACGCGGGTGCTGGCGGGACCCACCTCCTTGGGCTGTGGGGAGGAAGGATCTAGAAGACAGGGCTGTGTTGAGTGGGGAGGCGGTCCCCAGCACAGGTGGGGAGGCCTAGGGGAGGGCCCAACCCAGACGGGTCTCACAGCACCGACGGCCCTCCTGACTGGCGCCCAGACCCCATCTGACAGATGCTGAACCTTTTGCTGCCTGTCCTGTCCTGAGCTGTGTCCCCCCTCCCCGACCAGGCAGCAGCGCTCAGCCCAGCCCAGGGGACCCCTCCCCATGCCACCTCGTCAGCTGTCTGTCCAAGGCCGGGCCTATCTTTACCCCAGAAGCCCAGCCCAGCCCCGAGCCCACAAGGCGCCCACCTGCTGCTCAAAGGGCCACGTGGCAACTCCATGTGGGGTTTCCTTCCTCCTTGATGGGCCTGCATCCCCTCCCCAGAGAGGGTCGGGTCCCCTGGGCTCCCCCTTGTACCGTCAACCCCAGCCTCACGGGAGCCACATCTGAACACTTCACGACGACTCCACAGGCTGAGTGGCCACTGGGCAGGGCCCACCTCCCACAGGGGCACCTCCTCCACCACGAGCTCCCTGGGAAACCCTCTTCCAGGGAGCAAGCAAAGCACAAGGACGCGCCTGGAGCAACCCCTTCCTGCAGCCAGCCGCTCAGGACCCCACTCCGTGGAGACCCAGGGTGCAGTGGGGGTCAGTCCAGGCCCCTCCAGCACCACCACCGCCCCCTTCGTCCTCTGTCCGAAGTTCTGCAAGTAACTGCAAACCCCAGCACCTGTCACTCCAGGCACAGCAAATGGGTCCGAGCCCCGAGGGAGTGGGTATGTGATGGGGGTTTCAGCAAGACGGGGGCCTTGGGGCACACCGTGCCCTGGCACGTTCTCGGGCCCGTTCTCGTGGGGGCCAGATCCTTCCCAGCATCGCAGGCTGTTGGGCTCAGGCTCTGGAAAGAGGCCGCCTGCCTGCAGCGGGGAGGAGAGGGGCGCGAGGTCATTTTAATTTCACGTGGACTGACGGTGCCAAGCCAACTAAAGTCACACGAGCTGCAGGTGGTTTACTGAGATGCCTCCAGCCCTGGGACCAGCGACACGGGGGTGCCCAAGCGCCGCCCGCTTCCTCCCCACCTGGGCGTCCCCAGGTCAGCGGGCGGACAAGGTTCGGCGCCCCGACACCTGGCTGGCACGGGAGAGTCAGATGCGGCCGAGAAGAGGGCCCCCGGGCGGTAGTCTGGGCAGATTCTGACAAAGCAAAGCCTGCTCGTCCCCCAACCCCAGGGTGCCTGGCAGATGGTGGGTACCCAGGAGGCATTTGGTAAAAAAAAAAAAAGAAAAATGCGTGTGTGTGTGTTTACACAAAATATAACCTACATATTTTACCGTATTATTATTTGCTTTCCACGAGTGAATTTCAACCCCCTGGGGAGATGCACTTGTGAAGACAACGAAGCCACTGGCAAGTGACGTGGGCAACAGCGTGGAAATGACAAATGTCCCGTCGGCGTTGGGCCCGGACGGGGGCCCGGGAAGCGCCCTCCTGCACGCAGAGGGGCTGCTTTCATCACTGAACGCGGCCTGCGTGCTCCCCACTGGCCTCCTCTCCCCGATGGCCACGGAGGGGAGCGCTGCTTAATCCCCAAATAGTCAAGCCTTTTCGGTGACCTTGTAACCATTTATTTCTAATTGTATTGGGCTTTGATGAGAAAATGTGAACAGCTAATTCTCAATTTTTCCAAGTGTGTTAGGTGTTTTTATGGCCACATAAAGTGACTGGTCTTTACAAGTGTTCCATGGGTGTAAACAGAACACCTCCGTGATTAGGATGCATAGCTCTAGTGCTGGTTTTGAAATGCGGGAAGAGGGCCTTCCACCGTGCGGCCCACCACCCCGGAATTAGGGCCTGTAGCCCCAGCTGACTCCAGGCGGGGCAGAGGGGAGCCGTCCCCATGGACCCTAAGCTCTTCGTGACGGTTGTTTGAAGGAGCCACACTTGGGGATGCCTGCTGCCTGGCTACAGGTAACAGGGACTTATTTGGGCTTACTGTTGGAATCTGAAATTGCTCACAATTGCAACGTGTAACCATCCGGGTCTCTACCGATATTTTCGTCTGCTAGAATCGGCCCGTGCTGAGAAAGATGCGCTAAAATTTCCCGTGAGCATCACCGTCAACCCCTGCATTTCCAATAGCGCTTGCTTTACGTATCTTGTTATGCTCTCTGACGCATAAAGTTTTCTCCGCTAGAAATGGTGCCTTGTCCAGGCCGGTCTCAGCACGGACCCTGATGCTTCCACCCTGCTTTTGTTTTTTCCTTTTGTGTGCACTTGCTGGGCATCACTTTGGCCACCCCTTCATTTTTCAGCTGTCATCACCGGTTTGCTTGACTGAATTGCTCTGAACAATGTATTTGTTAAAAATAAAAACCCTTCTGACAGTCTCTGCCTTTTAACAGAGGCATTCAAGCCATTCACATTTAGTGTAAAACTGGATATGTCTGGCTTCTTTCCACTTTACTGTCTGTTTGCTATTTCACTTGGTTTGTTTCTTTCATTCTCTTCATAGTCGTCAAGTTGATCAGTATATTACCCATTTCCTTTTTATTCAAGAATTTGGGAGTTTCACTGAACCCTTCCGTCCCATCACTGTGATCCTTCAGTTCCTTAACTCGTAACCACACTTGCTCTGGCCTAGGAACAGTTTCCACTGTAGAGCTTCCCCTACGGCTGTCTCCCCAGTGAGGCAGGAATTGGCGTGACTTTGTTCCTGTCAGTGGCTCTGTGGGTGAATAAAGCAACTCCAATGTTGCTTTTATAGACCCCATGAAACCCTGCAGCTTTTGCAAGAACGCTAACTTCACCTTGCAGTCAACTAGCATCCTGTGGTCGGACACAGACGGTGGGGACACGGCAGGGAGCAGGCGTGGCAGACGGGGTCTCTGGGACAGGACTGAGGACAAGTGATGACTTCATTATGGGACATCTGCATGCTGTGAGGATTCTGCTTTCCTTCCCCACAGCCACTCTGGCAACTGTCTGCTGTGACGATGAGAGATGGAGGACCCACCAGGCTTCAGAATCTCAACGACTCTGGAAACCAAATAAATTCGTTATTTGGTTTTTGCTTCCACATTTCAAGAGGCGAAACTCTCCACGTGCCTGCACTTAGGTATCTGGGAACGTCTTCCTCCCAAGCAGATAAAAAGAAGGAAACGACCCATCCTTCGCTTCCTTCCTTCATTTATTCATCCTGGTCTCAGCACAGTGACCCCCCACCCCCCAGAACTGCTGGGCCAGCTTGCCATCTTCCCAACGCTGGGAACACCAGAGCCCGATCCTTTGTCCATCCAGCTGCACCTACTGTGTGCCAGGCGCTCTGTGTGGACCACGTCCTTGATGCACATCCACGGGCCTGCCGCTGAGAGCATCTGACATCTCCGTGAGCCACTCGGCACACTCCTGCTGGGCACCTGGATGCCAAGCCCATGCCCGAGGCCACCCTCCTCCTGGGGGCTCAGGGAAGAGCACAGAGGGCTGGGGCAGCAGCTGTGTCCACACAGCCTCCTTTCTGTCCTCAGCAGCCACCTATTTCCTGGGCCTTCACCTTTGCAACTCCTCCCCTGCCCCTCAGCCCCCTTCTCCCCTCAGTGCCACCTTCACAGGCGTCTGCCGGCCCATCCCCACCACCAGCTTCCTCTACCGCCCAGTCCTCTCATCATATTAGAAGCCCCCTGGTTTCCCCTCACGAGGTCACCGTTGTCACAGTGGGATGCAGGGCCGGAGCCCAGGAACCTCTCCCATCTCACTCTGGCTGAGTCCCGGGCTCTGAGCACAGCACCAAACCCAGGACCCGGGCTGGGCCGTTAGAACCACGGGCGACAACAGTCCCTGAGGGCTACTCGCCCCTCACGCCAACAGGGGCAGGTCAGAATGACCCCCAACCTCCCTCGCTCAACAAGTCTGCCCCACTCGGGCACCATTCGGGGTTGACGTGTGTCCCTCCCAAATTCGCAAGTTGAAGTCCTGACCCCTCAAAATGTGACCTTATGTGGAAACATGGTCATTGCAGATGTGATTAAGTTGAGGTTACTAGGATGGGCCCCTAATCCAATCCGACTGCTGTCCTTATAAACGGGGGACGTTAGGACACAGACACACACAGGAGAACCCCATGTGAACATGGGGAAGCAGAGGTCAGGGTGAGGCTTCCACTAGCCAAGGAATGTCCCTGGTCAGAGCTGGGGGAGAGGCCCCCTCCCAACCTCAGATACCAACCCCCCGCACCCTGATCATGAACTCCTGGCCTGAGGGGGCGGCACTGGTGCCGGGGGCTCCAGCCTGACCCCACGGCCGAGCCAAGGGTCCCTGGGGACGTCCAGGCCGTAGGCCCTGGAGCTTCGTCCTCCTGGGAAGGGGTCTCAGAACATCGGCCGCACCTCTCCCACTCCGTGGAAAAACCCGTGATGCTGGCGGACAGCAGATGAGAAGCCAAGACCCCTGGGTGGGAAGGGGGGGTGTGGCGGGAGAGGCACCGGGGCTCCGAGCAGAGGAAAGGCAGGCGGGGGTTTCGGGGAGGCAGGTCCTGAGCCCCAGACAGGAGTGGCTGGCGGGGGCGGGAGGGAGGCCACCGTGCCCGTGGCCGCACCGTCAGCTGCCCGGCAGCCAGCTCTACACGTGTTTACAGCAAATCCCCCACCTTCCCCAGGCGGGGAGCGCTGTTTCCGTCCACAGGGCAGCTACACGGGGTTGACTTTCAGCCCAGGAACCCCACTGCTGAGGGCTGTGAACCCCAAAGAAGCCCCGCCCCACCGATCTCTGCCTTGGCCACTCAGCTCGGGGAGGAGGACCATGGCGGGGGGGCTGGGGGGGTGGGATTTTCTCTGCCGAGCTTCTCAAAGTGTGTTACTGAAGAATTGACCCAGAACTAGAAGCAGACCACAGCGGAGACTTGGGGGTGAAAACCCTTCCTCGGGATCCAGTCCAAGCGCAGCGCTGCATGCACTGAGGCTGCTCCCCCCGTGTGTGTGCGAGAGCACGTGCATGTGCACGCGTGCGCATGTGCGTGGTGTGCGTGCGCCCGAGCCTGCCCGCGTGTGCGCTGCGCACGGGCCGTTCCTCTGTGTCCTGACAGCTGGGAACCTGCTCTGATGCTGCACGTCTGGAGATTTTAATGACAGGCGTGAATTTAAACAGGTTTTGTTTTTTCTTTCTTTCCTTTCAGGAATGTTTTAAGGGATTGAGAGGAAATTGTGCACGGATTTTGCTGTTTCAAGAGCTGATACGTGAGCAGCTTCAGACGACGTGTGTTGTTTTAGGGCCGAAGTTTACAAAGTAAGAGCGTGACACAAAGGCGGACGCGCCGGGCACTCGAGAGCTGGCTACTTGGATTTCGCTCCTCAGAGAAGGGGCTGCCTTCCCCGGGAACAGAACTGGAAGGAAACGGCGAAAGTCTGATCTTCAACCCCCACTGTCCCCGTCCCCCGCCCCGACGGTGACCTGTTCCCAGAGAGCTGGGGCAGCCCGCAGCCGAGGGGATGGGGAGGGGGCTTGGGGCAGCTCTGGGCCAAAGATCCTCCCTGGGCCAGTGTCCCCCCTCGGGACACCCAGGAGGGCCCCTGCATTCGGACAGCTGCGCGCGGATGCTACAAACCCCACGGTCCCTAGGCCGCCCGGGAGTGACACCCATCACAAGACGGTCTTGTCCCCAGTCTGGGCTCTGGGGCTCCGGCTCCTCGGGGACACAAACTATTGAAAGTTCCCTGAGAAGAAAAAGGGAACCCGAATAGCCCCGATCTAGGAACGACGTTGAATTCCTAACAGAAAATTTTCCCACTCACAAAACTCCGGGTCCAGATGGCTTCCCATGCTCTCCCAAACACCCACAGAGAAACACAGCAATTCTACACTAGCTCTGCCTAAAGTGAAAAGCAGGGACACTGCCCAACGCATCCTACAAGCCCAGTGGTACCCAACGCCGAGAGCAGTGATGTTACAAGCAAACCACAGACGCATCCCTCGTGAACACACAGGCAGAAACTCTATGCTAAGTTTTAGCAAATCAAACCCAGCAACGTATTCTTTTAAAATGCATCGTGACCAGGTGGGCTTTATGTTAAGAATTCAGGGTTGGCTTACGTTTGAAAACCTGTCAGTATAGGTCCCCATATTAAAAGTCAGAAAACACAGAGAATCATCTCGATAGATACAGGAAAAGCGTCTGACGAAATCCAACAGCCACGCTCGACACGTGCTCTATTCCCAGCAAACTAGGAAGAGAAGAACTTCCTCGGCAGATAAAGGGCACGTATAAAACCCCCAAACTACGATCACGCTTAAGGGGGAGAGACCACTTGTCTCCCCACAAGATCAGGAACCAGACAAGGACAAATGCTCTCTCCTCACGACCACATCTTGTCGTGGAGTCCCAGCTGGGCCATCAGGCAAGAAAGAGAAATAAAAAAACAAGAGAGATTGAAAAGGGTCCCAGGCAGCACATCAGACAAGAACAAGAAATAAAAGGCACAGAGATTGAAAAGGAAAAAACAAAGCTGACTTTATTTGGGACACCAGGCTCATCTCCACAGAAAATCCTAAAGAATACCCCCCCCCCAAAAAGCTTCCAGAACTAATAAGGTTAGCAGAGCCACAGGATGCGAGGTTGACATCCTAGCAACAAACGATCCAAAAGTGAAACTGAGAAAACGATACCATCTCAGTAGCTTCAAAACCAAGAAAAACTCGGTACCAAGTCTCACAAATTACATGTGGGATCTGTGCCCTGACAACTAGAAAACACAGATAAGCGATATTTCAAACTATCTGAAGAGGCGCAGAGATCCCTCGTGTTCAGAAAACTCCGCTTTATTACGACGTGTCTGATACCTGAGTTCACCTAACGACTCACCGCAGGGCTAATCAAGATTCCAGCAGGATTCTGGGGGTAGAAATTAACAAACCGATTCTAAGATGTAAACGCAAAGGACTAGAATTGCCAACATACTTTTGAAAATGAACGAAATTGAGGGATTAACACAGCCTGATTTCAAGGCTTACGATAAAAGCCACATGAATCGAGGCAGGGTGATGGTGGCAGAACAGATTAGAAAGTCTAGAAACAGAGCCACGCAGATGGTCGACTGATTTTCATCAAAGGTGTCAAACGAATTCGATGGAAACAAGGAGCTGGAGGAACTGAATAACCACATGCGCAAAAGAGTTCACCTCCGTCCATACCTGTCACTGTATATAAAATTAAACCCAAAATGGATCACAGATCTAAATATAAAACGTAAAACTATAAAATAGCCACAGAAAACAGAGGAGAAAACTCTCGGTAACCTTGGATCAGCAAATCGTTCTTAGAACACGAAAAGCATGAACCTTGGAGAGGGGGGGAAAAAAAACCCTGAAAAATTGGACTTCATCAAAATTAAAAACTTCTGTTCTTTTGAGAGATGCTGTTAAGGAAAAGCAAAGGGAAGCCACCGATGGGGAGAAAAGAGTTGCAAAACACAAACCCCGTCACTGAAATGTAATATCTAGACTTATATGTAAAACACACAAGCAACGCTTACAGCTCGCTAATACGACCAATGACCCAGTTACTCGGATGGGCAAAAACGGAACAGACGCTGGGTCCAAAAAGACAGCAAGTGGGCACACAGGGAGATGCCCCACGTCATCGGTCACCAGGGAAATGAGCTTAAAGCCACGGAAGGGGCCACACACCTGTTAGAACGGCTAAGGCGTATGATTCGGGCAGTATTAAGTGCTGATGGGAACACGGATGATGGCAACAGACTTAGATGGAGGGAAGGAAAAAAACAGCAAAGCGTGGAAAACAGTTTGCAGTTTCTTAGAAAGGTCAACGTGCATCTAGCCCGTGGTCCAGCATCCCAGGGATTTACCCCAGAGAAATGAAGACATATGACCACTCAGAAACCTGACGGCAGTAATCAGGGTGGCTTTAATCATAACAGCCGAAAACTGGAAACAGCTCAAATGTCCATCAGCCCGCGAACAGATAAACAAACTGGGGTACATTTTATCCTTTCCAATTAAAAGGAAACAAATTACTGAACGCAGGCCACAACATGGACGAAGCTCAAATGTGTTCTGCTCCGTGAAAGAAGCCAGACACAAAGGCTACAGAACTCGGGATGCCTTTCAAATGACGTCCTGGAAAAGGCAGGACCATGGGGACAGGAAAGATCTGTGATTACCAGGTGCTGGGGGCGCGGGGGCGGGGGGGAGGGCTGCCAAGGGCACAGAGGGACTTTCGGGGGGGGTGGGAATGTTCTAGGTCTTGATTGCGGTGGCGACTCTAAGACGGTGAAGGTTTGCCAGGACGCGCTGACCTGTCCACCTAAAGAGGAGAACTTGCAGCGAACGAAAATGAGACGGAATGAGAAAAATCGCCAAACCGACCTAAGAGACGGACGAAAACAGCAGATCGTTTTTAAAAAGACAAGTTCACGTATAAGGAGAGCGGCACTAAATCGAAGATCTGCTTCGGGGAGGCTTTTCTAAAACCACCCTGAGTGAGAAATTGGTCCCCCGTCTGCCCAGAGTAGACGCCTGACCCTCCCCAGGCCCGCCGAGCTCGCCCGGCCTCCTCCACCCCTGCTGACTGCAGCCCCCAGCCTCCAGGGCGTAAAACACTCCCCGCCAGCCGGACCCACGCTGCTGTCCCCCTGCTCGACCCCCGCCCCGGTGGTCTCCCCCTCCTCGCTGTCCTCCCAGGGGACGGGTGGTGTGCCGGCCCCCATATCCTGCTGACCCCCTTGGCGTCCGTCTCCCTCTCACGTCGAGGGCCCCCAAGGGCGGCTCACTCGCGCCGAACTCGCGGTTCACATCAGGCCCCAGGCTGGCTCAGGAGACCCTCAGGAAATAGGTGCTCACGAAGCCAGAAGCCCAGAGGACATCCAAACCTCACCCCTGGGACCCCAACCCCATTCGCAACCCAGCTGCACTGAGCCCAGGGTCCCCCGCCGCCCACCCCAAGGCTGAGGGCTCCCTGGAAGACTCCTTCCGGAAGCTCCGGACCCCTCCCCCTCCCCCAGGAAGCCCTTAGACTCACGGCCACGCTCCATCCTCCCTTGGAGAACCCGGGCTCACGTGTTGGCTGGGTCCCTGCTGGGTGCCCACCTGGCACTCTGACCCTGGGAAGCGTGTCCCCGGCCCCGCACACACCCCGGGATGCTCTGCAGTCCTGAGCCCCCCCAAGACCTCAGAGCACCCACACAGCTCCCCCGGCCCCCAGGGCGAGGGTGCCCCACCCGAGAGAGGGCCAGCCCGGCATCTCAGGCCCTCCCGCCCCTGCGAAGCCCCCAGCACCGTGACCCCCGCGTGACGTACGAGGGCAAAAGGGATGAGTGGAGGCTGGCCTCCCTGAGGAAGTGACATCTGGGCTCCAGCCTGAAGGACACGCACGAAGGCCGGACCCTGGGGAGTCCGCGTCGGGAGGTGGGGCTGGCGGGGCTGTGACCTCGCCTCAAGGGGCTCTGTGGGTCACGGGGGGCAGGAGGTGTCCCTTCACAGCGTGGGAAGCTTCCGGAGGTTATAAACAAGGCAGCACCGGATCTGACTGCTCCTTAAAGAGGTCTGTCCCAGCCGCCACGTCGCGGGTGCTGGGGAGGCCCGGCTGGGGGAGAGCGGTGGGCGGGCGGCCGGCAGGCTCTGGACAGGGGACGGGGGACAGCAGCGCTCAGACCTGGGATGGAGTAAAGGTCACGCCCAGATGGCAACGGGCCCAGGTCCTCACGGACACTCAGCCGCCCGGGGTCCAGCAACCCCAGGCCAGAGAGCCTGACCTCTATCCCATACCGGCCAAGCCCAGGCGGTCCCCAGGAGGACACGGGGCGCCCTCACTCCAGGGATGCTCAGAGCATGGCCCGGTTCATGGCCACGGAGTGTGGATGCTTCTGGAAAAGGAGAAATCACGAGAAGCCAGGACCAGAGAACCACAGGCAGGCTCTCGGGGGAGTCAGATGGGCACTCCCGCAGGCCAGGCGAGAGCCCGCAGGGTAGGGGGGCAGGGCACCCCTCGAACTGTGCGCGGAGACCCCAGGGAGGGGCACGCGCCCCTGGCCGGCTGCTCACACGCGGCCTGAGCCAGGGCCTCACACTTCGCGGCGGCCAAGCCTGCGCTGTCTGCTTTTGTAGGTGCTAGAGACAAAAAAGAGCAGTGGCGGCCGCGCTCTGGGGGAGGGAGGAAGAAAGGCGGGCGCGCACGGGCGCTTCAGGGCAGCGAGCCCGCTCTGTACGACCCCGAAACACACGTCACCGCACATCTGTCAAAACCCACGGAGAGAACACCCCGGGCGGGACCCCTAATGTGAGCTGTGGACTTGAGTTAATAGTAGCCAATCAAGTCGGTTCATCGATTGTAACAAACGCCTGCAACACACGGTGTTCACGATGGGGCCACGTCGGGGGGTGGGGGTGGGGGTAAGTGGGAACCTTCTAAGCTTTGTGCTCCATTTTTCCATAAGCCTAAAAGTGCTTCGTAGAATTAATGAGTTTCATAGAATTCATTTTAAGAAAGCAGTTTGTTGGCACAAACTCCGCCCACCTGTGTCGTGCTGTCTCTGGCCGTGCACTCCATACCCACGGATCCGGGGGCGCGTGTGGCCGGGAGGCCGGCGATAGTTACCCTCGGGCTGCTACGGAACCGCTCACCGACCCGGGCCTGTCCCTCCTCAGGCCTGACCGCCTTCCTGTCCTGAGGGCAGTGAGTCCCCCAGCATCCTACTCACAAAGTGGCCCTGTGGTCTCCCGGCCACAACAAACTGTAGAGTGGAGACAGAGGCTCACGCCAGGTGGCTGGCGGACAGGGGGCCAAGGCCCTGGATCCGTGGCATGGAAGGGCCGAGCAGGCCTGGGGAGCTGGCCACGGGCTGCCACTCACGTCCGCTGCCCCCCAGGCGTCCCCAGGCCGCGGCCTACCTGCTGCAGGAGCACACAGACCACCTCTTCTTCCCACTGCAGGCACCTGGGGGCAGGAGAGCCCGCCCTCGGGCCGAGTGGACAGACAGGGGCTCCCGGGAGCAGCCCTGCTCAGCCAACAGGCACAGAGACCCCCAGAAACAGACCTGGCACAGCCAGGGCACCAGGCAGCACTGGGCTCCCACACGGCCCACCGCACGTCAGGCCCCGGCATCACCTGGCGGCGGCCTGGATGGAGGACAGGGCAGCGCCAGCCTGCCCCAAAGCCCCTTGCAGCCCCTCGGGGACCACCACCTCCACCGTGGCGCCGGCAGCTGAGACGCCCCCTTGCCCCAGGTGCGGGGGCTCTGGATACGGTTCGGGACCCAGGAGCTCACGACAGCATCCAAGACAACTGTCCAGTGGGTGAGGAATCAGGACACCAAAGAGGGTGAAACAGGGGAGGGGACCGCAGTGACAAGACGGCGGGCGGGGAGGAGACCCTACATGGCTTCCGGCCAGTTCTGGCTCCCCCCGGATCAGTTCAGGGCTAGGGGAGAGTGCAGGGTCCCTGTGTCTGCGTGGCGTCAGGGCCCGGCTGCAACACACACAGGCACGCACACGCCTGCACACACCCAAGCACACAGTGAATGTACAGACAAACGTGCACACACAGGCACGCACACGCCTGCACACAGCTGGCTTACTGTGATGCAGTAAGACAACCCCACCTCCCCACAGACCTATAAAACCTTCTGCAGAAATGCTTTCCCCAAGGGACTGGTCAACTCTGCGAATGTCTCGGTGGAATCCAGCCATTTGCAGACATGTTCCCGTGACCCCCGCAGGCTATCAGGTACCCCTCTGCACCCACAAGGCTGAGAAAGGCCATATGAACTGCTGCGGAAAGTTTTCATCTAAACAGACTTTTCTTTCTTTGCTCGATATGAGATTTTAAAAATAGACCGCAAGAATATAGCAGATAACGTGACAAGAAAAAGTTCCCACCCCATTTCCTGCTTTTTCGCCATTTTGCCACACTTGGTTCAGATTTTCTTTTTTTTTTTTTTTTGAGAAATAAAACCTGTCAGAATCAGTCAAAGCCTTCTCCTACCCTTCTCCCCAGAAGGAACCACATTTGGGGTACAAAGGACTCGCGCAATCAAAGTAAAATGATGCATCTGGTCAAGTCACCATCCATTGCCCCCCTGCTCCCTGCTGCTGCCCGCCTGCCCCTCCTCCACCAGTCAGAGGGCACCCCACGTAGAGCTCCAGCTCCCAAGAGGGAAAGCCCAAGTGCCCAGGGCACGCCCCGAACCCTTCACACCAGGCTGACCCCCACACACACAAGAGCTAGGCACACACTCAGGGTCTGGATGGGAGCCGTCCCCTCTGCCGGGAGCACCCCTGCCCCCCAAAACGCATGCATGACTCAGTCCTTCACCTTCACTCAGAGACACCTGCTCAACGAGGCCACCAGTACCCCCACCTCCCACGTCACTCATCCTTTTCTTGCCCTGAGTATTCAGTTGTTGATCCTGGATTTGTGGGGTCTGAGACTTATAAAAGAGGAAAAAGGAATAAGCCCGTTTTTTGTGGTACAGGTGGGGGTTAAAGGAGAACGATAATAACCAACAAGCCAGCTACTAAAGGGGGAAGTCGAAAACAACGACTGGGGAAATTTTAAAAGGTATAGGAACAAAAGTAACTGTCAGAACAAAAGCGCAAGCCTTCCGAAATACCAGCATACTTTTAAAGAGCAAAGGATACACGTCTCACGGAGAAAACTGCCACAGCAACTATGGCAAAATACGTGTAATTGTAAAAGACTACGGCAGAGTGAAACCAAGAACACCGGTCACGTTAATACAAGCGAATAAGCGTAACTGATCCTTTAAAAGTATTTTAATTTGACTCACAAATGGAGACAACTGTATGCTTCACACAAGAAACACACCTTAAATATAAAGACACAAAGAGGTTAAAAGTCAAATAAGTTCACGGCTTCCCTGGTGGCGCAGCGGTTGAGAGTCCGCCTGCCGATGCAGGGGACGCGGGTTCGGGCCCCGGTCCGGGAGGATCCCACATGCCGCGGAGCGGCCGGGCCCGTGAGCCGTGGCCGCTGAGCCTGCGCTCCGCAATGGGAGAGGCCACAACGGTGAGAGGCCCGCGTACTACCAAAAAAAAAAAAAAAGTAAAATAAGTTTAAAAGACAGACTGTGCTAACACGAACGAACAGAAAGCCGAACAATGCAGATTTCAGAGCAAAGGAAGTTACCAGGATGAAGCTAAGTTACCAGGGTCAATTCATCAAGGGGACACACCGTTCTAAACACTACAGCGCCCAATAACAAAGCGTCGAAATACCCCGGCAAAAACTCCTAGAAACGGAAGAATGAAAAGATGGGTCCGCAATCATAGGTGGAGATCTTGATACCCACCCCTTCTCTCAACAATGGAGAGAACAAGGAGACAGAAAATCCAGCACGGATACAGGAGCCCGCACAGCACTGCCGACCACGATGTCCTCACTGACGTTTACAGGACAGTCCTCCCAACAGCAACAGACGGCACACTCTTTTCAAGTGTGCACGGAACATCTACAAAGATAAATCTTAGGCTGGGTCATAAGACAAGTCTTCATAAATTTTTTTTTATGTCTTAATAAATTTTGAAAGCATCAAATCACGTTAGGTGTTTTCTCTTACCACAAATGAGTTAAAGTAGAAATCAATAACAGAAAGGTATCTTGAAAATCCCCAAATGTTTGGAAAGTAACACGCTTCTCACTAACCCATGAATCAAAGAAGAAATCAAAAATGAAATTGGAAAATATGCCAAATTGGAATGAAAATAACACAGTACATCAAAATCTGTGAGATGCAACTAAAGTGGTCTTTAGACTACCAAACACCTACATTAGAAGAGAGATCTTTAATCAACGACCTCAGCTTCTACCTTAAAAGCTAGAAAAAGGTGAGCACATTAAAACTAAGCAAACAGAAAGAAAACAATAAAAATCAGAGCAGAAACCAATGAAATAACAAAAAAGAAAAAAACATCCAATGAAACCCCAAGATAAAAGCTGGTTATTTCAGATCAGCAAAATCACTAAAACTCTAGCCAGACTGATCATAAAAAAAGGAACTAATTACCAATATAGAAATGAGAGAAGAGACAATCCTACAAATGTTAAAAAAATAATAATGAGATATTATGAACTTTGTGCCAATCAATTTACCGTCTTAGGTGAAATGAACAAATTCCTTCAAACACACAGAGTACCAAGGTCTACTCAAGAAAAGACAGATAACCTGAACGTAAGTATTGACTGCGTTTAAAATCTAGTGAACAACCTTCTCGCAAACAGAAGTGCAGGCCTAGATGGCTTTACTGATGAATTCCACCACACACATAGGTTAGAAATAAGACCACTTCTACCAAATTCTTCCCGCCACACGAAGAGAGAACACTTCCCAGAGCACTCTACCATGGCAGCATTACTCTGACACCAAAACCAAAAACGTTATAAGAAAACTACAGTCAATATCCCTCATGAACTTAGATGCAAAAGTTCTTAGTAAAATTTTAGCAAGTTCAACAATATCTACAAAGGGTAATAATACAACGTGACCAACTGGGGTTTATCCAGAAACACAAGCTTGATTTAACGTCTGAAAAATCAATCAATATAATTCACCATATTGAGACTAAAGGAGAAGAAAACATGATTATCTCAAGAGGTGTAGAAAAAGCACCTGACAAATTCCAACATCCATTTATGTTAAAATAAACAACTCTTAGCATTAGTATTAGAAGGAGAATTCCTCAGTCTAATAAAGGACATCTACAGAAACCTAGTAACATCACACTTGATAGTGAGAAACTAAACGTACTTCTGGGAAGGACTGAGAAGAAGGCAAGGATGTTCACTCTTCCCATCTCTATTAAACATTGTACTGGAGGGGCTAGCCAGTGCAATCACGCAAGAAAAAAAATAGGCGTCCAGATCGAAAAGGAAGAGGTAAAATTGTCTTTATTTGCAGACATGATGATCAATGTAAAAAAAAAAAAAAATCAATGGAATCCACACAAAAAATCTACTAGAACTAAAAATTGAGTTACAGAGGTATCAATATAAAAGACATATAAATACCAAAATTAATTACAGCTCTAAACACCACTGACAATAGCATAAGAAAATACGAAAAACCTGGTATCTGACAAAAGAGGTACCAGGCCTTTCACTGAAAAGCACAAAACATCTCTGACAGAAATTAAAGATCTACATACATGGAGAGATGTACAATGTTCGTGGGTCAGAAGATCTGATATCGGTAAGAGATTGATTCTCCCCCAGTGCATCTTGAGGTTCAACGCAGTCCCAAGCAGAATCTCACCAGGCTTCTTTGTAAAAATTGACAAGCAGCTTCTAAAATTTATATGGAAGTACAAAGGGCCTGGAATAGCCAACACAGCTTGAAAGAGAAGAGCAAAGGTGGATGATTTTCCTTATCTTAAGGCTTTTACAGAGCTGTAGTAATCGAGGCAATGTGGTATCGGCATAAAGACGGACTAAAAGGTCAATGCATCAGAAATGCATCGCCAAAAAGAGGCCCACGCTTTTACGGTCAATTGAGTTTTTAAAAGGGTGCCAAGGTGACTCCCTGGGTAAGGAATACTCTTTTCAGTGTACGGCACTGGAACAACTGGACACTCACATAAAAAAATTAAGAACTTCAAGTGAAATAACACCATTCGTAGCAACATGGATGGACCTAGAGATTATCATACTAAGTGAAGTAAGTCAGACAGAGAAAATATCATATGATATCGCTTATATATGGAATCTAAAATATGACACAAATGAACTTATCTACGAAACAGAAACAGACTCACAGACATAGAAACCAGACTTGTGGTTGCCATGGGGGAGGCGGGTGGGGGAGGGATGGATTGCAAACTTGGGATTAGCAGATGCAAACTATTATATATAGGATGGATAAACAACAAGGTCCTACTGTAGAGCACAGGGAACTCTATTCAATACCCTGGGATAAACCATAATGGAAAAAGAATATGAAAAAGAATGTATATATGTGTATAACTGAATTACTCTTCTGTACAGCAGAAATTAACACAACTTTGTAAATCAACTATACTTCAATAAAAATAAATTATAAAAATTAAGAACTTCAACCCACAATTTACATGGTAGACAAAAGGTAACTCACGGACCTAAATGTAAGCACTGAAACTAAAACCACCAGAAGAAAACACAGAAGAAAACCTTAGTAATCATGTGTTTGGTAAAGATTTCCTAAATATGACATTGAAAGCATGAAACACATAAAAAACGAAAAAGCAATGAATTTGACTTCATTAAAATTGAGATCTTTTAGTTTTTAAAAGACACTATTAAATAAAGGAAAAGGAAAGCCATAGACTGGGGCGGAAAATATTTGTAAAACATATACCCTTGTATCTAGAATATATAAAGAACTTTCACAACCCAGGAAATAAGACAAACAGATCCATTTTTAAATGAACCAAAGGTCTGAAAGACACTTCACCAAAGAAGTCACACAGAGGCCAATAAACCATGAAAAGATCCTCAACATCATTAGTCATTTGAAAATGAAAATTAAACCACAAGGAGACAGCACTCCCCCACCTTATCAGATTGACTAGAATGGAAGAGACCAACCCCATCGAGCGCAGGTGAGGACTGCAGGGACTGAAACTCTCACACGGCTGGCGGGACTTATAAGTGGTGTGGCCACTTCGGAAAACAGTTTGCCAGTTCCTTAAGCGATTAAATAAACACCTACCATATATCCAGCCATCCTACCCCTAGGTATTTACCTAAGAAAAAAGAAATACAAGTCCTAACAACGAGGTCCGACCGTATAGCCCAGGGCGTTGTATTCAATACCCCGTGATAAACCATCATGGAAAAGAATACGAAAAAGAATGTCTACATACGCATAACTGAGCCACTTTGCTGTACAGCAGAAATTAACACAATGTAAGCCAACTACACTTCAATAAAATATATTTTTTAAAAAAGAGGAAATACAAGTCCTTACAAAGACTTGAACACAAATGGACACACAACAGCTCAAGACGGGAAACGACCCAAATGCCCGCCACCATGTGAATGGATAACAGACTGTGGTCCGTCCACACAGCAGAACACAAGTCAGCAACGAAAAGAATGGCCCCTGGACACACGCAACCACCTGGATGAACCTCAGAAGAACAACGTGCGGCACCGGACAGGAGCACGCACGCGTCTGTGATCCACTGACCAGAGGACCCTGGAAAGGACAGACCAGTCTCTGCTGACGGGCAGGGCGGTGGCTGCCTCCTGAGCGGGGAGGGGCGGCAGGAGGGATCCCAAGGCCCCGAGGACACCTCTGGGGGTAACGGTCTCATGGTGTCCGACTGTGCGCTTTAAGTATGGCCGTCTATCACACGTCGATTATACCACAATTGAAAGCTGGCTTTGGCTCACGTGAACAGAGTACGTAACCCAGACGCTACCACGTCTGTGCAGATCCGGCCATCGTGGCAAACCTGAGCCTGTCTGTCTGTCTGTCTGCTGCTCCCCCTTGCGTTTCAGGTGCAGAGGGCCCAGGTGCTGCTAACAGACTCCTAACTGAGGTCACTGGTTCCCAACTAAGGCGCCTTTGGTGGGCACTGACGGCCTTCCCATTTACTTCCCCAGCACCCCCACCCCAACCCTGCCAGGAGGAAGAGGCCACTTGTCCACCACCGTCCCTTTGGCCCTCAAGGCCCTCAGCTCTGGACTGAGAACCTGCACGCCGTCCGTGCCCAGACCACAGCCCCAGGCACGTGAGCTACCCACAGCGCCGGGGTTCTAGGCTGAGGTCCGGAGAGGGTCGGGAATGCGTGCGGCCCACCAGGCGGTCTCGGGGGGGATCTGGACCACCGCCACCTGGAGTTTCTCTGGTGAGGCCTGGCCTGGGGGCCTGTGTGTGCGCATCCTGGCTCTGGGGCCTTGGAGAGCCACCGCCAACGGCAGGCCTACCCTGAAGCAGGAAGGGGGAGAAGCCTGGAGCCCGGGGCCTGCTGCCCCACTGCCCCCCGTTCTCAAGGTGGGGTGCAGAGGCCTCCAGCTGCCCGTTCACACAGTGACCAGTGACGGAGCTTATGACATGCTTGGCTCTCCAAACACTGGGGAGAAACCAGGAATTCCTACAAACTCCCCGGGACGAGAGAGCATCTTCCCAACGTCCCAGAGCTACTAAGTGGTCTAACAGATGTCCTCATTTAAAAGAAAATCACCTTGACCCTGAAATGAAGACAGAGCCCTTAAGCAAAAGGGGGACGCTTGGGGAAAGTTCAGGGGACCCCAACAGCAGGGGCTGAGCCCCGCTGCCCAGCACCCTGGAAACGGTGAGGTCACCAGGGCTCTGCGGTCACGTTCAGTCTTCTGCAGCTGGGTCCAGGGACCTCGCAGAGTCGGCAACGCTGAGAAATGAACACACACGGACCCAGCCCAATCCCCACCGCCGAGGACCGCGGCCCCCGTCTCCGACCCTCCTGGCCGGGCTCAGAGAACGGTCGGTCGGGGAGAAGACACAGGCCCAGCTCGAGAAACTGAAGATGAAATAAAGACGCTGCCCGCCCCCCCTCCCACCCAGGTCTCCCCACTGCACTGTGTTCCGAACGCACAAATTATCCTCAGCCCATCACGCTCGGAAACTGACCAGACCATCGCCCGCCAGGAAAGGGGGCAGGCTGCACCTCTCAGCACACACTTGACATTTTGTTCCCGTCCAGGCTTCCCGTGCTGACAGTTTCTGGATTAAATGTGCAAATGGAACGCGGCCCCGAGGGCGTCCCGCTCCCTGCCGGCGAAGCTCCAGCCGAGCGTGCCTGTGTGCACGTGTGCGCGCAGACACGTGGATGTGCCTGAGTGCACGCCACGTGAGCGCGTCCACACGTGCGTGTCTGGGCGTGCATGTGCATCCCTGTGCACGCCTGCCTCTCTGCCAGTGTCCGGCTGGACCAGGTATGTTTTTACCGACCAGATCCTTCAAGCTGGGAAATTGGCACCACCAGCTCGCAGCAGCCCCGGCTTGGGCGTCTGCTCCGCACGGGGAAATTCTCTCAGCCCAGGGTGGCTGGGTCCACCTGGAAACGCAAACGTGACACGCCTGCCCCGAGCTTTGGGCCGGGGGTGTCTGTCTCGCAGCCGCCAGCCAAGGGGAAGTGAAACTGTCAAGGCCTGAGGCCCGGACTCGCCTTCCGGGGCAGCCAGAGGCCCCGGCGGATCGGCGCCTGCAGACCCACGTGTGTGAGCAGGGGAGCGTGGCCCCCGATTCCCACGACCCTGCGGAGGCCTGAGGGGTTCCCTGGGCCCCCTCTGCGCTCACGGGCGTCATCAAGGCCTCCTGAGCCCAGCTGGGGCTGCCGCCCAGGGGCCCAGAAGGAGCTGACAGGCAGCCCACTGGGCACGTGGGACTGGCCCCGGTCGGGGGCATCTCCTGCCCGGTCACAGGAGAGGGCTGCCAGCGGCCGCCCGCCCCAGGGGCCTCCACAGCTCCGCCTTCCACTCCCCCACCCGGTGCCTGACCCACACGTAGCTGGGAGGCGGAAAATGCGCAAAGAGCAGCCGCTCCCGCCCCCGACCCCGGCTCTGAGGTCCGTTTAGTGGGTCAGGGGTCGGGGGCGGGGGGGGGCAAGGTGCACGGGCAGCGGCCCCCCGACCCGCAGGGCTGCCCCAGCCCCCGCCCCCCGCCCGGGAAGTCGCACAATGGCACACTTCAATGGGCGCACAGCCGGGGCCTCTGGTTCCCATTCTCCCTGACCTGGGGAAGCAGAGAACACGATTATAGCCCATCTGAATGCAGGCTCCTGGGGCGATCATTCTGGCACCTGCAAGCCCCCAGCCCCCGCCCGGGGGTGACAGCTGGCAGACCCCACCGCGCCGTGCACCCCACGGCCACGAGGCCCCGCCGGGCTCATCCCATTATCCCTGACGACTTCCCCAGGGCGGCCCCCACGTGGAGCGCCGGTGCCAGGCCCCCGCCCGCGCCCGGCGACACGGCTGCCTGTTCAGCCTGATCCCCGTTATGTTATGTCAGCTGTTACCCCGCGCTTAAAACAAGGCACTCCAGCTGGTCAGGGTCAGATGTAAAAACAAGCCCTGACAAAACCCGGCCCTCCAGCTACCCCAAGCCGGAGACCCCACTGAATGTGGCACTTAAAGACGCGCTTCTCTGCAGCCCCCGGGCAGAGCATAAAGGAAACACCTGTCCCGAGGACGGCACACTCTAATCCCGCCAAATCCCCAGTGGAGGGGCCCGCGGGCCGCAGCAGGCGCCCGCACCCCAACGTCCGACTTTGGTCCCGGACCCTCACGTTCTGGCGGGCGAGGCGGGACGGAAAACACAGAGCAGTCCCCCCATCTCCGCCCGGGCCAGACCCACACCGCGGGGGGGCAGAGCGCCGCGCGGGACCCTCCGCCCGGGGGGCGGCCGATGGGCGGCCTGGGTGCAGGTGAAGACCCCCTTCCTGGACGGTTGACGCCTTCCAGACCGGCAAGAGGGACGCCTGGCCCGAAAGGCCCTCCTGCCGACACGGGAGGCCAAGCTCCCCGTCTGACCAGACCCCGACGCCCCCGCTGGTCCCCAGCCCCCTGCACCCCAACCGGGGGCAGCTCCGACTGACTCTGGTTACCAGCCTGGAGCTGAGTCTCCACAACCTCGGAAAAGGGTGAAGAAAAGAGGGGGGTACAGTGGGGAGAGCTGCAGGATGAGACCACCCAGACACCTGGCCGCTTTGGAGAGAAAGCCTTGGAGACCACGCAAACACACGCACACACGCGGACACACAAATACGCACGCACACGCATCGCGGGTGCCAGGCGAGGCCGTGGGCTCCCCCATCTCCTTCTGCCCGAGGGAGCGGAGGCCGGCCCAGCAGCCTCCACCAGCAGGATGGTCGTTCCTCCCTCCCGGGGCCCCTGGACCCAGAGGGACGGGCTTCCCCAAGGGGGGAGCCTAGGAGACGCTCCCAGAGCCCAGGGCGGACGGGGTGCCGGCCAGGGGCTCTCAGCAGGCTCCCGGCAAAGACACCCCGGAAGGCAGCTAAGACGCCGGCACCCACCTCACAGCACAGAGCTTTACAGCCTGAAAACAGGAAACACTGTAGAAACAAACAGACCCAGACCCGGTGGTTCACACAGCCGGGGGCGGGGGGAGCCCTGCAGGCCGGGCCCTGGCTGGTCTCGGGCCCCAGGGCCTCCACTTGACCTCGCAGAGTCTCCCCGGGACCCGAGAGCACCCGCCCCACCGCCCTGCTTTCCTTCGGGAGGAAACTCTGGGGGCCCGGGGGAAGTGATCTGGAGGAGGTGCCCTGCTTCCGGGGGGACCAGGGGCTGCAGGTGGACGTCCCCGTGCCCCCCTCGCCCCCGCCCCCTCCCTCAACCCCAGGTGGGGCCCTGTCCTCCCCTGCACAGCTCAGGGCGTAAAACTGCCCAGCGGCCCCAGGGCGTGACCTGATTCAGGCCACTCGTGCGGGATCGGGTTACGTGTTTTTCGGGAAAGTTTCAAACACTTTGCAGTTTCCTCCACCTCCTGCCCAGGCCCCCCTCCCCTGGTTCTGAATCGACTTGATGGACAGGACAGTCCTGGCCCGGGACGGAGCGTGGGCTTCACAGAGGGCGCCTTTGTTAGCGAGCGCAAGTTGCCCTAGGACCTCTCCACCCACAGGGCCCGTGAGCCCGCGGAAGGTTCCGGTTACAGCCGAGGGTTCCCGTTTTCACGGCTCTCCGCAGACCCCGCAAGAAGGAATGTCAGCTGTCCCCTCAGGAGCAGCTGCCCCCGGGCCAGGAACGCAGCCAGCCCTGGGGACGGGGACTCTGGCGGGCACAAACGATGGCCCCGGGGGTGGGGACAGCCCGAGCCACCACCCTGGGCCCCAGAGGGGGCCCCGCGAGCCTCGAGCCCTCGGCCTCTTCCTGCTCAGATGCCCTTGGGGCTGGGGGACCGTCCCCCTTATAAGGTAGGGACAGTGGCACTAGGCCCTGCAAGCCCAGGAGGGAGACCCCAAAGGGAGGGTCCAGGCCACTCCAGGCCGAGGAAGCCAAAAGCCCACAACCACACACACAATGAGGAAAAAAGGCCACAGGCGCTGGGAGAAGCAATGACACTCGAGTGTGGATGGGGGCGGTGGCGGAGAAATGCCCTGGAGACACAAGAGGAAGTGAGGGGCCCGTCACAGGGAGCAGAGGCGCCGGGCCCCTGGCGTAGGGGGCTTTAGGGGGGGCTCAGGCCGATGTCCACAGAATCCCGGGGGTCGGGGTTCTCGCTCTCAGGGGTCCCCACCCAGTGGCAAAGGGGCTCTAGAGAATTAGCCGAGAGCCCTGAGGGCAGCAGCTTCCAATCCTGCTAGGCGGCCCTTAAGCTTCTGTTCACGGACTCACATGGGGACATCGGGGGTGACCCAGACCCGGGGGTGCAGGCGCTGCCTGGGTCTTGCCCACCCCACCTGGCACGGGGCGGACACAGCAGTCTGCCTCTCCCCAGACACGCACCGTCCAGGGTGGGGCCCTTCCTCACCTGCCCGAGGAGCAGCCCGGACCCCGACCCCCAGCTCGCCCCCTCCCCCATCCCCGAGGCCAGTGTCCCTCTATCTCGTCTCCCTGGGTCGGCACCGGGCAGGGCCTCAGAGGCACGAGCGAGGGGGCCCCTGTGGCCTGGAGCCGCGGGCCGCTCCACACCCCCAGGCTGCACGGTCAGACCCCGGGACACTTCAGCCAGCTCCGCTGGGCAGAAATATCTGGAATGCAGACTGCGGTGCGGGGCTGTCCCTTAGCTTTCAGTGTTTCTGCCCCAAACCCAAGAGGCTCTGCTGTGCCCACGGAAAGTCGCTGCCCATGAGGCAGCCAAGACCCCCGCCCTATAGAGGGACAAGTGGGACACCTGAGCCAGGCCAAGGCCCAACCCTGGCCTGGTGGGACATGCGTGTCCACACGCACACACACGTGTGCTCGCAGAAGGGCACCGCCACCGCCTTCCGGCTCCCGGAGGCAGGGTGTCAGTCCCTCCCCACGCTTCGGCGCTACCCCCCTCTTACACAGGGCCCACGGGGAGCGCCCTGGGGACGCAGACATGAAGCCCGTGTCCTGCCCCCGAGAATCCCTGCTATTTGCACACAGACCCTGGCATGTTAGTGGGTGCACGAGAAACACTTGCTGGCTGAACAAACGCAGGTGAGGACACCCCTACCAGGGTGCAGGGAAAGGGTGGACTACATTCTGAGGCAGAGCAACAGACAAGGCCCAGGCAGTGGGAACCACTCCTCACTGGGCAGCTCCTGTGTGCTGGGGACAGAGACCAAGGAGCTCAAGGCCCCGCAGTGGGGGAGATGACATCTTCCCAGAGCACTGGAGGACGAAGCCAGTGATGTCACTGGGCGAGCAGGAAGGCATCCCAGAAGCAAATGTACAGGAGCGGGGCTTTGTGGGATGTGTAGGAGTTCACCAAGCAGAGAGGAGACGGCTGGAGAAGAGCACTCCAAGGAGGAGCCGGCCTTGGAGAAAACAAGACCTTGGGGTTTCTTAATGAAAAATCTGGGCCACCCGCTGGTGCCCTGACATTGGGTAGGAGTGACTTAAGCTCTGTGAGTCTCATCCCCTCCGTGTGAGTGAAGGACAGAGCAGAGGGCGTGCACGCAGCAGGCTCCCCAGGGGGGCCGCTGGCCCTGACTTAGCGTGGTCGTCTTTACTGGCACGTGAAGGGTGTAGAGAGCAGAAGCTGGGAACACGCGGGCCTGCAGAGGCCCGAGCTGAGTGTGAGCTGGGGCCGCCGGGGGGCTGCGGGGGGGGTTCTGAGGACAGAGCCTAGACTGCGTTCCTGAGAAAAGTGAGGCCCGCAGAGGGGCCCAAGGGGGCCCAGAGAGTCCCATGGAGCCTGGTTTTGCATCTGGGAAACTGAGGCCCAGGGGACAGGAGAGTCTCGCTCCATGCTGGGGGAGCCGGAGCCCCGGGGTGGGTGATCCAGCGGCGGGAGGGCTGGGTCACCGCCGAGGGGCCTGGGCCGGGGAGGAAGCCGCAGCAATGACCTCATCCCCTAGGCCTCCGGGCCGCGGCTCACGGGGTTTTTAACCGCAGCATCGCAGGACAATTCCCTGGTATGTTCCCCACCAGAAGGCATGGAATACGCGGTGTCTGTGTTGTGCTTTTGAGTGCCTCTCTCTTTGTGTGGGATTTGAAAAAGGAAGGAAAAAAAAAACAAAAAAAAAAACCCCTCGATTTCAGAGACAAAAACCAGCCCCTCACCTGGGCCCAGCCTGGGTCTCTTATTCCAGAGAGCGGGGAGGGGAGTGTTTCTGCCACAGCAGCAGGACAGGGGGAGACACAGAAGAGCCACCCAGACCCAGAACTCGTCCACAGGCGCGCGTGCGCACAGAAACACGGGCACAGAGCACACACGCACGGACCCACGCACACACACGTGCGTGCACACGGCGATGTGCACGAGCAGACACACACGCACACCGCACGCCTACATGCACAGACACACGTGCACACAGGCAGGCACACACACGTACGCGCACACACACACACACACACCCAGGGCTTCCTGTGAATTCAGGAACCATGTTGGGAGCCGGCCCTGCAGCCCTGGCAGTGGCCCTTTTCCCCGGGAAACCACAAACAAGGCTCAGATCTCAAACGGGCCCATTCACGGCCCCGGGACAGACCCTGCAGCAGAGATGAGATTCCACCCAAAATGGCTTTTTCAGGCCCCCCAAATCTCCCTGGTTCAGCAGAACGCTTAATCCCTCGGAGGCCGCCCTGGGGCTCCCTCACACAGAGCTGAGATAACAGCTCTCTGGCCCCATAAAAGCGAGCGCATGAAAAGAAAGGAAGAAATATGGGCTCTCTGGGAAAACACAGCTTTGAATGACTTTTTCTCCACCATTTAAGCATCGTGCTGCTCTCGGAATCCTGTGTGGAGCCCACGCTCGGCCCCTCCTGGGCTCCCGGCTGCGGTCTGGCTCCGCTCGGAGCTCTGGGCCGGGGCCAGCGGTGCCCGCGATCCGCGGACAACAGCGCCACCTGGTGTCCCGCGGCCCCGCCCTGGGCCGCCTGCAAACACCCGCCCCCGCGGCCCCCTCCCCAAACCCGGTCTCCCTCCGCCTGGGGGCTACCCCCGTCCCCACCCCGCAGGCTGCCACCTCCACCGAGAGCTCTGGGGCGCTGCGCCTGCCCGGCCCACCTGAGGCTGCCCGCTGCAGGAGGGTCCCTGCCCGTCCCCACGACCCCCCAGCACCCGCTTACCTCCTCCTTCCCCTCTCAGGGCAGCTCCTCCTCCAGGAAGCCCTCAGCATCCCCGCAGACAACCCCCCACCCCCCTCCCCCAGTCCCTCTTCACCTCTAACCTCCTTCCCGTCCCCACCCCGGACATAACTCACATCTACCCCGGAGGCTGGGCCCGGGGCGGCCTCATTCCTCCCAGTATCCCAGACGCCCCACACCCGCCATGGCCATGACTCCAGTGGCAGCTGGATACGGCCAGCTTAAACCCACCGCAAAGGATCTGTCTCCACAGGCCAGTGAGTTAGGAAACCCCTGGAAACCTTGCAAGGCCATCGAAAGGTTAGGTCTGAGGCCATGCTGCTCAAGCCCTCCGTTCTGCAGGTGGGGAAACCGAGGCCCAGGACTGCACACAGCTTGAGGTGCCCCCCGGGGCCGCTCTGGGCACGTGGGTCAAAGGAGGGGTATCCAAACCCCGGAAGCACCGCTCTGGGCCTGCGGAGGGGTCGCAGCCCCTGGGGCCCTGCCTTCAGGGGTGGGGAACAGAGCAAGGAGACAGACCCTGTGACTCCCCCCTCCCTCCCGCAGACCCCTGTCACACCCAGACCGCTGGGGCAGGAGCGGGGTGTGCCGCAGGAGGGACGGGGACCGCGCAGAAGGCGGTTAGGGAGGGGGTACTGAAGCAGTGACGGCCAAGTCGAGGCCTGACGGGAGGAGAAGCCGGTCCTGTGACATGCCGAGCGGAGCACGTGCAAGGGCCCCGAGGCGGCCGGGAGTGTCCAAGGGTCAGCAAACAGTGCATCAGAGCGGAGGGGAGCAGCGGGGGGGGGGGGGGGGGACAGACATGCGGGCGGTGCCGGGCGAGCAGCACTTGGGGGCCTGAGAGGCCCAGCTGATCCTGAAAGCCACCGGGAGCTTCTAGAACGATCGGAGTTTTGTTCTGGGGAGTCGCCCCCACAACCAATGGCTGCTGTGTGGAGAGGACTCCCGGGGGGACGCGAGGGTGGCAGCGCGCAAGGTGCTGATGTGAGAGAACGGGGGTGGACGAAGGAGGCGGCACAGGGTCTCTCCCCTCAAAGGGGTGGGACGGGAGATGTGACCAGAGCGGGGGGCCCTCTGCTTGGAGCAGGGGAGCTCCGGGATGACCGCTGGCACACGCATCCCGGGCCCCAGAGAGCGAGGGGTTAGGACCGCACCCCCAGCTTGGGCCGAGCCCCCATCTTCAGCAGGGGAACGGTGCCCGCACTGCAGAGAACGGCCACCAGGTGGCACGCGGGCCTCACAAATGCCGGGACTGAGGGTGGAGGTCGGTGCTCAGCAGGGAGCGGGCGGGCGGGCGGGGGCTGCCGGGCAGGGACCTGCCGGGACTCGGGGGCCCGGACGGCACCACGAAGCCTGCGAGGAGACCTGTCTGAACGTGAGAGCACTGACTGGGGAGGGAGGTGCTCCCGGCCAGGCCAAGGGGAGAGTGGAGGCCGGACCAGGGGAGGCCCGAGGCCGCCAGGGTCTGCCCCCACCCCCAGGGCGGTCCTGGGGTGACCCCCCCACCAAGGGTCTGGTTTCAGTGGCGATTCCCGGGCCGAGAGTCTATGCGGGCTTCACCCGGCCCATCCCAGCTGCACCCAGAGGCCCTGCATGAGATGCCCAAGGATTTGGCACCTGGACTCAGGACCCTCGGGGCTGATGCAGGGCCCGGGGCGGCAGGGTGCACACAGGGGCGGTCCCTGGGATGCTTTACATCTAAAAACCTAAGAGTAAACCTCCCAGCAGAGGAGGAACTGACCCCAGTCACTCAGGGGGCCTTATGGGCTGAACTGTGTCCCCCGCAAATCCCTATGCGGAAGCCCTAACCCCCAAGTCCTCAGGATGTGACTGTATTTGGAGCTGGGCCTTCAAAGAGGTGAGGAAGGTAAAATGAGGTCACTAGGGTGACCCTAACCCCACAGGACTGGGGTCCTTATGAGAAGAGGAGGTCAGGACACAGACACACACAGAGGGACGACCCCGTGAGGACGCAGGGAGAAGACGGCCGTCTACACGCCGAGGAGAGAGGCCTCAGGAGGAACCAGCCCTGCCCACACCTGGGTCTGGGATTCCAGCCTCCAGGACCAGGAGATAATACATCCTGTCGCTTAAGCCGCCCGGGCTGTGGACTTAGTTATGGCCCCAGGAGACCTACAGGGGGCGGGCAGCCAACCAGGCCCCTGGGCCCAGCACCACCAGCACTTACATTTGGTAGAACGGCAGCCTTGGAATCTGGGCCCAGCCCGGCAAGGTCTTCCTGGCCCCTTCCAGCCACTGCCTCTTGAACCTCAGTTACCTTGGCCGCGAGGAGACCCCGGGAGCAACTCGCAGAGCAGATGTGCTTTGTGCGGTCTGGGCAGGGGCTCAAATCACCCTGTGATAACCCAAAACGCCAGAGACACCCCCCAACTTTCTCCACTCTCTCCCTGCCCCCCACAGCTCCTCCCCTGCAGTCTGGGAGGTGGGAAGGAGGCCGGCCAGAGGGAAGGACAGTCCCCAGCCTGGGAAGCAGACACACGGCCGGCCAGGGCACCCGGGATGCTCACAGCAGAGAGAAGCACCTCCGGCTCACCCAGAGGGAGATGACCCCTGGCCTGCCCCAGGGCCTGCCCAGAGCAGGGGTTTGGGGACATCTCTCTGCAGGCCAAGAGTAACCGTCATACTGCCCGAGGGCACTTCTGCAAGGAGCTGCGGCCTCTGGGGCCTTGGCACGGACCTGGCTGGCACCCAGGTTACCTCCATAGGTCCTCAGGACCAGGCGAGCGGGGGAAGGCTCCATGACCCCAAAAGGCCCTCCGTCTTGCTGGGATGGCGGCCGTCCTACTTTTCAAACAAGTCCCTACCTTTATATGAGAAAGTATAACCCAACAGGACAGTAGAAACAAAATGCCGGGACAGTTATCCCGGGAAAGCATGGACATCCGCCGACACCTCCACAGAGGCAGGAAAGACACCCGAAAGTCAACACCATCACTTTAGAATCATGTCCTCTCATTGGACTTGAAGGACTGCCCCCCCCCACCTCTCTGCCCGGGAGGGCACATTCCTTCAGAGGAAGCACAGGGAGCCCCCTCACCCCTGGCCCGGTAAGCGGAGTGACTGACAGATGCCAGTCTCCACACCTGAACAGCACGCTAGACCAAACCAGGCAGTGGAATTCCAAAGTCAGAAAACTCTAAAGGACCAGAGGAGAAACTCCCGCACACAATAACAAAACAGAGGCCGTCACAGGCTGTACAAGCGACAGGAGCAAAGGCTTTTCCAAGACACCAAAATAGCCTCCAGGAAACGTAATGGAAGAGAAGCTCCCATCTGAGACGGCAACTAACAACCACCATTATCATATTAAACATAATAACAACGACGGTCTATTACATTAAAAATAATAACAACAACGGTCTAAAAGCCACATCACGAAACCATAAAAGCCTCCTGGGTAGAACAGACACAGCTTGACCATGGACAGAAAGACCCCACCCCAGAGAGATGTCGGTCTCCCCAGATGCATTCATCAAACACCATCGGATTTTTTCTGGGAGGCAGACAAGCTGATTGTGAAGGTCACTGGGGAGAACAAACAAACAGGAAAGAATTGCCCCTGAAAGAGAAGAGCTGGGCACGGATATTAACCACTTGTTAAAACAGATTTGAGGGCAGACATCAGCAAAGCAGCATGGCTGTGGGAGAGAGGCACGGACAAGCAGCCGTGGACAGAACAGGGAGATCCCAGAGCAGAGCCGCTGGCATCTGGACATCTGGTTCACAACAAAAATGGCTCCTCAAACTGGGGAGCAAAGACACACTTTGGAGTAAGTGGTGCTGGGAGGGGGCAGACGAGAGGGACAGAGCGAGAGCGAATCTGACCTTCACGCCGGGATGTGCCCACTGCCGTCAACAGCTTAAAACCACATGACTAACCCGGACGAGTGCTTGAGGCAGCTGTGGCTGTTTCTCTATACCCTGAGAGGGGGAAACTCCTGTGACCCCAAATCCAGAAACATCAAAGGGAAAGTGGAGCCGACGGCATGCAAATAAAACAGGCACGGCCTCAAGGCCACGTTACGAGGACTTGGGGACCCAAGCTTGCAGCCATCAGTTGGCCAGGGCTGGAGGCAACCTGGCCAGAGGCTGGGGCAGGGGCTGAGACACCTGCAGGGTCCGAGTACCAGCCAGACCCGGGGCCACGGCGCAGGCCGAGCAGACCACAACCCCGGCTCCTTGTGCCCGCGTCCTCCTGTCCTTCCTTCCTGGCCCAGCTCAGAAGCCCCCTCCTCCAGGAAGCTCTCCCAGACCACCAGGCCCCGGGGTCCTCCCATTCTTTGGCCTTCTCAGCCCGACGGCCACATCCTGGCAGGTGAGGGTGCCAGGGTAGGGCGTCCCCACACCTCTAGTCCCCCAGTATCAGGGCGAGCCTGTAGAGCCAGCCAGCAGGGGGGCTCCGGCAGAGGGGTGTTTTGTGGGTGGGAGAGGCCAGGAGCAGCTGGCTTCACCCCCTGGTCCACACGCCTGGGGGATGAGAGCGCAGGGCCCCTCACGCAGCTACGTACCATCCAGAAGAGGGTCCCCGTGGCCAGGGCGACATACTGCTCGATGGTGGACAGCACGCTGAAGATGAGGCAGACCAGAACAATGAGGAAGCTGCGGGACAGGAGGACACGCAGTCAGCGCCCGCGCCAGGATGCCCCCCCCTCCCCGCTCAGACGCGGCCCAGGCCCGGGGAGCAGGCCCTGCCCTCCCCGGGTCTGAGGGTTCCAAGGGCCGCCAACCCTGACCGCCGACCGTCAACAGTGCACCAAGTGTGGCACGGCCAAAGGCACGTGACGTCACCCGGCCTCGAAGGGATGAGCTCTGACCCAGGCTACGGTGGGATGGGCCTTGGGACCCCAAGCCGGGAACCAGCCCCTGCCCACCACCTGTCTCTAAGGTGTCCAGGACGGAAATCCACAGAGCAGAGAGCAGCCTGGTGACCTCCGGGGCCAGAGGGGCCTCCTTCGGGGGAGGGGAACGTCCTGCACCTGCACCTGCACGTAGGGGTGGTGGCCGCAGGGCTCTGTGGCCGTCCGGACAACCAGGGCAGCGCGCCCAACACCAGCTCAGGGGCTGCAGCACAGGCGCCAGGAGCGGGCGTCTCCTGCAGCCGCTAACGGGGCGCCACCAGAGCCTGGGCTCCCAGGCGGGAGGCTGCTCTGACGCCTGCCTCCCCCTCCCCATCCCGGGGGTGGGGGTGTGGGGAGGCCAGAGGTGGAGCCCACGAGCTGAACAAAGGGAAGGCGGCAGCCCCTGCCCCCGGGGCCAGCCCCCAGGCTCAGCCCCTCCCACCCCATCCCTGCACAGACGGGCTGCTCTGACCACACCCGAACCAGTAAGGCTTCCTGAAGGCAGACCCTCGGGCCCTTCCCTCCACGTCCCTGGATGAGACCAGGCCGAGCCCCCAGCCCTCCTCCTGCCTGGGAAGAGGACGACTCTAGCGGGGGCTCCAAGCACTCTCTCCAGGTGGGTCCTCGCGTGGCCCCGGGGCTGCAGATGTGGAGACAGCTCTCTGGGCCCACGCCACGGAGCCCTGGCCCTCTCCCCACCGAGATCCTGCTGTCTGCAGTTGCTTTCACCCCCCATCCCCACACGCCTGCCCTGTGCCCACTAGGAAGCCCACTGCATCTCCCCCACTGCCCCACTCCTCCCCACTCCAGCCCACCTTCCCTCCCGGCCCCTCAGAGTCCGCTGAGAACAGGCTGCCCGACACAGACCACACCCCACATTTCCTGGAGGAGACAGGACCCAGGCCGCCCAGATGCTCCTCCCTGCCTGGGGAGCCCCCCCCAAGACCCGGCTGCTCTCCCGCAGCTCTCGGGGTTCCCTCTAACAGCTCTCGTCTCCACCTCTCTCCTGGTGCCTCACACAGGCTGGGTCAGCTGGACCCACAGAGCCGGGTCCCAGCCACCCCTCTGCACCCTGCCCCTTCGTCAGCCTTGTCTCTTGTCCTGACCACAGTGCTTGCCTCCACCCTGGGCCCCAGAGTCCACCCTGCCCGGCCACTGACTGAGCCCTCAACATCACCCCCACATGACACCACAGTGACCCTGACCCCAGCTCCTTCCCAGCATGCCCCGCCCCCCGCCTGCCTCGGGGCCTTTGCACCTGCCAGTGCCCCGCCTGCAAGCTCCGCACCCTCACCCGCAAACGGGACCCAACGCTCACCCCCACGTGCCTCCACCTGTGTCCTTCATGCTCACATATCACCGCCGGGCCTGGGGCCTGTTTGTCCCCTTCTGCGCCGTCCACCCCCAAGACCACGAGCCCCCAGAGGAGGGCTGTGGGGTGCCACCCCCGCCACACCCCACGCCGGGGACGGGGTCTGGCGCACAGCAGGTACTCAGCCCGCACCTGCTCAGGTGCACCTCCATCGAGTCCCAGCTCCCTCCTCCGTCCCTCCCACGCTGGCCCTTCCTCTGCGCCCCGCCCTCCTCTCTTCGGGGTACAGCCTGGCTCACACCAGCCCCCGCCAGGACGCTGGACCCGAAGCACAGTCTGAACGCAGCCCCGAGTCCCGCAGCGGCTCCCAGCAGGACCCCGGGAGCCGCAGCCCTCGTTTGGCCTGGGGCCTCCTGGGACGGGAGACGCCAGCGCCCCAGGGCCCAAGGCCGCCACACCCGGTGCCACCCCCAGGACCCTGCACGCCCACCACCCACTCTGCCCGACTGCAGACTTGCCTGCCAGCTCAGAAGGGCGTCCAGGCCCGCCCAGCCCCCAGGGAAGCCCTTTAACAGATGTAGCCGTGCCTCCCTGCTGGGACCTGAGGGCATCCCTTGTGTGGTGACTGAGACCCTGGGCCCCCACCTCAGGAAGCTTTCGATCTCAGGGGGACACAAGCGAACCCTGGCTGGCAGAGCGAGTGCCTGGCTGGCCCGACTGTCCCTCAGGCACAGAGCTCACTTGCCCCCGGCCCACACCCCGAAGCCCCGTGAGTCCCAGGGCCTCGCTGCCCGGCTCGGCCGAGAGAAACCAGGGCAGGTGAGGTCCCCCAAGGAGGGAGGTGCCCACCCCACCCCACCCCTGCCCCCAGGCCCCCTGGGTGTGGAGGCAGCCACACAAAGAAGCCACACTGCCTACAACGCGGTCCAGGCTGCTTCCGGGCCTCAGTTCCCCCATCGACACAGCCGGAGCCACGGCCCGCGGCCACTGCCTCTCAGGCCAGTGGACATCGGGCAGGGACTCAGGGGTCAGTCCTGTGGCTGCCCAAGGCTGGGCCCAGTGTCCCACCTCGTGCCCTCTCCTCCTGAGAAGATGGGCAGAACCCGCCCGCCCACGGCCCGTGGGGGTACTTCAACCACTCTCCGTCGGGCCACAGGAAGCCGTCCGGGGACAGATGCCACAGATGCTACGTACAGGGAAACAGGGGCTCGGGCTCCACGCTTCCCAAGGGTGAATGAACCTCGCGTGGTCAAACCACGGAGGTCACGAGGCCAAGGCCCGGGGGTGGGGGCGGGGAGCACGACACACGTGGTCTCATCTCTCTCTGACCACCCCCGCCCCGAGGGACATTTGCGATGACACCCAGGGTCTGCCAGGTGATCCAGGACAATCCCCCAGATCCAGATCCTTCTCTTAGCCACACCTGCGAAGCCCCCTTTTCCACACACACTCACACTCAGATCCAAAGGTCAGGACACCACCATCAGGGCTGACCCGCAGTCCCCACGTCAATAAAACCAGCCTCAGCTCTGAGTCACGTGCCCTGTGCCCCGCACCACTGTCCCCAAGCCTGCGGCGACCCGCAGCCAGGAAGGTGAGGGCCGGGAGGGGAGGGGGCCGGCCCGGGCCAGGCCTGGACCCAGGTCTTTGGGCCCCACTGCCCAGGGCTCCCCAGCCTCCACGGCCAGGATGTGCTCGAAAAGTCCTGAATTCCCTGCTGTCTCCTGTCTCCCAAGGCAGACGAAGCAGACGGAGCAGCGGCGCATCGTGGTGGGCGCTGCACGTGCTGCCAGGCGGCGGCTTGGCCGTGCTCTGGGCCTAGGAGGCCGCCGTCACCCTCCTACAAGGCCTGTCCCTGTATGACTCTTGCTGCCAGGGTGGCAACCGGCCGTTCGCTGTCGCTGTTAGGATGACCCCGGACAGAAAGCAGAGCGAGGGCGTGTTAGAACCGCGTGCCAGGCCGGGGCACAGAGACCCCGGGCGAGGCCTGGGGAGCGTCTTGAATGGGCTGCAGGTACCACGGCTGCCGGGAGACCTCTTGTACTCGCTGCCCTGTGTCTGGCTGCGCTCAGGGGGCCGGGGCAAGGGTGACTGAGCCTTGCCAAGGAGGAAGGTTCTGGCCAGAGCAGCCCTGCCTGGGGCTGTGGACAGGCCTGCATGGAGGGTGACAGCAGGGCGGGTGCCCTCACCCCGAGCTCCGCTCAGAGGTGCACGGAGACCCCCCGCTCTGTGCGCCCAGAGGCTGAGGCTCTGGGTCAGAGCGCGGGGCCCCTGCCCGGGAGCTCCTCCCCGGGGACCCGGCTGGAGACGGCTTTCCCTGGAGATCAGGGGGTTTGGCGTTCACGATCTCTCCACACTTTGCTAGTCTCAGCCTTGCTGCATTCTGAAGGCTAAACAGCTCTTCAACTATTCGCACACGTCGTGCTAGTTTCAGAAAGAATCCCTTAACAAAGGCGATTCTTGTCCCCTCCAACCTGTCCTGCGTGGGGCCCGGAGCCTCAGCGATGCCAAGATAGGGTCCCTGCCCTTCGGGGGCCCGCAGCAGCCTGAGGCGCCTGACACCCCCCTCCTGCCTCTGCGGGGCTGGCCACCACCTGTCCATTCCAGCTCACCTCCCAAGGCCCCAAAACCAGGCAGCCACAGACGCCAGGAGCTGGGAGACAGAGGTCCAGGGAAAGAAGGAAACCACCCTGTTCTTTGGATGGGGCGTGGGGAGCAGGGCTGCGGGGGAGAAGAAGCCCCTTCGGCCCCCAGTGCTGCTAGATCCAACTTCCCAGGAGGGCATGTGCGTGCCCGAGGGAGGTGGCTACAGCCAGGGGGAGGCAGCTCCGGCCCGAGGACAATGGCCTGCTTGTGCCCTGACGGCTGACCCGCCCCGGGCACTGCGGCCGCCAGCCCCCGCCCCGAGGGACGTCCGGAACGTTATCGGACATCATTTCGGGATCTGTGGCAGCAGGTGCCCTGGAAACACAGAAGAATGCAGGAGCCGTGCCAGGGCCGCGGGCCGCAGCTCAGCGGGAGGGCGCTCCAGGCGCAGGAGGCGGGCTGTAGACTGCACCCCCTTCAACCCCCGCAATGGGCTGGGACCCCCAGTACCTGGGACTGGCGGGCTCACCCAGGCCGGCGCCCCGCAGAGGCAGGGCGTGGGCTGGACCCTCGGGGAACCTACGTGAGTCTAACCGTGACGGTCTCTCCAGCCCACAGGGAAGCCTCTTTCAACACCGGGATGTTTCCCAGTGACGTTGAAAATGTGAACAAGAAGCACACACTTCACGTGCAAAGGGCCTGTGGCCTGTTCAAGGCGCCCTCAGAACCCAGACGCGAAAGACCTCAGCCTTCGGGCTCCCCGGGCTCTGAGCTGAGATTCCGGGACACTGAAATGCGGCACTGGGACGAATCAGAGAACGGAAGATGTGCCGTTACCTGTGTGCTCAAATTATTCAATGTATAAAAATTACGTACTTTGAAAAGCTCTGTCGGTCCAGCACGATTCTGCCCCTACGAGGTGCCTTTGAGAGTCATCAAATCCAGACACAGAAAATAGGATGCTGGGGGCCAGGGGCTGGGGAAGGGGATGGGAAGTGAGTGTTTAATGGGGACAGAGTGTGTCAGTTTGGGAAGATGAAGTTCTGGGGATGAACGGAGTGACGGCTGCACAGCAATGTGACTGCGCTTAGTGCCACTGAGCTGTGCGCTTAGAAATGGTTACAGGGTAAATTTTGTTACATGTATCTTAACACAATTTTTGCAAGTTTAAAAAAAAAAGGAAACTAAGTAAATGACTTCTATACACAAGCCCTGGATGGCTGTCGGTGTTTGACAAAGGCTATAAATGAGGCTGAGCGAGGTTCAAAAACCCGCCCACTCTGCCTGGACCTTCGGGCGATAACAGACAGAGGGCTTGTCCAGTGGCCTAAAGCTCCCGGCCGAACTCTGAACGCGTGATTTAACAGATTAGCTGCTGACGTTCAAACCCCAGCCATATCGGAGGGGCTCCTCTTTGTACAAAAGTCACCCTGAAAGATAATAAACACCTCCGAACAAACAGGGGACAGGTAGCCCCGCTCGGGCCCCGGGGCTGGTGAGCCAGCGCCTGGACGTATCCCCCGTGGCACTGGACCCCCAGAGGGGAGGCAACCTCTGGTCCCACCAGGGCTGTCCCCGGGGTTGGGGGCAACACTGCCCAACAGGATGCCAAGACCCCGCGCCCCGCTGGTTCAGCCCACGCGCAGCACTGCTCTGGGTGGGGCTGGGCTGGGCACGTGGCAGCTCACACCTCAGGCCCAGGTGCTGGGTGCTACGCACAAGCTCCCCACCACACCCCGTGTAGAAGGTGTCGTATCACCTCCCACAAGGAGACCAAGGCCACAGCGAGGCGGGTCCCGGTTCCAGGCTGTGGGGCTGCCCCTCCCGCCCACTCTGTCCAGCCCTGAGAGGGCCCTGGATTGTACAGCAAGAAGCAAGGGGACCCCAAGGCTCTGGGACAGCAGGTACACGCCCAGGGCCACAGGGCCAGTGAGCCCAGGCCGGCCAGCCCTGGGGCCCCCTGCCCAGCTCCAACTTCAAGGCAAGGACTGAGCCTCCCCCTTGGGCAGGGGACCCCATTGCCAAGGGCCAGGGTTCTCCAAGAGGGAACGCCACATCCAAGCCTGAACCACAGGGTGCGGGGGCGCTGTCCTGGGCAGGCGGGGGGTGGTGAGGAATGGCGGGACTGGACCTCTTCCAGCTTCTGGGGGCCCCAGGCATCCTGGGCTCGTGGCCGCATCCCTCAGTCTCTGCTCCATCGTCATGGGGCCACCTCCTCCATGTCTGTTTCTTCTGTGTGTCTCTTATGAGGATGCCTGTCACTGGATTTGGGCCCCCTTCCCCCCGGGTATCCAGGATCATCCCCCCCTCTCAAGACCCTTAACTTATCACCCTTGCCAAGACGCTTTTTCTACGTAAGGTCACGTTCGCAAGTTCCAGGGGGCCTGACATCTTTGGGGGCCGTCATTCAGCCTCTATGACATATAGAGCGTTTTAATAAACCAATAAACTGCTTAGGGTGATGGTATCTATTAGTGAATCTTCAGTGAGTTTTCAAAAATCAGCATCAGGTATCTGGTAAAACACATGTTAGTGTCACGATTTTTAAAACAGTCCAAGATAGGTTTAGAGTTTCCTGCTCACCTTGTCACTATGTCTACAAAGACCCTCTTTCCAAATAAGGTCACAGGCTCCAGGGATTAGGACGCAGCCATGTCCCTCCGAGGTCACCACTCGGCACTGCACCATCCAAACGACATCACGCCACGGAGCGAAAGGAGCCGGAGTGGCAGTCGACCCGGCCCAGGTGAGGCTCAGCGCCCCAGGGACCCCCGCACTTCTCACCCAGGACCACAGCAGCCCCCGCACCCCGTCTCCCCACCTCGTGCCCGGCAGGGTCCAGGCCAGGCCTCCTGACCAGGGCTTCCAGGGGTCGCCCCCCACCCAGCCTCCCCCCGACCAACTCTGAACCTTCCACGGGGCTTGTTCAGAGGCACCAAGTCTCGTTCTTTTACGAGGTTCACTCGGGCGATGCGAGACCCGTAGCTAGACGGAGGCCTTCCACAGCCTTGTGGGGTTTCAGCTGACACTTCTTCTGAAAGTGAACTGGGCTAGGGACCCCGGAGACACAGGACCTCACACCTTGTGCTCCGGCTGGGCCCTCACGTTGTGCCTGTGCACACAGCACCTCCCTAAAGCCAGGCCTCCACTGCCTGGGGGCCACCACCACCGGGGGGCCACCAGGACTGCACCGGAATCTTCAGCCCACACCCCACTGGTCTCCCTGCCCCAGTCTTTCAACGTCCACTGGGCGGCTGGGGCAATCCTGGGAAAATGCAAATCCCACCAGCCCCTCCCAAGCTAAAGATTCTCCAATGAACTCTGAACTCCAAACCCACTTTCCTGGGCTTCCCCGCAGGGGGCCGGCCTTCTGATGCCACCGCTGGGCCCTGTGGGCCCTGCCCCACTCTCATCAGACCACTGACCACCTGCTGCCCACTCTTGCCCCAATAGAGCAAAGGCTCCCCAGGCAGAGGCCCATCTGCCGATGTTCCCCTTTGAAGGCCCCGTATGGGGCTTGGTACATGAGTGTTTGTTGAATGACTCACTGACTTAATGAATGTTTTAGGTTGAACTCAGGAGCTCAGTGGAAAGAATTCTCAGTGCCACCTCCTCCATGTAGGCCTCCAGGGTCTATCAAACAGTGAGATCCTTTCATGCCCTTCTTTTCCTCCTCGCCCTGCCCTGCCACATCCCCCCCCCACGGTCCCAGCCAAGCCCCTACAGGGTTTCCAATGGGCCAGGACACCAGGCAGCTCTCCACGTACGCCCCCCCTCCACCAGACTGCATGCCAATAGTGCCAGGCAGAAAGGAGCCTCCCGGGGGCGAGGGTGGGCTCTGACGTGAGCTGGGAGCAGGCACGGCCACCCCCACTGCCAGGAGTGCACCATGACGCACTGGGTGAGGGCTCTGAGGGCCGTGGTCCAGCTGCCCGAAGTCGGCCCCAGAGGCAGCAGGGATAGGCTGCCCCAGGAGAAGACCAACTCCAGGCTAGTTGGGGGAGACCACGGGGGGACACTGCACCCGTCCGGACCACCCACGCCGCCGGCCCCTCCCACGCCTGCAAGGCACTGCTCTCGCAGCCACTCTGCTCAGCGTCTGCGGGGAGGCCACCGGCCGGGCAGCGACCGCCAGGGTTCAGCCCGCACCCTCTCCTTGGGGCCTCTCCCCGAAACTCAGGACGACGCAGGTGAGGGGACAGCTTGGGCACAGGGACGGGGTCCTGCTCCCCCGGGAAGGCGTGTGACGTTTCCGCCGAGAGCAGCGCACCATAAGGACAGGGGGTCTACCACCCTCGCTCACCCGACGGCCGCGCTCAGGGACCCCGACCTCCCCGCGCAGACACAAACACGTTCCATCCTGGAGGCCCCGGGGAGCCCCCCGGCCGAAGGCGCTTCAGGCCCATCTCGGCCGGTCCCCAGAAGCCCCGCTGCACCCCACCCCGAGGTGGCAGCGGCGCCCCCCGCACTGGCCATGCATTCCGCTTCGACAGCCCTGCAGGGCGGGCAGTGGGGCGGCCCGGGTCCAGCCGAGCTCCGGGGCCCCACAGGCCACCGCCCTGCCCAGCGGCCTGGCTGCTGTCAGAGGACGCGGGTGGTGGCCGCTCTCGCGTCTCATCCCGGCGCCCGGCGTCCGCTCACGTTCTACGTCCACCTCAGCACAGGGCCCTCGCGTTTCCGGGGGGGCGACCCCTTCTGCTGAGGGCCACGCCAGCGGGGGGCAGCTGGGGGCGCAGGCGAGCACAGGCCCTGGCTGAGGGCTCAACCACATCGCCCTACGCGGTCAGTTCAAAGCCTTTTCAGGGCACTAGAGGGGCGGCTGCGGGGGTCTGGGGGAGGGGGTGCCGTGTGTACACGCATGTGCGATGCCACAGGCGCCTGTTACACCATCAGAAACACGACAGCCACATCCGAGCACCAGGCTGCGGGCGACTGAACTGGGAACGTCCAGCCCCAGACAGCAGGGGCAGCCACCCCCAGATCTGGGACCCCATCCTCCTTCCCCTGAGGAGCCCCGGCGGGTCCAGGCCTCGGAGGGGCCCGCCTCGGAGGGCCTCCCGTCCACTTGGTCCTCGCGAGAACCGGCCCAGAGAACAGGCCCAGAGGCGGGCCTGTCCCTCATCGGAGGAGAAAGAGAGCACGTGACTGCCCAGAGCCAGGGGTGCACACAGCGGTGGGGAAAGGGACTCCAGGGCCGCCCGACCGCAGTGCAGGCTCCTCCCACCAGGCTGTTCCTCCCGCCTTCAGGAAGACACGGTCCACCCGAGTGGCAGGGCCTGTCCTCCCACCGACCATCCCTGAGGGGCTGCCCCAGCCCAGCGGTGGGAGGACAGGCCCCAGGCGGGCTTGGCTAGGAGGGCTGGGGGATGCCCCGGCCCTCGGGGTCCCAGCACTGGACGGCAGGCCCACCTGAGGCAGGGCCGCCTGGCAGAGGACGAGCCCATCCAGGGCCCAGGGCTGGGGGGTGGCTCTGACCCGCACAGTGTCGCCTACGCTAAGCCTGGCTGCCCGGCCCGGCCCGGCCACGATAAGAACCCCCTCGGAGGGTATATTTAGAAGGTGCCAGAGAACGAACTGAAGTGACCCCACGGAAGGGGCCTTATCTGTCCCAGGACACTGTCGCCTTCCCCGTGAAAGAGGCCCGTTCCGGGTGGGGGCAGGAGTCCAGCAGGCCCTCCCAGAGGGCAGCGCGGGCAGTGGACGTACCTGTGCCCACTGGCTCTACCCAGACACGGCCTGCGTCTCGGGGACATCCTCGGCCTGGGCGCGGCCGGGCCCTGCAGGCCTCTCCTGGGACGGGACAGGATGGGATGGGGCAGCCTCCCCTCTGGGGTGAGACAGGGCAACAGGTAGTGGAGGACTTGGGCACCAGCGGAGGTGGGAGGGGTCTGGTGGGTTTCCTGCCCAGGGTCCAGATCCCTGCCCTCCTTCAAACAGGGCAACTCTGGAGACTCGAGGCCACAGCAGGGCTCCCAGGACACCTCAACCCAGGTCCTAGGAGGAGCAAGGTGGCCAGCAGCCGGGCAACGCCACCCCATCATGCCCGAGGGGATGCGCGTCTCGGGCTCATCCCTGCTGGAAAAGTCCCTCCTCCTGTCTAGCCTAAGTCTTTCTTGCTGCAGTTTGGCTTGATCTGCAGCTGAAGGAAACCTCCCAACTCCACGGTGGAGGCTTCGGCCTGACTCAAGGGGTCCCTGGAAACTGAGCAGCTGTGTGACCTGAGCCTTGGTTTCCCCACTGGGAAGTGGGGACGCGTTGAGGGTGCCAAGAGCCTGCCTCTGCCCCACTAGGGAGACAGAAGCAGCCCCAGAGTCTGGACCTCAGGGACTCAGCAGCATGCCACCCAGCTCTACGACTGGGCTAAGAACCACCAGTGAGAGCCTGCAGGAGAGGGACGCCTCCGCAGCTGCTACTGAGGGGCCTGGGTGCCGGCCACCTCTCATCAGGGAGCCGAGGCAGGTGTGGGATGGACCCTGACGCACACACTCCACAGGCCCAGGGACATCAGAGGCCTGAAGTGGGCAGGTGGGGGCTTCCAGCTGGGCACCCCTTTCTCTCCCAACCCCTCCTCTCTCTCCCACTCCCGTTGGAAGGGGCAAGCAGGGAGGGCTTCTCAGAGGCGGGGGCCTGACCCAAGCAGAGGGAACAGCATGTGCAAAGCCCAGAGGAGAGGAGAGAACACGGCCACGTGGACCCTGCAGAGAATTCAGGGAGGAGGCGGCACAGACAGGCAGGGAAGCAGCAGCCGCTGACTCGGAGCGATGCAGGAGGTCCCCTACGTCCGCGGTCTCTTCCAACGCAGATACCAGTGTCTGTGGAGTCCAGAACTCGGCAGGGAAACCTCAGTCTCGGGAGAGGTCTCCATGCCGGGGGAGAGGGTTCCCAGATCCTCAGGGCTCCCTGACTCCGAGGGGAGGGTGGGGGGACATGTGCCCCTCACTGCCGATTGCTATCTGCCCCACCGTAGAGGGACCTCACCTCCCACCTGGGCCTTGACGTCTGGGAACCTTTCTGGGCCGGGGTCTCCCACCTGACACTCGGACACCAGAGGCGGCCAAGAAGGGTATGCTTTAGACGTGGTGAAGACCTATAGGCAGCAGACTGAGCGACCCTGGTCTCCTTCCCTGATGCAGGGCCTTTTCCATCAGGGGAAGGCCCCAGGAGCAGACACTGGGGCTTCCCCAAAGAGAAGAAGGGATTCTGCTTCAAGACTCCAGCACAGACCCTGCCTGAGTGTCCAGCCATCGACCTGCCCTTGGATTTGGAGTTTGCCAGCTCCCAACATCAATGCCTTAAAATAAGGAACCTCGGGCTTCCCTGGTGGCACAGTGGTTGAGAATCTGCCTGCTAATGCCGGGGACACGGGTTTGAGCCCTGGTCTGCGAGGATCCCACATGCCGCGGAGCAACTGGGCCCGTGAGCCCCAACTACTGAGCCTGCGCCTCTGAAGCCTGTGCTCCGCCACAAGAGAGGCCGCGATAGTGAGAGGCCCGCGCACCGTGATGACGAGTGGCCCCCACTTGCCACAACTAGAGAAAGCCCTCGCACAGAAACGAAGACCCAACACAGCAAAAAATCAATTAAAAATAAAAATAAAAAAAATAAGGAATCTGTGTGTGTGTGTGTGTGTGTGTGTGTGTGTGTGTGTGTGTTTACACACACATGATTCTGTTTCTTGGAGAACCCCCATTAATAGGATGAGTTACGTATTAAGATGCCCATTTCCCAGGTGGGGAAATGGAGGCTCAGAAATGCCAAGAACCCCTCTCAAATCCAGCTCGTTCTGGTCCTGCCTGATTGTAAACACCTAGGATTTCCCCAGAAAAGAAGAAAGGCCAGTGCAGGGGTGGGCAGCCTGGGAGGGCTGTCCCTCCCAGGGACATGTGCCCTGTGCCCACCCGGCCTGGGCTCTGTCCCGCACTGAAAGCACTCAGCACGGGGTTTGGGTGAGAAGCCCAGCCACCCCTGCTCTTCCGCAGAGGAAGAAACTGAGGCCACAGAGGGTGGGCCGGCCCAGACCACACGACAAGGTCACCTCATGGGGAACAGCTCAGGGCTCCTCGTGGTAAAGCCTGTGGCAGCCTCAGCTGGTCCACCACACAGCCTCTGGGGGACCCGTGTGCCGGGGACAGGCCCACTCACTGTCCAGAGTGGCTTCGCCCTCAAGTCAGCCCCGGCAGCCCCTCAGGGCACCCCCCCCCGTAAGGTCTGCCCTCAGGGCCAAGACCACCACCCAGACCCACAGAGGCAGGTTCGCTGGCCAAAACGAGACATTCCTCCTCCTTCCCTAGCCCCGGACCCAACAGTTTGGAGGTGGGTGAGAAGGTGAGAAGCCAGAAAGCCCACGTGGGCAGCCCCAGCCCGAGGCAGAACCCACCCGACCCCCACCCTGCGTCCAGCCCGACCTGTGAAGGCTGCCCACCCAGGAGACAGGGGCCCCCCGGCTGACTTCAGCTCACCCACACCCAAACCCAGCCCCCGGGCCCCTAAGCCCAGAAGGTCAGTGCCTGGGGGAGGTGGAGAGACAGCAGGTCCGCACGCCAGGCGCCGCTGGCTCCGTGCAGGTCCCGAGCGCTGGCACAAGGCCCAGGCCAGAGGTACCGCCCGCCCCAGAGCCGACCTGTGCTGTGAGGCCAAGAAGCGGCTGCCCTGTCTCCCTGCAGCCCATGGGCCAAGGTTCCCTGGACGTAGATGCCAGCTTCTTGGGACCCCCGGGCAGCCCAGACCGGTAAGGGGTCCGGCTTCAAGCTCTCTCTGGGGGCGATCCGGGCCATGCCTCCTTCCCCAAGGAACACCCTCCTCCCCCAAGGCCCCCGAACTGGGATGCAGGGGCCCCAGGGGCCTGTCCACCCGCAGAGCAAGAAAGCCTCGTTCTCCTCTCCCCGTCACCCCGGCCAGGAGACCCCTCTGCTGACAAAACCAGAACTCTGGGACGGGGACAGCCGTGGGCAGAGGGGCCTGCCAACGCACACAGCCCCGGGCAGGCCTCCCGAATGGGGCCCTTCACCCCGGCCTTTGTGGTCAGCTTTGCTGTCGATGGGAAGGTCTTGGGATCGGGGCCGGGGCCTCTGCCAGCCTCTGTACAGTCCTGAGGCGTCCCAACGAAGAGGGGCTGGACGGGAGAGGGCGGCCCCGGGCGGACCCCAGCGTGGCCAGGCCTCAGGCCTAAGGTGGCGGCAGCCCCACTCCGGGCCACAAGAGGGGCTACACACCAGCTCTTGCTACGGAGCATCCCCAGGAGGCGGGGGATCTGGGGGAGCTGGGATGTGGTGGGGTGCGGGTGAGGCAAGGACGTCAGGGGCGGCGGGAGGTAAACACGGTCCCTCTGACAGCCCATCGTGGGGACACCACTTCTCCGACGCTGACCCCCAAATCCAGCCCCAAGCCCTCTCTGCTGTGCTGCTGACACCCCCCGAGGGGCCAAGCAGGCTGCACCCACACACAGCCACTGCCACCTGCCTGTCCAGCACCTCCACACCAGGCCCGGGCATGGCCAGTCCCCAGGGACCCTAGGGTCCCCTGACCAGCAGCCACTGCTGTGAGCCAACCTGCCGCCCCCATACGGAAGCCCCGGCCCGGCCCACTGCCGCGACACCGCCCCGGGAGCCGCAAGCTTGCTGTTCAGACAGCTCCGACCTGTGGAAAGGCCACCCCCACTCACCCCTGCCCTCGGCTCGGCCGTCAGGAGCTGTACCGGTGACCCGTGGTGGCAGCAGCGGGGGCAGGGCTTGGACAGGCCAAGGCAGGGTTTGGGGCAGCGGAGGATGGTAAGCCCTGAGCCGGGGCCTGGAGCCTCCCACCCAGGCTCAGGACGGCAACCCCAGACGCAGCCTCCAGGAACCCGGGACCAAGCACGTTGGCCCTTGGCATGGGCGGAGGCTGGCAGGGCAGGCGGCCCCGTGGCCGACTCCCAGGCTGCCGCCAACGCTTTGAGCTGCCCCCAGATGTGCCCGCTGGGCCCCAGGAGCAGGGGCCCGACGCCGGCCCTGCTGGGGGCGTGTGGACACGGTGAGGGGGCTGGGCCACCGTCGTAGGTGTGACCGAGGGAGGGTGCCCGGCACGTGGCAGGTGCCTGACACTGGGCCACCCATCGCCATCCTGGGACACGACGCAGATCTTGCCCACACGAGCTGTGGCTTCTGAAGGGCCTGCCCCTCCGGAAAACAGCCTGTTTCCTCTTTCTCCAGCAGGCCTGAGACCGACACCCCCACTTCCTCCGTGCTTCCTCCTTACCCCGCGTCCGCGCCCCACTCTGATCTGTGAACACACGCTCTGGGCTCTGACACATGCCTGAGGAAGGGGCCCTGGTGGACGTGGCCCGGGCCCCCAAGCGGTCGAGGTGCCCCCTGCCCCCTTGCAGCCACGCCCGCCCTCCTGCATCCAGGTTCCCGGGCTGGACTTCCACCCAGGCCGCCCGGAACCAGGCCCAGCCTGCACCAAAGCCGGGAGCCGCTCTAGGGCGTGGAGGGGGGGAAGCAGCTAGTTGTGCGGCAGGGCCTGCGGGGTCCCTGGCGCTCCTCCGTCACCGCCTCCCGTGGGTTACTCAACGCCGGACGCAATGAGCGGGTTTATTTTGGCCTCAGCATCCTCGATCCCGGATGGCAGCCTGGCCTCTGCTGCAGAGGGAGGTCGGAGCCTCCACCCAGCATGGCCGGCCGAGGTGGGGGGGGCGGGGGTTCAAAGATGCGCTTTGTCACCCACCACGGGGGAAGGGTTCCCAGGCCGAGGAGCGACCGGGACTCGGCTAAACCAGGTCCCCACCGATCCGGAGGCCAGCCAAGAAGGTCCTGGGCCCGGGAAGGCCACGCAGGCCTGGAGGAGGTTTAGAAACGAGAACACGTTGCTGCCACGCGGCACCCCAGCGAGCCCTCCTGTGGGGCCCCAGGTGCTCGGGATAAAAGCACACTTCTCACCCGGCCTGCCTGCGAGGCCCGGGGGTCCAGCCCTCGCCCACCCCCAGATGGGGCGAAAGCACCGGCTCTGTGCCCGGCACCTTGGTGGGCTCCAGGGACGAGGCAGACACGGGGAAAAAGAGATAAGAAACCAGAAACCAAAGAACAAAATAACAGACAGTGACAGCTGCCCCTGGGAAACAGAGAGGGGCTGTCACAGTGAGTGACGGGAGGGAGGCCGCTCCAGGCAGTGACACGGAGGTGAGGGCTAAGGACGGATATTCCAGGCCGAGGCGAGTGCAAAGGCCCTGAGGCAGGGTGGGCAGGCTTGAGGCCAGGGTGGCAGGAGCAGGGTGAAGGGCCAGGAACGGCACCAGCTAGGAGGTCAGAGGAAGGCCATGCCCAGGAGCACCTTGTGGGCACAGGAGAGGCATCTAGGCCTGCCAGGCCTCCCAGCACCAGCAGACACAGGCTCTGGGCTGGGATCTGAGCGCCTGGCCTGGGCCCCAGACACCCCGAGTGGGAGGAAGGGCAGGGACATCAGAGGCGCTCTCCTTTCACACACCCTAACCGGGGGGGCCGGAGCCTCCGAACACCAGGACACCAGAGTTAGGCTGCGTCCCGATGGAAAGGAGACATCAGCAATGAGTCCGTCCCAGCCCTCGCTCATCACACCCCGGAGCATGACCCCACACGGCTGCCCCACGCCAGCCCCGTGGGCACCCTGCCCACACCTGCCGGCGCCCGCGACCCGGGCAGCGGCCAGTGAGCCCCTGCCCCGAGAGCCCCTCTTTTCTTTCTCGGTCTGGCCCCAACCCACAGAGGCCCTGACCAAGGAGGGAACAAGGCAAAGGAAAGGGAGAACCAGCCCAGGACATGCTGCGCAGACACGGGGACCGGAAATGCCAACACCAGGCCGACACCTCTGCACGGCCGTCTGGGAGCCGCCCGAGGACCCGGCCCACAGCTGCCGCTTCCTGCCGGCCGCCCAGAATAGCTGGTACATCCTCCGAGCAGTCCACCCGGACCCCCAACCCCAGCCCACCCTGCCTGTGACTGAGACCCCTCCCCAGGACACTGAGCGCCCCCCCACGCAGCACGGACCAGCCTTCCGGAAGCCGGTCATTCATGACAGCAAAGAGGCCCTGCAGGTCCTGGGCGGGGGACAGTGTTCGCCAGGCAAGGGGGTCCCGGGAGCAGAGATGCAGAACTTGGAGACGGAGGGGGGAAGCGATGATTGACACCGAGGGAAAAGGCTCTGGGATCCCACCAGCCCTCCCTAAAGCTTGAAGCCACCTCCTCATGAAACAGTACCATACGATATTAAGAACTGAAATTCTCTGTCTCATGAAATAGCAGATAAAAACCTTTAGATAGACGCTTTGCCTCCCAATCTGCATTGCCCACTGCACTTGTCATACAAACACAGCCCTTCCCCAGTGTGGGGCAGGTGTTACAGTGATTTGGAAACTTCTATTTCACCATGAGCAACCCCTCCTCCAGGAAGCTTTCCTGGATTGCTCGGCCAAGCCCCCCTACACACACCACACACGCTTTCCCGGTGTTGAGCACCTCCCTCTACAGACCTCGTCCCGGCTGGAGCTTTGCCTTTTTGGTTCGTATGAGTCTGCAGCTGAAAGTCCACTAGGGCAGCTCTGGCATGATGCCTGGGTATATGGGCACACTGGTGTGGAGGAAGCATGAATTAAACAGCGTTAGTGCCGTGCAGCCCTGTGTGAGCCCAAAAGACACCTTTCTTCTTAAAAATCTTAACTTGGCAGCCCCTCCCCGCCATCCCTCAGGCCAGGGAGCTTCTATCATACGAGCCAGTGGTCACTGCAGTCACTGAAGGTCCCCTGGGGGTCCCAGGGGTGGCAGGGGCAGAGGAAGAGCTCAGAAGGGCTGTGTCGCAAGGTCGCCGGCTCCCCCCACAGAAGAGCTGTGTCACCCACATCTTCCATGCTCCGCAAAGCCCACCACCAACCTCCCGAGGCTTGTCCTCGGGCCCTGGGGGAGCCCCCAACCCCTGTGGGCGTCACCAGCCCCACCTGACACCCGGGACGCTTGTGTCAGGTCCCTCAACCGTCCTGATGCTTCTGGCAAGGATGCGGCATTAGGGTGGCTCCCAGCGGTGCAGCCAGGCGTCCAGGCCCCCACAAAGGCCGGTTCTGAGACCCTTCAGGACCACCGGACACTTCACTCCGACCCCCTGAACACCCTCCCCTTGGCGCCAGGACACCCGCCCTCAGCCTCCCGCTGGGTTGTCCCCTGCGGCGCCCCCCTCCTCTTCCCCTCACCATCTCACTCACTCCTGGGAGAGCCCAGGCCCCTGCTCTCATTTCGCCCATACACCGATGGCCCCCAGACCTGTGACCCCAGCCCGGGCTCTCCCCTGAGCTCCCACTGGCTTCACGACGCCTCGCCAGGCAAACCCCTGCAACGTGACGCGTCCCACACCAGGCTGCTCATCCCCGCCGACCCCAGCACCCTCCCACCTCAGAAGCTACGTTGCCTGGGTGCTGAGACAAACGCCTTAGGGTCCTGCCCCCTCTTTCGTGCCTGCACACCCCCCACCCACTCCACCCTCAAACCCTCTCACCCACAGGCCCCCTCACTTCTCACCCTCCCTGCAGCGCCCCTGGGGCAAGCCTCCTCAACCCACGGCCCCTCCCAGCAGCGGCCTCCGGCCTCCCTGCCCCCAGTCCCATCCCACTCTGAGGTCAGAGGGCGCTGGTGAGCAGTCTGGACCTCTAAGGAAGGGGCCCGGGGCAGCCAGCAGGAAAGAGAGGGCCTTAGATCACACACACACAAGTAGATCCCACGTGGACACAAAAAGCGGAGCCCCAAACTTCTAGAAGGAAACACGATCGATTCCTCCTTCACCTCGGGGTAGGGAAAGGTTCTCAATCACGACTCACAGCCCAGAGGCAACAGAATATAGGACTGATAAATTTGATTACATCAACACAGAAATTGTTTTCGTAACAAAAAGTACCATAAATACAGTCAAAAGACAAATGACCAGCTCAGAGAAAACGTTCACAACAGAAACCCCAGGCAAAGAACTAACATTTCTTGAATATAAGGGACTTAAAATTTGAGGGACCAAGGGACAAAAACTCAATAGAATAATGTGGGAAAGACACGAATGGACAAGTGAAAAATACACGTATGCATGCACGTACACGTGACCTTCAGACATGTGAAAGGTGCCCGAAGGCACAGTTACAGAAATGCTGTCAGGCTGGCAAAAGATGAAATAGTGTGGCGACACAGTTGGACATGCTGCAGGGGAAGCAGCTCACTCACACATCGCCGGGGGTGCACGTGGCAACAGCCTTCTGGAAGGAGATCTGGTCCTGCCTAACAAAATCACATACTCATCCTTCAACCCAGCACTTCCATTTCTAGGAATCTACCCTAAAGACACACCTCCGACAATACGAAAACGCAAATAGACAAGGCTATTCGCTGCAACATTGTTTGTAATTGCAAAATACTGGAAATCATCTAAATGCTCGTAAATAAATAAACGACGGGGCATCCACACAGCGAAGTACCAGGCAGCTGTGAAACAAAGTGGAACGTCTTGATGAGCTGATGTGGAGTGAATTCCAGGATGTACAGGCAGGTGAGAAAAGCAATCACGAAAGAGCACCTATAGCCTTTTCAACAAATGGTCCTGGGAAAACTGGATCTCCACATGCAAAAGAATGAAGTTGGACCCTTAACTTTATACCATATACAAAAATTAACTCACAATGGATTAAGACCTATACATAAGACCTAAAACTGTAAGTAAAACTCCTAGAAGATACGGGGGGAAGCTTCATGGCATTGGATCTGGCAATGATGTTTTTAGCTAGGACACCAAAAGTACAGGAACAAAAGAAAAGACAGATCATTTGGACTTCCTGAAAATTAAAATTTCTACACAGCAAAGGACACAATCGACAAAGTGAAAACACAACCCCTAGAATGGGAGAGAGTATTTACAGACCCTGTGTCCAGAACATGTAAAGAGCTACAGCTCAACGACATCATCAAAAGCCCAATTAAACAGGCAAAACCCAGCTACAGGCAGACCTTCTTTCACTGTACTTTGCTTTATGCTTTGCAGATATTATGGGATTTTTAACGACTGAAGGATTGTGGAAAGCCTGTGTCAAGTGAGTCTATAAGCACCATTTTTTTCAACAGCATTTGCTCACTTTGTGTCACATTTTGGTAATTCTTGCAATATTTCAAACCCTCCCCCAGCAAAAAGATTACGACTTGCTAAAGGTTCCGATGATGGTTAGCATTTTTTAGCAATAAAGTGTTTTTTATTTAAGGTATGCACATTTCTATACATAATGCTATCGCACACTTAACAGGCTACAGTATAGTGTAATCATAATTTTTATATGCACTGGGAAACGAAAAAATTCACGTTACTCACTTTACTGGGATATTTGCTTTATTGTCGTGGTCTAGAACTGAGCCTGCAGCATCTCCGAGGTCTGCCTGCATATATATTCTGCCTCACTTCAGCTTCAAGGATGACAGATAGCCTCAAAGTGAAGGAATGGAAAAAGATACTCCACTCAAATGGAAACCAAAAGAGAGCAAGGGTAGCTATTCTTATACCAGACAAAACAGACTTTAAGCCAAAGACTGTAACGAGAAACAAAGGAGATCATTATATAATGCTAAAGGGCCAATTCATTAAGAAGATATAATATTTATAAATATTTATGTACCCAACATAGGAGCACCTAAATATATTAAGCAAATACTAACAGATCTGAAGGAAGAAACAGACAGCAACACAATAGCGGTAAGGAATCCCATACCTTACTTTTAATAATGACTAGATCATCCAGACAGAAAGCCAATGAGGAAACACTGGAATTAAATCACACGTTACACCAGATGAACCTGACAGACATATACATAACATTCCCTCCCACAGCAGCAGAATACACACTCTTCTTAAGGGCACATGGGACATTCTTCAGGATAGATCACATGATAGGTCACAAAACTAGTCTTAACAAATTTAAGAAGACTGAAATCATATCAAGCATCTTTTCCAACAATAATGGTATGAAACTAGATATCAGTTACAAGAATAAAAATGGAAAATTCACAAATATGTGGATATTAAACAACACATTACTTAACCATCATTGGGTCAAAAAAGAAATCAAAAGAGAAATTTAGGGCTTCCCTGGTGGCACAGTGGTTGAGAGTCCGCCTGCCGATGCAGGGGACACGGGTTCGTGCCCTGGTCCGGGAAGATCCCACATGCCGTGGAGCGGCTGGACCCGTGAGCCATGGCCGCTGAGCCTGCGCGTCCGGAGCCTGTGCTCCGCAACGGGAGAGGCCACAACAGTGAGAGGCCCGCGTACCGCAAAAAAAAGAGAAATTTAAAAAATCTTGAAACAAAAGAAAATGGTAACACAACATACCAAACGCAGTTCTAAGGGGAAAGAGGATAGTGATAAACATCTACATTAAGAAAAAAGAAAAATCTCAGATAAACAACCTAACTGTAACCTCAAAGAACTACAAAAAAGAAGAACAAATGAAGGCTAAAGTTAGCAGAAGGAAGGAAATAACAAAGATCACAGTGGAAATAAATGAAATAGACACACTTTTAGCTAGACTCACCAAGAAAAAGAAAGGACTCAAATAGAAAGGACTTCCCTGGTGACACAGTGGTTATGAATCCAACTGCCAATGCTGGGGACATGGGTTCAATCCCCGGTCCAGGAAGATCCCACCTGCTTCAGAGCAACTGAGCCCATGCACCACAACTACTTACCCTGCACTCTAGAGCCCACAAGCCACAACTACTGAAGCCTGTGTGCCTAGAGCCCATGCTCCACAACAAGAGAAGCCACTGCAATGAGAAGCCCACGCACCACAACAAAGACCCAATGCAACCAAAAATTAATTAATTAATTTTTTAAAAAGAGGGCTGTACTAACAGTTTCCTTTAAAAAAAAAAAAAGGAGAAAGGACTCAAATAAATAAAATAATAAATGAAAGATAAGACATTACAACGAGTAACACAGAAATATAAAGGATCGTAAGAGCCTACTATGAACAACTATATGCCAACAAATTGGACTGCCTAGAAGAAATGGATAAATACCTAGAAACATACACCGTGCCAAGACTGAGTCATGAAGAAATAGAAAATCCGAGCAGACCACTTACTAGTAAGGAGATTGAATCGGTAATCAAAAACCTCCCAGTGCAGAAAAGTCCAGGACCAGATGGCTTCACTGGTGAATTCTACCAAACACTCAAAGAAGAATTAGCACCAATCCTTCTCAAACTCTTCCAAAAAACAGATGAAGAGAGCACACTTAAAAACTCATTTTAGAAGTCATCATTACCCGGATACCAAAGCTAGACAAGGACACTACAAGAAAAGAAAATTACAGGCCAAAATCCCTGATGAGCACAGATGCAAAAATCCTCAACAAAATACTAACAAACAAAAGTGAACAATACAGTAAAGGTGTCATACACCAAGATCAAGTGGGATTTATTCCAGGGATGCAAGGATGGTTCAATATCTACAAATCAATCAATGTGATATACCACATTAACAACATGAAGTATAAGTATTATGATCATCTGGTAGATGCAGAGAAAGAGCATGAAAAAATTCATATCCTTTCATGATAAAAACTCTCAACAAACTGGGTATAGAGGAAACATACCCCAACATAATAAAGACCATACGTGACATGCACACAGCTAACATCATACTCAGTGATGCAAAGCTGAAAGCATCTCCTCTAAGATCAGGAACAAGACAAGGATGCCCACTCTCACCAATTCCATTCAACATAGTACTGGAAGTCCTAGCCAGAGCAATTAGGCAACGAAAAGGGGAAAAAAAGGCATCCAAATTGGAAAGAAGTAAAATTGTCCCTATTTGCAGATGACATTATATTATATACAGAAAACCCTAAAGACCCCACCAAAAACTGTTGAATAAACAAATTCAGTAAAGTTGCAGGATATAAAATTAATTTAAAAAAATCATTTGTGTTACTGTATACCAACAACAAGCTATCAGAAATTAAGAAAACAACCCCATTTACAAAAGAATAAAATACTTAAGAGTAAATTTAACCAAGGAGATAAAAGATCTGTACACTGAAAACTATTAAGACGTTGAGGAAAAAAATTAAAGAAGACACAAATAAATGGAAAGATATTTTATGCTCATGGATCGGAAGAATTAATATTGTTAAAATTTCCATACCATCAAAGCAATCTACAGATTTAATGCAGTCCCTACCAAAATTCCAATGGCATTTTCTCCAGAAACAGAACAATCCTAAAATTCTTATGGAACCACAAAAGACCCCAAAGAGCTAAAGCAATCTTGATAAAGAACAACAAAGCTGGAGGCATCTCACTTCCTGATTTCAAACGATATTACAAAGCTACATTAATCAAAGCAGTATGGTATGGGCATTAAAAGACACATAGACCAATGGAACAGAATAGAGAGCCCAGATATAAACCCATGCATATACGATCAATCAATTCACTACAAAGGAGCCAAGAATATATAATTGGAAAAGAACAGTCTCTTCAATAAATGGTGTTGGAAAGCAGGACAGCCACATGCAAAATAATGAAACTTGACCACTATCTGACACCATACACAAAAATCAACTCAAAATGGATTGGTGACTTGAACATTAAGACCTGAAACTGTAAAATTCCTCAAAGAAAACATATGAGGCAAACTCCTTGACACTGGTCTTGGCAACAATTTTTTGACTTGATAACAAAAGCAAAGGCAACAAAAACAAACAAGTGGGACCACATCAAGCAAAAACCTTCTTTACAGCAAAGGAAACTGTCAACAAAATGAAAAGGCAATCTAGGAAATGAGAGAAAATATTTGCAAATCACATATCCAATAAGGGGTTAATATCTAAAATATACAAGGAACTCATACAACTCAACAGCAAAAAATAACCTAATTTAAAAATTGGCAAAGGACCTGAATAGACATTTTTCCAAAGAAGGCATACTAATGGCCAAGAAGTATAAGAAAAGATGCTAAACATCACTAATCATCAGGGAAATGCAAATCAAAACCACAGTGAGATGTCACCTCACTCCTGTCAGAACGGCCATCAACAAAAAGACAAGAGATAACAAGTGTTGGTGAGAATTTGGAGGAAAGGGAGCCCTTGTTCACTGTTGATGGGAGTGTAAATTGGTGCAGCCACTATGGAAAACTCTATGGAGGGTCCTCAAGAAATTAAGAATGGAACTACTGTATGATCCAGCAATCCTACTTCTAGGTATATATCCAAAGGAAATGAACTCACTATCTCAAAGAGATATTTGTATGTTCACAGCAGGATTCTTCACAATTGCCAAGGTATAGAAACAATCTAAGTGTCCCTCAAAAGACGAATAAAGAAAGAAAATGTGACATGGTATATTTACACACACACACACACAAACACACACTGGAATATTATTCAGCCTTAAAAAGTAAAGAAATTCTACCACTTGCAACAATTGGTGAACTTGGAGAACATTCTGGTGAGTGAAATAAGACAGAGAAAGCCAAACACTGTATGAATTCACTTATATGTGGAATCTGGAAGGGAGGGAAGGAGGGAAAGAAGGAAGGGAGGGAGGAAGGGAGGGAGGGATGGAGGGAGGGGGGAGGGAGGGAGGGAAAGAAGGAAGGGAGGGAGGAAGGGAGGGAGGGATGGAGGGAGGGAGGAGGGAGGGAGGGAAAGAAGGAAGGGAGGGAGGAAGGGAGGGAGGGATGGAGGGAGGGAAGGGAAGGAGGGGAGGGAAGGGGGAAGGGAGGGAGGGAGGGAGAGGGGAGGGAGGGAGGGAAGGGAAGGAGGGGAGGGAAGGGGGAAGGGAGGGAGGGAGGGAGAGGGGAGGGAGGGAGGGAAGGGAAGGAGGGGAGGGAAGGGGGAAGGGAGGGAGGGAGGGAGGGGAGGGAAGGATGGGAGGGAAGGAGGGGAAGGGGGAAGGGAGGGAGGGAGGGAGGGAGGGAAGGGAGGGAGGGAAGGAAGGGTGGAAGGGAGAGAGGGAAGGATGGGAGGGAGGGAGGGAGCGGAAATCATAGAAACAAGAGGGTAGAAAAGTTGTTGCCGGGGGCTGAGGGTAGGGCAATAGGGAGAGGTTGGTAAAAGGGTACAAACTTTCAGTTATCAAATGAATAAGGTCGGAGGAGCTGAAGTATAACAGCGATTATAGTTGAGAGCACTGTATTGTGTAATTGAAATTTGCTAACAGAGTAGAACATAAATGTTCTCACCAAAAAAAAAACAAAAGTAAACATGGGAGGTGATGGATGCGTCGATTAAATCCATGGAGGGAATCCTCTCACAATGTATAAATATATCAAATCATCACGCTGTACACTTTAAACATAGTATAATTTTATTTTGTCAATTATACCTCAGTAAAGCTGGAAAAAATGTGGGCAAAGGAATAAACCTTTCTCTAAAGAAGACATACAATGGCCAACAAGCACATGAAAAGATGTTCAACATCACTAACCTTTAGGGAACTGCAATCAAAACCACAATGAGGGCTTCCCTGGTGGCGCAGTGGCTGAGAGTCCGCCTGCCGATGCAGGGGACGCGGGTTCGTGCCCCGGTCCGGGAAGATCCCACATGCCGCGGAGCGGCTGGGCCCGTGAGCCATGGCCACTGAGCCTGTGCGTCCGGAACCTGTGCTCCGCAACGGGAGAGGCCACAGCAGTGAGAGGCCCGCGTACCGCAAAAAAAAAAAAAAAAAAAACCAAACAGAATGAGATACCACTTCACACCCATTACAATGGCTACCATCCAAAAAACAGCAGAAAATAACAAGCGTTAATGAGGATGTGGAGAAATTGGAACCGTGTGCTCTGTCGGTGGGAGCGTCAAATGGAGCAGTAACTGTGGAACAGTACGGCGAGCCCTCAGAAACATCAGAAATAAAATCACCACACGACCCAGCCATTCTCCTTCCGGTTCTATATCCAAAGGAACTGAAAGCAGGGACTTGAAGAGATATTTATACACTCATGTTCGTAGCATCATTATTCCACAAAGGTGATGGCAACCCGAGTGTCCACTGACGGACGAAGGGATAAACAAAGTGTGGTCCATCCATAGAATGGAATATTCTCCATCCTTAAAAAGGAAGGAAGTTCTGATACACGCTGCAACACGAATGAACCTCGAGGACAGTACACTGAGTGAAGCAGGCCAGACGCAACAGGACGAATCCTACAGGATTCCACTCACAGGAGGTTCGTAGAGACAGAAAGTAGGATGGCGGGGGCCAGGGGCTGGGGGAGGTGGAGGGGAGTATTTAATGGGGACAGAGTGTCAGTTGGGGAAGAAGAAGTTCTGAAGATGGATGGTGGTGACGGTTGTACGACAATGTGGACATGCTTAATGCCGCTGAGCTGTACGCTTAAAAACGGTTAAGATGGTCAATTTCACGTTACATGTGTTTTACCATTATCATTGTAAATTATATAAATTTCCACTAATTTACCAAAATTAAAAAGTTTACAAAAAGGAGTGTTTATAGTACACTTTCCTTCCTGTAAAAAAGGAAAGTGAAAAAAGAAAAAAGAAAAAAAAAGGAAAGTGATAAAGAAAATACACATGTAATTGCAAGAGAACCCACAGAAGGATGAACCAGGGACCGAAGAGACGGATTACCTACAGGGGTGGGTGGGAAAGGAGAGACAGGAGGGGGAGGGGAGCGGGCCCGCAGGGGTGCTACGGGGCAGCTGCGCCCCTCTGAGGACGCTGCGTCCTACTGCTCTGACGCTTCCAGCCACCGCAGTGTTTCACATCCCCTCCCCGTGTCCCCCAAATACACAGGCAGTAAAACTGATCGGGATGTGGGGGCACTCAGAATGGAATGTCACCCTAATCAATGAATTTCACTGTACTACGTGGACAACAGGACCACGTGGCCAGGGAAGAAAGGAAGTGTCCTGAGTAACCGTGGGCTATAGCAACGGGACAGAACCCCGTGCATCAAAGACAAGAAAACACTGCGCACACGCTGCGCTCCACGGGCGAGTCTGTTTCTCCCGGGCGTGTGACGCCAAGCCTCCATCGGTATACACGGTACGTACGTGCGGCCACATACACACTAGGGCCGAACAGACAAGTAAACAGCGAGGGCAGGCTGTCCACCGTCAAGAAAGACATTGCAGTAAAGATGGTGAGAGGCTAGACGGGGCCCCGTGGGGCTGCACCAGAACTGGAGACATCAGGGTGAACCCGCATTTGTATTAAAGTCCATACACACAGGTAGCCAGGTAGAGAGATGACGACGGACGCGTGCGTCCATACGGGCTGGTGCTCACACACGTGTTCCCTCCATCCGGCAGCTGAGGTGCCCACGCGGCTGGCAGGAGAACAGCCAGCACCGAGGGTTTGATTTCTAAATACCATTTGCCAATAAAAGGACCCAGGGCTTGCTGGGGGAAGAGACTGATTTCAGAGCCGGGGAACGAACATGCAAGCCAAGGCTGGAGCATCTCGGGAAGCCGGGAAGGGATGCAGTGCTCGAAGGAAGTGGAGGAAGGCTGGAAAGGGCACAGACGCTGACCTGAATGACCCCCGAGACCAAAGTCAGGACACCTGGAGCCATAAATTCAATAACGAAAGGACTGGGTCACAAGCCATAATAAAATCAGTATCCACAGGACCACACCGAGGTAAATACATCATTGAATAGATCAACGGAGGAAAAGGGACAGCTCCTCCTAAGGAAACTCCAGCTACTAAACGGAGACAGAATGCAGGAAGAGAAAGTCCCCACCGAACCACCACCACCCATGGACGCTAAAGCCAGCGGGCAACATTTAGGAGGAAAAGGTATGTGCACTGTGTCAAAGTGTCTCCCTTGAGATACTTATTAATGACAAAGCGGGAAACGGTTCACTTGCAGCAGAGAATCCCCGAAAGACAGGCCTCCTCTGCCCAAGGGATCAAGGTCAAAATCACCAGAAATAAGACGCCCTGCACCCTGATACGAGGCACTTCGCAGGACCCAGCACGGTTCCCGGGTGTTCTTGCCAAAAAGGCATAATCTTGATCTAATCATGAGACACAGCAGGAGAACCCAACTCAAGGGGCATTCCACACAACAGCTGACCAGCACTCGTCCTAAAGGTCCAGGTCGTGAAAGTCAGGGAGACGTCGAGGGGCTGCCAGGGCAGGAGGAGACAAAGGGGACAAGTGGATGCAGGGTGGGGGTCCCGGGACGGAGGAAGGACATAGGTGGCAAAACCAGTGGGATTCAAATAAGGTGTGTGGTTTAGGGGTTAAAACGCACCGACGTCAACCTCCTGGTTTTGATAAATGCATCTGGCTATGAAGATGTTACTGTGAAGGGGAAGCTGGGTGAGAGGTCCAGAGCTTTCTGTACTGTTTTGGGACTTCAATTTCAAAAAAAAAAAAAAGTACATAATTTAAGAGAGGACAGATCTCATTGCCCCTCCCTCAAGCCCCCATCACTCTCAGAGGTCCACCCTTGTGACCGGGCCACCTTCTGCCCTCACCCTCACCCCCCATCACCCCCACTACTCCACCCGCCCATCACCCTCACACGGGCCAAGCACATCCCTACCACAGGGTCTCTGCACGTGCCACGTGCTCCGGCCAGATGCTCTTCGTGGGCACAGCCCACATCCTTCACATTTCTGCTCAAACACCACCACCCCCACTACAGGGCACCCCATCACTGTCTCTGCCCCCTTCCCTGTTTCATGCCTTCTGGCTCTCACCGCCATCTGACACCCTAGAGGTTTGTTCACTCTCAAATGTAATCTCCTAGAGGACAGAGCTCCCATCCCTTTAATTTATGGTCTCCCAGGAACCCAGAAGACAACCTCCCGCATCCCAGGTGCACAGCGGGCAGCTGAGCGAGCGTACGGCTGAAATACAAAGAGGCCGACACACATGAAAGCATCCCCCTCACTACAAACGAGATGCTATTCTTGCCTCATCAAAATGGCAAAGTGTTTTTATGATTATACCCAGCTGTGGAGAGGGTGTGACATAACAACATGTGCAGCATTTCAGTGGGAGGTTAAATGAGGAAAACCTTCCTGGGAGGCCGTCTGGCTGAAGGTGTCAGAGACATAAACATGTGGGAACCCTCTGATCCTATCGGTCTCCTCCTGCACATGGTGGCCCAAGGAAATAACCTGGGATCTGGGAAAAAATGAATGTACAAGGATTTGCATCACAACATTATTTATAAATGAGAAGCAAATAGGAAATGAGACAGATGTCAGCAGCAGAGAGACAGTTAAACGCATGGTGTTCAGTAACGCAGTGGAAACACCAGGCTGACGTGACAGACCCTGGTGTGGGAGAAGAACGAACACGCGTCACACGTCAAATGAGAAAACACACGCGGAGTAGCGGGCGCTCCCACCGAGCTGCGCTGACCGAGGTGTGCTCTACCGGACTCGCTCAATCCTCCAAAGCCATACAAGGCAGGGACTCTGGTCATCCGCACTTCTCAGGTGAAGGAACGGAGGTACAAAGAGGTGAAGCTAACAGCCGCAGTGCCCACGGGCTGCCGTCCAGCCGTGCACCCAGGGCTCGCCACAGAGTGTGTTCACACACATACACACACACACACACACCCCTGACAAAAGGCTAGAAAGGAATCAGCAGTGGCACGTCTGGGTTGTGGTGCATTGAGTAATTTTAACGTGCTTCTTTAAAAAGTTCCAAACGGTCTACGCTCCACATTTCGGAGTTTTATAATCAGAAAAACTAATCTTGTAAAAACATGTTCTGATGTTTGGCGAGGAGATAATCAGAAGCCTTTCCAGCCGCGAGTGAAGCGATCATGTGCTTCTGATTAGGATCCATGATGCAATACTGACTATCGGTACATTTCAGAAGAGCCAGCCGCCCACTCGCGCGGTCGGGACAGAAACCCAGCGTGGCTGTGGTCATCGTGGGGTACATTCTTCTTTATCTTCTTTCATCTCCAACTCAGGAACCGTTGCAAGAGTAGCACAAGGTCCTCCCGGGCACCCTTGGTTCCGAGTCCCCAGCCAGTCAGTCGGCCGCTTCCTGTGTTGCTGTCCTTACTCCCCGGCCGTCTCCCCTGCCCCCTAGGGTTTCCCGGGCCATCTGAGAGTAGGTTGGAGACATCGTGCCTGTTTTCCACTAAATACTTCCGTGTGTATTTCTCGGGAGCGAGGACTTTCTCCTCCACAACCACAGCACGGTTGTCAAACCCGGGAAACGTGACACCGTCACCTAATCCGGGGCTGTCCCAACTCCCACTTGCCCACCCCGTCCCCGCGGGATTCCCTCCTGAATCACAGATGCCAATGAGAGACCACATTCCTTTGTGCTCCTTTCGTCAGAACAGTTCTTTAGTCTTTCTTTGCATTTTTTTAACCTTGACATTTTTGAAGAGTACGGGCCAACTGCTTTGGAGCGTGTCCTTCAACTTGGGTTTATCTGGTGTTCCTTCACGATTAGATTCAGGTTGTGTCTTTGGCGAGGATACAGCTAACGGAGGACATCCGTTGCGGGCGTCTCGTGTGGGTCTGTCCCCTTCCTGGGGATGTTAGCTTTGCCCACTGGGGAAGATGGGGACCATAGGCTCTGTCCCTGGGAAGTTACATCTTCCCCAGTAACGAATCAGCACTGCAGAGGGTGCTGAGAGACGCTGTCACTCGCCTGCACCTGCGGTGACCACGCCTCACGCCACTCTCCCACCTGCCCGGTCAGCGTCCACCCTCGGGACACCTTCCCGTCCCGCCTTATTTACTCACATCCACACACAGGTGGGTCAGAATGGACGCTCTTACTTCACGAGTCAGATCCATTTTCCCCATTTTGTATGTGTGGTCATTTTTCTAACGTGCTCTTGGCTTTAGCTCGATGTCGTGCTGTTTCTGGCTTCCTACCGCCACTGGCGCACAGGGCTGGCCCGCACTTGCACGACGGCACTGCGCTTACAGGCGGAAGCGGGCAGCTGCCCCATTGAGCAGCTCACGAGGGTGGGCACTCTCTGCGGCCACGCACAGGCTCCCTCGACGGACCTGTGGGGGCGGGGGCCATCTGGCCAGAGGCCCTCCAGGAGGAAACTCATTGAAAAGTCACTTTTCAAAAAGCATTTTCTCTCTCATTATTCCTGATCCCACATCTGGAGAACTTCAAACATACAGAATGGAAACACTGTGCAGTGAACACCCCCCGAGGCGGCACCTAGACACCCCGGTGTCCTGATCACACACTTTCCCTCCATTCACCTCAACCTTCTGATGCGTTCAGAGCGAGTGGCACCCGCTTCCATGAATTTTCAAACTTACCCCGTACTTACTGAGATGTTCTACTTCTCACGAGCACAACTTTAATATCTTTTCCCAAACAGGCAACCATATCACAAAGTTTTTCAAATTTGTTAGAATTTTACAAGTCACTGTCAAATCTAAAACGTTTTCTAAATAGGTTACCAAAGAGCCTTCTCGTGTCTCACTTAAAATTATATACTTGCTGTTCTTCCTTGACTGGAATTATGAAAGGTGTGCCGGTTTTTATTCTTCAAGAACCAAGAATCAGTTCCTGAATAGGACAGTCAATCCAATTTTTTTGCTTCTTACTATGTTGTTTTCTCTTCTTATCTCTTATTTCCTCATTTCTTCTTTTCTTATTGGGAACTTTTTAACTTACATGCTTAGTTTACTTATTTATTCTTTTTCTAGAATGAAAGTACCTGTAGCTATGAATTTACCTCACAGTACAGACATGTACACACTGCTTTAATTTTAATATCTCAGGTAGTGATAGTGTTGCTGTTTTCATTTCTAAGGAGATTTTTTTTAAACCTGTTATTAATTAAACTTGTAGTTAGCCTTAAATTTATGTTGAAATCAAGGGAACCCAGTATAGTTTGTTGATTTTAGATTTACCGAGACTTTTGCAGTCTAGCGTACAATCACCTGTTGTGACTGTTCAGGAATATTGTAAAAGATGTATCTTTCGCTTGTAGGGTGCAGAGTTTGGTATATCTATCAATTTAACTGTATTAACAATTCAAATGATTTTTCATTTGACAGATTGGATGATTTTCTCCAGTCTGTCAAAGACTGGATGAACTGATTCAAGTTTCTGGTTATTTCTCTTTGCATCGTAAACAGCTTTTATTTTATTGCCCTTCATGAACGTTACTGATTCAGCGCTGACTGTATCTTTAGCAATTTAAAATTACCCTCTTTGGGGAATTCCCTGGCGGTCCAGTGGTTAGGACTCCACGCTTTCACTGCTGAGGGTGCGGGTTTAGTCCCTGATCGGGGAACTAAGATTCCAAAAGCGGTGTGGTGCAGTCAAAACATAAAACAAATTAAATTAGAAAAATAAAATTACCCTCTCTGCCCTAATTCTTTACCCAAGATTAAGGATGCAACCTCTGCTCTCTCTAGGTGTGCGTGCTGGAAAATTTTCAGCCATTCTTTTATTTTGATGGTGCTATATCTGATTTTATGATTTTTATAGGCAACATATATTTGAGTTTTTTTGGTTGTTAATCAGTTCTAAGGCAGAGGCTCTCAGTAAGGGGGCTCTCACCACTGTTTACATGCATGGAAAAGTCTGGCCTTCCGGGATGGGAGGGAGAAGCCAGCCTAAGGTAGGGTGGGGTACAGAACTGAGGGGTGGACTGGTTTCAGGTTTGTTGACTGGAAGGCAATGGGAAGCATGTGCGATGATGCTGAGAAGGAGCTGACAGAAAGCAGGGGCTGAGCCAGGAAGGAACCCCAAGGAGCACCCAGTCCTGCTGGGCGCAGAGGGAAGGAAGGATGCAGAACTGTGGGTGAGGGATTTCTGAAGTTTGGTGGCAAGAAAGAGAAGGGACATGGAAGGCAGGGCGATCGCAGTGAGAGGGGGAGGCCAGCAGGCTGGGGCTCAGCAGCGGGATGGCTGCTGCCCCATCTCAATGTGGGTCCCACCCCTCTCCCAGGCTCTTGGGGAGAAGGGGGAGGGGGAGGGGAGGAGAGAAATGCGAAGGAAGAAGGAGGTAGGGGAGGCAGAGAGGGAGGGAAGAGGAGGAGGGGGGAGAGGAGGGAAGGGGAGGGGAGGGGGAGGAGAGAGAGGGAGGGGGAGGAGAGAGAGGGAGGGGGAGAGGAGGGAAAGGGGACAGGAGAGAAGGGGGAGAGGAGGGAAGGGGAGGGGAGGGGGCGGGGAGAGAGAAGGGAAGGGAGAGAGGGATGGGGAGAGGAGGGAAGGGAAGGGGAGGGGGAGGGGAGAGAGGAGGGGGAGAGGAGGGAAGGGGAGGGGGAGGGGAGAGAGCGAGGGGGGAGAGGAGGGAAAGGGAGGGGAGGGGGAGGGGAGAGAGCGAGGGAAGGGGGAGGGGAGGGGGAGGGGAGGGGGGAGAGGAGGAAAGGGGGAGGGAGATGGAGGAGGGCCTCCCACCACCCTTCAGGAGAACAGCTCCTCCCGAGGGTCCAGCTCCGGAGCACATCTGTCCCTGATACTGCCCTGGGGGCTCCCATCAGTGTGGCTCTTTCTCATCACAGGTAGAAACTGGGGGCTGAGACTCCACTGCCATTTCAAACAGGGGCACAGGAGCAGGGTTTCACCTGACAGAAGCGGGGAGCACTCCAGGTGGAGGGAGGAACTTGGCCCCAGGAGGGCCTGGGCACCCAGTGTGATGGGGCTGAAGTGGGTGAGGAGCGGGGAACAGAAGGGACTTCATCCAGGGCCAGAGTGTGGAGGGTCGGGGGGACAGGCAGGACGGAGAGCTGGCGAGACCAGAAACCACGATCCGCTGCGGACGGCCCCCAGGTGAAGGCAGTGTTCCGAGGCCCCCGCCAGGGCACTGCTGCAGGCAAGGGGCCCGCGGGCAGCGCCAACCAGTGGTCACGTGACCCGGCCATCCCGCTCCTGGGTGTAGACTCCAAAGAATCAAAAACAGGTGTTCAAACAAACACTTGTCCGCACACATTCACTGCAGCGCTATTCACGAGAGCCCAAAGGTGGAAGCGACCCAAGTAGCCACTGAAGGATGAACGGATAAACACAACGTGGCCCGTCCACACGACGCAGCGTTATTCAGCTGAAAAGCAATGACGTCCTGTCCTCCAGAGTGAAGTAAGTCAGAAAGAGGAAAACAAACATCGTACGCTAAGGCACGTATGTGGAATCTAGAGGAACGGTACGGAGGAACCTATCGGCCGGGCAGGAATAGAGACGCAGACGTAGGAAACACACGTGTGGATGCAGAGGGGGAAGGGGGATGGGATGAACTGGGAGATTGGGATTGACATACATACACTGCCGTGTATAAAATAGACAGCTAGTGGGAACCTGCCATACGGCACAGGGAGCTCCGCTGTGTGCTCTGTGATGACCTAGATGGGCGGGATGGGGGGTGTGGTGGGAGGGAGGCCCAAGAGGGAGGGGATCTAGGTATACATATAGATGATTCAGTTTGTTGTACAGCAGAAGCTAACACAACACTGTAAAGCCATTATACCTCAATATAAATTAAAAAAAAAAGCAATGACCTTCTAACACAGGGCACAACATGGAGGAAGCCTGAAACATTACAGTAAAAGTCGGCCATTGAGGGCCACACATTATAGGATTCCATTTATATCAAACACCCAGAGCAGGCAACTCCACAGAGACAGAGGGCAGAGCGTGACTGCCCGAGGCTGGCGAGGGGGGGGAGGCCCTGGCCGTGGGTAAGGGGCTTCCTATCCGGATGATAAAAGCATTCAGGCATCGGGAAGAGGCGGTGGCTGTACAACACTGTGCACGGACCAGATATCAGAGAGCTGGTCCCCTTCGGAACGGTTAAAATGATCAATTTCAGTTACGCGCATTTTCCCTCCAAACAAAGGGCCTATTCAGATGCAGACACACACACAGAGGGCTTCCTGAAGTCGAGCCCCTGGGCTCCATCTGGCGCTGCCCCGCACCTGCGGGGCATCCTGTGCCTCAGTTTCCCCGTCTGTAAACAAGGCGGATGCCGGGCTGTGGAGAGGTTCCAGCAGGAGAGGCCACATCAAGTGCCCAGATGCGCGGCCGGCACGTGTCCATCTTGCCCTAGAACGCCCAGCCCCGAACGCCCCCCACCTCGCACTTAACCCGAACCCCACGCGCTGCACGAGGCGCCCGCGAAGGCCCGCAAAGCAGCAGGCGTGGCCCGCACCGAGTCTCTCTGTCCCGGGAGCTCCAGCTCGCGTGGGATGTTCTGACACCGGGCCTTGGGTCAGGGCGGCAAAAGGGCCACAGCCGATGTGCAGAATCATCAACGTTTCCGACCGCAGGACGGCTGCCCGCCCGTCCCTGCAGGCACAACACACACGACCACTGGGCGGACGGGGCCTCAGGCGGCCCTGAGCACCTGCTGGCCGCTTTCTGTCCCCTGCCCACTGGAGCCCAGCTCGCCCAGTGTAGAGGAGCGGGCTTCCTCTGCCCCCCCTTCCCGCTCAGGGAGGCAGCGCCAGGCTCTAGACCATGGTGGGGAAAAGCCCTCGGCCAGCACAGCAACACCAAGTCACTCACACATGCTCATTCTGACCACAAGTCACCACCGACCGTCCGTCCCACCCCACGCACTGTGCCACGGCTGGGGACACAATGACAGACCCGGACAGACGCCGGCCCCGCCCTCCCGGCACAGACCCCTTCCCCGACCTGGGTCCCCAGGGAAGGGCCTGCACCCTCTCACCCCCAACCCGGCATCTCCAAGACCAGCTTTCCCAGCCGGGCAGGGACCACAGCACACCACCTGCCACCCCGGCCCCGGCCCCCGCTAATGCAGCCCCAGAGTGGGAACCCTCTCTGAGTCCCTGATGCCCGCCCCGGCCTCCCAAGCCAGCCAAGGCCCCCAGCCACTCTTATCCTCCAAGTCTGGGGGTTTATTGTTGGACAGATACGGGAGCAGCAAACAAAGGGCATAAAGGATAACAGAGCCTGGCCAGGCCCCAGCACGTCCCCTGCTCTCCCGTCCTAGGCCAGCCACTCCTCAGCCACCAGCAGAACCTTCTGTGGAGGTCTGATCTCACAGTGAGTCAATCCTGTGGCTAGGAGCCTCCTGGGGGGACAAAGTGGGAGGCGGGGGCCTGGGGTGGGAGGGACCCTGTGCCCCACTCTGCCTGGAAGGTGCTCGCCACCCAGGGGCCAAGGCTGGAGGGGGCACAGCACACCCCTCCCCCAAATGACACGGATGCCTTCGCTGTCAGCCCCTCCGCAGCCCACCCCTCACCGAGAGCCCCTCTCTTCATACCCATCCGGGACCCGTGGTATAAGGGGCCCTGAGGTCCAGTCTTGGGCCAGAGCTGTGAGCCCCCCGACCACCACCAGGAAAGCCAGGGTGCCCTCCCAACGCCCCTGCGGACGGCACGGAACCCAGCCACGCTCACAGTGCTACCGCGTCCACTCCTCAAACTAGGGGGCAGGGACAGCCCCCTGCACCCCGGGCAGGAAGGGGGCAAGTTTGCCTGGCAGGCAGGCGCCCGAGTCGCTGGTCCCACCCCCCGCCCTCATGCTCGCGTCGCGGGGGCCCCAGAAGCTCTCAGCTCGCCTCCCTCCCCCAGCTGCTCTATCCCAGGCCCCAGGCCCCAGGCCCTAGCCCTCACCTTCCCTCTGTGTGCAGGCCCCTCACCCCGAGATGCACAGGCTGGCCTCAGGGGCGCTCCCGTCTCTTCCCGCTCTCCCATGCCAGCAAAGGACGCACCGCCCCTGCCTACGCTCCCACACTGTACGCACGCCCACACACATGCACACACGGGTCTACATATCCACGCACGTATACACACACCCACGCACGTGCCCACACACACACGAGGCTGAGATGCGCTGCCGTGCTCAGAACCCGGGTCCGGGACCATCAGGGCCACCGGGCCCTCCAAGTCCCACAACTCGCGAGTGTGGAGTGAGATGCGCGTTGCGGTACCTGCCTTTGGGCCCTGGCAGGTGGACAGGTGCAAGCCAAGCTTCCTGAACATTAGAGTCTCCGGCGTCAGGGACCAGTGCCGAGGACGCCCGGGGGTGAGCATGGCGGGGAGCAGAGGGAGGGCCCTTCACACGGCGCCCGGACGGCTGGGAGCCCACGTGCGGGAGGAAGCCTCCGTCACAGCTGAGGCCTGACGCAGAAATGAACTCAAAATGGACGCAGGCCTCAACGTAAAACTGACAACCACACAACTTCTAGAAGAAAACACAGAAGATCTCTGGGCCTCGGGTTAGGCAGAGATTTCTTAGACAAAGCACCGAAACAACAGTCCACAGAAGGACAAACGGGTGTATCATACACTTCACTGTAATTAAAAGCTCTTCCTCTCTGAAAGACACCAAGCCAGGGAGAATCTTTGCAGAGCACGCAGGTGATGAAGGACTGTGTCCAGAATATCACAAAGAACTCCCGGAATTCACCAGTCAGAAAACAGACAACCCAACCTTTCGCATCTCTCAAAAAGCAGCTTCTGAAGCAACGCAGCCAAAAATAAATTAAAAATAAACAAGTAAAAAGAAAAGTATGGGGGTGGGGCGTGGTAAAGAGTGAATCACGTAAGAGCTTGAAAGTAGAATATTTGTAATTATACCGTGGAGAAACTGACCAGTAGAAAAAGGGACCACAGAGAGTTTCAAAGTAAAGTAAAAGGTAAATAAATAAGGAAAAAAAAAAAAAGCAGCTTCATTTGTCACAGCCCAAATCTGGAAACAACCCAAATGTCCACCGCCAGGCAGGTGGGTGAACAAACGGGCCCGGCCGTCGGGTGGGATGCTCCCCCACCATTAAGGGGTGAGACGCTGACACACGGCAGTCGGGATGGAGCTCAGAGGATGCTGAGTGAAGGAGCCGGGCGGAGCGCTGGCGGCTGGACCCCACTCTCAGCAAATCCCATCAACTGCAAACCCACCTGCCGAGACGGGAGGCAGATGGGTGGTGGCCTGGTGGTGGTGGGGGGAGGGCGGGGGGGGGACAGGAAGGAGGGCTCACAAAGGGACACGAGGACGTTCTGGGCGGTGACGGATGTGCCCACACTGCTGACAGCGGTTTCACGGGCACCTGCACACGTCGAGGTTGCTCCAGCTGTGCGCTTCAGAGCAGCTGATCGATGTCGATTACATCTCAGTAAAGCTGCTCTGGAAGGAGCGGCTCTGAGGCGGGGCCCGCGGCACGCAACCCAGTGCGAGGCCGGCCTCCCACCCCCCCGCTGCACCCTGACGTCATCTCAACGGCCTCTGCGAGGCCACTTCCTGACGTGGTGTCTGCCCTCCTCCGGGGCACCTTGGCTGACCCCATGGCCACACCACCTCCACTGCGGGAGCCGGGCCAGGCCAGGGGACTGTGTCCCGCCCGCACCCATCCAGGGACGAGGGGACGGGGCAGACGCAGTCAGCACCCGCCTCCCACCAGACCCGAGGGCGTCCACGGCTCAGCCTCACCCCAGGAGCCGCGGCGGGGGGCAAACTCACTGCCCACGACCCTGGGCCAGCCGAGCAGCCCTGCCCAGCTCTCCGGCCACAGCTTGGACCCTCTCGCCTCCTGCCGCCTCTGAGAGCCCCTCCCTCAGGCTCCAGCCCCACCCAGCCCCCTGCAGTGTGCACAGGGTCCCGTGGGCCCGGGAAGACCCCTGGCCCAGGGAAGACCCCTGTTCAGTACCGGCACTGGGAGGGTGTGGGGTGGGCCCTCGGGGTGCACGAGCAGTGCAGGGACCGGGTGGGGGCAGCAGAGGCCTGGTACTATCACCCTGACCTGCCCAGAGCGACCAGCAGGGACCCTCAGCCCCTCTGGGAGCCTGGGAGGCTGGCTGCAGAGGGCACAGGGGGGCCACAGCGTCTGGGCTGGTCAAGTGCAAAGGGTACGGCCAGGGCAGGAGGGACAGGGTGGCAGGGTGGGTCCACCGGGCCTCACTTGCCCACTGGGCACTCCCGGGGCACAGGCCAGTCCCCCAGGGGAGCGGCTGTGGGGCGAGGCCTCAGCTGAGTTGGGACCCAAATCACACAGCACTGCAGACCCAGAACACCAAAGCGGGAGGGGGCTGGGGGCTGCAGGGAGGCCCGGGCTCAGGCCCAGGCCCAAGGCACACGCGGGGCCCCTAGAGGGCGGGCAGGGGCTGAAGACCGAGTCCTTCCCAGGGCCGGGCGGCTCGTGGGCCTCAGCGTGGATGCTGACCCCACCCCAACCGGCCGAGGACGTAGTGTCATCTCAGGATGTCCCGGGGTCTGGCTTGGATGTATGTCCCTAAATCCCGAGCGGGACACCACTCTGAGGGCGCGCAGCCCGTGGCCAGCTGTCCCCATGGGGCTGAGAGCCCCGGGGCGGCCCCATCCCCTCCCAGCGCTGCTCTTCATCAGCACCGAGGGCCTCTCCCGGGTCTGCTCCCCGCACCAGAAGGCAAGGACCCCGTGGGACCAGGGGAACGGGCCCGCTGGCTCAGCTGACTGTGGACTGGGCCCACCCTTCAAGCAGACCACCACCCTCCCGCGACGACAGCACCGTGCACGCGGCAGGGCTGCACGCGGCGTCCACCTGCCCAGTGTCTCCAGGCCTGCCGTGTGCTGACCTTTTCAATCCTCCCAACACTTCCTCTGCGAGCAGGGGTTCTGAACCCGGCACTCTGCCCCCCAGGGACACGGGGCAATGTTTGGAGACGCTTTAATTGCCACAGCTCGGGACGGATGCTACTGGCATCCAGTGGGTGCCGAGGTCAGGGATGCTGCTGACCCCCTGCAGAGCACAGGCTGCCCCTCCCCCCAGGGAACGATCCAGATAAAAATGTCAGGAGCGCTGGCGGTGGGGGGTGGGGCGGAGGAACCTGCTCTATAAACCGAAAGCTATCACAATCGCAGATCCAGATAAGACAGCTGAGGCCTTGCGAGGTTAAGCCGCCTGCACGCCAACCCCTCCCCGCCGGCTGCCCTAGAGGCAGGAACGCTTCCCCCCACCCCCCACCCCGCCCCACCCTCCCCCTCCAGGCAGCACCCGGCCACAGGCAGGGCCTGCCAGCAGTGAGCTCCCAAAGGGCTTTCCAGCCTCCGGGTCTGGGTCGTGTTCCCTGGGGCGAGGCTGACACCAGAGACCAAGCCCCGAGGCCAGGCAGACATCCACAGTGCCACCCTGACCAACACTCCAGGACAAGCCCAGGGGACGGCAACACTGCCAGCCCCTCACCCCTCTGAGGACAGAGGCCCCAGGACCGGAGAGGAGCCTGGTGCCCCCTTTCCTCCAGGACTCGCGTGCGGCAAGCCCCCACTGAGCTCCTGCAAAGTGGAAGGTGTGCCAGGGACAGGCCTGGGAGGGGGCCTCCTCACCGACACGCGGCCGTCCAGGCCGGAGCTCGGCCAAGGCGTCCCCTGGCCTTCGGAGGCCCCTTCTCCCACCGGGGCCTGGTGCCCCCCAGGGCCACAGTGTGTCTGCACCTCCCCCACAAGGAAGGTCACCGTCCGGCCTCACTGGCAACACGTCCCGAGCAGAGGCCTCACCAACTAGTTCCTGAGTCCCCTGGGGCAACCCGCGGTCTCAGCCTCAACCCAGGACTGGAGGGAGCGGTGCCCACACGTCCAGTCCCCACCCCGGGGAGGCAACGCTGGTGTGGTCACCCAGCTCCCTAGGAAGGACGGGGTCGTGTTACCAGCCAGGCAGGTGCTGCCAGGAACCGCCCAAATCCAGAACCAGCCGGGGAGGCTCAGCTCCCGCCAAGGCCCGTCAAGCCCAGGATGACCTTCCCGCTCCGGAAGCGCTGCTGGTGGGCAGACGGGCTGGCCCGTCCCGCGGGGGCTGCCCAGGCTCGGGGCCCGACGGCACACGCCCTGTCCCACAAAGCAAGCGTCGGGCTGCAGGGCCACCGGAAGCCACCCCTTCAAGCCCCCCACCCCAGAAGCTCCTGGCCGGGAGTGCCCCAGGAGCAGCGCGATGTGGGAGGCAGAGCACTAAGGCCAGCCGGCCCCGTCAGGCTGGGCCACACTGCGCACAGCGCCAGGCCCAGACACCCTGGGGACATCCAGGAAGGAGGACGCCCGCTCCGGCCACCAGCAGGCAAAGCAGCCCTAGCAGCCACGCGAACACCCAGCAGGCCCCCCTCCCCTCAGGGCAGGATCCCTGGGGTGGGCAGGACCGGGGTGAGCGGCCAGCACAGGCTGGGGGGTGCACAGAGCAACTCAGGAAGCAAGGGACAGTCCTGGGAAGGGGTCCGACACCAGCCCTGCCCCCCACCAGTGATGTGACCCTGTGTCTGTCCCCTTTGGGCCTCCACCCACTTTGACAAGCTGCGGGGCCGTCAGGTGCCCCCGCCACGGTGGGTGTGACTCCCCCCAGCTCCGACCCCACGACTGGCCTGGCCATGGCGAAACCAGCGGTCTCAGGCCACGTGGCGGGGCAGAGGGCAGCCGGCCGCCGTCACAGGGAACCGCCCCAAGGGCTGCGGCTGCAGCGAGGGTCTCCCTCCTGGATGGGCAGCCAGGCTCCCGGGCTGGGCACGTGGGTCAGGCCACAGCGGCGCCGTGAGCCTGCTGTCCAGGCCCCAGGGATGCCCTTCCTTCCCCAGGCCCGAGGCCTCTGAAGGGACTTCCGCCCCGACGGCTGGTTCCTTTTGTCTCTGCGCAGGACCCCCCCGAGGTCTGCCCTCCACGTCACCCCAGACCTGGGCCGAGTGGGACCCCGACATGGGCCGTGCAATCATGATCCCGTGAGAGAAGCTGGGGTCCCCTACACGGCAGCCCTGCCCACCCTGGCAACTCCCACCCCCCTGTCTCCCCAAGGGCAGGACCTGGGAGCCAGGCCTGCCCCGGTCCGATGTGGAGGCAGTGCCAGACCCCGCCGGGCACGCGCCCCCGTGACTCCCCCCTGGTGCCACACGGAGCTCAAGCCACTGAGGATTCTCAGCCGCAAGAAGGACCAGGGGCCCCGGGACCCTCCTGGGGCCACACGGAGCTCAACCCACTGAGGATTCTCAGCCGCAGGAAGGACCAGGGGCCCCGGGACCCTCCTGGGGCCACACGGAGCTCAAGCCACTGAGGATTCTCAGCCGCAGGAAGGACCAGGGGCCCCGGGACCCTCCTGGGGCCACACGGAGCTCAAGCCACTGAGGATTCTCAGCCGCAGGAAGGACCAGGGGCCCCGGGACCCTCCTGGGGCCACACGGAGCTCAAGCCACTGAGGATTCTCAGCCGCAGGAAGGACCAGGGGCCCCGGGACCCTCCTGGGGCCACACGGAGCTCAAGCCACTGAGGATTCTCAGCCGCAGGAAGGACCAGGGGCCCCGGGACCCTCCTGGGGCCACACGGAGCTCAAGCCACTGAGGATTCTCAGCCGCAGGAAGGACCAGGGGCCCCGGGACCCTCCTGGGGCATGCCTGCTGCTCATCTTAATAAAAACGACGCTTTATTATTTTCTTAAACGACCAGTATTTTCAAAGTAGAAAATTCAGGGAAGCAAAAGTTTAAAAATTGCAACCCAGAACCCACACCCGGCGCTGACCACCAGGAACCCCTCAGCGTCCACTTTCGACCGTCCCCCACCTGCACGGCCTTGCGTTTGGGCCCCGGTGAGCGCGCGGCCTGCCGCCTGCTGCCAGGGGGCACTGCCTTCCTGTCACACCCCGTCCAGGCTGTACTTGTCCCAAAGTGTCCCCCAGCGTCCTGACCCCGCTCTGCCTCGTGCCGTCCTTTCAACAGCGCTGCCTGCTGGAAAGACAGGGCCCTTTGTCCTGGGCCCCCTTTTGTTAAACCAAACCCCATGCCCAACGGGCAGCGCCCAGGGGGCTGGCTCCCACCTTCCCTGTGGTGAGTTTGCCGAGCAATTCCTGGGGAGGTGGTCCCGTGGGGATGGACCCCGGAGCGACTGGGCGCAGCCAGGGGCCCGGCCAGCTGCCGCGGGGCTGACGCCCTCCCGGGCAACCTCCTGGGGTCTCGGGAAGTGGGAGGCTGCTGCCCGGAGCCTCGAGTCTTCCCAACGTGCTCAGACCTCAGCCCCACGGTCTCCACCGTCCCTGAGCGAGCGAGTCACCCCATCACAGGGCACGGAGAGCCCGCCCCAGAGGCCCGCCTGCCCGAAGAGGCTGGAAAGGCCCACGGACACCCCGGGGCGGCGTGACTCGGAGGTGGCGGGCCGTCCGCCAGAGACCTTGATAAGAGCACGGAGGTGGGGCCTGTCCTGGGGACGAGGCCAGCCAGGCCCACAGAGCCCCCAGCCTCGCCCCTCCCCCTCGTGCCAAGGGCAGCCAGAACGTTCCAGCGCTGCCCGGGAGGCGCCCACACCCCCGCCAAGCTGCACGCGGGACCTTGGGCCCCGATCCAGGGGGCCAGCTGGGGAAGGACAGAAAGCGGCCTCCACCTCTGGGGGCTTCTCGCCCGCCCCATCTCCTGTTTTATCCTCAGCCCTGTGGGGTAGGGACGGGCCTCTCCAGGGACACAGGGGGTCACACGGTCACCCCAGGGCACACGTCAGGTCAGGGACAGGCCAGGAGTACAGCCATGTGTCGGGACTCCCCACTCTGATCACACGCAAACTGGGGCCTCCTGGAATCTGCCCTGATCCCCTCCCTCCCCACCCTCCCCCTCTCCCTCCCTCCTCCCCTCCCCCTCCCTCCTCCCCTCCCCCTCCCCCTCTCCCCTTCCCCCTCTCCCCTCCCCCCCACTCAGCAGCTCGAGGGTCTCAAACCAGGCTGGGACCCTCGCCCCTAGGACCCCACACGGCTGCTGGCCGCGCTCAGCAGAAACCAGGACTCCCGGCCTCCTGCCCGCCCCACCAGGTCCCTCACCACCGTCCGGCCTCCCCGAGCTGTCTGATTCTCATTGGGGTCACCCTTACCCCTGGGGCACATGGGAGGCGAGCAGGAAGCACCCACAGGATGGCCACGTGCAGTGACGGCGGGGTCTCCAGGGGATGTGGTGGGGCGGGCCATGAGGGCTGCCACCCCAACCAGAGCCAACACTGCACACGGCTCCGTGTGCACAGCCTAGAAACTGAGGCCCTCCCTGGGAGCCCACGGGGCCGGCGCAAGGTCCACGACGAGACTAGACAGAGGGAGGAGAGGAACTGAGAGTGCAGCCCGGGCACTGGCCCCGCCGGCCAGCCATGCTCACGTCCACTTCACACACGGCAGCCGGGCAGCCCCAGGGACAGCATGGCGACCCACCCACACCCCCATTTACCCAGAATCCAGGCCACAGACGGCTCCCATGGCTTCCCAAACCAATGCCCACAGAGACGGCCTTTGGGTCTGGGAACCCCGGAAAGACGGCAGGGCTAGGTCTCCCCGCCGAGGACACTCTGTCACTTTCCAGGTCTTGGGCTTTGGCTAGGTTGACCCGACAGCCGGTCTACCCAACCACACTGGGGACAAGTGTGGCCAAAGCCACACCGCCTATAGACCATGTCCAGAACGCCCCTCTCAGGACAGCAGACGGCTGACCGGTACACCTGGTGAGTGCTGGGGCCAGCGTGGAGCCATCCAGCCACCTGTCCCCCTGTCCATCCACCCACACAGCAGCCATCCATCCATCATTCCCCCTGTCCATCCACCCCCCCCCCCGGGGGTACCTACTCCACACGGTGCCCTGCGCTGGCCCAGGGGTCCCAGACCCTCCCCTTATTCCACAGCAACCACAGGCCTCAAATTCCTGAGACTTGGGAAGCTTGGAGTCAGGGGCTGGGAAGCAGCATGGAGGAACGGGGCCTCCCTCCGGCAGCAGGGCTCCCGTCCACAGGAAGGGGCTCAGGGCCTCAGCCCAGCCAGTGGACAGGATGCCAAGGCCCCCAAACAAGAAACCAGAACACCCCATGCCTGGGAGAGAGATGGCCCCCCCCAGCTGCAGAGGCAGGACCTCCTATCTCCTCTGTCCCCCATCTTATGGCCGAGGGGCCTCGGGGAGTCAGGGAGCTGGGTCTAACCGGGCTGCTCCACGGCCCCTGGGACCCCTGAAGTCCCTGTCCCTGCCCGGAAAGGGAAGGAACCACTCAGACCCTGTGGACGAAACATCAGGACGGCACAGCCACAGGCCAGCGACACTCGTGGCAAAAAGGCAGTGTCCCTGGACTAGGTGACTGGAAACAAGGCTTTTTCGATGTGTTTCATCACGACCTAAGGTCATGTCACAACCGATCCCTACATGCTTCTTATGGACTCTTTCAATCTATATGTTCCCACACCCTCTTTTTTTTTTTAATTTCTTGCTCATTTATTCACTGAAGAAATCAGGCCTCTTGTCCTGTAGGTCAGCGGTCCCCAAACTTTTTGCCACCAGGGACCGGTTTCATGGAAGACGATTTGTCCACGGACCTGGGGGTGGCAGGGTGGAGGTGTTTTCGGGATGACTCAAGCACGTTACGTTTATCGTGCACTTTAGTTCTATTATTATTACATTGTCATATATAATGAAACCACTATACAACTCACCATCATGCAGAGTCAGTGGGAGCCCTTTCACTGCCACTCACTGATAGGGTTTTGATATGAGTCTGCAAGTAACTGATTTATTATGGTCTCTGTGCAAAAAATTCCAGAGGCGCAGGGTGTCTGGCCGTCTCTGCTTTGGAGACCTCAGCAGCCGTGAGACTCAAAGCCGAACCCACGACCCCAGCAGGAGGCCACGGCGACGCTTCAGCCCCAGAGTCGCCTGGTCAGGCATCAGCCGGGATCCCAGAGGCAGGACCTCACCGGCTGTGTGGTTTCCCTGAGGTGCAGCTGCATGTGGGGAAGCAGGACCCAGGCTGTGTCTTCTCCCTTTACTTGCTGGGGTTCAAAGTAACCAGCGGCCTCCCTACTACCCTCCAAAGGCGGCCACTGGTTTGGCCACAAATGGATGCAGGGTCCAGCCTGGGATTTAAGCTCCTCGTGAGGCCATCAGTCCACTGAGGACGGCCTTACTCTCCACTTATCGTGATGCAGCCCGTGGGCACATCCTTCAGCTGACTCCAAGTCCTTGAGACGTGGCCCCAGGGGCCTTGATGCCGCTCCTGTTTTCCCGTGCGGCGCGATGGTCCAGGCTCAGCTTGTATGTTTCCTGCCCCAGACCTGGATGCAGACGTTTCTCCGGGACCCCTGGTTTCCCTCCGGGGAAAGGGCACCTGGGGGCCACCACCTGGGGGCCAGGGATGCTCATAGCAACGAGCCAGCCCTTCTTTCTAGCCCTTTCATGTAAACAGAGAAGCGGTTTTTAAACAAAATCATCGTGAACACATGCTGACGCTTGCTCACCACATGCAGGCTGAAGGGTTTCGCTTAGCATCACCTAAGTTGCATCGGCTCCGTCTGTGCTCAATATCCCAGCTCTCAGCGACACCAACAGAATTCCTCAGTAGCCTCACCCCACGATTCCCACGCGAGGGCCTTAGAATAATAAAACAAATACCATCACAACCGTGACACCAGGACTAAACACAGCGCACACGCACACACCTAGCTCTACTCGTTCTGAACCCACCGGCAACAGGTCCCCCGAGATAAGGTCTTTCTGGGGATTATTCCACCCCAGTGCAGACTTAGGGTCATCTGTTTCATTTCGGTTTTGAAGGACTTTTTCTCGTTAAGATTTATTTAGGGATTTATGAGATCAGGAGTTGCTTTCATATTTAAAGTTACGGGAAGTATTTACAAGGTTCCAAAGTCAAATCTATAGAACTATCTCATCATCCTCAGAGACATTTGGGTTCTGTCATGTCCCCCTACCCAGAGGTAACTTTTTATAAGTTTCCGTTTATCCTTCTACTGCTGTTGTTTCTTAATATAAAGTAAGTATATCTATATTAGTGTACCCTTTAATTAAAGGGGCAGCAGCTTGTTATAGTTTTATCCACTGTGTGTGTGTGGTGAGGTTTTTTCCACGTCAAAATACTTCCTGGTAATCACTCCACAAAAGCACGTGAAGACTGCACTGTCCCTTTTCCACACCTGCACGATATTCTGCACGCAGCCGACCCAACCTGCTTCCTACAGGCTGGCATGTGAGTTCTCCATCTTGCGCTTTTCCAAAGAACGCCTTAACAATCAGCCTTGCACAAGTGTACTTTTTTTTTTTTTTTTTTTGCCAATCTCTTCAAGATAGGTCCCTGGAAGTGGGACTGCTGGGCCCGAGGGTACAGGCAGGCATAACCGTGCCAGACGTTGCCTCATCCTCCTCCCCACGGATTCTACCATGTTGCAGACCCTCCAGCAACACGACCGCTGCTGCCCCAGAGCCTCGGCGGCCGCCAGCCACATGTGTCTATAAAGGCTTCTGGATTTCTGCCAGCCTGGTGGGACCCCCAGCGAAGCCCGTGTCTGCGCGTCTCTGATGGCGGGTGCGTCGGCATCTTCTCACACGTTTAAGGGCTACCTCACCAGCCACTTTTCCTGTGAACAGTGCTCTGCTCACAGCTCTTGCTTGTCTTCTGTGGGGTCACTGGGTTTTTTCTTCTCTATTTTCGGAAACGCTTCCTATCTTAGAGCTATTAACCCGGCGCATGTGCCACAGTCTCTCCCCGGATTTCCACCGGTCTCTTTACTGACCACCAGATGGTGGCATCACGCAAAAACCTCTTCTTTCTCATACAGCCTCTTCCTAAACGCACTGGCTTTGGAGTCACAGAGAAGCCTCCCCACCCTCTCGCCCTCGCACTGCAAAGGGTCCCCCGTGCCTCCCTGCGGTGCTTGAGTGGTTTTCCGACCACTTGGGGTCCATCCATCCCAGCGTGCGGTGTGAGGAGCGGGTCCAGCCTCACCTGCTCTTCCTGAAGCGTCACCTATTAGAAACCCCCCAACTTCTCCCCATTGGGTGAAGATGCTGCCTATATGTTGGCTAAACGTTCATTCGCAATGGCGTCTGTACGTGGATCTTTTATTCTGTCCTGTTGCTTGTCCACATGTCAGTGTCACGATGCTTTTAGTAGCCAACATGCTGAGCCGTCCCGGCCAAGAGCGCAGATGCGACTTTTGCGAGACACCAGCTGCGGATGTCTTGGGACAGAAACCCAGACCACGTGACCCACCAAGCTGACACGTTCCGAGCACGTGGTTCCAGGGCTGCGCAGGCACCACCCGAAGCTCTTCTGGGTGCCCCGGGGACCCCCAGCTGCTCCCTCTGCCGGGTGGGGCCCTCTGGGAGGCAGGGGCCTGTCCCTCTGGGTCAGGGCTCCTTCTGCGGGCCCCTCCCAGATGGAAGGGTTACGATTGGCCTGGCAGTGAAGGAGGCTGCCCCTGGCCCAGACCGGGGTGGGGTGAAGTGGGGGTCCCCGCGTGGCCGGGCATCTATCTCCACACGGAGGAGCGTTCCAGGGCTGAACGGACTCGGGGGCAGGGTGGGGACTCTCCGCTTTTTCTGACTTTCTCTAGACCTCCGCACGGCACTCCGCAGCAAACTCGGCAGGACGATGTGGAGGAACCGCCCGAGGGCGTGGTTTTCAGAGGAAGCAGAGAAGGGAGCCCACCCTTGAGAGACCCTGGGGGACGCCCACAGCCCCTGCTCCCCAGTGAACTGGCACCCGGTGGGCAGGGGCAGCCGGGAGGGCGCCCGAGGTGAGCGGCAGGCATGAGGCCAGCGTTTCGGGAAGTCTGAAGCGGGTGGCCGTCGGGCGCCTCATGGATGCGGCGGAGGGAGCCTCTGCGGAGGGGGGGTAAGGGCCAGCGGGCACACACCAGGCACGACGACGGGAACATCAGCGTCGTAAGACATCCAGGCAGAAGCCGAGCAGCTTTCCGGGGGTGGCACGAGCCCAGTGGGGCCTGCTTCCCCACCCACAAGTCACTGAGCAGAGAAGGGGAGCGGGGAGCAGGCCCAGAGCCCGAGAGTGGGCGGGGCGGGCCCTGGCGTCCGCTGCCCCAGCCCCTGCAAGGCAGAATGGCACCTGCAGATGGGGGGGGGGGGGCGGTTCGGAAAGTCCTGCTCTGACAGGTGGAGCCAACACCCCCGTGGAGCGCCTGGGACCACGGCTCGGTCCGCCCGCGCTGAGCCCGCCACGGGCAACGGCAGTGCCGCCTCCTTGGGCCACGCGTCCATCCTTCAGTGGGGACCGCGCTCTGCACGGAGGTTCAGGCACCTCCTCAGGACACACTCCCTTTGCAGGTTCTTCACCCGGGCAGTGAGGATCTGCACCCCCACCCCGGCCAGGGCTACTGTGAAGATGGAGAAGTTCTGGGGGAAAGGGCTCCGAAAAGCCCCCGCCCTCAAACACACAGGGGCCTGCAGCACTCTCCCGTAGCCATGGGAGGGTCCCAGCGGCCTCTGCCCACCGCTTTCTGAGCTCACCCGCCGCCCAAGCTCAGGAATGTCACTGGATAAAAATACCCACAGACGATGTCATCAGGCCCAGCCTGCCTGTGGGGCTCGGAGCTGCCCGGCAGCAGGCTGACCGCCACGGCCCAGGCTCGGGGCGGGGGGTTGGGGGGGGGCCCTGGGCTACCAAGGCCAGACACCAGGTGACCCTGTCCCGAGCGCCTATCCGTGCTAGGTACAGGCTGGCCCTGCCCACCCACTCGGACCCTCTAACGCCCAAGAGCGCTGAGACCAGCACACCCTAATACCCCACACAGCACCAGGGTGACTGAGCCACCATGGGGGCTCCGAGCACCAGGTCAAGGGGACGGCAAAGAAAGAAGGCATGGCTCTGCCTGGGGCAACATGGGAAGGCTTCCTGGAGGAGGAGGTCTCCGAGCTGAGCCTCAGCCTGCGGTTCTGGCAGCAGGGCTTTAGGGAAGAGGCCTAAAGCAGCCAGATCAAAGGCCTCCAAAGGCTAGTCACTCACCCACAGGGTAGCAGCCCCAGGAGTGGAGAGCCAGTGCCCCAGCCATGCGGGCACGTCCAGGGACGCCCTCTCTGGGCTCACGTACTGCCCTCAGGAGGCAGCTTCCTCCTCCCCTCCCCTCCCCCGACGAATGGTGGCATCCACTCCTCACGTGGCCAAGCCACCCCAGGGTCAGCATTACAACCCCTACCCAGGGTGGGAGGGAGTCACGTGGACAAGACGCCATCAGGCCTACCCGGATTCTGGCCCCACCATCGGAAGCAGCCTGGAGCATGCCCAGCTGTGCGGCCATGGGCACGTCACCTCCCCTCTCTGGGCCTAGGATTTGCACACAGCACCGGCCCGTCCCTCTCCGTCTTCCACCAGGGCCTGGGGGAGAGCCAGGCTGCCCCTCTGCCCCAGTACCCTCACCCCAGCTAGTGCCCACGTGGGCTCAGAGAAGGGACCTGGGGTCACCTGGCCATCGCGAGGCCAAGTCCCATCACAGAAGCCACGTGTAAAAACGGCACATGGCGTCACAGGCGGTCACCCTGCCCAACAGCAGAGCTGGGGCCCCGCCCCTTGCCAACCATCACCCCGCCTTCCGTGAGATGTGGGGCTGTCCCGGCACTCGGGGAACCTCTGGAGGGAAAGTCAGGGCCCTCTCTGCCCTCCAGGAGGGAGTGCAGACAGTCACCCAACCTGCCCCGGGGACCCCGGGCCGCCTCCAAGCTCTGCCCCTTGCTCCAAGGTGCCTCCCCAGGGAGAGTGAAGCCGGCCCGCTGGACCCTCCGCCCAGGCCTGGATCCACAGAGTCTGAGGTGAAGGGTCCAGGTGACAAAGGTCCTCTTCATTCTTCCCCCCGCAGCGGAGCCCAGGCACCAAGCAGCACCCGCGAGCGTCCATGGCGTTTCCCAGCAGCAAGTGAACCCCTCGTCTGGCCTCAGGTTCGCGGCCCCCGTTCCTCCAGGCCCAGCACCTTCTCCCCGCACACTGGCGTCCTTGGAGACCGTCTCCACCTCACAGGAGCCACACGTGACACCGTCCCAGCCCGTCCATCTCACCCGTGGGCAGGGCCTTGAGCCACGAGAAATGCCACGCGAGCTGAAAGCTGGTTTAGAACATCGGTCTGAGAAGGGCCTCAAAGTTTACCTGGGTCCATGGCCCAGACCAGGAGGCAGGGAGGGCTCAGCCCAGGGCCCCCCTCAGGAGCACCACCCCATTCCGCGCACGGCACCAGGCGCCGGTGAGAAACCAGGATCCGGGCTCCCAACCCGCCGGACACACCTGCCTTTCGGCAGCACCCCCAGGACACACTGGCCTGCAAAGCCCCGTTCACACCAGAAGAGCCAACCTGGGAACCGGCTTTTGCAGGAGGAGCCCGAGCCCCTGACACCTTCAGAAGCCAGGGCATCGGAATCGGACACCCCGGGCGGAGCCGGGACCCCCCGGGGGGCGCGGTGCTCCAGGCCGGCCTCAGCTGCTCCCGTGTCTGCCTCCCCGGGACAAAGCCCCCGCCCCAGCCCCACGAGACCCTGCTGCGGGAAAGTCCCAGGGCGTGGGGGCTGTGAGTGCAAATGGGCCCCTCCCACCCCTGCAGCCCTGGGTACCCCCACGGGTGCAAGCGGAGGCCACGGGCACCGAACCCAAGGGGAGCCGGCGATTCAGAACCAGGCACGGGCGGGCATCCCCTCCCACCTGAGCAAGCCTGCCGGCAGGTGCCACACCCACCACGCCTGCCACAGAGGAGGGGATGCGGACTCGGGAGGCGGCCCCGCCACGGGGCGACGCTGGGGCACGAAGCCTGGACGCTGCCCAGGGCCGAGCTCCCACACAGCCTGGCTCACTCCGCATCCCGCGCCAGGCGGCCTCCAGGCCCCAGACCTCGGCGCTCACTGGCCCTGCCCACCCAGCCACTCGCTGGCCCCGCTCCCAGCCCCTGGACCATCCCTCCCCTCCCACCACCTCCCTTGGAGCCTCAAGGTCTCCCGGGACACCCCTCTCCAGCTGGTGGCCCTGGCATAAGGGACACCTGTGGTCCCCCAACTAATGCCACACCACGATGAGGCGCTCAACACAGCGGGCTGGGTCTGGGGCGGTAGTGAGGGGTCTCTAGACAGCCGGGGAGACCAGAGGACCAGCCCCTGGAGAAGATGACACAGGGAGAAGGTCCAGAAGGAATTCCCCCAGCTCCACTGGGAACTGGGGGCGTCTCAAAGGGGACGGTGGGGAGACCAGAGCCTGGCCCCCTCCGCCCTCCCTGACCAGCTCCCCTTCTGGGCGGGTCTGCCTGGGGTGGGACGGGCACCAGGGGCCAGGGTGGGGGGATGCGACCAGGGAACTGGCCTCCACTTTCAGAAAGGCGGGCGGGCTCGGCCCAGCAAACCGCCAGGGAACGCTGCCAGCGTCATCAATGATTAACACCCGCTTGAAGGTGCCGCCAGAGCCACCGCAAGGTCCTCGGGAGCCTGGGGAAGGCGGGGTGGCGGGAGGGCAGGGACAGGACGCATTCCGGGGCCCTCCCCCAAACCTCCCCACAGCCCCCCACAACCTCCAAGCCTCTCCCAACCAGCGGGGGTGCGCGGAGAGGGGGCGAGGGGCACCTGTCCCCGCATGGGGAAACTGAGGCACGGGGGCTTCTGCCAGGCTGCATGGGTGGGAGCAGCTGGAAGAAGACAGGAGTCTGCATGTGTCACCCTGCAGCTCCCGAGAGGTCGGGGGGAAGAGGGAGAGAGAAGAGAGAGGGACAAGGAGGGAGGCGGGGGTTCCTCCGGGCTCCTGTGACTGGAAGCCCCCCACCTGGCAGGAGGGACACAGAAGCTGGGGGCAGCCTCCACCATGGCCTCTACAGACGGAGGCTGTGGAGGCCCAGCCCAGTGGCCAGGGCGGGCTGCTACGGGGTCCCCGGGCCCCTCTCCAGTCCAGGCATCTCCCCAACCAGACAACCCCAGCCAAGGCCCATCAACATGGAGGCCAGGCCTCCCTCGCCCTCAGCCAGAGTGGGGGCCGCCGCACGGTGGGGATGTGAAGAACCTCAGCTGAGGGCTGGGGGCCAGGGGCAGTGCCGGGCGGGGGGGGGCAGCCTCCCGCCCCCTGACCCCGGCAGACGGGGCAGGCGGCCGCGCACAGGAAGGGCCGCTCTCCTCTTGGCCAGAGCAGGGGTTCCCCGACCAGGAGGGGGACAGGATATCCTGGCCTGCTTCCCCAGCTGCGCCTGGGACAGTGTGCCCAGCCCTGCAGGGCCCACAGGACAGCGGCTCCCACACCCACCCAGGCCCCAGCCCTTCAAGGCCGGGCTCATCCTTCCCAGGCCGGAAACCGAGCTCAGCCTGGGTCGTAACAATCAGCCCGCACGTTTCACCATCTGCCTCACCAAGGACAGAGCTCTCTCTCTGCTACCATCTCGGACGCTTCTCAGAACGACACCGGGGCCAGGGTGGGCACCGTCCACCCCTTTTCTCAGCGCTGCGGCCAGGCTCTGGTCACTCAGTCCCAGGTTGCCCCTGCACTCCCAGCTTGAGCCCAGGTCCCCTGGAGACACTGGCCAATTCAGAGAGCGTCTGGGGCCCTGCCAACCTCCTGGAGGTGAGGGGGCACCTTCCCGGGCCCCAGGGAAGCCACATCCCCCGCCTAGCCAGGGTCCACCTGCAGACCCACCCTGCACAGAGGACTGCGGCACACCTCTTACAGACGGGGACGAGAGCGGGAAAAGACTGACCCAAGGTCACCAAGCCACCCTTGGAGGGCCCCCATTCCCAGCTCCGGCCCCCGAGGGGAAGCCACTCAGCTACTGTCCCCAGAAGCCACCCCTGCCCTACAGCTCCTGGGGAGGCTGGGCAAGGCAGACTCTGCTGAGCAACTTCCGAGAGCTAAACAATCAGAATCAGGAAGAAAACACAAGTGTAAGCAGAGACTTCCTCCGGGGAGCAGCAAGCCTTCTTCCTCCACCAGGCACGGCAGCGCCCGGGGGGCCTGGGCAACGCGCGCACCCTCGGGCCCACCACCCCGGGACGCGAACCAGTGGGGTGTCTGCAGGCCTCTCGCCTTGGCAGCCCTAGGGGTGCGGAGGCACTGCTGCACTGCCTAGCGATCCTCTGCCCACAGCTTGGCACATAGGGTTCCAGGGCAGAGAGGCGGCTGGGCAGGGTCTGCTCCAGGACCGGCTGTGGGGTCCGTCCCGCCCCTGGCCACCTCCGGGAGCTTGGGGTCCAGCAGGTGAGGGCTGGGGGGCAGGCAGCCCACGTGCACAGCAGCACCCACGAGCCAGCTGTTGGCCGGGCGCTCGAACAGCCTGAGTCAGACCAGGTCAGGATCCCTCAGGGTCAGCGCACGCAAACATCCCCCCAAACCCCAACACAAGGGCAAGGCCGCCCTCTCCCGCAGACCAGCCATGGCCACAGCTAAGCTCCCTCTGACACCTCGGCAGGCGGGGACTGGGGGGGGGGGCGGTGGGAAGAGGCTTGAGGACACTGTCCCCACCACTTGCCCTCCTGCTCTGGAAAGACTGCCCCTCCGCAGGGAGGGCAGCAACCCTAGTGCCACCTGCGCTCAGAGGAGCCAGGGTGAGGAACTGAGGTCATGCCGCCCCACCTTGCCGCACCTGCTGAGACCGTGCTCCAAGCCAGCCCCTCTGCTCCCTGGGCTCCGGTGGTGGCTACCGGAGTGGGACAAAAGAGGGCCCTGGACACCCCCCAGCCAGGTCTCTCCCAGCCCCAGGCCCGCCAAGGGGGCAGGGACGAGCACCTGCCCCTACCAACGGGAAGCCAGAGGGAGGTCACCCGCGCAGCCCCAGAGCAGCCTCCGAGGTCAGCCCGGGGATGGCCAAGCCGAGGCTCCCGGGCCAGAGGCCGGCCCCACACCAAGAGCCCACTGGCCAGGCAGCAGGGAAGCAGGGCCGCGAGCGGTGGGGGAGGGCTCCACGTGGCCCCGTCCCAGCGCGCCCCGCCCTGCCCCACACAGGCACGCGCAGCGGCGGCTGGCAGCAGAGCCACCTGGGAAGCAGCGGGGGCAGGTGCTGCCGATAGGGCGCTGCTTTCGCCTGGCGCACAGCTTCCTCTGATCGACCAGTGGAATCAGAGGCCCGACCTCTCTCCTCCCCACCACCCTGTGTGTCCCCTCCAGGCTCCTCTGCTTCAACCCAGGGTTTCCAGAGCCTGGTTGGGTTCTTGCGGCGCCGTAGGCACTCCCCGCGGCCATGCTGACACCTCAGCCTACACCACAAGGCCTGCCACCCTGTGGGGCAACCCTGCTCCGCTTGCCCTGGAGACGCCCCACAGGGCCCGCCTGGACCGGGGAGGGTCTGAGATGTTGCTGCACCAGCGGGGGCACCGGGCCCTGCCCTCTCTTGCCTCCCTGCCCCTCCCGGGGAACTCTCTCCCCTGCCCCCGTTCTCACGCGGAAGGATTAACACCTGGACCGTCCCGCCAGGGAGGAGCGGGCCTGCTTGGGCAGCGCACTCCTCCCAGCTGGCTCCCCCCACTCATGCCTGGGCAGCGCCGGCGGGGAGCTTCCCACCCCCACGGGGTCAGACCCACACGTCCCTGAACTTCAACAGACAAGCTCCCCGCTGCTTCTGTTTTTCCCATTAACCCCTTCCTTACCTCCCGGCTGACCTGAGTCGCAGCTCCGACCAGGTTCGGGCGGCAGCAGGTGGCACAGGGACAACGCTCCCCCCACGCCCTCCCCGGCCCCGCGGAAAGCTCCCAGTCCCGCCGGCGGCGATACTCACACGGCAAAGTGGTAGACGAAGCACTTCCAGCCGGTGGGGCGCTCCAGGAAGTTGTAGACGCGGCCCTGGATGTGAGTGCGCGCGAGCAGCGGGCGGCGCGCGCTGTAGATGGAGACGCGCGGGTCGAGGCTCACCGGCGGCCGCGGGCCAAGGTCGGCGGCGGCGGGGGGCGCGGCGGGCGCGGTGGGGGACGCGGGCCCCGGGGCGCCTGGCGAAGCGATGGGCGCGTAGAGCGCGCCGCCCGCCGGGCCGCCCTCGGCCAGCTCCAGCGAGAAGGGGCACTTCTTGGCCAGGCCCGCGCTGCCCCGCCGGGCGCCCGGCAGGCGGCCCCCGCCCCAGCGCTTTCTCTCGGCCCTGGGAGGGGAGGTGGCCGCGGCCATGGCCAGGCAGGGCCCGCGGGGGCCGGCCGGGCGGCGGCACGAAGAGCTGCGGCGAAGTCGGCCGCCGGGGCGCAGTGTGGGCGGCCGCTGCTGCCAGCCGGGCCGCGGGTCCGCTGCCCGCCCCGCCAGGGCGTGGGGGGCGGGGCCGGGAGGGGGCGGTGGCCGCGGGCGGGTCCCGGGGGTTGGCGAGCCCCGCCCCGGGCCGGACGCCCCGCCCCCAACCAACGTCGGCGCACGGAGCGCGGTACACTGAGCCCCGAGTGCGCTCACCTGCTTGGTCGGCCCCTCCCCCGTCGGCGCCCACCTGTTGGGTCCGCCCCTTTAGCCTTCACCTTCTCGGCCCCGCCCGCCCCATCTGCTCGGTCCGCCCCATTCTGCGCTCCTCGCTCCGCCCCGCCTACGCCCACGTGCTCGCCCTCCCCAAGCCCACCTGCTAGGCCTGCAAGAAGCCCCCAGCCAAGTCAGGAAGGAAGGCGCGGGGTCAGCAGGTGCAGGGACCACGAACTGCCCGGGCAGGAGGACGGGGTGGGGCGCAGACAGCCGCTTCACCCCCTCTGAGTTACTCAGAAGAGGGTGGAAGTGAAGGGGGAAGGCGGGGCACGTTAGGAGGATGGCGGTTAGCCCCGCGAACAATCCGAGCGCCCGAGCGAGCGCGCGTGCTGCGGGCAGAGAGTGTGGTCGGGTTGGTACCCATAGGGCCGTCGGACTCTGGAGGCCAGGCAGGGCCATCGGGGCCATCGTCGGTCAGGGCTGGCCCAATGGGGAGCCGTGTGCGTGGGGAGGATGAGGGGGTTCCTGGAGGCGATGCCTCGGGGGTCTGGAGAGGGGCGCGGCAGGAGGGGCTGCCTGGGCAGGTCAGGGGAGAGGCTTTGTCCTCCTTACCCTCTGGACAGGGCTGATGCTGTGTCCCGTAGGTTTCCCTGGGTAGGGGTGATGTAGAGGTGGGTGACAGGGTCAGAAGGACTGCACGGGTCCCCTACCCTGCACTGGCATTTGGGTCCCTGCACAACGACCTGACATCAGGGTGGAGAAGGGGTGTCGAGCAGAAAAAAACTGGCCTCTCTCAGGACATTGCCCTGGGCAGGGGGATAACTGCCTGCCACCTCAGGGACCCATAACCTAGGAGACACGTCCCAGGTCTTGACTGAGCACCCTGGGCTGATCTATTTCACGTACTCCCTCATCAGAAAGTCAGCTCTTGTTGTTGGACCGAGTGCAGCTCGGCCCTTCACCCCTGACTCCCCACACCTCGGATGGTGCCTGTACAGAACCGGCACAGTTGGTATATGCAGAAAGAATGAATGAAGTGGGTCCCAACCTGTGCCAGGCACTGTGGAGACTCAGGGCGGCTGAGACAATGGAACTTTGCTGGGAAGCGCATCACTTAGGATACAAATGGGCAGAAAGCCAGAAGAAGGTGGGGAGTCCGCCTCCGCAGGGCCTGGGGGACAGCCAGGGCACCTGCAGACATTCAGTCGATACTTTCTGAATGAAGGCGCGTGTGAATGAAGTGCCGGCACATCCACACCCCAGTGAGCAGGAGGAAGAACTTTTAGTAGGCAGTGCCGACGCACAGCTGGAGCGTCAAAGAGAAAGAAGAAGAGCGTTGATCCATCTTGCACACAACACGCAAGAATAAATTTCGAGTGGATCAGAGGCTTCAATGTAAACGCTAGAATGAAGCCATATAGGTTCTACAAGAAAGTATGGGTGAGTTTCTCAACAAACTCTAGGTAGAGAGAACGTCTCCAGCTGTGGCTGAAATCCAGAGACAATAGCTGAAATCAACAAAACAGACAAGTGACAAACTGGAACAAGAATTTGCACGGGCAAAGGATTAATAGCACTGGTGTATAAAGAACATCTAAAACCGAGAAGAAAATGATAGACGACCCTGCGGAGAAGCGGGCGAAAGGCACGAACAGCTCACGGGTCAAGGGATTCATGATCTTAACACTTAGGAAAAAACGCTCAACAAGAAAAATGCAAATTTGAAAGTACACTGAGAGACCATCGCTCACCTGTCTGATTGGCGAAAATCCAGACGTTGGACCGCAGTTTCCATGGGCAGGGCCGAGGGAAAGCAGGTGTTCTTGGCACATCGCCAGTGGGGAGGGGGTCCTGGTGGCATTAGGAAACGCACTGGTATCATTTAGCCTGGCTCGTTAGTTCCACTTCCAGGAACTGGCCCAAAGATACGTGGGGAATATAGAAGATAAGATACACATAAGGCTACTTGTTACGACATTATTTGTATCAGCAAAAGGCTAGAAACAGCCAGGACGGCCCTCAGTTAGCTGAACCGTGCTTTGGTACAGCTCACAATGTTATCAATATTATCACTAACACTCAGAGGACAAAAGGAACCCAAAGTCACATCATTAGTATTGATATCGGTATTGTTGCCTTGAAATGATACATCCGTGTAATATGTGTCGTGTATATATATATCACGTTAAATTCCTCAGGAACCTGGATTTTCAGGACAAGAGAAAAGAGATACAAATATAAAATCAAAGGGCGAATCAATCCTTAAATTTGAATTGGGAATATTAGCATAAACCCCTCAGCTGTTTTCGTAAAACAAGAATACTTTCTAGCTCTGTCTGCTGAAAACTTCTTGCATGCAAAAAGCAGTGTGGATTAGAACATACCAGATATCTTTATCCATTCATTCAAAATGACACTAAAAAGTCTCCACTGGCCCGTTGTCGGAGGCTAGGGCTCATTATTCTGAAAAGGAGTAAAATAAATTTAAAAAGGGCAGAGTCAAGCATTTGTCCTGCCTTCTCTGTACGCGCTGAACTGCAGGGTAACGAGAGGCCGCACGCACCGTAGGTATGGATTGAAGTGTCTCCGGAAGGATGATGTGACTTTGGGGAATTGCTTGGAAATAATCAGCAGGGAGGGGCAGCGGCTGGGGTGGAGATCAAACCAACCTGCCCTGAATTGGTCATTGTTGAGCCAGCTGGCGGATACAGTCTCGATACTGTGTGCTTTACTTTTGTGTAAGTCTCTGTATTTTAAAAATTATGATAAGCAGCCCCCCAGGCACCTGGGGGTTCAGGGGCTGAGCTGTGCGGGAGCCAGCCCTGGGGGTCCTGGCCCTGGCACAGGGACGCTGCCATGAATGGGAGGCCAGACAACAAGGGGTCGCTGCAAGTTCCCCGAAAGCTCAAAGGAGCTGGTGGGGGGCCTGGGGGAGGATGGGAGAGCTGGTTTGGGGGAGTGAAGCCAGGTGCAGTGAAGTGGGGCTGGGGCTCCAGTGAGGAAGGGCCCAGGGTGAGGGCAGAGGGCTGGCGGGGGATCGGGGGGGCAGGGCCAGCACACAGGAGTAGGAAGCACAAGCCGAAGGGCCTGCAGGGCCTCTGCTCAAAGGTGGGAAGTGGGCCTGACCCAGTCACTGGCTCCCCGGCTGCCCTCCAGGCCCCCCCCCGGAAAGCCCCCTCTCCCCAGGACCTGCCCCTCGGTCCTCGGGATGCTCCTGTCACACCCTGGGGTCCTGGACGCACAGGCAGATGGACCTACCTGGACGTGCGTGGGCCGGGGGCCGCCTTCCTGCTTTTCAGGCCCATGGACCGTCTCCGGGCCTCAGAATACTCTGGAAGCACCGCACTCACCTTCCTTCAGCAGCACTTTGCCAAGACCCCTCGGCACCCCAGACCCATGCCAGGCCAGCCGTGGGAGAAGCCCGGAGGTCGTCATGAACACAGGGGGAAACTGAGGCTGGGGAGGGAGGGCTGTGCGGCCCCCAAGAGGTCAGGGTCCAGGCCAGGGCTGCGCCTCCAGAGGCTTCCTGGCTGGCGGCCACCTCCAGCCCCACGGCTGAGTTGCCCACTCACCCATTCACTCCCCACGTCCCCCTGAGCACCCGCCACGCGCCGGGCACTGCTCCGCCCCGGCCGTAGAGCCATGTGCGCGAGGCCGGCCTTCTTGGGGCCCAGGGTCAGCAGGGGGATGAGTGAGATGAAGAAAGCTAGGGGACGCGGGCAGGGCAGGTGGCAGGGGGTGATCTGTGCTGCGGCAAGGCCCACCCTCCCAGGACTCTGCGTTTTAGCCAACTCCTCTCCCTCCCTCGCGGGCAGGGGCACTGAGGACCCCAAGCTCGGGCACCGCTCCAGGACAGAGGCCGAGGGGCATCCTCCGGCTCTGACTTGACTCCATCTCTGCCGCCGTGGGCTGTCGGAGGGTCGCTCCAGTTAGCCGGCACGGGGGACAAGTCACAGCCAGTCTCACGGGGCAGGACAACTGAGCTGAGCCTGCCTCAGTGGGGCTCCAGCGCCACAGGATGTCCCAGGGCTGTCAGCGCCCGCCCTCCTCCCCCAGGTGCCGCGCTGGGGGCAGGCCAGGAAGGCTGAGGGCTGGCCGTGCACGGGGCACAGCTCTGGGTGCGTGTGTGTGCGGTATGGCGTGTGGGCAGGTTGTGGAGGATACGGAGCACACGTGTATTGCGTATGTGTGTATGGCGGTACATGGTCCGTGTGTGTGTGCACACAAGCCTTGTTGTGACCACACAGGGAAAGGGGACACTCTGTCCCCGCTCCTAAGGGCAGCCCTAGAGCAATGGGACCTGGGGGCTGGCAGCAGCGCAGGGGCAGAATCAGGGGCAGGCAGCCGTCCCCCGGGGGCCACACCTCCGCCCCATCTGGCTCTGCAGGTCACTCGGCGGCTGGGCCCTGCCCGCAGAGCCTCGTCCCCTCACTCACCCCTCCCAGCCCAGGATCCAGGTCCGGCCGGCCCGGTCAGAGAGCGGGGCACTGCCCGCGTGTTTCCTTTGATCTGAGGTTAGGTCACCTGACAGCACGCAACCTGGTCTCACGCACCCTGTTCTCACAGTTCCCAGACAGCCGCCAGGAAGGCCTTCTGGGTGCTCTCCGCGGCTCAATGCCTGTCCTCCACGCCAAGCAAAAGAGGAAAGTGTGGGGCCGCCGGTACTTGCTTTGTGCTGGGGCGGCGGCGTGGAGGTGCTCGGCGTCAGTGAAGGGCATCGTGGCCGGAGCTGCAAGCACCCCGAGGCCCCCTCCCACCGGCCCCTGAGCCTCCCCCTCCCCTTCCAAGGGGACGTCTTAGGGACCAGCCCGAGAATCCAAAGCCCAGTGACCAGGCCCCGGGGCAGCTGGCACCTGGTAGGGTCACCTTCACAGGAGCCCTGAGTAGCCGGAAGGCTGGGCAGAAAAATCAGGTTTGGGGTTTCGGGTCAGCTTCCAGCTGGCAGGGCCACCTTGTAGTAGCTTTGCTGGGAATTTGCCTCAGGGCTTGTGAAATTGACTTGAGTTTATTTCAGCCTGCCAGTCCAGCTGTTGCAAGGATGCACCGTCACCACCTGGGGCCCTCTTTGGTGAAAGCACCCCGAAAATGTGCACTGATCCTTCAGTTTCCTGTGTGACCAGATGGGGTGAAGTCAGGGACCTCCGAGCCTCGTGGGACCCATGGGGACATGTGCCTGGCCCACGTAGCCTGGGGAGTGAGGACCGGGGCCCGACATGCCCCGATTCTGATCACCAGGACTTGAGACCTCCCCACCGTCCCAGGGCACCTACCCACCGCCCACTGCCCGCAGCTGACGCTTTGGGGGCAGCAGGCCGCCGTGCACTCCAGGAGCCCAGGCGGTGTCTGTGCTGGGTCATCTGATAAGCCAGTAAGCTTTTCCTTACTAGAGAGCTGCCGGGTGTCCCCGGCCGCTGGGAGAAGGGAGGTGGGAGACCTGGGCTTGATCCTGTGAGGCCGCGGTAGCCGTTTCCCAGCCAGGGCCCTTGTCCACCTTGCTGGTGCTGCCGACCTGGCTCTTCAGCCAATGGGGCTGGCCCTCTGGAGCTACGCTGTCCACCCCGCAGAACCAGAGCCCACGCAGGGCCTAAGCCAAGAGTGGACTTGGAGGGCAGGTGAGCCGGTTGGGCCGGGAAGGGAGGGAGGCAGGGAGGCCGGGTGAAGGGCCAACAGCAAAGCAGGGGTGCGCGGAGGAGGAAGAGGCAGGAAGGATTCAGCCGACCTGCCGGTGTTTATGGGGTGCCCACTGAGTTCCCAGCCTTGCTTAGGGGAGGCCAGGCCCTGCCTGCAGGGGATGGTGAGCTTTTCTGTGAGACACACAGACCCGGGAGAAGCCGCACGAGGACCTCACGTGCCACGTGGTGGAGTGCTTCGCCCAGCCACCACCTCCTCCCCCGATAGCTGCCAGAGCCCGGGGTGGGGAGGCTGAGAGCTGCCTTCCCCGTCGCGTGTGGGCCCCTGAGGGCTGAGGCTGACTCACTCACCTCTGAGTCCAGGTGCCCAGGAGAAGTTAACAAAGGGTGAGTGGGTGACTAGAGAGAGGCGTGGATGCCTGGAGGGATGGATGGATGTGTGGGTGGATGGATGGATGGATGGATGTGTGGGTGGATGGATGGATGGGTGGGTGGATGGATGGATGGATGGATGGATGGATGGATGGATGTGTGGGTGGATGGATGGATGGGTGGGTGGATGGATGGATGGATGGATGGATGTGTGGGTGGATGGATGGATGGGTGGATGGATGGATGGATGGATGGATGTGTGGGTGGATGGAGGGATGGACAGATGTGTGGGTGGATGGAGGGATGGATGGATGGGTGGGTGGATGGATGGATGGATGGATGGATTTGTGGGTGGATGGCTGGATGGGTGGATGGATGGATGGATGGATGGATGGATGTGTGGGTGGATGGATGGATGGGTGGGTGGATGGATGGATGGATGGATGGATGTGTGGGTGGATGGATGGATGGGTGGGTGGATGGATGGATGGGTGGGTGGATGGATGGATGGATGGATGGATGGATTTGTGGGTGGATGGAGGGATGGACAGATGGGTGGGTGGATGGAGGGATGGATGGATGGGTGGGTGGATGGATGGATGGATGGATGGATTTGTGGGTGGATGGCTGGATGGGTGGATGGATGGATGGATGGATGGATGGATGTGTGGGTGGATGGATGGATGGGTGGGTGGATGGATGGATGGATGGATGGATGGATGTGTGGGTGGATGGATGGATGTGTGGGTGGATGGATGGATGGGTGGGTGGATGGATGGATGGATGGATGGATGGATTTGTGGGTGGATGGAGGGATGGACGGATGTGTGGGTGGATGGATGGATGGATGGAGGGATGGATGGATGGAGGGATGGATGGACGATGGATGGATGGATGGATGGATGGATGTGTGGGTGGGTGGATGGATGGATGTGTGGGTGGATGGATGGATGGCTGGATGGGTGGATGGATGGGTGGATGGATGGATGGATGGGTGGATGGAGGGATGGACGGACAGGTGAATGGATGGGTGGATGGATAGGGGTGGGTAAGTGAATGACGATGGGCAGATGAACCGCCTTTCCTTCAATTATTTGCACAAATGTCACCTTCCCAATGAGGTATCCCTTGACCATTTAAAAATAAAGTCCCCCAACCGTCCATCCATCGTCCATCCAGGTCCTTGCCTGCTTTATGTTTCTCTACAACCATTTTAATCATTTCTTTTTTAAAATTTGCTTCTTACTTGCTTCTTTGTTCATTGTCTGCATGTCACCTGACCCCCAGCACAGTCCTGGCGCCTACATGTTGCTCAGCAAATCTGTGTTGAATGACTGGACGAGCTGGCAGGTGACACGACGGTCGAGGGCAAGGCAGGTGGATGGTGCGCTTGGGAGAATGGGGTGGGGGCCCACAGAGGCCTGTGGTTTGAGCCTTAACTGACCCCCAGGGAGGGAGAATCAGTCTCTCGGGCTCCTCGGGGGCCCAGAAGAAGGGGACAGAGGGGCAGCTGAGGCCTGGTGGAGCTGTGGTCCCCCGGCCCGATGCCCACGTGCTCCAGCTGCACCTGCAGGGCAAGAGCCTGTGCGTCCACAGACATGCGCACACACACACACACACGCGCGCGCGGGGTATCCTCACACTTACACACGCTGTGTACACGCACACGCACACACTGGTCCTTGCATGGGACTCTTGCCGGGAGCTCTAAGGCCGGCTCTCTTCCAGGCGCTCTCCCTCCCACACAGGCCCTGCAAGGCAGTGGGATCACCGTCCCCGCTTCACATCAGGACCTGGACCCACAGCTGTCCAGGGACTCAGCGGGGGCCGCCCCTCACGCAGGCTGGGCCAGCAGCCTGCCCAGCGCTCCACAGTGGCACCTGCTCTCAGGGCTGAAGTGGACGGCTGCTCCTCGGTGACGGGTGGGACAGGAGGCGCTCCCGTATTTGTAGGTCTGCGTTTACCACCAGGCGCCGAGGGGAAGAGGGGAGTGGGCTGGGGGTGTCTCCTTCCTGGACTCCAAAACACTCCGGGACAGGATGGTGGGAGGGAGAGGGCGTGAGCCTGGGCCCGTGACCATGCCCGAGTCTCGGCTCAGCCCCAGCTGGGCCTCTCCGGCCTCTCTCCCTGCATCTGTGACGGCAGCAGGGGGAGGACACGGGCCACGGCTGGGGGGTGAGGGCCCATGAGGCGCAGCTTCAGAGCTGAGGGCGTCCCCGTGGGAAGGAGGGCCTGCAGGTCCCCCGAGTCCCGTGAGGGGTTGCTACAGAAACCTGGGCGTGTGTGTGGTCAGCAAGGTGGGGGGCAAGTCTGGCTACTCGGCGTCGACGACCCTTAGACGGGGTGAAGCACCGGGCTCTCAGCCTTCACCACGGACGCTCGGGGCAGCCCAGAGGCGGCGGACGGTGGCCCGTCCCGCGGAGCTCGCCCTGCGCTCTCCCACCAGGAGTGGCCAGAGGTGGCGTTCCCCGCCCCCAGCACCAGGGCAGGGCGCTTCCTGTCCGAGGGCCTGAGTCTCGACCTCACGCAGACCCGAGGGAGGCACCGGGTCGGAGGAGGCCCCCAGGCCAGCAGGGAGACCCAGGGCCAGCCAGGCCCCTCTCTGAGTCGTGGCTCCTGTCCTGGGAGACAAAGACCAGAGCCGGCTCGGGAGGCTGAGTCTTCCTGCAAATTAAGCCCCACGAGGCACCCAGCCTGCACGGGGAGGGGCCGGGGGCGGGGCCTCTGTCGGGGGCGGGGCATACGCATATGTCCCTCCCTCCCAGGCCTCAGCCGGGGACAGAAGACGGTGGGCCCAGGGACAGAGGCCTGGGGGCTGGCGTGCGCTCTGCCAGGCGTGGCCTCTCCCCCAAAGCAAGTGTCGTCGTGTGAACTCAGTCCTGTCCTGAGTGGCTCCGGCCCTGGACCCAGTTGTAGGACAGGGGGTGGAGGCGGCTGGAAACGGAGCAGAAGGCAGAACTTGGGACATCCCCCCAACAACGGCAGCGGGTGCGGGGGGCCCCGGGCACCACCTCCCTTCAGTGGCGCCCCGCCTGAACACAGCCCACGCTGGCCGCAGCCCCTCAGTCACAAGGCTTTCCTGCATAGACGCACGTCCACACCCCGCATCCACTTGCTCACTGTGTGTCCTCCCAGCAGCTCCTGTTCTGGGCCCGGGAGGCTCAGTGGCCGGGAACCCCAGGCAGGAAGCAGACAGACAGCACGCCAGTGAATGAAAGGTCCCTTCGGAGGGTCAGGCTCCCTGGAAAGTGATGCCGGGTAATGTGGAGAGAGAGACCCAGGGAGGCCCGTGAGCTGATGTGGCTGGGGGAGGGGGGGGACGAGGGGGACGGGGATGGGCAGAAGGGGAGGCTCTGAGGCTGGACGAGAGGGCAAGGGGGAGGCCAGACGGCTGGAGAGGTGGGCAATGGGTGGGGCAGGGCTGCGGGCTCGTGGTGGGGTGTTATTGTGGAGTAATAGGGAGCCACGGAGGGTTGTAGGCAGGGAAGGAGCCCAGCCTGGTACTGGGCTGGGGGTGGCTGGAGAGGAGCGTCTAGGAGGCCGGGGTAGACGGCAGGCCTGGAACAGAGGATGGGAGGCGGCCAAGGACCGTGTGCCTCCCGCCCCCAGGCTCGGAGGCTCTGGGGAGATCCCCTCACTCTGCATATACCCCTGATGCTGGCAGGACCCACGGCGGGGCCAGGCCCCAGGCCAGCAGGGGGTGTGGACCCAGGCTGGTCTTTCAGTGGGGCTGGGGCTGGCCCTCGCCCAGGAACCCCAAGATTTACATCTCCCCCTCAGAATCTCGTCCACAGGGTCTCAGGCCCCGAGGGTTTGTGGGGTCCCTGCCCTGGACCCCCACTTATCTGGAATCCAGTCTTTCCTGAGGGATCGTCAGGCGGCCCCTCTCCTCCCTGGGTGGGCTCCAGGCCCATCGATGGGACGTGCCCAGCCCAGGACGGAGCCCTCATGTCCAGGGCAAAGCGGCCTCCACCGGCGGGGCCACCTCCACCAGCCTGCGGTCCTGGGGCGCCCCCTGGTGGCCAACGGGCCAGACCTGAGAGGCCACGGGGGGCCCCAGAGCACAGGGCCTGGACAGGGTCTCCCCGCCATTCCAGACCTCAGGGGATGAGGGGTCCCCGGGAGGGGGTCCTGGGGTCTCTGGGGAAGGGGCACACAGAAGTGTCGTCTGTTCTCATGTGTTACCCGCAAGCTCCCTGAAGCCGGGCTACTCAGATCCCCATTTTCTCAGAGAAGCTGAGGCCCAGGGTTAAGGAGCCCGAGGGATTGGCAGGGTGTGAGCCAGGACTGTGGGGCTCCAGGGCCACCCCCGTGCTGCCCTTGCTCGAAGGGACAGTGTCTGTGCGGAGCCTGCCGTGCTGACCACCTGACAGCTGGCCCAGCTGTGCCACCCTCCGGTACAGCGCACACGGGGCACCCGCGCCTCTCGGCTTTGTGGGCCCAGTCTCTGCCCACGCGTCCTCCACGGGACGGCTGGCCACACCCCCTGGAGGCGGCCATTCCCACCTGCTGCAGAGATCAACTGGGGGCCTTTGGGAGGCGGAGACACGGGTGTGGCACAGCCGGCCCCTCCCCTCCCCAGGCCCCGGAGGGAGGGAGGGGCGGCAGCCAGCCCCACACGGGGCCACCTCTTGGCACCGGGAGACTGGTCACGCCCAAGGGGGTCATGGGACCCGGCAGGCCTGGGGAAGGCTGGCCCTCGCGCCCCGTGGCTTTGGCCGCAGCAGGCCTGTGGGCCGGGTGGGGCGGAGATCAGGGGCGCCCGGCGCAGGTCACGGCATTGGCTGCCCAGGTGCCGGGCGTGGTGGCAGGGGGGAGGAAGGGCGGGCGCCAGGCTGTGGGCACCCCCACCCGCTCCTTGACCAGCAGCCGCGTGTCCGGGCCCGGGGAGAAAGCAAGCAGGTAGGCGCCCTGGCCGCCAGCCCCCAGCAGGGAGCGGGAGTGGGGGCACCCTCGTCCCCGGCCACAGGCTGCCTCTCGTCTCCATCTCCTTCTCTGGAGCCTGGGGAGAGCCCGGCCTTCCAGACGATCCCTCTGCAGGCGAGGGGGGCTCAGGGTGGGTCTGGGCAGGGGGGTGGCCCCACGGCCCTGGGGGCCAGACTCAGGGAGCCAGGGCTCAGAGCCGGTGCCTGTCCCGCTTGGGGGCTTACAAGCGCGTGGGCAGCTGTGCCCCCTCTCTGCCCCATCCCCGAGCCGTGACCTCCGCTCTTGGCCCGGGAGACCCATGTCCTCACTGGGGGCCGGGGGCTGCCGTGCTGACCACCGCCCTGCTGAGTGTGGGACCCCTGTGTGCCCTCTCCTCCCATCTCAGGGAGGAGCAGAGGGGCCGAGCAGGTGAGGGGCTTGCCCAGTGACACAGCCGGGAAGGGCCGGGTGGACTGGGACCCCCGGGGCCTGGCCACCCAGCTCTGCCTGCGCTGGGGCCGTTTCCCTGGTGGCCTCTGACCGGGGCGGCCGTCTGCCCCCCCGAGCGAGAGCCCCCAGTGCCCTTGCTGCTGGGGCTGAAGATCCTGCCTCTGTTCTCCCTGTTGGCCGTGGGGGGGCGGGATTCCAGCGGGGGGTGACGCAGGCCCCCCAACTGCCCAGACCCACACTCCCCCCCACCCCTTCTGGGACCAGGGCCGTCAAAGACCCGGACGGCTGTTCATACGAATGCACCCTTTGCATGTCCTTCCCGCTTGGTGGCCCCATTTGCCTGGCGTCTGGCCCAGTGCCCCCCCCAGCTCTCAGCACAGGACCCCAATGCCCCCTTGGCCCCCCGTGGCTGGGAAGCCAGGGGTCGGGCCCAGGCCTTCAGGGTGTGGGGTGAGGGGTGCAGGTCGTGGCCCCGGGGACGGTGAAGACCCCTGCCTTGCCAGTGAGGAAAGGGTGACGTGGGCTAGGGGTCGGGGAGCCCCATAGCACCCTCCCCCCCGCCGCCCCCTCCAGGTCCCCCTCCCTGATGGAGCAAACCCGAGGCTCTCGGCCTATGAGCACAGCGGTGCTGCCCAGTCCCTGCACACAGCCCGGGCCGGGGGTGCGTCCAGCGGCGGGAGGGGTGCCAGGCCCCGGGCCCCTGCTCAGTGCCCCCCTCCCCGCATGATGCGAACACATCCCATGTCGCTGCCCATGCTTTGGGGTTGAAGAGTGTCCCCCAAATTCATATCCACCCAGAACCTCAGAACGTGACCTTATTTGTAAAGAGGGTCTTTGCCGAAGCAGTTAGTTACGATGAGGTCGTAGCGGAGTAGGGAGGCCCTCATGCAATGACCGGTGTCTTTATAAGGAGAGGGAGGCTTGGACAGGGACTTGGAGATGGAGGCAGAGGCTGGAGGGCTGTGGCCACAAGCCCAGGGACGCCTGGAGCCCCCAGAACTGCCAGAGGCAGGAAGGACCCTCCCCTCGAGCCTCCGGAGGGAGCTCAGCCCTGCGACATCTTGCTTTGGGATTTCTGGCCTCCAGAACCACGAGAGAATCAACGCCTGTTGTTTCAAGATGCCCGGTTGGTGGTCGCTCGTTACAGCCGCCCTGGGACACCCCTGCAGTTATAACCCAGAGGGCAGCAGTGCCGACGGGGTGAGCGTTGGTCGGTGCCCAAGCCCAGGCCAAGTCTAGCCTCCCCCGGCTGTGTGGTCCGTGCAGGTCTCCCCACTCCCCTCCGTGTCTTGGCAGGGCCGGGCCTCAGAGGCTCTTGGTACCAACAGCATCAGGCCCAGCCCTGGGGGGCGGGGCGGATGCAAACCCTCCCGCTTCCCACCGCAGAGCAGGGAGCGCAGAGGGGTGGGATTTGAATATGGCCTTTCCAAGCTGGTGATCATGGGTTTTTAATACTGGAGGCTAGTGTCTGGGGACAGGGCCTGGGTGTGGGCACGGGGGAAGCGACAAGATACGGGCTGTATGGGCGGCCTGGGCAGCTGTGACAAAGTCCCACAGATGGGCGGCCGAGAGCAACGGGAACTGATTCGCTGCTCTGGAGGCCAGAATCCCAAATCAAGGTGCTGCCCCGCCGAGCCCCCTCCAGCGGCTCCAGCGGAGGGTCCTGCCCGCCTCTTCCAGCCTCTGGGTGTCCAGGCGTCCCTGGGCTGTGGCCGCATCCCCCCACTCTCTGCCTCCATCTTCACTGGGCTTCTTCCCTCTTCTTATAAGGACACTCAGGCCACTGGATGAGGGCCCATCCTAACGACCTCCTCTTAAACTGATGACATCCGCAAAGAGCTCATTTCTACAAAAGGCGCATTCACAGGCACCAGGAACTAGGGCTTGGACACATGATTTTGGGGGACACAGTGGGAGGACCATGTCATGCCTGCAGGTGCCCCTCCACCGGCCCCTCCTGTGTACCCAGGTGGTCCCTCTCCAAGAAACAAAGGGCTGGCCCGGCCTTGTAGGAAAGCATTTTACCGAGAGATTCATTCTCCTCTCCCAAAGGACCCCATCCGTCCAGGGGGTGGGGCTGACCCTGGAGAAGCTGGGAAAATACCCCAGCCGAACGGGGCGCGGCCGACACCCGTGATGGACGGGGCGACCAAGGAGACGGAGATTCACAGGGTGGGCCTCTCAGGTCTCCTGGGACCTGGGGTCCCACCGGCTCTGAGAAGACCTTTGCCCCTCCTGTGCTCTGGCCCCAGGCTCTGGAAGGGCGGGGCAGGGCGGGCGTGCTCTCCCCGCTGAGCCCGCAGAGGAGCCACTGGAGACAGGCAGTGGGGGCCATGCGGAGCCGTGGGCAGGTGGTGGGGGGCCGGGCTGGGCCCTGGCTGGCAGCCGTCGGCAGTGGGTCCGGGAGGCGCTGGGGGTGCTTGCTGTCAGGCAGGTTGATGGGACCCAGGTCCTTGTCACTCGGGCCTCTCCTGGGACCCTGGCGTGGCTCCCGGGTCTCTGCTAATGTGCCAACCCCGCCAGGCACGTGGGCAGCGCTGAGCCAGGGGTGAGGGCTTGGTGGGAAGGTCCCTGGGTGGTGGGAGGGGCGGGGGACGGCTAGAGCCTTCCCTCCCCGGGCCTCCTGGGCCCACCTGGCTCCCGCCCAGCCCCCCGGGTCCCCCTGCACCTGAGCTGTGTACACAGGCCTCGCCTGCTTGCCTTCCACCTGCTTTCTGCCTGGGCACCAGGCACACCCAGAGTCCCATCCGTGTCCCGGGCTGACAGGGGTGTGGGGCGGGTGGGCTGCGAGACTTCCACTGAGCCTCTTGGGGTTTCCAGGAACGCCCCTGCCAAAGCCTCTGCAGAAGTGGTGACGGGCGTGGCCGGCAGCTGCTCCCAGGGAGGGGCAAGTGGGAGCATACTGGGGGGTGGGCGTTGGGCCAGGAGGCGGGGCTGGGGAAGGGGGAGATGGAGCCCACACGGTGGGGCTTCAGGAGGGCCGGCCGGTGGGAAGGGCACTGGGGCAGACACCCTCTTGGTGGCCCCCCATTTCCGCCAGAGCGGCGTCTGGGGAGAGGGGCTCCCCTGGCGAAGGCGGCCCCGGCCTCTGGCAGGAAGGGGGGCAGCGTTTGCCTCTCGTGCCCTCAGGAGTGGGCTCTGTCCCTGCAGACAGGGCCCATGCAGGGTGCCGGGGGCTCCCGTCCTGGCAGCCACGGGGGTGCTGGCGACCAACAGGGGCCGGGCCTGTGCCAGGGTGAGATCGAATTTGGAGGGTCTGGGAAGAAGCGAGGCCAGGTGAGAGGCTGCCCGCACCCCACATCCTCCCCGCAACACTGAGCCCCGGAGCCCGCTCTCCCACAGCGGAGGTGGCGGGTGCCCGGGGGCTGTTCAGAGCCCCAGGCAGAGACAGCTGCGGAGCTGGCAGCGCCCTCCAGCTCCTGCCTTCTATGCCCAGGCACAGCGTGTCCAGAACCCTCCTCTCTCCGGCCTCAGCCTCTCCCGAGGGGATGGGGACGCCCAGGTCACACAGCAGGTCAAGACGGGGCCTGCGGGAGCCCCCTGGCCTCTGGCTGCGACCCTGCCCCACCCACCCTGTGGAGCCCAACCCTCCCCTGTGCCCAGGGCCCCCTTACCCAGCAGCCCCATACTCAGTACCCCCGTGCCCAGCACCCCCATACTCAGTATCCCCATGCCCAACACACTCATGTCACTGGTGGGCGAGGAGCGGCCCTTTGCCCTGAAGCCATGGCTGAGGGACGTCCTGCGAAAGGGGCTGGTGAAGGCGGCTCAGAGCACACGTGAGGCCCTGGGCCAGGGCCTCAGGCCCGCAGCCCGCTAACCCCACGGTCACCCTTCCCCAACAGTGCCACGGTGGCAGTGGGAGCAGCCCCGGGGACGCAGCAGAGGAGCCTCTTCCCCAGGAGGGTCCGGCCACCCCGTGGGGCCCACAGGCCTCAGCGAGACACCCGGGGGCAGCGCCAGCTTCCACACCCCGCTGCCCGTGGGTGGGCCCCCTTCGCCCCCTCTGCTTCCCTCGGGGGAGGAATCTGGCCAGTCGCTGGGGTCAGAATCAAACTTCTGGGCTTTATTTTCAGGCCTGCTGGGCCTTCAGAAAACCCAGTCAAGGACGTGGGGTCTCTGGTCTCCTTCACCCCAGAAATGATTGATTGTAGAAAAGACAAAAAGCCCTATCTGTGCACCCACTGGGCTGAGGGCTTTGTAATCTGGAAAGACCTTCCTGGGTTCTGGCCCAGCACAGGCCACGGGACAGAGTCGTGGCCTGTTCTGTCCAGATGGCGTCTGGGGGGGCCAGCTCCCAGCAGATGCCCCAAAGGCAGGAGGGGGCCCTGGGGCCGCTGGGCGCAGTGACTCCAGGGTCTGCAGGTGCCTGGATCCTGACCAGTGCACTCCGTGTGGGCCTTGCCCGGTACGTCGGACAGGCTGTGTGTGACCACTCACTGGCCAGCACGTCCACCAAGGCCCACGTGGTGGCCATCGGCATTGCCTCATTGGGCCGCGTGCTGCACCGTCAGCTTCTGGACGATGCCCAGGTGAGTGTCGGGCTCGGGGCACTGTGGCCTTGGGACACGGTGGGCCTGGGAGGCCCCCGAATATCGGCCACCCCCCAGGGCAGGAGGGCATGCCTTATGGAGGCCACCAAGGCAGCCTCGCAGCTGACCACAGCCCTCCACCTGTGACTGGGTCTCCCCACAGTGGACAGGCCAGCAGTGGACAGACCAGCCCCTGACCTCGGGGGCTCACGGGCCTGGGCGTGGTGGGGGGAGCGAGGCTGCTCTGAAGGACTGAGGCAGTGAAATGACTCAGAGCCAGGGGAGGGGGAGGGCAGAAGGGGGGAAGGCAGGAAGGGGGAGGGGGATGAAGGGGAGGGGCCAGAGGGGGAGCTGGGAGCCGCGTGCCCAGCATGTGGCCAGCAGGTGGCAGCATCGCCCAGGGAACGGCATGGGGAGGGGTCTGAGGCAGGTCCAATGAGGCCCAGGCGGCCCTGTGAGAGAAGCTCCCCCCAGCGCCGGGCTCTGTCTAGAGGGTCCCCTCCCTGTGCCTGCCTCTGGGCCCCCCGAAACAGCAGCCAGCCCTCCCTCCATCTGGAGGGCGGGGGCCCCGGACAGAAGCCTTGCCCAGGCCTCATTGACGTGCATGGGGGACCCAGGAGGACAGCCCTGTCCACTACCCCGTGGACGATGGTGGCAACCAGGGCCCCCTCTGCCCCCGGAAAACAACCACTCCCACTTCATCCTGGTGGACCCGGGCACCCCTGGGAAGGTCAGCGAGCCCGCAGAGCTGTGGCTGAGGTTGGAGAAGCACGTCTCGGAGCAAAGGACCGGCTACGGGGGTGAGGCCTGCCTGGGTGCCCAGGGAGGCTGCCAGGGAACACGGGATGGGGGTGGTCACAGCGTGTGGACGGGGCTGGAAGGACCACCAGGACAGGCAGGGAAGGGCATTCCCGGCTGAAGGCACAAAGCATGCCAGGGTGGTGAGACTCAGGCCACTGGGAAGACCTTGGGCGGGGTGGGGTGGGGTGGGGGGATTGCCAGCCACGGCGGCAGGGGACACAGCTGTGGGGAGTGGTTGTAGGTCGATTTCCAGTGGGGGTCCCCTGGCTAGAGGCTCTGGTTGTGGGTGGGCTCCGAGCTTTGGAAAGAAAAAGAGATTTCCCAGTTTCAAGAAGCCTATTTCCCTCCACTGGCCCGACGTAAGGTGCCACCAGGGGGCAGTGTTGTCCGAGGCCTGGGCACCGCTGTGGCCAGTGGCGGGTTCGAAAGCTGTTGCTAACGCTAGTGCAGGACTATTCATAAACAAGATACGTATAATTGCTTCCAATGTGTGTAAGCAACGCGAAGCGTCTGTCAGCTGAGCACCCTTTAATGAAAACACAGCCGAAGCCGTGTTTAAACCATCACCACGGGGGTGCAGCGCTGAGCCCCGTGCTCCCGACGCCTGGCGGCCCACGCGACCCAAGCATCCCCCACATTCATTCAGGAGGCGCCTTAGGAGTTAGAGGGGCCCTTGCTGGGGGTGGGGCGGGGGGGACGATCCCGCCTGCCTGGAGTCCTCCCAGCAGCTTGCTGGGCTCCTCCCACACAGCCTACCCAGCGGGTCCAGGCTTCTCTGAGGTTTCACCTTCAGAAGCCTCATTTCTGGTTTGTTTGGGGAAAAATCTGACCAGCGCCCCTCCTTTACCTCTTCGACGTGCTCCGTGGGCCTCGGATGACCTGGTGGTCGATAGAGCTTTCTGCCCTGATGCGGGGAGATGCCAGGCCCTCGGAATGTGGCTGGTGCAGCCAGGGACTGAATATTCAACTTGAGGTTTAAATAGCCACGAAGCGGCCACGTCGCATAGTGAGGTGCGGGGCTGGCATCCTGTCCCCGGGTGACGGGGCAGCCTGGAGCCCACACTTCTCTAGAAAAAGCCTCTTGGCTGGAGTTTGCCCAGAAGACGTGGCAAGTTGATGGTCTGAGGCCGTGGTGGTCACCCCACGGGGAGGGTCCCAGGCCCTCCGCTCGCCCGGGCACCTGGGTGGCCCTCGTGCTGCGTCTGCTCCAGCAGCATCGAGATCCCCGTCCTCTCTCTGCTGGTCAACGGTGACCCCAGCACCCTGGAGGTAGGCAGCGGCGGCAGGTGGGGGCCTCCTGCGGGGCCCCCGCCAGGGCAGGGATGGACCTGGAGCTGACTCGGCCTGCTGGCCCTCCCTGCCCACCTCACAGGACTTCAAGGGCCGTGGAGCACGCTGGCCCATGGCTGATCCTGGCGGGCTCGGGGGGGCATCGCCGACATGCTTGCTGCCCTGACAAACCAGCCCCACCTCTTGGTGCCCCAGGTGGCCGAGAAGCAGTTTAGAGAGGTTTCCCAGTGAGAACTTCTCCTGGGAGGACGTCGTGCACTGGACAGAACTGGTATACACCGGCCAGGACCGCAGTCAGGAGGGCCAAGCGCTGGTCCCTACCCCAGACCCCGCCCCCTGCAGTGCCCACGCCCGGCCCCTCTGGCTGCAAAGCTACCCCACCTTCCCGTGCTCACCCCTGCTTCAGGCCCTCATGCCTGGGGGCGGAGCCTCGGTCTGTGGGTGGGGCTGCCCTGGGCCCAGCGGGCAGAGGGCTGGCATTCTCACGGGGGGGACATGGGGTCATATACCACGTGCCCGGCCTGAGGCGCCAACTCGGGGCCTTTGTCCATCCTCGAGGCACTGGTGAAAGGTGAGGCCTGGCCGCGCCCGCTGGGAGGCCTGCGGAGGGCACCGGGCAGAGGCAGATGGCTGACCAGCTCCCAGCCCTGCCCCGTCCTGGGTCTCGGCCTCCAGGGGCAAGGCCGCCGCCTGGGGCCTGTCAGTGGCCGGGAGGGACCCCTGGCACGGCTGCACTCTGCTGTGTGTGTGAGCGTGTGGGCGAGCGTGCTACTGTGTGGGCGTGTGTACCGGTCACTGCTCGCTTCGGCGGGGGCAGCACGCGTAACAAAACTGGAGGAATACAGAGCCTACCGAGGCCTCCGTGCAAGGCCTCCGTGCAAGGCCTCCGTGCAAATCCGTAGAAAGTCCTGCCTTTGGCAAGTTTTATGTTACTATATTTTATCACAATTTAAAAAACTAAAGTGTTCAATTAATTCAGGGAGCTGTAGTGTTTTCATAAGGTTGTGCACCGTTACTACTGATTCCAGAACGTTTCCACCACCCAGAAGAGCCCTGCTAGTCACCCCGATTTCCCCCAGCCCCCCGCAACCCCGCATCTGCCGTGTCTAAGGATTTGCCCACTTGTGGCATTTCCTGCGAATGGGATCACACACTGTGTGGCCACTGGCGTCTTTCCTTCGCCGAGCACGACGTTTTGGGGGCTGTCCACGTTGTAGCCTGTGTCGGCCTTCACTCCTTTTTCGGGTGCAGTAATATTCCACATTTTGTTTCTCTGTCCCTCTGTTGATGGACACTTGGGTTGTCTCCACTTTCTGGCTGTCACCTGACGTGCTTCTTCTTGGACATAAACACCTGTGGAGGGGCTGACCGCTGGTGGGGGACACAGGCCCAGGCAGGGAGGGGCTGTGCGGGGCAGGGTGCCGGGACACCCTTGAGGGAGGGGAGTCTCCTCCAGACAGGCCACCGGCCCCCTGCTCTTCCATTCACCCTTGGGGTCCCCTTGGGGTCCTGGCGCTCCCAGCATTGGCTCCTGGGGGTCTTGGGATGTCTTGTGAATCTAGAGGGTGTGGAGCGAACCAGAGTGCCATTCCCGTGGCTGTGCGTCTAGGAGAGTCACCTTGAGGGACCCTGTGCCCAGCGGCTCTGCCGGCGCCTAGGTTCGCCCTCCCCCCCTCCCCTCCTCCGCCCGCAGCCCACAAGAGCCGTAGCCAGGAGGCGCAGGACTGCCCGGATGAGCTGAAGCTGCCCGTGGCCTGGGACCGCGTGGACATCGCCAGGAGCGAGATCTCAACAGGGACGTGCAGTGGAAGGTGCTGCCCAACTGTGGCCAGATCCGGGTGGGGACGCGTGGAGGGCTGGGGCAGGTGGTGTCCGGGTCCATCCTGGCCCAGCTGTGGCTGCGCGGGCCGGGGGCGACCGGGGCACCTCCCGCTGCTGCCTCACTCGTCTGCACCCCAAGGCAGGATGGGCTGAATTGCGGCGGGTGTGGGCCACCCGGCGCAGCGGGACAGGCGGGGGCCTTGCCGAAGGTCCCCACGCCCAACCCACCGGCTCCCTCTCACTCTCCGCCCAGTCCCGCGACCTGGAGGAGGTGATGATGGACGCACCGGTGAGCAGCAAGCCTGAGTTCACGCGCCTCTTCGTGGACAGTGGCGCCAACGTGGCGGACTTCTGACGTACGGGCGGCTGCAGCAGCTCTACCGCTCGGTGCCCCCCAAGAGCCTGCTCTTCCACCTGCTGCAGCGCACGCACGAGGAAGGCCGGCTGACGTGGGCTGGGCTGGGCGCCCAGCAGGCCCGGGAGCCGCCCGCCTTCTCCCTGCACGAGGTGTCGCGGGTGTTCAGGGACTTCATGCACGACGCCTGCCGTGGGCTCTACCAGGCAGTGAGCTGTGAGCGGGCGGCAGGAGGGGGGCGCCGGCGGGGCCGCGGCTGCGGGCTGACACCCCCGTCCTCCAGGAGCAGGGCCCGCTCCGGCAGCCCACGGGCCAGAAGGGGCTGCTGGACCTGAACCAGAGGAGCGAGAAACCCTGGAGGGACCTGTTCCTGTGGGCGGCGCTGCAGAACCGCCACGAGATGGCTACCTACTTCCGGGCCATGGTGAGGACTCCGGGGAGGGGCCGGGTCCCTGGGGAGGTGGGGGAGGCAGCCGCATCCTCAGACCTGGCCTCCCAGGGCCAGGAGGGCGTGGCAGCCGCTCTGGCCGCCTGCAAGATCCTCAAAGAGATGTCCCACCTGGAGCCGGGGGGCCGAGGGGGGCCGCACCCTGCGTGAGGCCAAGCACGAGCAGCTGGCCCTGGGTAGGCAGCCGAGCAGTGGGGGCTGCAGGGACCCTGTGCGCCTCGGGGCCACTGGGCTCCCCCCAAAATCCTAATGGGGGCAGACGGGTACACAGCTGACGAGGACGCAGCTCCAAGGCTCGGGCCAGCTGGGCCTGTGGCCGGGCGGGCGGCGACACTCGGGGAGAGGGAGGCCCCCAGGATCCCGACAGCCTCTGTGTGGCCGGCCTCTCCCGGGCCTCACCAGCCCCCTGGGAGACAGGCACAGGGCAGAGGGCCGGCCGGAGGAGGAGGGCAGGCGGGCCAGGCCTGGGCATCGTGGCAGCGGCCGCGCCCTCGGCAGACCTCTTCTCCTAGTGCTACCGTAACAGCTGGTGCGCCGGAACCGCTCATGCAGCAGGGCCACGTGTCTGCACCTGTGGCCACCGAGGCCGACACCGAGGCCTTCTTTGCCCACGACGGGGTGCAGGTGAGCCCCGGGGAGGGCTGTGGGGCGAGGGGCTGGGCAGACAGGAGGTGCCCCAGCTGACCCCTCTCACGTGCCTCCCCCAGCCTGTGTCCTGGCCATGGGGGTGGGGGGCTCTCTCAGCTGGCCACTCCCCCCACGTCCAGCCCTTTCTCCACCTCCAGTCTCGGAAGAAACCCCGCTTCCTCAGCTCAGCCCTCCTGGACCCCCGAGCCGGGCCTGCCCCGTCGAAGGGTTGTCCTTCCCCAGCAGGGCAGAGGCTCCAGGAACTCCAGGAGCCAGGGCTGGGAGGGGCGATGCTCCCGCTGAACCTGGAAGGGCAGGCCTGCTGCGGGCACAGCAGGGCAGAGGTGTGGAGGCGGGGGCGGGGGGGGGGGCAACCGTGCCTTTATTTCAGGCCTTCCTGACCGAGATCTGGTGGGGGGACGTGGCCGCGGGCACGCCCATCCTGAGGCTGCTGGGTGCCTTCCTCTGCCCGGGCCTCGTGTATACCAACCTCATCACCTTCAGGTCTGTCAGGACAAAGCGGCTGGAGGGCCTTGGGCTTCACTGGGGCTGGTGGCGGCACGTCCCCGGTGCCGGCCCACGCCGCATCCAGCATCCGTGTGGGCCCCCCATGCACGCCCCCTACCCGTGTCCCTTCGCAGTGTGTCCAGCACTTCCTCTGCTGGCTGGTGCCTGAGACCAAGTGGAGGGCCTCTGGGTGCCCTTCCCACGTCCCTGAGGGCCCCCTGTGCTCCCAGTGAGGAGGCCCCTCTAAGGACGGGCCCAGAGGACCTGCAGGGGCTGGGCAGTCTGGACACGGAGAAGAGGCTGCTCTGTGGCCCGGGCAGTCGGTGAGGGCCCTGCGGAGGGTGGGCAGTGGCAGGGAGGCTGGGTGCCGGTGGGCGGCGGCAAGCTCGGGGCTCTGGCCACCCGTCTCATCACTGGCCGTGGCCTCCTTCGTGGTGCCGGGCGGAGCAGCTGGCCAAGGCGCCAGGAACTCAGCGCGGCCGAGGCCCCGAGCCGCCTCCTCGTTCACGCGCTGGCGGAAGTTCTGGGGGGCACCCGTGACCGTGGTCCTGGGGAACTTGGTCACGTACTTTGCATTCCTCTTCCTGTTCACCCACGCCCTGCTGGTGGACTCCAGGTCCCCTCCCCAGGGGCTGTCGGGGGCTGAGGTCACCCCCTACTTCTGGGTCTTCACGCTGGTGCTGGAGGAGATCCGGCAGGTCAGCAGTGGGCCCAGCCCACCGAGCCCCGATCCCTGACGGTCACAGCCTGGCCATGGCGGGGCTGTCCCCAGCTAGGTGGGGGCCCAGGTAGCCGTCACCGGGCCGTCTGCCCTCTGCCAGGGCTTCTTCACAGATGAGGACACGCACCTGGGGAAGAAGTGCTCTCTACGTGGAGAACAACTGGAACAAGTGTGGCATGGTGGCCATGTTCCCGTTCGTCGTCGGTGTCACCTGCAGGTCTGTGGGCCCCAGAGGCCTGGCAGGGGCAGCCCTGGTGGGCTGGTGGGCCGGGCTGCTTCAGGATGGGTCTGCTCAGGCCCCGGAAACCCTGTGTTTGTACGTCCCGTGCTGTGTGTCCTGGGGGAAGCCCCTGCCCTCTATGGGCACCAGCAGCCGTCCAGCCTGCCTTCCTCCCGCCTGCCAGGATGCTGCCCTCAGTGTTTGAGGCCGGCCGCACGATCCTTGCCATCGACTTCATGGTGTTCACGCCCCGGCTCATCCACGTCTTTGCCCTCCACAAGCAGCTGGGCCCCAAGATCATCATCGTGGAGCGGATGGTGAGCCCCCGCCCCCGGGAGGGCGGATGCTTCTCTCCCCACTCGCCTACCCGCCGTGGAGATGAAGGACGTCTTCTTCCTCCTCTTCCTCCTGAGCATGTGGCTTGTGGCCTACGGCGTGACCAGCCAGGCGCTGCTGCACCCCCATGACGGGCGCCTGGAGTGCATCTTCCGCCGTGTGCTCTACCGGCCGTACCTACAGATCTTCGGGCAGATCCCACTGGACGAGATCGACGGTCAGCACGCAGCCTGGGGGTGGGCGTGGGGGGTCCTCTGTGCCCACTCTACGTGGGACCCCCACCCCAAGGTGCAGCTGAACCGAGTCCAGTTATGAACGTTCCTTTTGTAAGACCCTGGACAGGTGGCCCTTGAGAGGGGTGTTTGAGGGTCACAGGAGACCCCGGCCTGGAGTGGCTGAGAGCGGGGGGTCCCTGAGGCTGGCCCCCCAGGCCCTGCCCACCCACACAGGGCCACGTCCAGCAGGGGACAGCTCTGGGCTGATGTGTGTCAGCTGCGGAGGCCCCAAAGTCGGGCCTCGGGCTGGAGATGGAGACGGGGCTGCAGGGAGAGAGAGCAGGCTGGGTGGGGTGGCGGGAGGCTTGCCGGGAGGGGGGATGGGTAGGCACTACAGGTCACCTGGGGTCTGGGCCCTCCAGCTGCCCCGTCCCCCCGGCATGTCCCCAGTGGGCATCAGGTCTCCTGTCAGCCCCCATCCACCCGGCCCCGCACCCAGCCTCAGGCCCACCTGCTGGAAAGGCCCTTAGCTAGGAAGCCGCTCCTGATGGCATCTGTGCTTCTGGGGACCCACCCAGTGTGTGTGCCTGATCTCCGGCCGGGTGTGTGTGGTCTGTCTGAGGGGTGTCTCCAGGGCGGCCCCTGTACTGGGGGTTGGGGGCGCTGGGGCTGGTGGAGGCTCTGAGAACTTCCCACAAGTCAGCACAGTGTGGGGGGCAGAGTGGCTCAGCCATGGGGGCTCAGGGAGACCTGGGCTGGCGGCGGGGATGCCTGTACAGGCTCTGGGATGGCTGGGACTCGGGGAGGGGGAGGGGGAGGGGGGACCAGCCCCTCAAGCAAGGTGGGCCAGCAGCCAGGGCCCAGTGTGGGGGCCCAGGGCACCCGCCCTGCCGGGCACTCCTGGTGCGAGGAGGGGGGCGGAGGGATCATTCGCTCAGGCTGGTGTCAGACTGAGGCCACCTGGGGTCCACCGAGCGATCACGGGCACACTGTCCCTGAGGCCTGACCGCGGCCACTGCAGCTGATGACGCGAGGTCAGCGCCCCGCGACCTGGTAAATATTTGTCGATGGGATGAGGACGTGACCGAAGCAAACAGGCCTCCGGGATGGGGCGGCGGGGGGGCTGGGCCGTCATGGGACTTGCCTCCTAATTAGGGTGCTCTGCAGGCTCATTTCCTCCACTGTTTTCTTAGGCCCCCAGCCCCCGGCACTGGGGCCGGTGTTTGCTCACCCGTGGGCACCAGTTTCCAGGCCATTAGTTTAACGAGGCCCTGCCCGCCCTCCAGCCCTCCCCGCCCGCACCATATGGCCCCTGCTGGCGGATGCTACCATGACCCCCAACTGCCCCAGTCCCACGGGGCCCCTCGGAAGGAGGGGAGTGAGGTGGGCGCCCCCAGGACCAGGCAGGGGTGGGGGGGTCACTCCTGCCCCCACGGCCACACACTGGTTCAAGGGAACTCTGTCATGGTTCGGGGTCCCCAGGAGCCTGGGGCCACCTGGGCAGGACGGAGGAAGGGTAGACTCCTGGGGGTCCAGCCTGAAGTGCTGCTGTGGCTGCCAGGCCGAGTTCCACGGTGGAAAGTCCGTGACCAGGGCCGGGCCTGGGCCGGCACGGAGGGTCCCGCAGGTCCCTGTCTCCCTCCCTATCTCTCTTCACCCGCCCCCCCACCCCTGGCCCCTCCCTGTGAGCCCACGGTGGTACAGCCAAGAGTAATTCCCTCACTTATGGCCGAGAGGGAAGGCAGCCCGCGGGGCTCCCCGGTGGCCGCCCTGCCCTCCCTGCCCCACATGCACCCGCGGGAGCTGGGGGCTGAGCGTCCAGGGCAGAGCTCCGTCTCTGGGCTCTAGGAGGTCAGAGACAAGGACAACTCATTTCCCAGCCTAGCCTGGTGGTGCCTTTGAGAGTTATGGGGGAGACGCAGGGGTCTCATGACCACGGAGCCGCTTCCATCAGACAGGTTTACAGCTTCACAGACACGCTTTCCAGGCCTGGCCCTGGCCCACCTCTCGGGGTGCCGGAGGGAGGGAGGGAGGAGGGTCACCCATCAGCGCCGGGCAGATCTGCGGGCGGGGAGGGAACTCACGTGGGGACGCACCAACCCCCATCACAGTAACTCACTCAGGAGGGACTCACCCCCGTGAGGGAGACACGCGGACACGGAAACAGGCCCTGCCAGCCTGACACGCAAGCAGGGAGGCAGGGACACAGGCACACACAGAGCCAGAGGCCCCCAGTGCCCCCCGGACTCAGTCACAGCATGAAGACTGGGAGGGGCAGTCACAGAAACACAGGCCTGCGTGCAGGCGTGTGTCCGCGTCCACGCACATGCACGCGCGCGCACGGCCTGTGGAGGGCGCCACCTGGAGCCACACGCCCTCTTGATGGGCAGGCGCACTCTCCCCGCTTCCTCCGCACCTTCCTCCCATCTCCTGGGATGGGGTGGGGGTCCAGGCTGGCCCTGCAGGGGTAGAGGCAGGCAGGGGAGGGGCTGCCCCACCCAGAGGGCACTTTTCAGGCTGGCTTGTCTCCATGCCCACAGTGATCCGTGTCAAGGGTGTTCTGCCTCCATAGGCTTTGGAAATGGTGCAGATCTGCCCCCCAGCTCAGAGTCCTGTGATAGGCAGTAGGGCCATAAAGGCCCTGAGAAGTCCTGCAGGAGAGACTCCACCTCCCCTTGCCGAGGCCAGCTCTCCCCACACTGGCTCTGAGCAGAGCCTTTGGCGGTGGTGGTGGTGCTTGGGGGTGACCCATGAAGCAACCAGCAGAAACCGGGGTCCTCCACACGGCCTCGCCGCTGCCTCCAAAGCCTGCGGTCTGGCTGTGAGCTCGGTCCAGCAGCAGTGCGGAAGTGGGGCTAGCACCGCTAGGCCAGGCACCCAGGACTGGAGGGTCCCACGACAGGAACTCAGCGCCGAAGCCCAGGTGACCCCCAGGACACCACAAGAGTTGGCCGCCTAACCAGGGCCCTCTGTCCCAGGGTGGCCTCGACTGCGGGACAGAGCTCTCGATACCCAAGGGCATTTGCAGCTCAGCCCCGCACCGGCTGCACTGAGCCCACTCCCCTTTCAGAAGCCTGCGTGAACTGCTCCATGCACCCCCCGCTGCTGGAGGACTCGCCCTCCTGCCCCAACCTCGACGCCAGCTGGCTGGTCACCTTCCTGCTGGTCACCAACGTGCTGCTAATGAACTCCCTCATCGCCATGCTCAGGTGCCCGCCCTGCCTCCTTGCTCCGTCCACGTCGGGGGGCCCTTAGTTCCAGCATCTCTGGCCCAGACCTGCCTGGCCCTCCGGACTTCAAGCTGCATTCACCTCTGCCCTCAAGAGGGGCCTGGAAATGGGGTGTCACCCAAAACTGTGGCTCCCCTTCGGGTTGGGCCTGGAGGTCAGGGCACCTAGGAGGTGGTGCAGGGCAGGGCAGGTGCGTGCGTGTGGGTGGAGTGGCGATGCTTTCCCAGGCCGCCGCCCCCCAGGGAGTAGGGCCCGGGTCTGCGAAGGCTGCAGCAGATGGGGCAGTGGAAGACCCCAGAGGAGTGGAGAGAAGTCACAGGAGGAGGGGACGGCGAGGCGGGGGGAGCCCTTGGGACTCCAGGAACAGCGCAGGGAGCCGGGCCATGTGCCCACCGCCGCCCACACGTGTCCGCAGCTACACGTTCCAGGTGGTGCAGGGCAACGCGGACACTTTCTGGAAGTTCCAGCGCTACCACCTCATCGTGGAGAACCACGAACGCCCCGCCCCGGCCCCGCCCTTCATCCTCCTCAGCCACCTGAACCTGGTGCTCAAGAGGTTCTTCCGGAAGGAGGCCCAGCAGAAGGGGGCGCGCCTGGGTGAGGCTTGGGCTGGACTCAGCTGCCCGGACCGAGGTGGGGGGCGGGGGGGGGGCCCTGGGCCTGGGGAGGGGCAGCGCGCCCTGGCCCCGTCTGCAGTGACACTGCAGGCTGCCGCACCACAGGGAGGGCTCCTCCTGCCTGGCTCTGCCCCTGAGGCTGCCTGGCCTTCCCAGAGAGGGACCTGCCGGAGCCCCTGGACCAGAAGATGGTCACCTGGGAGGCGGTGCAGAAGGAGAACTTCCTGAGCGAGCTGGAGAGGCGGAGGAAGGACAGCGGGGAGGAGCTGCCGCAGTAGACGGCCCACAGGTGCATTGACCCGGCCCCGCCCCGCCCCACCCACCTGGGTGGGCGTGGCAGGTGGCCTGGGGTGCTGAGCCCACAGGGCGGCTTACAGGGGCAAGGGCCCAGCCTGGAGCGCTGGCCGCCTCCCCTGCAGGGTGCCGGTAAGTAGAGGCGCCGGTGGAGCTGGCGAGGGGTCAGATCTCACGCCATGGGACTGGGGGCTGTGAGGTCTTTACCAGAATCACTGCTGGGCGTCAGGCTGCCTTACAGCTGGCGTGGGCTCTCACGTCACAGGGCCTGAGCTGGGGAAACGGGCCGAGAGGGGCAGGGATGTGGCCCGGTCCAGCACACGGCCTCCCTCCCTCCCGACCCTGGCCAGAGCTCTGCTGGGGCCTTGCCTGCCCTGCATTTGGGGGATGGGGCCAACACTCATGGTGTTCTCTGCTCTCCCTCAGACCCACGTGCCTGGTCCTGCCTGCAGGTGAGGGGTGGGGACAGCCCCGCCCACCACTGCTGGACAGAACCCCGCCCCCGCCCCGTGCCTGCAGGGAGGGTGCAGCAGAGCTCTGCACCCAGGCCCGAAGGGCCAGAGCACCCTGAACTCAGGCGCCCACAGAGGCTCAGTGCCCCCCAAACCCACCCGAAGGGCCTGGGCCACAGGATGGGGGAGGACGGGAAGGTTTCCCAATCTGGGAGCCCGCCCCGCCCCGCCCCGCGCTCAGGGCCTGCTGCCTGCCTGCTCCTATCCCAGGGTGGACTTCGTAGCCAAGTACCTCGGGGGCCTGAGAGAGCAGAAGCGGGTCGAGCGTCTGGAGTCTCAGGCAGGCAGGCGCACCAGGGCGCCCTTCTCTCCCGGTGCAGGGGCCTGGCCGCGGGGCTCAGCAGTCAGGGCAGGGGCAGGGCAGGGAGGGCCTGGGGCTTCATACTCGTACCCACCCTTCCCTGAGCGGGAGACCCTGCAACTCTCCCCAGGGGGGTCCTGCATTTAAGACCCCTCACCGTCTACTCCCCACATCACGGTGCCGGAGGGCCTGCTCCCCCACCCCCCGCCTCCTCCGAGAGGCAGCCACCAGAGGAGGGTCACAGAGCAGTGCGGGCACCGGTGGGCAGGGGAGGCGGGCATGGCGTGGCCCGGGAGCTCCCAGCACGCCTCCCTTCTGCAGGTCGACTACTGCACGGCGCTCCTCTCCTCCATGGCCGACACGCTGGCCCGCAGGAACAGCTACTGGAGTAGGTGTGGCTGTCCCCACACGTCCTGGGTGGGCTTGGGGCAGGGTGGGCGGGAGCAACCCACCGCCAGCCCGCTGACCTGGGCCTCCGCTTCCCACCTGTCCTGGGAGGGGCCCGGCCTACGTCTCTGATGGCCTTCGGCTGACCACAGTCTTCAGGGTGGGTAGGGGCCCTCTGGTGAAGCCCACCGACCCAGCGAGGGTGTGAGGGCGTGGGCACCCAGACTCCCGAGCCTCTGCCTGGCCCCACTGGGCTGCTGCCCACCCCCCCCCTGCCGGCCAGGGCCACCTCTCCCTTCCCCGGTTGCCCCACTGGGCGCCCAGCAGCTGAGGAGGGGCCTCCCTTCCCCCACCAGACTCCCGAACTTCAGTGGTGGGAACCCACAGGCCTCTGCTGACCACAGAGGGGGCCTGGGCAGCAGGGAACACCCAGAGGCCGGCCGGCTGCCCTCGAACACCTGAGCCACTTGGACCATCTGCACGCAGGGCCCACCTCTCCCAGAGCCCCAGGCCCCATGGACGCGCCGGCCTGCCCCCACCTCCAGTGGAGCCCCCCAGCAGGATGTGGCTCGGGGCTTTGCCCTGCCCGGCACCTTCCCTGGACGTCCTGGGCCCGGGGTGCAGCGGTGTGTCGTGGGTCCCCCCTGACAGGCAGAGCCCTCAGGACCCCGAGCAGAACCAACCAGCCAGGCCCAGGAGAGCAGACACTTGTTCAGTGCCCTGTGCGGGGCACCTCCCGTTAGGTGGGCAGCTAGCTGCCTTGGAGTCCATGCCCAACCTGTGTCGCCCACCAAGAGGCTGGTCTTTTTCTGAAACGCTTGCACTTGGAATTTCTGTCCTTTAAGACCCAAGACTGTGTGTATCGGCTACCACCGCACGTCCCCGACAGCTCGCACAGTGAGTGGCGGGCTGTCCAGCCTGGGCAGCGGCTGCGGGTCACCTCCCCAGGAGGACCCGCCCCCAAAGCTGCTTTATCTTAAATGGAGCCTGGGAAGTACACCCACACCTTGGGCTGCAGCCCCACATGAGAGTGGACCCTGGGGGGCGTCTGGGAGGTGTCAGGCGGTCAGTAAAGCACTGCGGGGGGAGAGGGACTTCCTGCCCTGCAGGGATGGGGTCTGGGCCCCTGAGCTTGCCCCAGCTGCGTGGCCAGCCAGGCCGGTCTCTCCTTCCCTTAGGGACCTGGAGCCCGGGGTAGGGGCAGCAGGGGCAGGGCCAGGCCCGGGGCTCAGCAGCATGATGGGCTGGCCAACCCCAAGTGCGGTCCCAGGAGAGCCACACCCACTCCCGGCTACCTCCCCAGCACCCTCTGGGGACCCTCCTCATCGCCCTGCACAGCAGCTCCGCAGTCCTGGCGACACTGTCCCAGGACACCGGTCGTCGTCACACAGCCTGGGTAGGACAGAGTCAAGAGTGAGCTTGGCCAGGGCTGGAGACGGCGCCCGCTCAGCTGGCCGCTTCCTGGGGTCTACAGGCGTATGCTGGAGGCAGGGGCTGCACACCGACAGCCGTGAGCCCGCCTCTGGGCGGGTCTGGGGTGTCCACCTCTTGCTCTGGGCTGAGGAGGCGGTCACCTCAGCTAGGCTGGGAAGACGCGCCACTGAGGAACACAGGCTTGATTTAGAAAGCTTCAGAGCCCCCTGACGCTAAGCTGGGAGGCTCCAATGTGGGAACAGCGTGATGGGGTGTCTGGAGGGAAGACAGGGCCCTGGCCACAGTCCCGGGCGGATGGGGGCTGACAAAGAGACACGGAGACTGAGGAACACCCAGAGCCTTTACTGTGCCCCTGGGCACGGGGTGAGTCAGGGTTTCCGCCAACCCCTGGCCCACACCCTCAGCAAGGTCTCTGCCCTGGCCACTGGTGCCACCGACAGGCAGCCCGCTGGCTCCCTTCCCTGGGGGTGGGGCCCCGGGCCTGCTCCGCCCCTGAAGCCGCCCCGGGGGGACAGTGGGGGCCGTCCCTCCAGCTCGGCCAGGGCAGGCAGGCGGCCAGGCGGTCTCCCCGCTCAGACGTCCGCGCCTGGGGCCTCGGGGCTGCTGTCCTTGCTCCGGAAGTGGTCCCTGCTCCGCTTCCTGCTGCTGTGGAAGCCCACCGCCTCCCCTGGCAGGGCGCTGGCCCCAGACCCCGCGAGGGCCTCCCCCTCGGGTGCACCCACCTCCTGCAGGCGCCCCCGGGGTCTGCTCCACTCCTCGGCCTCCGGGCTCCCGGGCCTGGCCAGGTGGGCCAGCTCCACGGGGCCCTCGCCCCCCGCCGCCCCCGGGATCCCGTGGGGGCTCCCATCCGGCTCCCCTGCCTTCCTCGGGACCCTCCTCTTCTCAAGCCGGGCCTCGCCGGTTCGCACCGGTTTGGAGAAGATGAGCCGGCCCTCCCCACAGCTAGAGGGGTCCTGGTTGAAGGAGGGCACGTAGCCGCTGGGGGCGGCCAGGCTCTGGGGGCCCAGGAAGGCCAGGGCGGCGGCCCGGTTGCTCTGTTTGCTGGCCTCAGCCACACCCTCCAGGCTGTACTTGGTCCAGCGCTCAGGGTGGGCCACGTAGTCAGGAACGGGGGGCACCCTCAGGGGAGCGGGATTCTGAGTGGCCCTGCTCGGGCCCCCGGCTGGAGGCCGGCTGGAGAGTGTCAGCGGCTGCCGGAAGCCCCCACTGTCGCCAGGGCCGGCTGGGGCCGCAGAGGGCGGAGCCCGCCTGGCTGCCTGCTCCAGGCCGCCGAAGATGTCGTGGCTGCGCTGGGAGAAGGTGGGGCTCGTGCCTCTCAGGTGGAAGGGCTGCACCGCCGCTGTGGCGAAGCTCCTGGGGGGCGAGGGGGGCTCATCGGGGCCCGAATCCCCCGGGGCCTCCCCGGGCAGCCCCCTGGGAGACAGAGCTTCCACTTCAGCATCGTCGAGCAGGCTGAGGTCGGAGTCCGAGTCGCTGAGGCAGACGGGGTGGGGAGACAGAGCGGCACCCCCGGAGCCAACGGAGTGCTGGCCGTCCCCTGCCTCAGCCATGCGTCCCCCAGCCACGCCGCACCTGCACCAAAGCAGCCCAGGGAGTCGGTCACTGGAGACAACACAAGCTCAGAACAAGTCCCTCCTGCAGACCCACCACCCCGGCGAAGGGTCAGCAGCAAGAGCTGTGTCCAAGGAGGAGCGGCCAGGTCCCCCGCCCCGAAAGCCCTCCTCTTACCTCCCTGGCTGCTGGGTGCCTGTGCTGGACGGCTGGTGGGCCGAGCGCTGGAGAAGGTTCTTGGTCGCAACGGCCCCCGCCAGGCACGGCTCTGCTCAGTGGCTCAGTGGCTGGCTGAGGGCAGGGAGGGAGAGGCAGCCCTCAGACCAGACGGCAGACATGCAGGAGTGGAGCCGCCACCCCGGGAGTGGGCCTGGGTTTACAGAGCCCCTGACACAGCCAGGCCCAGGAGCTGGTCCTTCTGACGTGTCACCTCATTCAATCCTCTCCAGCCAGTCTGACTAAAGCCACTAGGAGGCCTGCTGCAGGGGGGGCGGGGGCTTGAACCCAGGGCCGAGAGCGACCTCTGCTCTGCACGCCTTCTCTCAGCCAGGCACGCTGCGTGGCAGGCAGCGGGTACTCCACAAAGGCCGGGGCGCCTGCCTGCTCCGTGGGGAGGAGGTGTGCTCCTGACCGCCGTGAGATGCCCTGGAGCTCCAGACGAGTCTGCAGACACATCCTTGGCATCTGCGGGTCAAGCGCTCAGGAAGCCGGAGCGGCCTTGCTCCACAGAGGCCAGCCCCACAGCTCCTGGGGCATTTGTCCTATGCGCCTCCGCACACCCCTCACTTTCCCAGCTGAGCAGAGAAGTGCTGCCAGCACCTGGTTAGTGTTCCAGTGTCACCAGGCACCCTGAAGCTTGTTTCCAGGCTCAGAGGACAGCCCAGTCTCACCCTCCGCACAGACATCCGTCCACCAACTCCCTCTTCCCACCAAGCCTCCCTGGCCCAGGGTGACCCCTTGCTCGTGCACCCACCGAGGACCAGGCCAGGCAGACCTGCAGTGTCTCTGAGTGCCCGGCACCAGGTCAAACACAGGCAAGATCTCCATTCCTCTGGGCCTCGCGTGACTCTCAAAATGAAGGCACAACTCCAGGAAAGGGGACACGAAGTAAACGCCAATGGTGTCTGTTTTAGAGCTGGCAGGACCGGAGCGGGGAAGGAGTTGCCCGTCATACAATACGTTGCAGGCAAAGCTGGAGTTCAAACCGGACTCCGGCTTCCTAAATTTGCAACCCCGTCCCCTGGAATCGCGGGAACGCCCGTGGTGAGTGGGACACGCCGCGGGGAAACGGGGATCTCGCCCCAAGACAGGGAATGCGGGGCCTGCATCTCTGAGTTCTCTGAGAACTTCCCAAGCTCAGCGCAGGGCAGAACTGAGTACAGGCTGAGGGCCCGGGGGGCTCGGAAGCGGGGTTTTCTCAGGGCCGGAATCCGGGCAGGCCAGGTCCCAGAGAACACTGGCTTCTTTGCCGGTTGTCTCGCTCCCCTGGGAGGCGGACCCTTGACTTTCTCCACTCCACGCGCCCAGGGCCTCGGCCCGGGCCCAACAGGTTCTCCGTGTCGGGGGCTTAAGTTCTGGGGCCAACTCGGGTGGATGGGCCAAGGGTCCGGGCCTCACGAGGGCCTCCCTGCTCGGCGCAGCAGACTGCGGACAGCAGACTCCCGAAGCCCGACAGCCCACCAGCGCCGTCCTCCCCACCACAAACCTACCGGCTCACCGCGGCCTGGCTGCCTCCATCTTGCACCGCGCTCGGCCCTCTGGGAAACTGAGTCCTCTGCCGGCCGAGGGCCGCGGCTTCCGCGCCTGAAGAACTACATTTCCCACAAGTCACTGGGCCGCTACTCCCGAGGCCTATCGGGAGTGTGGCCTCTGCGCATTCGCTGTCTTCCCTCCCGGAAACGGCGCTCTCTCGCGAAGAGACCGGAATTGACTAAGGCCAGGAGGGAGGCTGGGAGGCCGAACTACGACTCCCAGGATGCCCGAGGGCTAACGGCCAGCGCCGCGTTCCCGGGGCCGCAGCCGCTTGCCGGAAACCGCGAGGACCGGAAGTGCATCGACGCGTGCGGCGCTGTTCCCGGGCACTTCCGGTCCTGGCCTAGAGCGGCCGGCCACGCCCTCGTGGGTCCCGGGAGCCGGGCAGCGGGGCGTGCCGACCTCCCAACTGCCGGGGCCCGCCGTGAGGCAGCCCTCCTGGGAGAGGCGGCTTTACCTATTCCTGCCGATGGTCGGTGGCCTGGCTGGTTATTTCTGCCCAGAAGCGCAGGGCAGATCCCAGTCTCCCCTGGACGGGCCGCACGTACCTCGGCCCGGAGCCCAGGCGGCCGGCGCCCTTTCCCTGCTGGCGCCTCGCCTGCTGGACGGCCAGAGCGCGCTCCCTCGCCCAGGGCTGCAGCCCTGGAATCCAGGGTTCAGGCCATGCTGCGGCCTAGTCCAGGGACCCAGAGAGGAAACGGGGCCCGTTCTGATCATCCCTAACGCCACCCCCATGCAGGGCCTCACCAGGAACGCGGAGTCCAGGCCACAGAAGGCAGCTAGTTCACACCGCAGCTAGCAGGGGTGACACCCAGGCCTCGGCCAGGATGTTCCCAGGGCTTCGCAGCACAGGGAGAAGTAAAAAGGAGCTGGTTCCTTGGGCCATCCAGTTTTCCCAACCCACCAGCACCCCCCTGGACTGTGGAAGGGCAGGCCCGCTGAGGCCCTGTGACCCCCAATGCAGGGCTGGGGTTAGTTTCCAAAATCAGCCCCCCAAGGAGGCCCCAGGGAGCCCTTGACGTATGAATCCCAGCCAGGGACTTGTCTCAAGAGGTCAAGTTAATGTACGTGCAGGGGGGTACCTGCATGCAGCTAATAGTGACATCACCCAGCATTCCCGCTGGGGGCAGCAGCCTACCCCAAGAGGTGGCTAGGCCTCAGTCCACGGTGGTGGGCCAGGTAGGCTCCCCCAGGTAGTGGCTGAGGCCTTGCCCTCCAGCCCCTGCAAGATGTGGGCACCCAGCCCCATGACGGGACGTCTGCAAGCAGCTAGGTCAGAGAAGAGCCCCTCAGACCTTGGGAGGGAGCAGTGTGTCCATCCTCCTGGGCTGGCCCTCAGGAGGGCGGGGAGTCTTGCAGGGGCCCCACATCCTGTATCACATTCTTGGGCTGCCTGCCTGCCCCGCACAGACCCTGCTGGGCAGTGGTGCACAAGGAATGGGGGTGGAGGCTGCTCCAGGTGGCACAAGGCCCAACAAAGGGGCACTCCCTCCACGGAGTCCTTCTGGGCGCCCCACAGACACCCACCAACAGGGTCGGCAGCACAGCCTGGGCCCAGCGAGGTCCAAAGAGCTGAGCACCGCCTGCGCCAGGCTCCTCGGGCTGCCCCTGGGTCTCAGACACCATGGGCACAGGAAGGGGCCGGACATCGTGGTAGCATGCCTGATTTTTCCTTCTTTATTGAATGACTTTCAGGATGTAATTACAATCGAAGGTGACGCGTTAGAAAGGAGAGGTGCGTTGAAGGCATAAGGCTGCTCGTGGACCCGGCTCTAGAGACAGGTGGCCGGAAAGGAACAAGGATTAAAAAAGGCTGAGCGTGTGCCACCCGTGGGGACAGGTGGGTAGGAGGGTGCAGCTTGGCCGGACGGCCCTTCGTGGCCCCGAGGAGAGGCCCGGCTGAGCAAGCAGAACCCCCGAGCAGCCCCAAAAGCAGAGGGGGCCCCTGCCCTGCAGTCCCCAAGGCCACTCACATGCCACCTACAGGTGACATCAGCCCCGAAAGCAACAGGGAACTTCAGGACAAGAACAAAACCTCAAAAGTGAAAAGGCTGATAAGTGTAGCAGTGATACCAGGAGGTTATATACACAGGTGGTGACGGCCCCTTCTCAGAAGTGTCCGGGTCGCTCAGCGGCCCTCCCTGCGGCCTCGGCCTCAGTACACCGAGCTGCTCCGGATGCCACAGCAAAGCACCATGCTCAGGATCATCTCGAAGATCTGGGAGAAGGGGGTGGGGGCGGGCAGGTGGGTCAGCGCCCGGAGACCCGTGGGGGGACCCTGGCAGATGCCCGGCCCGTCCCACTCACCATGATCACAGCCACCACGATGGCGGCGATGCCGATGAGGTACAGCTTCCCCGAGAAGAGCTCGTCGATCTTCCCGTGGCAGTCCTCCTGCGGGGGCGGCCAGACAGCGTTCAGAGGTGCCCGTCCTCAGCCCCCCGCGAGGCCGTGGCCCAGGGTCATTGCAGCAGGAGCACAGAGGGGCACAGCCCTGCCCCCCAGGACCCCTCGGCAGAGGCGTGAACAGGGCCTAGTCTCTGCCAGCTTTTACCTCAAACACGGAAATGGCGAGTGTGCCGTGTGCGCCCTCTTGCACTCAAGAGATTGGGAAGCACCACCACGACGGGGCTGACCTGGGAGGTCAGGGCGCCTCCATGCCAGGTTCAGAGGGCTCCCCCATCGGGAGCCTGGGCCGGAGACTCGCCTCCCCATGGGCCGGCCGGCAGCAAAAATTTGTCCTCGGCCCCCAGGCAGAGCAGCCCCAACTCCAGCCACAGCACTGCCCAGTATGGCCGTGTCCTTGCCCTTGCCAGCAGGAGCCCTGAGAGGGCCAGCCACCGCCCAGGACCCACCAGGGGTGGCAGCCAAATGGGGGAGCAGGCAGGCCCCGCCCCACCCTGGGAGTCCCCACCCATCACCACACACCTTTAGCAAGTTACTGATGACGTTGCCGCTCGAGGGACACAGGCTGTGCTTGAGCATAGAGGTGGTCAATGTGGTCAGCGCGTTGGAGCCACAGCAGTTAAGCTGCAGAGATGGAGGGCGCCCGGCGTCAGCCCTGGACACGTGGCCCACAGGCTACAGAGGCCCCGGGAGCTGCGCCGGCCAGGCGTGGGGGCGGGGAGCTGGGCGGGTCCCCTCCAGGGGGAGAACGGAGCCCAGGGGGCCCACTCCGCCCCTCCTCCCACTTAGCTGTGCTGCGCAGAGACCCCTGCACCCCATCTGCCTTGGCTCATCTAGTTCCCACCAGGGACCCCCAGGTCCCTCAGAATCTCCCCAGGTTCCAATGCCCCTCCCGCTCCAGGCTGAGGTCTCACTGAGAGGACAAAACCCCAGGCCCCTGGACGCCCTCCCCGGCCCCCACCTCTCCCCTGGTCCGCCAGCCCCTCTGGACACCCTCCCCGGCCCCTGCCTCTCCCCTGGTCCGCCGGCCCCTCTGGACACCCTCCCCGGCTCCTGCCTCTCCCCCGGTCCGCCGGCCCCTCTGGACACCCTCCCCGGCCCCTGCCTCTCCCCCAGTCCCCCGGCCCCTCTGGATGCCCTCCCCGGCCCCCGCCTCTCCCCCGGTCCGCCGGCCCCTCTGGACGCCCTCCCCACCTCCCCCCGGCCCCCCGTACCGTCTCGTGGAAGGTCTTCACCACAGCCTTCGCATTGTTGGCGTCGTCGTCCATTATGGCCTGCTGCAAGGCCTGGTCGTAGAACTGCTTCACGTCCTTGGCGATCTGGGGAGGGAGGCGGTCACAGCACAGCAGGACTGCCCCCTCGAGACGTGCCCTCACCTGGCTCTCCCGGAAGGTATCACTCCCAGGACAGACCTGCCTGCCACTGAGCCCTAGAGAAGGTGACCCTGCCTTCCACTCGGTCGCCATGCTGCCTCTTCCAGAAAGCCCTCTGTGGGCTTCCTACCGGGAAGAGCCCTCCCAAAGCACCCTGCAGTCCGACCCCTCCCCCGCAGCCCGAGCCCCTTCCCCCTCCCCACCAGCAGCCCCCCTGCCCCTCCCCACGGACGCTGCCTCACCTGGTCCTTGTTGACAAAACCCCAGATGCCAGCGGCCACTTCACAGGCGAAGAGGATCACCAGGCAGGTGAAGAACTGAAAAGGGGAGGGGATGGCGGAGAGGGCAGGTCAGAGCCGGCCAGAGAGGGCCTGGGCCTTCCTGAGGCCCCAGTGACCGGCCGGCATGCGCGAGGTGGCCGGTGGTATCCACCCACCCAGGACCCGACGGGATGAGAGGCGTGGGGCCGAGAAGCAGAATCTAGGACTCGGCCCGGCAGCGAGATGCCAATGTTCTCATCAACCCCGAGGGACCAGGCTCCACAGGATGGGGTGGGTGTGGGAGGGGAGGACATGGTTGGTTCTGGGCGGGTCGGAAAGGGCAGGGAGGCAAAGCCCACGGGAAGGGTGTCGCCGTGGTGTGCCTGGGCTCGCCCACCGGAGACACAGGCACAGCCTCCTGCAGCCCACGTCTCCCAGACGCCAGGCCCTGGGCAGCACAGCCAGGCCTCCACTTCCCTTCGGTGGGTGACATGCCTAGGGGCACCTGAGGCTGACTCTGGGACTGGGACTCACTCACTATTATATCTGTGGCTTTTTTTAAGGAAGAAAGAGAAAAAGCAACTTTGGAACTCAGTAGGAACTAGACGAAGAACTAGACGTAACGGCAGTCCACCTTGGAGGGATTTGAGATCCTCAAATTGGGGATTGGGGAAACCGGAGAGCTGGCATTCTGGGGGAGGTCCGCAGGGTCAGACTGGCCAGGGCGGGCACCAGGCTCCACGTCGGGGACTGAAGGCGTTCTGTCTCCACCGGAGCTCCCGGTTCTGCCCCCGGTTCTGCCCCCGGCCGGCCCCGCAGCCCTCACCCTCAGCCTGGCCCCAGCCCAGGGCCTTACCGTCCCCAGCAAGCACTGGGACTCCTGGATGGCTCCGTAGCAGCCCAGGAACCCGACAAACATCATCACGGCACCCACGGCAATGAGGATGTAGATGCCTGCAGGGGAGAGACGGCTGCCCTCAGCGCCCTGACACCCCAAAGAGGCAGGACAGATGCCCCCGGAAGCCCTCCTCCCCGGCTGCGTACACACACCCCACTGCCCAGGCCTTCGGAGGGGCCACGAGGCGCTGACGCCCGCCCTGCTGGGAAGACAGCAGATGCCCGGAGGCTTGGAGAGGAGCTGCAAGGGCTTGGCAGCCCGGCGGGGCCGTGTGGGCCCCTCTCCAGGCCTCAGTTTCCTCCTCTGTGACGTGGGTGGAGACCGGCATTGCCGAGGCCAGGACCGAACGGCCCGTGGTGAGTGTTCAGAGAACTCAGTGCGACGCCACAACCCGGACCCTCTCTGGTTCCCGCCGTCTCCGGGATTTGGGGGCATTCTGGAGGACCACCCCCGTCTTGGCGCAGAGGACCCAGCTACTGGCCCGTGGGGTGGGGTGGAGGTGAGCCCAGGGGTCTGGCGACTCCACTTCACTTGTGCCCTCTCAGACAGGGGCTCGAGTCCGGCTGCTCTGCTCAGAGGAGGGGGCTCTACCCGGCTTCTGAGGCCCTGACCCCGGGGGCTGGAGCCTGCTGGACGCAGAGGCCTGGCGGCTGGGACAGCTCAAGGATGGTACACGGGGTCAGTCTGCCCCCCTGGCCTGCCCAGCACCCACTGCTGGTCATGCGGCCCTTCTCTGCGTCCACAGTTCACCCAGGCGGGGCCCGTGCCCCTTGAAACGCAGACCACGTCTCTCCAAGGACCTCCCACAACCCTAGTCCTACCAGCAGACCTGGGCCCACCCCCCAGTCACCATGGTTACGCGGCGGGCAGGCAGCCCAAGCCCCCTGCATAGTGCTAGGACAATGGGTCCCAGGGCTCCGGTGCCAAGGGCCTGTCGCCCCTGCCTGGCCAGGCTTTGGAGAAGGAGCCTGGGGGCCAGGACCCACTGCTGGGCTCAGAAAACGCCCGGGGCCTCCCCTCTGGACAGACGGAGCCTCCCGCCAGGCCTGCCCTCGGGGGCTCCTCACTCGGGCACAGCACCCTTGAGCCAGGTGTCCTCTGCTCAGGTCCTGAGACCCCATCCCCACATCACTACCTGAGGTTCAGCGAGATGGCATAGGGCGCCAGCGAGGGGCACCTTGGCGTTCCGGGCTCTGGAGGGTCCTGCGAGAGGCTGGGAGACCCAGAGGCGGTACCTGACCCCCCCACCCCAGGCCCAGCCCCAAGCCCCCCACGGTGCCGGGTTTCCACCTAGAGCCCTCGGCCTGGTTCTGGCCAGTGAGGTCCGGGACCCCCCTGGGCCCTGCAGCATTGCCTGGGGTGCTAAGCCAGCCCAGCTCACCCTCCCCCGCTGCCTGGCACTGGACAGACAGCTCTTGTCAGGGCCCATGTCTGCTCCCCCAGCTCCCTGGCAGGCCCAGTCTGCATCAGAGCCAGCAAGAGGCTCCGGAAGGCCGGCCCTGGGTGGGCAGGAACTCTGTGGCCAGAGGGGCTCTGAGAGGCCCCCGCCCATGGGGACACAGCAGAAGGTCCAGGGCCTGGCACCCAGCCTGCCGGGTGGTCCCGCAGCTAACACTGCTTCCCCAAGGGCAGGATTCTCCAGAGCCAGGAGAAGCCAGGGTCAGGCCCCAGGTGACGTGCGGCCCCCAGTGAGTGGACCGGGGGGACATCTGCTCCAACACCAGCCTTGCCCTCGACGAGCCTCTCCCGTGGGACCCCTTCCCCGCCAGAGCCTGAGCACAGCCCCGCCGCCTCCATTCTCCCGCCAAGGTCCCCCCAGACGTCTGCGCGCCGGCCTGGACTGTGTCCCTAACCCAAGCTTGCAGCCCGTCGCCGCTCTTGCCCCATCCTGGCCTGAAGCAGGGGAGCTTTCAGCTCCTCTCCTGCCTCCTGGGCCGGACGCTGGGCTGACAGCAGGAGCTGCCCCAGCCACGAGGCTGGCGGCCCCGGCCCCAGCAATTTGGGAGGGACCCCTTCCCAGACTGCTCGCCCTGGGGCCGGTTCAACTCTGCCACCGGCAGAGCCCACGCCCACTGCACCCAAGGTCCCAGAGAGGGGGACGGAGAGATGGCAGCAGCCCTGCCCACATTGGGACAGAAGGCCCGGCCACAGGCTGGCTCAGACCCCTGCGGCGGCTCTGAGAGGGAAAGGAGAGGCCTGGGAGAAGCCCCGCAGGAGACAAACACCCCTCGAGGGCCTAGAGGACACTCCTGCGTCCTCAGACTCGAGGGCCCAGAGGACACTCCCGCGTCCTCAGACGTGTGGGCCCCGCTGACTGCCTTGCTTCTGAGGGGGCCTGGTGCGTGTGCGGGGGCCCCGGGTCACGGACCCCTTGTGCCCTCTCGGGAGGCAGACTCACCCTCTGCTCCTGAGACTCAAACCTGTGAGGGGCCCCACAGCGCGGGGGGAGCCCAGGAACCTGCGGAAGAGGGCTCGGGACCCTCCCCGGGACGGCTGGCCCCGGGAGCCCCGCCGCCAGAACCCAGGCTCCGGTCTCCGCCCCCCATCCATGGCCCCCGGAACCCAGCCCTCCCAACTATGGCCCAGAGGGCCACGGGCAGGGAGGGGGCAGGCACCCCCCATGGCCCCGGGGCGGGAGGTGAGTGTGTGGGCCACTCCCACCGAGGGTCAAGCATGTGACCCGGGGTGGCTGCTGGCCCCTCAGGGCGCCCTGAGCCCTGAAGGTTCCCTGCCCTGCTGCTCGCCTGTGGGAGCGAGAGGGGCCGGCCCAGGAGCCAGTCCTTTAAAGGACAGAAGCATCTCAACAGACACTCCCACAGCTCCACAAGGGCCAGACCCCACCTTCCCTGATGGGGGAGGGGGCCCAGCAGGAGGCGGGGGGCACCCCTTCTCCCCTCCCGCCCCTCCGTCGCTCCTCCGGCACTCCCACCCCCACCCCGGGGGCCGCTGGCCCAAGCCCCCCACCGCCAGCCTGACGGATGCCCCGAAGGGGCCACCACGGGCGCCCAGGAGGCAGACTCTCAGCCTCGCGGCTATAGGTGTGGCTGCAGGGCTGAGGCACGCAGGCCCTGAGTCTCCTTCCCGGGGGCTCTGGGCTCCAGCCCCACCCTCCCAGGAAGCCTCCCCGAAACACCCACCATATGACACAGGGGAGCGCAGGGGAAGGGGGCAGGCGCGGCCCAGTCTGAGCGCCACACCACTCCTGGTCCCCCACTGGAAGGGACCTCTGTGCTGCCCAGCAGCGCCCCTGTGCCGGGCCTGCCGAACACCCCTCTGCCCCCGCCCCACCCAGCTGCTGCTCTCCTGCTCCGCCCCCCCCCAAGGTGATCGGGTGGGGTCCCAAAAAGCCACACACACACACCCCGCCCCCAGTTCCAGCTCTCCCTGGGAGCACCCCCCGCCCAGGCAGGCACTGCACCAACTCCAGAGGGGACCCTCAAGGCCCCCAGGCTGACATAACCCCACCTGCTCTCTGGCTCCGTCTCACCCTCTGGCCGGAAGAGCCCTTCCTGGCTGGCCTCCTCCCTGCCCCAGCAAGAAGCCAGCCCCGCTGAGCTGGCTCAGCCCCTGCTTCCTCCTGGAAGCCCTCCTTGGAAGCCCTCCCCGACAGCCTGTCTGAGGCCTTACTGAGCTTATGATCACACACCCCAGTGGCCCGTTCCTGCCGGCCCCCAGCCCAGAGCTAGCCGGGGTCCTCAGCCCGCCCTCTGCCACTTACCTACGTAGAAGGTGTTGGGTGCAGGCCTGTCTCCGAGCTCCAGGTAGAGGAGGTTGGTGGTCTGAGGGTCATGGCGAAGCCACAGGGCCACGCCTAGGATCACACCTCCAGCCAGCTGCGGAAAGAGCAGGGCATGGTGTCACTCGTGGCCCGGAGCCCCGCGGCGGTGAGCGTGAATCCACCACACCACACACACACACAGGGGAGGGTGCCGAACCCTCCTGTCCGCTGGGTCTGCGTGAAGGGCTTCCCTCCAGGCAGGACTCCCTAGCCCCTGGGGTCTGGGCTGCTGCTGGCTCCAAATGTCTGATTTGCTGCCTTGGTTGTCAAGATGCCCCGGGGGACCTGGGCATGGGGGACCATGTGGCTGGTCCCCAACCCTCCCGCCAGCACCACTGGAGGGAGACTCCCAGACAGGTTACCAGATAAGATGGACACCTGGTTAATCTGCATTCAGACAGACAAGTACTTCTTTGAGGAGGGGGTGGGCACTCGAGGCCCCGGGGGCCCTGGTGTGGATGGCAGAGGCTGCTGGGGCCGGTGGCAGCCGGGAAGCCACAGGGCCGGGGCTTTGTGGGTAACTCCCTGCCATCACGGAGACGGCAAACTGCCGGGAGAGCAAGGGAGCCCGCGGTGCCCGCCAGAGAGACCGCAGGGTGGAGGCTGCGCTGAGCGGCGGCAGGAGAGGGGGCTCCGCTCAGAGCCTGGCACGGGGGGCGCGGGCTTCCGACTGACTCAAGCCCTGCGAGCACGGTGGCTCAGGGCTAGGTGGGGTCTGTCCTTGAGGGTGAGCCCAGACCGGGCCCGGCAGGCCCACGCCTGAGCATCTGACCCACCCAGGCGAGCTGGCCCCCGCACCCCAGCCTCCTCCCTGGGCTGCTCCCCGAGGCAGTAACTGTCCCCGGAGCTACAAGCACCAGCTCCGACACAGACCGTCAGCTACGTGTCCAATGAGGAAGAGAAACCGAAAAGCGGACCCCAAGAAGACCACCTGGCTGGCCCAGTGCCTGTCCCCAAGGCCCTGGCCAGGGAGCGCGGCCCCGAGACAGGCTCAGCAGAGCGTGTGAGACTCGAAGCCCCAGCACCAGGGGCTGCCCCACGGAAAGCCCCAAGCATCTCCAGGGATCTCCAGGCAGGTGACGCTAGGGCGCTGATGGGGGACGGGGAGGCCAGGAGCCCCGCGGCCCCAGCCCAGGCCCTCCTACGCTGGGCTCCGTGGACGATGAGGCTGGTGGGGACTGCTGGGGACCGCTGGCGCCGGGCTGACCCCGAAGGTGGTGCTGTCGACACCGCCCCCCCAAGGGCGGGACGGCACCCTCTCTGACCCCCTCTTCCAAACGTTCAACTAGGGACTCCACTCCCCACACCCAGGACAACACACTTGCTCTCCCCCTTCCCAGAGCACATGCAGCGGGACCGACAGGGTCCCCCCGGGGCCCCCGGGCCCCCCCGCACACCACTGGAAGGGCAGTGCCGAGCTCCCCGCGTCCCGTGGCTGCTTCTGGTGTCTGTCACACCCACAAGCGGGTGGGAGGGCCCGGGGAAGAGGCAGGGGGAGGGGGAGGATGGGGATGGGGGGGAGGGCGGGGACGGGGGAGGGGGAGGGCAGGGATGGGGCAGGTAGGCTCCAGAGGGAGTCCCGCTCCTCTGGCTGCCCTCTGCAGCTCCTGGGCAGGCGTCTGCAGCTCCTGGGCAGGCGGGCAGCGGTGGTGAGGCTGAGGGTTGCCGTGGTAACTCTGGCTAGAAACCGCCACTTATTCTGTTTTGAAACTGTGGTCCAGAGACCGCTTTGTGAGATGTTCCAGGACGGAGGGGGTGGGGCAGGGGGAGCCCTGTCCTGGGCCTCCTTTGCAGTCACAGAGGCCTGGTCCCAAGCCCTGACTCAGCCTCAGTAGCCCCGTCGGTAAGGAGAGCTGAGCGTGGAGTGCACCTCCCGCCCCCCTGGCTGGGCTGGGACCACTCCCATCTTCCCCATGCAGGCCCTCAACCCAGAAGCCAAGGGGACAAGCCCATCTAGGGCACTTGGTCCTAACAAATGCTGTGAGGGTAATGCTTATCCCAGCACCCAGATGCTAACCGTGGGGTGGCAGGCAAAGTCCCCATCTCTCCTGTCTCGGGAAGGGCTTTCCACTGCAGACCCCAGGATGTGCGGGGGACAGGGGCAGAGGGGGGACAGCAGCCTCCAGACTCCCCTGTGGCTCCAGCCCACCTCCTGAAGGGTGAACAGGGAAGGCAGTCCCACCTCCAGGCAGGGGAGAGCCTGGCGCTTAAGTGTACCCTCCTCAGCTGGTCCTCAGTCATTCCAGGCCCCGCACAGACCCGCTGGGGTGGGCCTGGATGAAGGCAATGGTGGCAGTGGCCACTCCCAGTTTCGGGAGCTGGGATGGGCATTCACCTAAGGTCACCTACAGAGGAAGGGGAAAGGCAGCACTGCGAATCCCCCCCGAATCCCCCCACCCAGGCCATGAGAAAAGGCAGAGGGTGGGGTGGACCCGTGCCTCTGCAGGGAGGGGGTGCCCAGGGCAGGGCAGGGGTCCCAGAAGCGGCAGACGTCTGAAAGAAGCCTGCTCTTCAAAAGAGAACCCATGGACTGGGGCTTGCAAATGGCTAACAAAGGACCCGTATCCAAAATCTATAAAGAACTTGCAATACTCTAATGACAAGAAAACAAACAACCGATTTTTAAAAAACGGGCAAAAGAAAAAAAAATTGGACACTTCGCCAAAGAAGAAATGTACACAGCAGATAAACGCATGGAAAGACGCAGAGTCATTGGTCGCAGGGAGATGCAAGTTAAACCACAGTGAGACACCCCCAAGCACCTATGGGATGGGCTGAAGCGAGGAGACCCCCAGGCGAGGGTGGGGAGCAGCGGGGACACAGGACGAGGACCCCACCTCCCCTCCACCCGCCACGCGCCCAGCCCCTGCACCCCCAGTACTGCCCCAGGGGGTGGAAGCTCGTGCCCACACAAACGTGCTAGCAGCTTTCCTGGTAACACCCCCAAACCGGGGACAACCCGGTGCCCTTCAAGCGGTGAGTGGGTGGATGCCCACCAGCAGGGGAAGGGAAGAAACTCCTGGAATTCCTGACACAACCACCAGGGTGAATCTCCAGATACCCCCGCCATCCCAGACCAAGAGGAAAACCACCACCTTCCGATTCCGTCCACATAAAAAGTACAGGAAATGCCGATCACGGGCACGGACGACAGGCCGGCGGGTGGCCTGGGATGGGGAGGAGGGACCCCAAGGCCCCGGGGACACCTCTGCGGGTGATGGATACATTCACTCTCCTGGTGGGCCACCCTCTAGGTCTCACAGGTGCCTCCTGACGTCAAAACCTACCACGTTGTACGTTTTAAACGTGCAGTTGACGCTATGTCAAACAAAGCTGTTTAAAAAACCCCACACACCCAAATCCCCGTCCACTGAACTTCCAAGCAGCAAAGGCTTTAGGGGTAAATGTTTCTTCTGGTCTCAAAGGATCCAGCCTGCTGTCTTCATGCCAACCGTCCGCCAAGGTGAGGACCCCCAGGCTTCCAGCTGCCAACAGCATCTGGAAACGCTGAAGTCTTGTCCACAAGACTGAGGTTTTAGGGTCAAAAAAGGGACTGGATAAACGAAGGAACACTTATGTCCGCTACAAAACGGAGTCCAGACTTAATGGAAAGCACTTAGTCCTCACGTTGGGTGGGAATCAGAATGTGGCAGCCAAGGGCCCTCAGAGCCTCTGGCTACTGGGTCATCTCAGGACCGTCTCGGCACCTTTGTGCCCCCAATATCCTTGTGTGTGTGATGAGGAACTAAAAGTACACAAGCTGAAAAGATGTGGCCCATATATACAATGGAGCATTACTCAGCCATAAAAGGGAACAAAATTGGGTCATTTGCAGAGACGTGGATGGATCTAGAGACTGTCATACAGAGTGAAGTAAGTCCGAAAGAAAAAAATAAATATCGTATATAACACATATATGTGGAACCTAGAAAAATGGTACAGATGAAAGGGTTTGCAAGGCAGAAATAGAGACACAGACGTAGAGAACAAACGTATGGACACCAAGGGGGGAAAGCGGCGGGGGGTGGGGGATGGTACGTATGGACACCAAGGGGGGAAAGCGGCAGGGGGTGGGGGAATGAATTTGGAGATTGGGCTTGACATGTGTACACTGATGTGTATAAAACAGATAACTAATAAGAACCTGCTGTATAAAAAATAAAATTCAAAAAATAAAAATAAAATAAAAGTACACAAGCTGACCTACGCAGGGCGCTCAGATGATGCCACTGTGCACAGCGTTCGACAGCGCGGGTGGTTACCGTGAGACCCTCAGCAGTTTCCAGGCAGGCTGCTCAGTGGCAGAGTCTGACACATCTCCACCCTCCCCCTCCCCCTCTCCTGCTAGCTGGCCTGGCGGAAGTGCCGCTGCCACCTGCTCCTGCATCCTGAGATGCTCCCGCGTCCTGAGATGCTCCTGCGTCCTGAGATGCTCCTGCTTGGGTGGGGCTGGCGAGCGGCTCAGGAAGGAGCCCCTAACCTGTTGGGATTACTGAAGGGTTCCACACCAGGGGATGGCACGGACTGTCTGTAATCCTACGAAAGATGCAGTTTCTGTTTCTTTCTTCCTCCTTTCTGAGAATTAATAAATAATAGCGTCAACTAAAAGGGGGGGGAAGGGGGCTGCCAAGTACACTGGGTTCCTGCCCGGCCTGTCTGCATTTCCAAGAAGCAGCTGAAAGGGCGTAGGAGTGGGTGCTGCCCGGGCAGGCCTGGGGCAACCTTCCCCCCGCCCGCCCCGCACCCCGGCTCCTGCCAGGCCCTGGGTGGGAGCTGAGCTGGGATCTGTCTTCCATCCCTCCCCACCCACATGTGCTGGCCCAGTGGTCACCCCAAGTCCTGCCCACGTATTCCAGGAGTGACAGGGACACCCACGCATCAACGTGCTCCCTTACTTAGCAGCTCTGACGCTCTCAGAGACAGATGACAGAAGGGGCAGCTCCGTCGTGACCCGGGAAGGGCCTTGGCTCTGAGCCGCTCTGCTCCCTAACCCGCCACGGCAAGGGGTACACACTCTTGCTGGGAAGGTGTGCCATGCAGCTCGGCAACCAGGAGGTCCTGGGGGCCTGGAGACCCTCCCCAGGAGGGCAGTGAAGGCCACAGGCAGGAAACGCCCTTGCAGACACCGGGATAAGTCAGAGGAAAGAGGTGCAGCAAAGACCCTTTGAGGATGGGATGTGGAGGGTCAGTGGGGGCAAAGGGCACCACCCTTGGGCTGGGCGGGGACCTGGGTCCCTGGAGGCTGACCCTCCATCTCCACCCACCATGAGAACAGGGTGACGCGGGGCCCGACTCAGCCTTCCTGGGGGGTGGGCAGCGACCCTACGGCCCTGTTGTGCCCTCCGGGAACACAGCCACCCAGCTCAAGGCGGGAAGGAAGTACAGAGAGAGGAGCAGGGACCCTCGCCTCAGCCAGGAAGCGGAAACTACCCACCAGGCCCCTCGACGTCAGGAAGCTGCCTGGACTGGCCTCTAAGAATAGCCACAGGGGCGGAAGAGGACACTGGCCCTCCTGGGCCCCGCCAGCTGCGGGATGCAGGAGCCCCTTGTCGCCGGGAGGGGAGTGCAGGCCCCCGAGGACACCCTGCCACCTCTCTGGGCACAGCGGAGTGCGCCTTGGGAACCCGCAGGGCCTGCCTGCTTCCTGGGCCCGTCCCCGAGCCTACCTACCACCCACTGCAGGCGGGGAGGCCGGGAAGCAGCCTGCTCCCCGGCCCTACACCCACCCCACTGGCTGAAAGGGCCCCTCCTGTGGGATGTCCCTGTGTCCCCTCAGCCCCTGCAGCGAGGGGTGTGTGGACACAGACGTCCCAGCCACCTGCCGGCAAAGGGCACTCGAGGGGCTGCAGCGGGGCGCACACATCAGACAAGGAGGGTCTGGGTAGGCTGGGGAAACACTGGTCGGAAGACAGGAGGTGGGTGGGCCCAGGCAGGGGCCAGAGGTGAGTGGAGGGGCCCCGGGGCAGGCCGGGTTCTCTGGCCGCCACGTGCTACCCGTACAGCCCCAGGCACAGCCCCCCACCCTTAGCGATTCCCTGGCCCCTGACTGGAGCCGTGCAGGCCACAAACCACAGTGGTTGAAGGACCGGCCCTGGTTTCCAGTCTGCCTCCACCACTTCCTCGTGTGGGCACTCGGGACCTCGGTCTCCTTATCGCTCCAGTGGGCCAGCTGGAGGCAAAGGGCATGGCTCCAGCCCAGTGCCCGCCTGGCACAGGGGAGTGGGACTTCGTGTGCGTCCGAGCCGTTATCTCGGGGACAGAGGGGAAGACTGTCCGTCCAGCAGGCGGGTGGCCGAGCCCCTGGGATGGGGAGCAGAGAGGGCCTGGCCCGTGTGAGACGAGACTCCCCGTGAGCTCCGGGGGCGGGCAGGACTGCACAGGGTGCTTCCCAAACCCGCCGAGCACCCCCGAGACCAATGCCATCAAGCTCTGGGGCTCAGGCCTCCCAGCACCTGGGGCTGGAGACCAGGAAGGCGGGCGGCCCGAGGCCCTCCCTTCTGTTCCCCTGCAGCCCCGGGGTCACGGCCTGACCTCCACATCCCTGCCAGGAGCCGGCTGCTGGGTACCAGACTCAACGCCCAGCTGCAGGTGACGTGACAGGTAAGGCGGGTTACAGGGCGCCGTTAGACATTCCCCGAGGGAGAGTTATGACCCAGGCCGGCCTGCGTGTGGGAGTTGGAACAGAAGACTCCCGTGGGACGGCTCGGGATGCCAGGGGGCCGCCCAGCCCCGCACTCCGCACGGTCCCAGCTTCCCATCCTTCATCTTCTCCACAATCATCCTGTTACCCCAGTAATTGCGGGCAGGGGGAGCACTAACCTTCCGAAGTTAGAAGGGGCGTGGCTTCAAAGAAGGGGGCAAGGGGGCTGCCCGCTCCCCAGGCCTCTGTGGCGTTCGGACCCCCATGACCGGGCTCTCGACCACCCTGCCCTCAGCCCCCTCCCCCACCACGCACCGAGCGCCAGCGCTAAGGTGCCTCCCTGCCCGCCGAGCCCCGCAGCCCTCGAGCCCAGGGAGGGCGGCTACGCACCAACAGGCACCCCTGCGACCACGCGCTGCTGGCCGGCCAGCGAAGGGAGACCTACGGCCAGCTGATCGGCCACCCCTGGGGCCAGGACCCCTGCCCGCCTGTGGGGATTCCCCCAGCACCTGGGGGCCCACCTAGAGCCCCAGGTGGTCTTGCGTGAAGCAGCACTTAGGCCGGTACAAAGTGTGGGGGCGGGGGAGGGGCACCGAAGTCCAGAGGCGGGTCACACCACACCTGCCGGACACCTGGAAAGGGCCGATTCGACGTGAGCTTGGTGCTCCACGCAGCGCGAGGAGTCCCGGCACGTGGCCGTGCTGCCTCCAAGGCGAAACCCCCAGCCCTGGCTGCGGGCCCGGCCTGCGTCTCGGGGGCGGGCAGAGCCAGGGCCCCCGCATTTCTCCCCCCCTCACCTGGGGCCCTCTCCAAAGCGCTGCACAGTGCAAAGGTGGCGTCTGCCCCTCCCACGGGTGTCCGGACTCTACGCCTTATTGATTTTCATGGCTCTTCCCTGTCATGGGATTTCAGGCGCTGAAATGAAGGCGGGGGGTGGGGGGGGTAGATTATACGCGAGGGGGGCGCTTTGGGGGCCCATCTCCCTGTCTGGACTTGGAAGCAGTATGAGTTAGGGATTGGGGTGAACTCAATTTCTGGAGGCACACTGAGCTGGGGGTGGGGGTGGGGGAGGGAACCCCACAGGGTGGGCACCGCATGGGCACTGGAGCCGAGCCGGCCAGGGTCCCAGGCTCCCCGCCTCTGGCTGCAGCTCTGCACCCCGTGATGCCCAGACGCTCTCCCTGGGGCCAGCCCGTCCTGGGCACAGACCACAAATTTCCTCTTCTCAGCAGGCCCTGGCCCAACGGCCGTTTCCCCAGAGCGTGGCAGCCAGATGCCCGGGGGCACCAGGGGAGCTCACCTGCCCTCCCACTGAAACCAGGAACAGGAAATCCCTGCCCCCAGCCAGAGCCCGCCTGGGTCACATCCCCTCTCCGAGAAGGAAGGCGACAGCACCACTAAGTGACAGGCAGCCTTGTGCTGTCCGGAAGCAAGAATTTAAAGCCAGTTAGCAGGGCTTCCCATCAGCCCCACTCCCAGCCAGGTCTGGCCGAACGGCCCCTGCTACCTCTGGAAGGAAGCCCTGACTGCATCCGGCTGGAGGAGCCGCCAGTCCCAGGGGGGGCCGCTGCTGCTGCCCCTGCAGAGGAGAGGCTGTGATCACACCCATTTCACAGATGAGGCGAGCAGGGCTCACACGGGGCGTGCGCCCGCCCCAGGTCGCCCCAGGTCGCCCACTCGAGTGGGGTGAGCAGGGAAGCAGGGGCAGGCGCCTCTGCTCATCCTGAGCTGCTCCGGCAGCAGGGCCGAGCCCCAGTCACCTCGCCAGGAAGCTCCCGGGCCCACCCCACCCGCGGGAATTCCATGCCCTCGGGGGAGCATCTGCACAGTCTCCCCAGCTCGGGCCGGGCCGCTGCTCTTCCTGCCATGTCCCCACCTCACACCTCCGGGCCCGGCTGGCCAGGGGCCCCCAAAGCAGGCTGGGGTCAGGCGTGCTGAGTGCACACAGCCTGGGCCCCGGGGTCTGGCGCCGAGAGGTGGGACAGCAAGTGTGTGTGCTGGTGTGTGTGGGTGTGCACGGTGACTGGCTCCTTCTCAAACAGCATGCCAGCCTGCCTCTGACGCTGCCGCCCACGGGGGAAGGCTTTACTCTCTGAAATGAAACTTTAAAAAGTGCCCAGATCCAGGGACTGGCTCCTGCCCAGATCCTGGTGGCGCAGTGGTTGAGAATCCGCCCGCCAATGCAGGGGACACGGGTTCGAGCCCTGGTCCGGGAAGATCCCACGTGCTACGGAGCAACTAAGCCCGTGTGCCACAACTACTGAGCCTGCGCTCTAGAGCCCGTGAGCCACAACTACTGAGCCCGCGAGCCACAACTACTGAAGCCCGCAAGCCTAGAGCCCGTGCTTCACGACAAGAGAAGCCACTGCAATGAGAAGCCCGTGCACCGCAACCAGAGAAAGCCTGTGCACGGCAATGAAGACCCAACAAACGAAAAAAAAAAAAATAAGCCCAGATCCAAATCCAGACCCCCGTCCTCAACCTCCTGACCCAGCTCCCACCCCCAGCGCCCCCTTACTGCACTGTGGCCAGGTGCACGGTGAGTGGGTGGGGCTGGGCACCAGGAGCCCTCCCTCACCCACTGGATCCTGCGGGGGCCTCCCAGGTGTCACTGCCTACACTGGCCAAGGAATGCGGTCTTCCCTACCAGCCACCATGCCCAACACCCATTTCCTGAACTAATCCGACAACAACCCCAGGGGAAGGACCCCCCGCTTCAGCAGGGAGGAAGCTGAGGACCACAGCAGCAGGGTGGAGACTCCACTGAGGTCCAAACCCCGGCACCATGCTCTCGGCCAAGCGATGCTGGGGGAGGAGATGCACAGAGAGCGCCCCCCCCCCCACCCGCCTGGCTCAGCCTGGCATCCCACCACAGGCGGCAGCCCAGCGTGGGTGCGTGGGGCCTTGCTGCCCCTGGAAGCAAATGCTCCTCTGGCCTGCTGGGCATGCCCAGGGAGGGAGGGAAGGGGAGAGGCCTCAGAAACAATTCCTTAAGCCCGAACACAAAGTGGCCCAGGGTGGGGGTGGGGATGTGTCAGGCCTCCACCCCTGCTGCCTGGGAAATTACCAGAGGTACCCAGGCTGAGCTGGGGGTGGGGTGGGGGAGCCTGCCCTGGAGACCGCTCATGCTGTGCAGGTGGGAGGGACTCACCTCGCCCCTACACTCAGTCCAAAGGCAAGAATCCACTCCTGCTAAGTCCCCTTCCTCCGCCCCCCTCCCCCTCCCACCAGGGCCCTCCCAGGCTCTGCGGGTACAGACAGGCTCAGGGGCTGGCAGAGGGGTGTCCCGGTGACACCCCTTGCCAAGACCACCCCTTCAGCAAAGGCTGCCCGGCCCACCCTGGCCCATCCTGATGGCCTAACCACTCCCACCCCCAGGGCAGAGGCTGCTGGCTACAGGACCCCCACCAGTGCCCCTGCAGGGAGGATGTGACACCTCCACTCCGTGTCCAGTCCCTGCACTCCCCACCCCAAATACCTCAGTGCCCCGAGGTCCACCCTGGGACCCTTGGCCGTCCAGATGGCAAACAGATGTCCCCAGGCCCACACACTTCTCCAGGAGCCATTTTAAAAGTTTACCCTCCCAGTGTCAACTTAAGAAAGCACCCACCCGACGTTGTCCTGGTCCTCCGTGACAAGGGGTGAGCAGCCTGGGGTGGCGGAGAAGCAAGAAGGGGCCAGGAGGGGGCCCGAGTCACTCTGCCCAGGGGACCGCAGGGGACACAGGACACAGCTGTGAGAGGGGCTCCCGACAACCATTCCTGGTCCCTCTGGGCCAGAAGGAGATCTCCACCCCCTAATTCCAACACTGACAGGAAATGGAAACAAAAGCCACAGCTTCATCAGTCACAGGCCAGCAGTGAAGACTGAGGAGGAAACACAACTCAGGCCAGCAGCCCACAGACCCCAGGAGACCCTCCCGCACCCTGAGACGTCCAACCCGCGGGCTCCTCTTTCCAAAGCGGCCTCCCAAGCCCAGACCTGGACATCCACCCAGCCCCGGCACCCCTGGGGCTCGGAAACCCCAGGTCTCCAGGCTCCCTGCCTGTGCCAACTCAGAACACCCGCCCAGCCCCTTGCCCCTCACAGCCTCCACGGCGCCCCAGGGGGAGGACGGGCTGGAAGGTCAGGCTGGGTGAGGAGGGGAGGAAGATGGGGCTCCACAAGCTGGGGGCACCAGGGGGGAGGCACCCCAGCACGCGGGCCACCCGGGGCCCAGGGCGCTTCCTCTCTGCGCTTCGCCCCGGCCCGGACCCCCATACGACCCTCAGGGTGGCGACAGCAGGCAGGAGGGTGAACTGGACTGGGCCCAGGATGGGGTGGACGGTCCCCAAGACTCTGGCAGAGTGCGCGCACCCCGCCCCCCCGCCCCCGCCACCGCACTGGGCCGCCCATCTAGGGGCGGTGGCCCGATGAGCTCATGGGGGCGGGGCGTCTGGAGCCCCGCCCTCGAGCCCCTCAGTCCCCGCGAAGCAGGGTGGTCCCAGAAACAGCGGCCAGGAGGGCTGAAGCAGTGGCCGGGTACCGAGTTCGGAGCGCGCACCCACCGCACCACCACCATCACCAACCGGGAACAGACCCCAGGTCCCCAAACGGCCCGGCCCGGCCGCGGGGCTCTGGGGTCCCGACGCGCAGAGGCCCGAAACCCGTCTTGGAGCCCCCCGCCCCACCCTCGAGGTGCACGGCGGCCCCAGACGAGCCCACCGCTGCGACCCACCGGCCTAGGACCCCCCACCACGCGCTCGGCGCACACAGGTGGCCCTGCAACTTGGCGGCCCGGTTGCGCCCCCTTGGCAGGGCCTAGCGGGGCGCGGCCTGCCAGGCTCGGGGAGCGCCCTCCCACCCGCGGCTCCGGGCTCACCCAGAAGACGAAATTGAAGACGAAGAGCAGGTACTTGATGCACTTGGTGCAGCCCTCCACCCCCATGGCGGCGCGGGCGGCGGGCGGCCTGCGGGGCGCGGGCCGGTCCTGGGCGGCGGGCGCGGGGCCTGGGCGCCTGATCGGCAGCCGGTGGCCTGGCGGGCGGCTGGGACGCGCGGACGGGGGGCAAGAAGGGCGCTGGAGGCCGGGCCGAGAAGCACGCTTGTGTCTTTGCCACCGTTGCGCGCTCGCTTTCTGGCCGGGCGCGCGCCCCACTCCGTCACTTATAGGGCGCAGAGGCCACGCCCCCGAGGCCCCGCCCCCGACCCTGCCGCCCGAGCGCGGAGAGGCAGCAGCCGCAGCCCCCAGCCCAGCCCCCGGGGGGCGGGACGCACGTCCCTTCCCCCCTCGCTCACACACATCGGGGTGTCAGACCTGGTGCAGTCAGGACCCCGGGGCCTGGGCACAGAGTGCCAGGCGCGGCACGCGTCCCTGGGCTGCAGGCGCGCTCGGATTCCCCTAAGGGGCCGCGCCGGAGGACAGGCCTGCAGGCGGGGAAAACTGCTTCCCCTCCTCCCTCAGGCGCCTGGGACTATGGTAGCAGGCCCCGCGGAGGAGGTGATGCACGGGCGCCAGCTCTGCCGAGATAGCAGCGCGCTTGGTTCACAGCGCTCCCGGGATAGGAACCCGGGTGGCGGTTGATGCGGCCCTGGCCTGAAGGTCCCGGAAGGCGAGCCTAGGCCGCCAAGCCCTTGTCCCGTGGAAGGGGGAGTCCCTGAGGGCTGTTGGAAGAGTCTGTGCTGGAAAGGTCACAGACAGGCTGTCCCCCAGGCCAGGGTTGTGTCCAAGAGGCCCAAGCCGCTTATGGAAGCTCCAGGTGCTGTGTATTTCAGGCACAGCCTGGTGGCGCCAGTACCGCAGGGGGCCGGCCCCACACTCCTGCTAAGGAGGCAGAGGGCTAAGGAGGCAGAGAGGCGAGTCATCAAGCATTCTCCCCAGGTGACAGCAAGGTGACATGCAGCTGGAGAGATGAGAGCTCTGCGTCTGCAGTAACTCTGGCACGAGTGACTACTGACCACTTGCAAGGTGGCCAGCGCCACTGCCGGGGACTGAAGTTTTCATTTTATGCCGCTGGAGAGATGAGAGCTCTGCGTCTGCAGTAACCCTGGCACGAGTGACTACTGACCACTTGCAAGGTGGCCAGCACCACCGCTGGGGACTGAAGTTTTCATTTTGCTCACTGTACAGTGGTTTGAATTTCAGTAGCAGTGGGCGGCCGGAGCGGTGTGGTCGTACTCATCGGGACTCTGGTCGTTTTGTAGTTTCCTTGGTGACTTATTGTAAAGTTTGTTTTGGCTTTACGCTTATGTAAGAGCCACAGGCACAAGTGTGGGGTTTGTGGGTGTCGAAGGGACGTTACAACAGAGGTACCAACTTTGGGGGTCTGCCAGATTCTTTCTGTCGAAGAGGAGGCAGAACAGGTCTTCAGTGTGAAGAATCGCTTGTCTAGGTGCCCTGCCCTCCCATCAGCTCCCTGCTGCCCACAGTGATAGGGACATTTCCTGCCAAAGGTGTGGGCTGTCCCTTCCCTGGGCCCTCTGGGGAAGGGGGGGGCAGAGAGCCCCCCCCTCAGGGAGCGGCAAAACCACGCACCTGCGTCTTCGGCCCGCCATCCCCCAAAGTGGGTCGCGCCTGGCCAGCTTGTTCTGTTCTCTCTGCTTCAGTCCGGCATTTAGTGGGTGCCAGCCATGTGCCAGGCCTATTCCAGGCGCTCGCTGTGAGGAGCTGGACAGCCAGGACCCCTTCGCTTGAGGACCTTCGGCCCTGGTGAGGGTGACAGATGTCACCCCACGATGATCATGTCAGTGCTGCAAAGGGGGGGAGTTCTGAGGATGTGTGACAGGTGGGGGGTGGCAATCCTCCCCGTGGGTCCTGGAAGGAATCAGCCACGGAGCCAACCCTGAGGGGTGCTGGGGGGAGCTTTCCAGGCAGAGGGGTAGCTTGGAGGAGTGGAAAGGAAGCTGGTGGGGTGGGCGCAGAGGATGTGCGAAGGGCTGGACTTGAGGTCTGAGGTTGGGGCCAGCGGTGAGGTCAGGGGCCAGGTGGGCTGGCTCTTGGGCCTGAAGGTCAGAGTGGAGCTGCACTGGATTCTGGCCCCAGTGGGAGTGACTGGGGGTATTCCACAGGGGAGCCTCAGGCCTTGCCCCTGTGAGGTAGCTCGCGTGGTCATGGGGGCTGGGAATGACCTGCCGTCTGCACACTGGCGGCCCAGGAAGGCCAGTTTGGTGATGTCGTCCAGTCTGAGTCTGGAGGCCTGAGAGCCAGGGGAGCGGATGGTGTAAACCCCAGTCTAAGGGCAGGAGGAGGTGACGGGAGCTGTCCCAGCTCAAGGGGTGGGGCCAGAAAAGGGCACGTTCTCCCTCCCCTGCCTTGTGTTCTGTTCAGGCCTCGGGGACCAGATGGTGCCCTCCCACCTGCTCTCCTGCGTCCGCGATTCAATGCTGATCTCACCTGGAAACACCCCCCAGACTCCCCCAGAAGTAATGTCCCGCCTGGGCGCCTGGGGCCGGTCATGTTGACACAACAGTACGTATCCCAGGGAGCGGTGACATGATGTGTGTGCCGGTGTGATCGGGGGCAGGGGGCGCCCCGCGGGGATGTCCTGGGGAAGGCTCCCGGTGTTGGCTGGACTGCAACGCTTTCCATCCCGGCTCCAGGACGCATGGACAAGCTCCCAGAGGGGCTGCGTTAGAGAATGAGGGAGGCGAGGCAGAGCTTGCTATGCCTGGGATGGGACACCCCGTCCCTGTGCTTCCCTTGCCCTGCAGCCCTGGCTGCCCTAGGAAGGGGAGCTGATGGGGATACAGCTGGCAGCTCGGCAGGACCAGCAGGCTTTGCTGCCCAGCTGGGTTTGGCCGGAGTCTTCCCCTCCCAGTGACTTCGGGCTGGTTCCACCGTGTCCCTGTCTGCAATGGAACATGACCACAGGCCCAGGCACGTGAGCAAGGCCTGGCCCATGGGAGGCAGGAGGCCAGGGCCTCCTTTCAGCTTGTCTGGTGGAGAGGCTTCTCTGCCCATAGCTGGTGACTCACTGCTCTCCTGGGGCACATGGTCTGTCCGGGGGGAGTCGGTGAATCACTGAACCCCGCCTCTTTGCCTTCATTTCCTGTGGAAATAAACAAAGACCACCTAAATGAGACAAACCGGCTGTATCTGCAGAGCCTGCTACGTACAAGGGAATCAGCCGCCCTCGCTGCATTTGGCAGGGACTCGAAGGCCGCCCCCAAGGGAGACAGGTTTATGTTGGAAAAAAAACAAAAAAAAGGAGGAGTTTAACATCTGAAAAATGTACTACACCATATCAATAGAATAAAGGACAGAAATTATGTGATCATCTCAACGGATGTAGGAAGAGCATCTAACAAAACCCAGTATTCGGGCTTCCCTGGTGGCGCAGTGGTTGAGAGTCCGCCTGCCGATGCAGGGGACACGGGTTCGTGCCCCGGTCCGGGAAGATCCCACATGCCGCGGAGTGGCTGGGCCCGTGAGCCATGGCCGCTGAGCCTGCGCGTCCGGAGCCTGTGCTCCGCAACGGGAGAGGCCACAGCAGTGAGAGGCCCACGTACTGCAAAAACAAACAAACAAACAAACAGAAACAAACCCAATATTCTTTCATGGTGAAAACACTCCGCACACTCAAAATAGAAGGGAATGTCCTCCATCCAATAAGGGGCGTCTACAAATACCCACAGCTGACCTCACACCTAGTGATAAAAGTCTGAGAGCATCCCGCCTAAGGTCAGGAACGAGACAAGGACCCCACATCCTGCCACTATCTTTGTGTTGATTTCTGCTGTACAGCAAAGTGACTCAGTTATACATATATATTCTTTTTCATATTCTTTCCCATTATGGCTCATCACAGCATATTGAATATACTTCCCTGTGCTATACAGTAGGACCTTGTTTTTTGTCCATTCTATATATAATAGTTTGCATGTGTAATTCCAAACTCCCGACTTCCCTGGTGGTCCAGTGGGTAAGACTCCGTGCTCCCGATGCAGGGGACCCGGGTTCGATTCCTGGTGGGGGAACTAGATCCCTCATGCATGCCGCAACTAAGAAGTCTGCATGCTGCAACTGAAGATCCCACATGCCACAACTAAGACCTGGCGCAGCCCAAATAAATAAATAAATAAATAAATAAATAAATAAATAAATAAATAAAATCCCAAACTCCCAATCCATCCCTCCCCCACTCTACCTCCCCCTTGGCAACCATAAGTCTATTCTGTTCTCTGTGTCCTTGAGTCTGTTTCTGTTTCATAGATAAGTTCATTTGTGTCATATTTTAGATTCCACATGTAAGTGCTATCATATGCTATTTGTCTTTCTCTTTCTGACTTACTTCACTCAGTATGATCATCTCTCGGTCCATCCATGTTGCTGCATACTCCTGCCACTTCTACTCAACATTGTCCCGGAGGTTCTGGCCAGAGCATTGAGGCAGGAAGAAGGAGTAAAAAGGCACCCATATTAGAAATGAAATATTGAACTACCTCTATTTGCAGATGACATGATGTTGTGTATGGAAGATCCTAAGAGATCCACACACACAAAATTAAAGCTAATAAGCGTGTTCAACAATTGGCAGAATACAAGATCAATATACAAAAATCAATTTTATTTCTATACCTAGCCATGAGCAATCCAAACGTGGAATTATGATGACAATCCCACGTGTAACAGCAGCAAACGAACAAAATACCTAGGAATACATGGAGCGAAAGAAGCGTAAGACTCGTACACTGAAAACTACAAAACGTTGTCAGAAGGAATTAAAGAACATCTAACTAAGTGAAAAGATAACTGGTGTTCATGGATCAGAAGACTTAATATGTTTATGATGCCAATACTCCCCCAAACTGATCTAAAGCTTCGACGAAATCCCTACCAAAAATCCAAGCTAGCTTTTTACAATCGGATCCTAAAATTCATATGGGAATGCAAGGGCCCCAGAATAGCCAAAAGAAGCTTGAAAAATAAGAAGAAAGTTGTTGGATTCACACTTCCCCATTCAAACTTACTGCAAAACTACAGAGATCAAGGCAGTGTGGCACTGGCGTTAAGGACAGACGAACAGATCAGTGGAATAGAATCGAGAGTCCAGAAATAAACCCTCACATTCATGGTGGGTTGCCACAAGGACACCGAGACAATTCGATGAGGAAAAGAACAGTCTTTTCAACAACTGGTGCTGGGGCAGCTGGATATCCACAGGCGAAAGAATGACGTTGGGGCCCTACCTCACGCTGTACACAAACGTTAACTCAAAACGGATCGTGGACCTCAATGTAAGAGCTGAAACTATAAAACTCTTAGAGAAAGACATAAACCTTCGTGACCTTGTGTTAGACAATGGTTTCTTATACACAACTCCCAGAGCACAAGCGAAATAAGAAAAAAATAAGTAGGGAAATCCCTGGTGGTCCAGTGGTTAGGACTTGGTGCTTTCACTGCAGTGGCCCAAGTTCAATCCCTGGTCAGGGAACTAAGAGATCCCACAAGCCACACAGCTCGGCCAAAAAAAAAAAAAAAAAAAAGAAAGAAAGAAAGAAAGAAAAAGGAAAAAATAGGTAAATTGGACTTGGTCAAATTTTAAACTTTCGTGTGTCAAAGAATATTGTGTATTGATTGATATGATTTCAAGTCCACTTGATGATTTAAGTGAAGTTGTTTTAATCCACTTGATTATGGCAAAGACAGAAAATAGAAGTTGTTTTTAGAAGTAAAGTTGTTTTGGGGAGGAGGGATAAATTAGGAGATTGGGATGAACATATACACACTACTATATAAGAGATAGATAATCAACAAGGATCTACCGGATAGCACAGGGAACTCTGCTCAATACGCTGTAATAACCTATATGGGAAAAGAATCTGAAAAAGAATAGATATACGTGTACGTATCATCGAATCACTTTGCTGTACGCCTGAAACTAACACAACACTGTGAACGAACTATACTCCAGTATAAAATTAGAATTAAAGACAAAACAAACAAAATAGAAGTAAAGTTGTTTTGATATAAGAATGAACCGTGTCAGGATGTTATGTTATTATCGGAGCTCAGCAGCTCAGGGCTCCCTGGGGGCTTATCAGTAAGAACCGTGTGAAAAAGCAGCTCTGGTGCCAGACATTAGGGCTGTAAATACCAAGGGTCCGTGAGGACCGGGCGAGACTGCTGATCTAGCTCTCCGAAGCCCTTGGGGCATTAGCTCCCGCCCTGGTAAAGGTGATTCCTTTATGGGCAGTGGTGACAAACGGTGCAGCCTTCTCTCCAAGGAGATCAGCCAGCCGGCCAACACCAGCACCGTGGTTCCCTAGCAACGCGCTCTAGCAACGAGGGACTTTTATTTTTGCGCGGGCAGCGGGACATCCGCTCCCCCGAGAAACCAAAACTTTGTACAAAAGGTACATCTCAACCGAATGTGGACTTTCTTCCTTATACTTCCCCTTGGCTGGAACAAAGGGGTAATTAATCTATCATTTGTTTGGAGTATGTTATTTCTGTATTGGCTTATTAAGAGACATTATCCTGTATGCTTGTGATGTTATTATAACTCCCGCCGTGAAGCTGTGTTAAATAAAGTATTGGCAAAGACAATCTCAGTCTCTGAGCATGATCTGCTGCCCCCTTAAACAAAACAGATATCAGCAAGAAAGTGGAGAGACAGCCCATGAAATGGGAGACAATATTTACAAATCAGATATCTGATAAGACACTAGGATCCAGAGCACGTAAAGAGCTCTTAACAGCAACAAAAAGGCGAACAACCCAACTTAAAAATGGACACGGGATCTGAATCAACATTTTTCTTCTTTCTTTTTTTTTTCGGCCGGCGGCTTGCAGGATCTTAGTTCCGCGACCAGGGATCAAACCCACGCGCTCGGCAGTGAAAGCGCAGAGCCCTAACCATTGGACTGCCAGGGAAGTCCCCGAATAAACAGTTTCCAAAGAAGATAGATGTTAGCCAATAAGCACATGGAAAGATCTCAACATCACTAATCATCAGGGAAAAATGCAAATCAAAACCACCATAAGTGATCACTTCACACCCACTAGGATGGCTATCACAAAAGAGACAGAAAATAACAAGTGTTTAGAAGGATGTGGAGAGGCTGGAGCCCTCAAACATTGCTGGTGGGAATGTAAAGTGATGCAATCATTTTGGAGGACGGTCTGGCAGTTCCTCAAAATGCCAAATGGAGTTATCACATCACCCGGCAATGCCTCTTAGGTACATTCCCAAGAGAAACGAAACCGTACGTCCTCTCAAAAATGTGTCCAGCATTGTTCACGACAGCTAACGGGTGGAAACAACGCACATGCCCACTGACGGCTGAATAGATACACAAAATATAGAGTAGCCGTACCGTGAAGTACCATTCAACCGTGAAGAGGAAGGAAGCACTGACACAGGCTACAATGTGGGTGACCCTGAAACCATGAGGCTGAGTGAAAGAAACCAGTCACAGAAGGCCACGTGTTATATTTCTGTTTATGGGAAATGTCCGTTTTGGGGAAATGTCCAGAACGGGCCAATGCACAGATAGAAAGCAGATTAGCGGTTGCCTGGGGCTGCGGGGGGTGGGGGGGGCGGGGGGGCGGGGGGAGTGAGTACTAATGTGTGCCTGCGGGGTCTCTCCTTGGGGTGTTGAAATGTGAAATTAGGTGGTGCTGATGGTGGTACAGCTCTGCGAGCATGTAAAAACCCCTGAACTGTACATTTTAAAGGAGTGAAATTGATGGTATGTGAATTGCATCTCAGTAAAGCTGAAAGAGAAAGGAAGCTTCGCTGTGTTCCGATCAGAGGCTGCCAGCCCTGGGGGAGATGGAGGTAGCTAACCAGCCTGGCGCTGTGGGAGTGGCTTGGGGGCTATTCGCCTTTCTCTGGGCGGTCCTGGGTTGGGAACAAAAATAGGGAAGCCCGTGGTCCTGGCCACGGCCTGACCCTCTGGGCCGATTTCTGCAGAGGTTGTGGTTGGTCTTCCTGGACTTCTCATGTGGGTCAGACCTTGCTGTCATGTGTGGTCTGTCCTTGTCCTTTGCGTAGTCAGCCTCTTGCTCCGTGAGTCTAAAATAGGGATAAAGAATGCGCTACCTCGGGTGTGAGAGGCATGGTGGGGTAGGGTTATCTCCACTGGCCTTCTCGGCCCAGCTCTCAGCCGGGGGGCCCTGTCCTCCTGGAGCTCCCACCTCATAAACTAGAGAATTGAGAGTAGTGACAGGAGCTCAGAGCGGCCGAGGTGACGGGACAGGACAAGCCCTCTGGGGGCCTCTTGGCCCGGGGGAGAGCAGAGACCCCAGGCCGTAGAGTGCCACAGGGGAATGAGCTGGGAGAGGGGAGGGCTGGGGGTCTAGGGTTCTTCCGAGGGCGGTGGCAGGCCAGGGGACCCTGGGGGCTGGCAGGTGTGTTTTGGAAAGTGGGGCGGCCAAGGGCTCAGTAACTGCAGGAGTCCAGGCCAGCGCTGACTGTGCAGGATGAGGGGCAGAGATGGACAAGGGGTCTCAGGCCAGGAGGGCCTCCCTGTGTCTTGGGGGTCAAGGGAGGGAGGACAGGTCAGCCACCAGAGGGTGAGGGATAGTTTAGGGTTCGTGCAGGGAGGGATTGGGGCGTAATTAAGGGCGCACTGAGATGTCTCTTAGGAGACCCCCAAGGTGTGGAATCTGTCCCTCTGGGGCAGCTTGCGGTGATGGTGCGGGGCCTGGTCAGGCGTTTCGGGGGTCCCCTGGCCTCCCCTTCAGTCTTGCTCTGGGTACGAGGAGGGGTGAGGGCCCTGGGCCCAGACAGGAGAAGAGACCTGGAGGCTCTGACCCTGGCTGCACTGAGACTGGTGGGGCTCCAAGGCCCAGGATGGACATCAGAGTTCCCACACCGCGACCCCCCAGCGGCCATGGGACCCCCAGAGCCGCACGGCCACGTGCACTCACTATTCACAGGGGTGCTCCTCCTGGCCACCATCTGAGGCCTGAGGGCGGCCTGGCATCGGGTTACTGCTTAGCCTCCAGACCACTGGAAATCTTAGCCGAGGGCAGCTGGAGGAGGCCCCGCCCCAGGGAGAAGGACAGAGGTGGTCCCTGTCCTGCTTGCGGGGTGGGGGAGCCTCAGGCTGAGGGAGTCACGGGGCCCCTTAACCTTGCCTCTGGGCTCCCAGGCCCCCAACAAGAGGCTCCCAGGGTCTTTGTCCCTCGAACAGGCTCTGATAGCATTGCCTTGTTTATGTCTACATGATTAGTACCACGGCGAGGAGCTCTGCGTCCTGGCTGCCCTGGTGAGACCCGACGGAGAAATGGGCGGTGCCCAGAAAGGAAGGGAGTCGCGATCCACTGTCCAGTTCCGGCTCCCACGTGGGCGGGGAGGGGCCTCACGTCATGACGGGCCCGGAGTGGGAGTCAGGTCGGGTCTGCTGAGAATAGGGGGATCGTTCAACACTGGGACCGGGATCGCCCAGGCTCCAGGGATCCCATTGGGTGGATGCAGCAGAGGGTGGGGCCGGAGCCTTAAAGCGTTGGTGCTTCCCGTTGAGGAGCTGGTGGGTCTCTCTGGAGGGAGGCCCAAGGCCCCTGAGCAGCCTGCTGTGGACAAGGTGGGGTCGTGCAGATGGAGACGTAGGCTGGGGAGCAGAGGCGGGGTCCTCGGTATCCAAACTGCGGTGGCGTGGGGTAATGGGGTTTCCGTTCTTACGATTAAGGAAAACGAATAGCAGTCAACACTGCCCACTCTCACTGCTTTACCGAAGGACTCAGCCCTGGTTTCCAGATCAATACCAAATAATCAAATAACTGGGAGAAAACGTTTAAAATCGATACCAGCCAATGGAGGTGGGAGGGCAGCAGCGGATGAGAGGCGGGCAGAGGTCCTGGGGTCTCGAAGCCCCGCAAGGAGCTGATATCTGACCTCGGGCAGTGGGGCCCCAGGGAGGACTCAGAGGAGGGCGGGACGCTCTCCAGTGTTTGGATGCCTTTGGTGGCAACTCTGAGGATGGATTCAAAATGTGTGTGTGGGGAGGGTCCTCCAGGGGCCCAAGTGGGCGAAGAGGAAGCCGGATGGAGTGACAGCATGACTACCGGGGGACAGGCCAAGGGACTTGCAGGAGGGGCCACTGAGGGACGTACCAGGCTTGGCTGCCTTGTGGGAGTGGAGAGGCTGTTTCCCGTGGGGGTACAGGTGCAGGGGAGGGTGGAGAGGGTCTGAGTCTGGGGGGGCCGGGGGGCCTCAGCAGGCAGGTGAGACGAGGCTCCCCCTCCCCTCTGTCCGTCCCTCTCCCCGGATTACACACCAGGGGCTCTCGGAAGGCGGGCGGGGGCAGGCAGGGGACTGGGGGCACTGGATGCCCAGCCTGAGGTGCTGTACCTGGGCTGACCCCAGCGTCTGGGTGCAGCTGGGGGACCTTTGACCTCAAACAACAGGCTCAGCTGGCCAGGCAGGTGGATGGGGGCAGTGAGTCCCGCAGCCCTTCTCCTTGGGGACTCCCTGGGGGCCGGTCCCCATTACCCACTTGGGCCAGGGGCTACTCTCAGTCCCCTTTAGAGCTGAGGTCCTGGCCAGAGTGCCTCCACTCCCGCTAGCCGTGGGGATCTGGGCAGCGCATGGGTCCAGTGGAGGCTGAGCCCTCGGCACCACCGGCCTCACTGAAACTAGCCCCAGGCAGTGGGGCTCTGCTTCCCAGCTCTGTGCCCCGCGCACCCTCTGGGCCCCTCGCATCTCTTCCAGGCCCCCATTCTCTTGCTGCCCCTCCTCCCCTCCCCACCTCTGAACTCGCCCGGCCCCCCTCACACCACAAAGCCCGGTCACACCGATCCCAAGAACTCCTGAGTCTCGGGAACACTGGAATGGGGGCCCCACTCGGGCCAGCCTCCCGTGGGGACTTGGAGCCTTGGCCCCAGGTGGGCAGAGCAAGGACCCCAGCAGACCCAGCGCTCAGGTGGGGTGGGTGATGGGGAAGGGCTCTGAACCCCCGAGCTTGGGGCTGGGGAGAGCGGAGGCTGCACCCCTCCCCGCTGTGCCCAGAGCGGGAGCAGGGGGAGAGGGGAGTCCTGGGGAGCCCCCCACGCCTAGCCTCCCCAGAGCGTCAGCCTTGGGGCCAGCATCTGTGCCCGATCGGGGCCCTGCTGCATCCTGGGGGCCATAAATGGGGTTCTATAGGGGTTCAACCAACATATGTAAATGACTGAGCAAAGCCCACAGCCCCCCACCCTCCTGGCCTGGCTGGTGGGGCGGGAGGGCGGGACACTGGGAAACTGACCACTCACAGTGCTGGGCTGGGTGGCCGGCTTCCCTCAGACCCCGCCCCGGGCCACACGCCCCTCCCTGCTCCCTCGTCTCACAGAGCCCACGGGGCAGGAGAAGCTGGGGGAGCCATCTCCTGCCCCAGACGCGGCCCATCTCGGTGCTGAGGCCACCGGGCCACTGCCGGTCAGTCTCCCACGCTTCTGGGCCGCCAGCACGTAGCTCCACCCTGTTTCACCCCTGTCTCATTTTCCTTGAGCCCCTCCGTACAGGGTGGGGACGCAGCACCCTTTGGGCTGGGGGTCTGCTCTGTCTCCGTCTGTAACTCCAGACTCCATGTTCCCCTCCCCCACCCCCATCCCCGAAGTGCATAGGGGTGTGTAAGGTGGAGAAGGTCCCGTGAGGCCAGAATGGAGCTGCAGACCTGCAGGTGTCTGCGGGCGTCGCCATCCGTCCAGTTCGGAGCCCCCTGCTGGCCCATCCATGAAGCCCCTCCTCACCCGGGCTCTGCCAGCCTCTCGAGAGTCCCTTCCCAGGGCAGGCGGGACGTCCTGCCTCCCTGCATAGCACGTCCAGGTCCGGGAGCACAGGCCTCGCCCCTGCCTCTGCCTCTGCCCTGTGCTGGCTCTGGGGCAACATGGAGCCGTCTGTGGAAGTTTTCATCCTCCCTGGGTGATGCCCTGCCAGCACCCCACCTCCAGGGTTCCCGAGTCCTCTCTGCCTGTTTATTTTATTATCTCCAAAATGTTTTCTGCAAATCACCAGGAAACCTGGTTTTGGTGGTGAGGGAGCTGGGAGGATGGCATGGTTACAGGGACAGACCTCCGATCACCGGGTGCAGGGCGGGAGACAGACCCGAGAAGTCCAGGACAAGGTGACCCCCACTTCCTCCTGGGGGGTCATGGCCCCTTGGCCGCAGGAGCCCGTGCAGAGCTGGCGCCCATCTTGAAGTACCTCCAGTTCTTTTCTTCTGTTGAGTTTTCCCCACACTCTCTGCTCAGATTCCAGAGACGGGCACCCAATGGCTCATCGGCTGTTATCGTTTTCACCCTTGGCCAGGTCAAAGGATGCTGGCCAGACCCTGATGCTCTGCAGGGGCCCCGGAGGTCCAAGGTCGTGAGGGACAGAACACGGACATCTACGCATAAGGACGGCCCTTGGTCCGACCCCTCCAGGGGCTGTGCACAGGCCCCTGGGCAGGGCCTGGGCTGGGAGGCCCAGGGCTGGATTCCTGGTGGAGGACCTGTACTTCTTCATGCTGCTGACCCTCCCTGAGCCATCAGGTCAAGCCGTGGGGTGTCTGCCCCCATCCCCCTCCAGCCAGCCCACCCTGCATCACACCTGCTGGTCTGCTTCCTCTGTGGGAGGGGTGATGTTATGGGTCGAGCTGTGTCCCCAGCAAACTCATATGGTGACGTCATAACCCCCAGTACCTCAGAATGTGACCGTATTTGGAAATAGGGCCTTTACAGAGGGAATTAAATTTTCTATCTCAAGAGGCGATCACCCGCATTTAGAGTGGACCCTATATCCAGGGACAATTGTTCTTATAAGAGAAAGTCACGGGGAGATTGGACACAGACACAGGGAAAAGGCCAGGTGAAGAGGAAGCCGGAGGCCGGGGGGACGCTTCTTCAAGCCAAGGAGCCCCACCTGTCTGCAGCAAGCCACTAGGAGGTGGGAGAGGGGCCGAGACCAGATCCTCCACCACAGCCCTCAGAGGAACCCGCCAAGCCTGCACCTTGACCTTGGACTTCCCGCCTCCAGGCTGCGAGAGGGTAAACCTCCGTTGTCCAGTTCGCCCAGGCTGTGGCATCCTGTTACACAGCCCCGATGACGACGACACTTAGATGTGGTTCTTTTTCGTGCCCAGGCACCCAAGGGCCAATCTAGCGATGTTTTAGCGCTGTCTTCCAGGAGCGTTGCAGGGAGTTAAATCCCATGTCCCAGGGAGGGTTCGATATCCAGACACTTAACTCAACTTGGTATCCCCTCCCCGTGGGGCGGCCCGCTCCGGACCCGGCCTCTCGCAGCCCCCGAAGAGGTCCTGCAGCTTCCTCTGCGTCTGGTCCTATCATGTCCGAACCAGCTCAGGGCTTGTGGCGGCCTTGGTCCCAAAGGGGGAGGTGGGGTGGAATTCTACACCATTACAAGGACAGAAGCCATGTGAGGGGGTTCATCGTGTGTGTCAACCTGACTGGGTCACGGGGGACCCAGACTTTTGGCCAAACCTCATGCTGGGTGTGTCCCTGTTTCTGGAGGAGCTTCGCGTTGGAATGTATAGACTGGATGAGGCAGGTGGCCCTTCCCAGCACGGTGGGCCTTGTCCAGTCAGGTGAAGGCCCGAATAGAACAAAAGGCTGAGTGAGAGGGAGCTCCCCCAGCCTGATGGAGGAGCTGGGCCACAGCCTTTTCCCGCCTTCAGACTCAGACTGAAATGTGGACCCTTCTCCGGTCTCCAGCCCACTGGCTTTTGGACTAGAACTGACACCAGCTGCCCTTCTGCTTCTCCCAGTCGCCAACTGCAGGTCCGGGGACTCCCCAGCCTCCCTGAGGGCGTGAGGCAATTCCTCGCAATCAGTCGCCTTCTGTGTACACACACAGTCTACTGGTTCTGTCTCCTGAGAGCCCCGAAGAATGTGCTGTGTCTTTGGAACTGTTCCAAGAGTCGGAAGTCAGCGTCCTAGGAGCCAGGTGGGCTGGATCTGGAGAGGACCAGCTCAGGGTCCTCTTCTCCAGCCCAGCCCCGTGTCCATCGCAGGCGGGAGAACGCGCTCCACGCCACTGACCTCCACTCCACCCGCGAGCCCACTGTCACCCCTTGGGCGTCATCAGCCTCGGAACTGCCTCCCCCGTGAGACTGAAGATCCCAGGCGCCTCGCTTCCATCCTTGCACTTGCCCTGTGTTTATCTCCTACCTGCTTTGTCTTGAGCGCCTACTTTCCTGCCGTTCCTGTCTTCACATCTTAGCCACCAGCCTACAACAGCCATCCTTCACACGAATCGTGCCCTTGCTTGTGTTGATGCCGAAAACCCGGCCTCTGTGCGGCGGTGCCGAGTCGAATCTTGGAGACGGAGTTTTGGGTGAAGTAGAAGAGAATAGCTTTATTGCCTTGTGAGGCAAAGGGGGACACAGTGAGCTCCCTGCGGCCCTGAAAAACCGTGTGTCCCAACCCGGGAGGATTTGTTGAGGAGTTTACAGCAGTGGCCCAAGGGCGGGGTTGCCGATAAGATCAGGGTGTGTGTAGGTCCTGCACTCCTTTAATCTGGCCTCGGGTGGTCTCTTGATGGGGTTCTCTGGAATGAAGAATGATAACATCTTCCGTTTGTTGGGGGTTTTAGTTCTGCAGAAGAGCTCAAAGATATTGTTCTGTGCATCCCTTGAGGTGGAACCAGGACCTGCTCCAAGGCTGCACTTTCTCCCTTGTCTCTGCATCCCCTCCCTTCCCTGATTAGCAGCTGTTGGCGAGGCTTCCTGCCCAGGAGCCCCACAGGGTCCTCCGGGGTTTCAGTGTCTGCGACTCCTTTTAGTGGGAATGGACACCACACTCCCTGGGGGGCCTTGTTAGGACACGATTGCTTCAGCATTCCTGAGTCAGAAGTTCCAGGGTGGGCCTGAGGATCTGCATTTCTACCCCGTTCAGGGGTTGCTACTGGTTCGGCCATCACACTCTGAAACTAGGTTATGTTGCCGTAGCAAATATACCCTGAACTCTCAGGGCTCTTCTCTCTACCGCACGCAGTCTCGTGGGCTGAGCACGTCTGCCTCATCTTCTAACTGTTTTTGGAAACTGTGGCCTCCAAGGTCACCTTGAAAGGGGGGACCACGTGGGAATTAGCTTACTTCCCTTCCCCTAGAATCCCACTGGTTGGAATGCACTCATGTGATGCTGAGTGACCGCACTGACCGTAGGGTAGGCTGGGAACTGCAGTCTATCTGTTTGCCCAGCACCTGGTATCCCCTCTTCCATCAGGGCTCCTCTGCTCACCAGACAACTTCTCACACACAGAACACATCCTCTTCCTCCCCAAAGCCCTCTGGCTATGGCATCCACCCCCCAGGTCTGAATCTCCAGGTGGTAACACATCAGGTGGGGGTGAGCCTCCTCCCGGTCCTGCAGCTTTTGACTTTAAAAGTTGACAGATTGTGTCCGCGTCCTCAGGCCTCACCCTTACCTGTGCCCACGCTTTTGCTACGGGACTTCGGGGTGCCCTCCCACCGTGGTTCAGGAGCTTTGCCCCTTGACGCTGGTCTTAGTCACGTGACTCGCTTTTGTTCTCATCAAGGCAATACACCCAGGCCAGCCTTCTTGAGGATGAGACACGTGGCGTGGAGCCAGCCAAGGTCTGGGCACAGCAGCCAATGTCCTGACATGGCAGGCGGAGCCCCACCTCGGGTGCTGCGAAGTGTCCCAGTGACGTGTGGATACTTGTTGATGTCGGTGTTTTGTTACGGCAGCACCCTACTTCAGAGAACCTTTTTCTCTGTTAGTCAGGCTAGACCAGGTTATGCTGTGGTAACAAATAAGCCCTGGTTCAAAGAACCTTTGAACCTTTGAAAAAGGTTCAAAGAACCTTTTTCTCTGTTAGTCAGGCTAGACCAGGTTATGCTGTGGTAACAAATAAGCCCTAGACTAAAATGACGTGGCACCGGCGTAGCAGACAGGCTGCTGGTGTTACAGAACAAAGCTTGGGTCTGCGCGCTCACGCGGTAAAACCAGCCTCCTGACCTCAGGTCACGGAAAAGGGAAGCACAGCGTTTATTGCCGGTGCCAAGCAAGGAGTCCGGGGAACTAGTGCTTAAAAGACCTGAACTCCCCAAAGGCTTTCAGGGAAGGATTTTTTTTTCTTTATTTTCTTGTGTGCGTTGGGTCTTAGTTGCAGCACGCACGGTCTTCGTTGAGGCGTGCAGGCTTCTCTCTAGTTGCGGTGTGCGGGTTTTCTCTCTCTAGTCGTGGCACGTGGACTCCAGGGCACCTGGACTCTGTAGTTTTGTGGCACACGGGCTCTCTCATTCAGGCGCCCGAGCTCAGTATTTGTGTCGCACGGGCTTAGCTGCCCCACAACATGTGGGATCTTTGTTCCCTGACCAGGGATCGAACCCAAGTCCCCGGCATTGGAAGGTGGATTCTTTACCGCTGGACCCCCAGGGAAGTCCTCAGGGAAGGATTTTTAAAGACAGGGTGAGGGAGGGGAGGTTGTGGGGTGTGTGATCAGCTCGTGGACGCTCTTCTGATTGGTTGGTGGTGAGATAACAAGGAGTCAACATCACCAGCCTTCTGGTTCCAGCTGGTCTGGGGTCTATGTGCTCGTGGGCAGCGTAGAGTTAACTTCTTCCACCTGGTGGGGGTTTCAGTATCTGCAAAACAGCTCAAGGACATGGCTCAGAATATGATCTACAGCCCTGGAGGAGGAACTAAAGGTCCTTGACTTTGTTCAGTGGCTAAACTATTATTATTTTATCTTATTTGACTGTTTTTCTTTCTTTCTACATTTTCTCAGTTCTCTGATTAAATTTATTCTTTGACTAAAGATTTTTACGGACAAAAGGCAGGCAGGGGACACGGAGGGGGATTCCTGCTCTGTTACACTGGCCATGGGAGCCAATAGCGGAGGCTGGAACGACGGTGGTGGGTGGTCCACGTGTTGCTGAGGCTCTGCATTTGGTAAAAAACGCCCATGGTCACTTCGCAGGGGGACTGTGAAGGCGCTGAGCCAGTAGCCCAGGGCAGAAGTCAGAAAACAGAATGACGCGTGTGTGCAAGTGTGCTGTGTGTGTAAGTGTGCTGTGTGTGTGTGCAGGGCTGCTGTGTGTGTGTTGGGTGCCATTGGCCTCGTGTACAAGGAAGAGGTGAGGTCGAGAAGAAGACCCACTTTGTGAGCAGAAATGAAAGTGAATACGGACACGGATCCAGAATTCAGAAGTTGGCAAAGTTGGAAAGCCAGCTGCTTCCAGAGTTGGGATTTTAGAAGCTTGGTGACAGAGGCCCAGAACAACGTCTGAGTCGGGGCAAGGGAGGCAAAGGTCAGAGGGAGGGTCAGGCGCACGTCAGTGCCCCAGAGCCCGGGCAGCGGCCGGCCGTCGGGTGCAGAGAGGAGCGAGCACACTTGCGCGTTCAGTGGGCGTGTCTGGGGCCGGCAGCCGTCCTGTCGTACCCTCGCTGCTCACCACCCTGGACATCCAGGTTTTGTTGCTCCTGACACGGGGCCCTCACCTCCGAGCAGCCGGACATTTGGTTTCCTCTGCTTGGAATTTCCCCCCCACCCTGCCCGACACACACGTGCACACGCACGCACAGCCAGGTGCGCACACACGCATGTGCATACACACACCCACATGTACACAAGCATGGCCACATGCCCACACGCCACACATCCACGTGTGCACACACAGGCACACACCTCTTCACCCCCTTGGCCTTTCGGGTCTCAGCTTGGGCTGAGACCCTTGCGGCGCCCCCTGTGGCTCCCACCCCGCCCCGTCTTCCTTCCTCCGTCTCGATGGCCACCCCACGGGCTTGTGGCCCATTGGCAGGTCTTCCTCTGTCACCGCCGGCGTTGCCAGCTCCGAGCCAGTGCCCGGGGTGGGCTCAGCAGGTTGTGGTCCAGTGGGCAGAGGAGGGCACAGCTGAGTGAACAGGGGAGGGGCTGACCGTGGCCTCTAGCGGGGTTGCTGCGGCTGGTGTGCAGGGTCAGGCCTGACCCCGGGAAACCCTGGGACACCCCTCCATGGGAGACTGTGAAGGACCCCAAGGCTGGGCCGGGCTGCAGGCGGTGGACCTGAGAGTGAGCTCCGCGGCCCAGACAGAGGCTGCCGACACTTGGACACTGGGCAACCCGGGGGGCCCTGCGGGGCCCCAGCCCCGGCTTTACTGGGGCCTCCAGCACTGGGGCTGAGGCTGGGACAGAGGCAGCAGCCGGCGAATCCCGGGTTCTGACCCCGAGCAGCCCAGTAGCTGTTCTTTTGTGCCACCCGATCCTCCCAGGCCCCCTCCAGCGTCTTTGAACCTGGGTCCTGGCAGCCTGGAAGGGACTCGGCCTTGGACGCAGGGGTGGGAACCCTGAAGCTGCCGGTGGGAGGCACGGGGTCCCCGCACAGCAGACTCCAGCTCCCGGGGGCTCTCCAGACCTTGCCCACCAAGGCCCTCGACCCCCTGGACGTATGTCCTCACAGACACAGTGCCCGACAGCCCTCACCTCCCCATCCGCGGAGCCGCCCGGAGGTGCCCGACAGCCAGTGGGGCAGGGCGAGCACTCCTTCCCCCCGTGAGCTCTCCCGGCTCCTGGCGGGGAGGTGAGGCAGACACCGCTGGCCACGTGGACAGATGGACACCCAGGGCCTGGCTACGGGGCCTGCTGCATGACCTCTGCCCCCAAGGCCTAGCAGGGCCTCCGACCCGGGACTGGGGCCTGTGGGGGGGGGGTCTCCCTTGCTGCACTTGTCCCCTGGATTGGACGCTTTCTGCTCCCTTGGGCCAGAGGGACAGAACCCACCGGTGCCCACCCCTCACCCTCCCGAGTGGTGAGTTCTTGCAATCCCCTCTGGTCTGAGAGCTGGGATGTTTGTCCTCCCAGGTCACCCTGACCCATCTGGAGAGGTGCCCTGGACCCAGCGGGCTGCGTGCCGGCAGGAGGGAGGGCTGTTGGCCGCGGGCACGGCGGGGCCGGAGAACCCCCGCTGGGGGGTTGCCCCTTGCTGCCGCCGGCCAGGACCTCCAGCGCTGCACCCTGACAGTGGATGTCAGCCTTTTCGCCCTCACCGCCCTTCCTCCCGGAGCTAGTGTCGCAGATGGGGGGAGGGAGTTCTCCTACTGCTGGGCACCGAGGCCGTGTGATGAAGGACGGCCCGGGCCCTCCTGGGCCGGAACAAGTCAGTACCTGACAAGCGCCCAGACCAGCACTGGGGGTGGAGGTTGCCGTGTGACTCTGGGGCACTGGGGCTGGCGGGGGCAGGGGGCACTGCTGGGCCTCCGCCGTCATGTTGTACATTTGTGAAACGGTGAAATGTTTTCACATATATGGAAGGGTGTGACAGTGTGCAGGTGACAAGACAGACAGCAGTGCCCCAGCTCAGCAGTCGGCCGCTGCCAGCACATTGCCTGTCATCTGCCAGGGAACCCCCGGGGGTGAGTGTCCAGCGCTGAAAGCCTGAGCGGCCGGCACACACCAGACGGGGAAGGAGGAGGCCTGGCTGCCCTGGGATGGAAGCCAAGCAGAGCCTCTGAGCACCATCCTGCTGCAGCTCCTGGAGCGTCTGCAAGAACCCGTTCTGGGGGGGCAGGGGGAGCCACAAGCAAGGCCTGGGAGGCCTGTGACCATTAGAAGGGCAGCCATGGGCCCAGTTAACGTGGCAGGACTGTGGCCAGCGGCACCAGAGCCTGTCTCAGAGCCTGCTGTGGGGTGAGTGTCCCCGGCTGACCCTGGGTGGGGGGAAGGGGCGCTCACTGTCACATGGTCAGGACAGGCCAAGGACCAAGCCGAGCCGGGCCAGCCTCGCCAGGGCGCTCTGAGGACAGCGGACGTGGGGCCCGGCGCAGGGTACCCGTGGAGCCCGTCCCTCCACTGTCGGCCACGAGACCGTCTCCACGAAGCCCAAGGACTCAGGAGGCCAGAAGCCAGGAACAAGATAGTTTAAAACGTTTACCCCAAACAACGAAGGGCCAAAGGAGGAAACCGTTGTGGGACGTTAACAATACCTAACAGTATCTTGGAAGAGCAGAAAAGAATGAAATGGGGGCGGGGGTGGATACAGGAGAGAGGGTTGATAGCCCAAAGCTTCCCTGAAAAGATGAACGAAATTAACAAAGTCTGGCGAATTGGATCACGAAAGGACACAGACAACAAAAAAGTGTTAGGAAGGTAAAAAGGGACCTACCGACAGATTCAGCAGGAGATTAAAATGATAGTGAGAGAGTATTTGATTACGTTGGCAGGTTTTTATTTGTTTATTTTTCAATGAAACTAAGCATGCAACTACCACACAGCCCAGCGATGACAGCCTTGGGCATTTCTCCAAAAGAAATGAAAATTTGCGTCCACTCAAAAAACTGTACACAGGTGTCCACAGCAGCTTTACTTATCATAGCCCCTTGGGGGTGTTTCCCAACACCCACACCCAGTTCTCTGAGTCTCTGGACACCAGTGGGGGATCCAAGCCTATTCTGACGCCGTCGGCCTGGAGTTAGTGTCAGACCCCCAGGTTAAGGGCTCAGCCCCACAAGATGGTCCCCATGCCAGCCGCAAGTCCAGGGCCACCCCTACTTCTGACCGACCAGCTGGGAGTCGGGGGTTCTCACCACCCCCTCCTCAGGTTCGATAATTTCCTAGAATGGCTCCCAGAACTCAGGAAAGTGCTTTCCTTACCATCACCCGTTTATTATAAAAGATGCAACTCAGGGACAGCCAGATGGAAGAGGCGCTTGGGACCAGGTGGGGGGGTGGGGGGCGAGGAGCTTCCATCCCCCCCCGGTGCACCACTTCTCCTGGCACCTCCACTGTCCACCAACCAAACCTCGTCGGTTTGGGGCTTTTATGGAGGTTCCAGTCATAGGCATGGCTGATTAAATCACCGCCGCAGGGACTAACTCGGCCTCCAGCCCCTCTCCCCTCCCCAGAGGTCGGGGGGGGGGCTGACCGTTGCAACCCTCTAATCACGCCTGGTCTTTTTGGAGACGAGGGCTCATCCTGAAGTGATCTAGGGGCCCCCAGATACCCTTCATCTCAGCTCACAAAAGGACGCTCATTACTCCAGAGACGCCGAGGGTTTTATTTTATTTTTTAATTTCGTATTTATTTATTGTTTTAGGCTGCACCGTGCAGCATGAGGGATCTTAGTTCCCCGACCGGGGATTGAACCTGTGCCCCCTGCACTGGGAGTGCAGTCTCAAACACTGGACCACCAGGGAAGTCCCAAGAAATGCCATGGGTTTTAGGACTGCGTGCCAGGAACCAGAACAAAGACCAAATATTTATATTTTCTTATATCACAGGCCACCCTCTGGTCTCTGACTGCATCCCTTACAGTAAAGCGATCATAAAAGTCAAAAGATATTGGCACCTTGCCAGAGTCGGCCCGGTCCGTAGTCGTATTAGGTGGGAATATCCCCCAGGGTGAGATCTCTCAGGACTGCAGGCCTCCATCCGAACTGGTCAGGTTCCAGGAGAGGCCCTGTCCCCACGGCCTCACCTTTCAGGCCTCTGGTGTCACTGAGCCTGAGCTAAGGACGGCCACCGTCTTCCTCCGGGCCGCTCAGGTGTCGGTGTCGTACCGGGTTTCCTTCCTGACATCACAGAACCCACTGATTCATCTCTTCACCCTCAGCTCCTGTTCCTCCTTCCTTCCCCTGGTGCCCAGACAAGCTGGTCTAGATTTCAGGCCAGGATACGAGCCCCAAGAGTCCTCCCCCCAGTCCACTCCCGTGCACGCAGGTGCAGGGCTAGTGGGCTATCCGGCCCCCAGCCGCATGGCAGCATCCGCTGTCAGCCCCCGCTTTGCCAGATGGGGCGACGTCACCACTGGCCTCTACAGGAATTCTGACATCAGGTTTAAAAACGTAGTTACAATTTCTTTTTTAAATTTACCATCTTAACCAGTTTTTAAAATTAATTAACTCATTAATCTGGCTGTGTCAGGTCTTAGTCGCAGCACGCGGGCTCTTCATTTTGGCGTGCGGGCTTCTTTCCAGTTGCGGCGCACGGGCTCCAGAGCACGCAGGCTCAGTAGCTGCAGGGCGCGGGCTTAGCCGCCCCGTGGCACGTGGGATCTTAGTTCCCCAACCAGGGATCGAACCCGCATCCCCTGGATCGGAAGGTGGATTCTTAACCACTGGACCACCAGGGAAATCCCCCACTTGCAGTCACTCGAATAGGAATCACCCCTGCTTCTGGCACTTGTAGTTGCAGATTTGGCCCTGTGACCACTGCAACAATTAGGGGAGGTGACGTGGGGAAGAAAGAAAAAAGTGCAGCCCCCACTGGCCCTGCAGGAATTGCACAGTCATACCAATACCCTCCTCCACCCCCGCTGCCCCAGCTCCACCAGAAAAAACAGGAGCATCCGTCCCGTGGGATCACCCCCCCCAGCCCACCCACGCGGAGCGCGCGCCCTCATGCTTTCAGCTCCCTGTGCTTCAGCACCCGGCTGGTCCCTCCGCCCGCCAGCCTGTGCTCTGAGGAGGGCAGCTCTGCCCGTGCTGGACGTCCTGGGCCCTAGAGTGAGTTCCTCATTCTGATGAAACGGCAGTTGGCTGCCCAGATTGGTGCAACATTTCTGTTCCAGTTTCTTACGGCTCTGAGTGTCTACACCTCAGATCAGATGGAGTCGGCCAGGCCCCATCCCGAGTGAGCGTCTGTTCCTGTCGGGACCCCTTCGCAGACCCTGGGAGCCCAGCCTCAGTCTCACCTCCCAGCTGTGATCAGGGCCTTGCCCCCCGGAACGGCCACATGGTCATTGGCCGCCTCGGTCTCTTGTTGGTGGCAGGGCAGCTCTCCTTGGCACGTTGTGCCTCTGAGGGTGTGCCTACCTGCACGCACCCCCCAGATTCCCATGGCGATTTCCATGGGACCACGTCCCGCGTGGGCATCCCTGTGATAGGCCAGTTTTCCACGGCCCTCCTGCCTGACCATATGGCCGGGTCGCTGGCTGCTGCCCATGTTGTCAGTAAAAACCCGAACGTCGGGACTTTCCCCACCATTCGGTCCTTCCCCCGCTGCTAGGACAGCACACGCAAGCCTGCACGACGCCGGGCTGAGCTGTTTGCACCCTCCTCGGCCAGGCTGGAGGCCTTCCAAACAGGATGCCGCTGCCGTCCGCACACGGAGCAGCTCTCGGTCGGTCCGCCGAGAGCTGATGCAGGGCCCTGTCCAAGTGACGGCAGAATCCAGCAGCTCTTCACTCGGTCCGTCCTAGGGGAGCCAGTCCTGGGCCGGAAGACGGTCCCCGCCCGGGAGGGTCTCACCTCCCATTTCCCAGGCTGCACGACCCGGTGTAAAGTGTTTCCATGTCATCATAGAGCTCTTCTGGGCAGCACCGCCCCCGTGAGAGCATTTCCCCCACATCACCCTGGACTTTGTGGGTATTTCAGGATTCATGATCATTTTACGTCCTGTGACTACTGGGGTAGCTCCAGTGGGTGTCTGATACCAAGGTAACGAGTCCACCCAAACGGAAGTGCTCTCGTCCAAAGTGCCTGCAGGCATTACCGGGAGGTGCCCGCAGGCTTCTGCCCTGAGCCCCCATCTCGGCCTCACGCAGGACCGTGGCACAAGGACCCGCCTGCCTAGCGCCCCAGCTTCTACTCCCCACTGCGTGGCTCAGGTCGTCTTACTGGTTCCCATTTAGCGTGTCTGGTGAACACAGCTTGAAGGGTGGAGTCACATGCCTGTTTCACTAGCTCAGGCAGGAGAAACGCCCCCCAGTCGGGCACCATGTCCATCCCCCCAGTGCGATCGGGTGGAAGAGGTGCAGTCGCATCACATAAAGCCCGTTCAGACGTCCCAGCGCTCCTCCAAATTTTGACCTTGCTTCCATCGACCCTGACCTTCTTCCTGGTGGCCTGCACTGGGATTTCATCTACAGATTCGGTTTCACAATACTAGGTAGGGGACGCGTCCGCCACTATGACATAATATTCATGTCATAAAACGTTGGGTAAGGGAGGCACAACTTTACCGAAAGCCTGTTCAAACGTCGCAGCTGCCATCATCCTTCCATCTCCGGCGCCCCTGTACTCCCCACATCCCATCGTGCCGATTGCTGGCTGCACCAGCTGGTTCTGGTACCACCCCGCGCGGGGCTCCGGCATCAAGGAGTCCTGGACCATGTCTCTCCACCCCTGGCCCTGGGGCCCACTCTGTGCCAAGGCTCTGGGTCCCCGGCAGGGGTTTGAGCCAAGGGACCCTTTTGTCAACTTTTATCTTTTTTTTTTTAATTGGAGTACAGTTGATCTACAATGTTGTATTAGTTTCTGCTGTACAGTGAAGTGAATCCGTTAGACATATACATATACCCACTCTTTTTTAGATTCTTTTCCCATATAGGGCGTTACAGAGTACTGAGGAGAGTTCCCTGTGCTCTACAGTGGGTCCTTGGTAGTTGTCTGTTTTATACATAGTAGTGTGTATGTGTCAATCCCAATCTTCCAGTTTATCCCTTCCTGCCTTTCCTCCCTGGTAACTACAAGTTTGTTTTCTACATCTGTGACTCTATTTCTATTTTGTAAATAAGTTCATTTTTACCATTTTTTTTAGACTCCACATATAAGTGATATCATATGGTATTTGTCTTTCTCTTTCTTTTTTTTTTTTTTTGCGGTATGCGGGCCTCTCACTGTTGTGGCCTCTCCCGTTGCGGAGCACAGGCTCCGGACGCGCAGGCTCAGCGGCCATGGCTCACAGGCCCAGCCGCTCCGCGGCACGTAGGATGCTCCCGGCCTGGGGCACGAACCCGCGTTCCCCGCATCGGCAGGTGGACTCGCAACCACTGCGCCACCAAGGGAAGCCCTGACTTTCTCTTTCTGACTTACTTCACTTCGTATGATAATCCCATCCACGTTGCTGCAAATGGCATTATTTCATTCTTTTTTATAGCTGAGTAGTGTTCCAGTGTGTGTGTGTGTACCACATCTTCTTTAGCCATTCCTCTGTTGATGGACTTTTAGGTTGCTTCCATATCCTGGCTATTGTAAATAGTCAACTTTTATCTTGATTAAGCTGCCCTATCACTGTCCCCGGGAGGTTCCAGGTTTGCTTTCTCATCGTCACCTCTGCCTTCCTGCTTCTTGCACTCCTCCAAACTGGGGGAAACAGACCAGACTTATTGGGAGCCCTTTAATGTTAGGTGTTCAGTAGGGGGTCCCTTTGTCCCACCCACCCTGGAGAGGGCTGTGTTAAGACCTTTGTTTCGCCCCATCAATGTCCCTTTTATTAATCCATCTTTTAATAACAACCTAAAGATTTCCACCCTGCTAGGAGGAGTTCCTTGACTCTGCATGGCCCTTTCCCCATTTTTTTGTTAGTTACTTATGTTTTGAGTAGTGTCTGTAAGACCCATTCAGGAAAGATGAGACAGCAGATTCTCCCATCAGGCTTCCTGGAGGAGGGGTGAAGGGTGCATGGGAGCTCCCTGTACACTTCTTTGCAACTTCCTGTAAACGTATAATTATTCCAAAATAGAGGGTCACGAAAAAGTTGTGTCATGAAATAGGACAACTTCAATGAAACGAAAACATTGATAGAAAATTATGAACGGACCAAGTTGACACAAGAAGAAATAAAAGTAAGAATCTCCCAAGTTCTCAAGTAAGTCTCAGCGGATGAAGGAATGCGTGTCTTTCCCAAGAAGAGTCATCCAAGGGACACAGAAGGAACAGCAGAGTCAGCACCTTAGCTGTCTATGGCTGAGTAGCCAGTGAGCCCCAAATGCGGTAGCTTAAAATAATAAACACTTATGGGAATTCCGTGGCGGTCCAGTGGTTACGACTCCACGCCTTCACTGCTGAGGGCCCAGGTTCAATCCTTGGTTCGGGAAATAAGATCCCGTGAGCCATGTGATGTGGCCAAAATAATAATAATAAAATAAACTAACAAACACTTATTATCTCAGTGTCTGTGGGTGCTGAGTCTGTGGCCCAGGGTCTCTCACAGGATAAGCCCCAGGAGGCACTGCGTGGTGTCTCACGAGGTGGCCCTCAGTGGCTGGGCTGCAGTCTCATCTGAAGGCACGACTGGGCAGTGTCCCTGTCCAAACTCACTTACTGGTTGTGGGCAGGATTCGTCCTTGCCGGCTGTTGGCTGGACTCTGCCCTCCTTCACAGGCCAGTCCTCAATACAGCTGCTGCTCCCCGTAGAGCGAGCAAGAGAGGGTAAGAGGACGGAGGCTGGTGTGGTCTCTGGAGACACCCCATCATTTTTACCTCATTCAGGTGTTGGAAGTAAGTCACTCACTAGATCAGCCCACACTCTAGACAAGGGGGTTGCACAGGGGGGCATGACTATAGCAGGAGGAAGGGCTCTCTGGGGCTAATGTGTGTGTGTGTGTGTGTGTTAAAAAATTAAACTTTAATAAATGTTCATTAAGTCAAATGCAAGCTCTTATTTAATAGGAGAGAATGAATTTATCTTAAACTCTAACTATTGAATTTTACTGGTCAGTCGTAAGTAATGAAGTTTTACACTAAAACATTATACTCTGGGGCTTCCCTGGTGGCGCAGTGGTTGAGAGTCCACCTGCTGATGCAGGGGACACGGGTTCGTGCCCCGGTCCGGGAAGATCCCACATGCCGTGGAGCAGCTGGGCCCGTGAGCCACGGCCGCTGGGCCTGCGTGTCCGGAGCCTGTGCTCCACAACGGGAGAGGCCACGAGAGTGAGAGGCCCGTGTACCGCAAAAACAAAACAAAACAAAACAAAACAAAACAAAACCCAGTATACCCTGACATTTGTATCTTATGTGAAAACAGTGCTGTAAGCCAGTGGTCAGCAAACTAGGACCCGCAAGTCAAATATAAATAAAGCTTTACTGAAATACACCCACAGCTACTCCTCTATGTCATGATAGACGGCTCCTTTTGCAAACAGTCGCAGATTTGAGTCGTGAGAGAGATACCGCAGAGTCTCGGGCTAATTTCCATGCCGACTCCCACAGTCAGCAACTTGCCACCTTGCCGCACCTGGTGAAACAATCGGTTCAGACAAGGACGATCCACAGATGCTACAACCAGGAGGAGGACGCTTGCTGGGGACCCGGTTATCACCAGGACGCCCAGAGCTACAACTTTACGGTGGAAATATCTGGTGTCCCCAGTGATCAGACTTAGCCTCACTAACACGAGACAAGCAGGCCCCATGCTCCCCGGGCATGGGCAGCAAGGAGCACCACGTCTCACCTGTGCAGGGGTCCTGCCAAAGCGGTCCGGCTGCCATACAACCGAGCCTTTAGCGCTGACCTCCAGTTGCAGGAAAAACAGGGGAGGGAGGAACACGTAAAATGGCACCGTGAGGATGTCACCTCCAGAACCTGGCACCTTCGGGCACCTGAGCTGGGCTCCTGAAATGAGTTAGCGGCGTGGGGAAAAATACTGCGGGTGGGAGGAAACTGCTGTCAATTAGAAAAGACTGGAGACATCCCCAAAGCAGGGGGTTTGATGGAATCTTGGAGTAAACAAACCAGCAATGAAAGCTAATGGGGGGCATGGTGGAAATGGAATATGGGTTCGTTTTTTCAATGCTATTACGGAATTATTGTTAGCTTAGCTCCATGATAATGGGATGGCGGGTCTGCTGGGGATGTCTTCCAGTTTTGGAGATGAATGCGGAACTGCTTATCTATTCTATTTCTGGTTGAAGTGTCATAATGTATGGACTTGACTTTTAGAAACTTACATATATCAATACATACATCTTAAAGTAAATATATGTGTGTGTATACGTACGCATGTCTATATATAAAGAGAGAGACAGAGACAGAGAGAGACAGACAGACAGAGGGAAAGAGAGAGAAAATGAGATATTTATTCTAAGGAATTTGTCCATGCAGTTGGGAGA